>NC_092140.1:6782814-7423529 GCF_043159975.1 Macaca nemestrina
TCCCTAACGTTTTGCTACTTATTATGTAGGTCTCAATATTTCACAGCCATTCTGCCTGAGACGTTAGACTCTACATAAATATTTGTAATCCACTTTCTTTCTTTCTGATGGAAGATCAAAAGATACTGTGATTTATGTCACCTTGGAAAAGAACTAGTCAAATGTCTACCTGTAAAGGTGAACAACAATAATTTATTCTTATCTTTCTTTTGCTGCATGCTTGGAACAACAGTAGAACTCCAAAAGCTCATAATATTTATCAAGATGAGTTTGCTGAGGAGGATGTATTATTAATGAACATTATGCTGTCATTTAGTCATCGTACAATTTATTTTATTAGTCACAAGGACACAGCCAGGAATAAAACACAGGCTGCTTATTCAAAGGCACCAGATCCATATCTTCATCTGAATTCGTACTTTATCTGTAATCGGGATCAAGCAGCTCCTCTTCGTGAGTAATATATGCACTGACTAATTACCATCATGCATCTCCTCTCAAAACCATTCCCTCCAATTGGAGGTGATTATTTTTCCAGGTTTGTAGCAACACTGGAGTGAATGAGTTCCTTGGTTCTCTTGTGTTTTAAGCTCATTCTAAACTCTGCTTTCCCAGTGAAGCCTGGCATGGTGAACGCGTCCTCCGTGAATGCGCCAGAGCTTTTGTTCTTTTTTATCATCTACGCACAGACACCAAGGGGTCTCTTTGCTGAAGTAGGCCCCTCAAGGCTGGGGTTTTCGTTGTGATAACCTCGCCATTCAAGGCCTTGCCCTATAGATGGGCCCTTCAGGCTGTTTAATGAAGCAAAGAGCTGGAAAAGGACTTTGTTCTCTCAATGCCTTTTTCACCATTGAAAATCTCATTGTTTTACAGCACGCTGATGAAGCATTTTTATAAGATCCACCTAAAGTAAGTGCATTTTAGGAAATTCACATCATACTTGGGAGAACACGATAATCAAAGATGCAAGGGAAAATATTTCGATTATTGAATCTCAAAAGCAGAACATGTGATTGGATATTTACAAAGCAACCTTTCCATTTCCAAAAGCACTGGATTTTAATATTCACATGGAAAAACTGCCAAGATAGATTTAACAGAAATATTTGGCTTTCAAATTAAGAATGTGAAGAAGCAAAATGCGGTCTGATAATGAGTAAAGGATTCATTTTCAGACATACCAGCTAAAATTCTAGTACAGCAGGGAGGTTCTGAGGGTATCAGAGAGCACGTGGGGAAGTGCCGTGATCCCTGGTGAGGAAAAGCTCTTGATAAGCACAAAGTGTTTTTATTATCTTGACAGTTTGAGGTACTCTTAGCTGCAATCATTTGAAAGAATGTTCTCATAACCAAAGTATTACAAAATTAACCTTTTGGAGAACTGCAAGTCAGTTATAACGTATTTGGAATAGAGAATGATTTAAGAGAGCTATCAGAAAACTCTACGTTTTAACAAGAATGGAGGTGATGAAGATTATCCGCCTAAGGTAGGAACAGAATATCAATTCCGCTATCCTTAAAGTACTCCCCAGAAAGACAGACATTTCAGAGAATGGAGTCTGTTATTTGTCTTCTCCAGGGATGATATGTACATATCTCAGTGTACATAGGGGATGCCTTCACAGAGGGGGAAAAAGATAATTTCTTTTAATCTCCTTTTAGGGCAGATATGACCCTGCTTAGGAAGTATAGAATTTGTTAGGAGCCAGCTGCCAGTAGTAATTAACATAACTTGTCAAATTATGGCTTCCTAAAAGACATTTCTTCTTCTGCCATCTTCCTTTTAAATCATCCATTTAAAATGCTCTAAATTATCATAAAAATAGGTTATGGAGTTTAAATAAATAGGTTATAAAGTTTAAATAAATAACCCACACTAACGAGGATGACAAATTAATCTTACTTAAAGCCTTTATCATAGAATTCTTTTTAAAAATAATCGCAAGAGATTTCTAGCTACTGATGTAGTTGTATCAGTGGTTCTCAACTGCAGTGATTTTTGTCCCCCAAGGGAAAGGTGGTATTTTTGGTGTTTACAGCTTGGCTAAGGAGTGTTTCCTGCATTTATTGAGTAGAAGACAGGGATGCTACAAAATGCCCTTTAATGTCCAAAGAGCCCCTCCCACTGTAAAGAAGTATCCGACTCAAAGTCAGTAGTGCCAAGGTTGAAAAATCCTGGCCTACATGACTGATCCCAGAATCCTCCACGGCATTCAAAGTTCTTCATTAAATGCTCATCTTCCACGTACCGTCAAAGTTCCTCCAAACTTGTCTCTGGTTTCCTCATTACACATTATCCCTTGCCAATTTTAATTCTATATAGGACTTGAATTAAACATTATAGCAATGTATTAGACACAAAGCCTTTCTTCTCCTAAACATTCATAAAGACTCAGGTCCAAGCTGTGGCTGAAGGTCTTTATAACTACACCATATCTAAACCGAGACATCGGACTTGCAGATCCAACATAATTCCCAATAAGGGGGAATGTTTTATTCCTCATAGTGAAGAGGATAATGAAAGATCCGTTATCCCCAAGATTAGAAAATCAGTTACTCTTTTCTCCTCCCAGAATGATTCACTGTGGAGAGGTAAACTAGCATACAGGTAGTTCATTCCTTTAAATCTCAATTTTCCAAATGTTAAAGTGAATGGGCTTGAACAATATAAGGAATGGCTGCCTTTTGAGAAGTATTTCAAGAAGCCTCTTTTTACACACATGACGCGCATGACTAATCAACAGGGCACTCTTACCAGAGTCTAGACAGAGCTTCAGATTTTTCTTAATGCAGAGCATCAGCTGGAGTGTTAGTGGGTACTACCGGTCATTTGGAAATGGCCTGGGTATTGAAACTTGTCATTCCCTACAATAATCTCTGAAGTCCATAGCAGTTCTTCCATGTCCTAACTCCATGATCTCTGAGCAGTGAGGTTACAAAGCTGACATACTCCCTTTCTCACTCAGTGTTAACTCCAAGAGGAATGCCGGGAGCACCCAGTGGGTGGGTGGTAAACAGTGGCTTCCTGCCACTGCTCTTCCTGCCTTTGTAGTGGAAGCCACACATTCAGCCACTGACTCTGTGGATCTGCAGGACCCAGGAAGTTCAGGGCTACCTCTCACTGCAACCTCCATTAGGCAGGCGACAGCAAAGAGCCTTAGGGTTGACTTGTCTAAAGGCTGCACACCAGAACCACTTTGAAAATCATCTTTCAAAGGTAGAGCAGTTCAAAGCTAATCCAAAGAAACAACCACCACCAAGCAATTATCCATTGCCCGCTGCATTCAGCCTCCTGCCAAAGGTCTTCAAATCTTAGAGGGAAAAAGAAGAGATGAAGAACGGGGAGACTGGAAAGGAGACACATCTAGCTTCATTCATTCTGTTCAAGTTAACAGCTGCTGCCATTAAGCAATTATTTATTATTTCAATATATTGTTTCAACTTCACTAAAACTCTAATGTGTCTCTAAATAACGTGCCTTTCAGATGAGCAAAGACTGTGTAGAAATCCCAGGAGCAACAGGCTAGATCCTTATGGGGAAGCCAGGTCAAAATGAGACTGAAAGGTCAATATACTCAGATAACCCTCTGCATATAAAAGACACACTTCAGAGAAAACCAGAATTTTACCTACTTGTAAATGGTACAGTTATGCTACTGAAGACAACTGAGTGAGTGCTTATAGTTTATCACAAACCTTTATTTGGAAGGTAACACAAACCAAAAATCTGCAGAATGCAAATGAATTGTGTTAACTGCCCCAGTTGCAGAGTTGTGCATTAGCTGTAACAGTAAAATGAGTTAGTATTAACTAAAGTGTATCCATCCTTTCGTTTGAAAATTTAAAAGTAGCATAGAATGACCTATTTCAGTTCTGTGACTTTCTGAAAGTCAATGCTGGTGGTGATAATTTTAGATAAATAAAACCTTCATTGGTCCTAAGAACTTGGACATTATTCTTTCCTAAGAATTATTCACCCACTACAGCTAAAATGTGTGATTTAGCATCTTCTCGTACAGGATCTCATCTCTCTTCTCCTTTTTTGACGGCATACTATTAAGTTTTATGCTCAAATCCTTCTGTAATTCAACGTGTATAATGAATGTCTTAAAACCTAACCATAATAAATAAAAATGTATTTGTACTATTCTAATATAAATTGTATCTATAAGAAAAGAAAATGTGTTAAAGATCTTGAAATATTGTTCATAAGTGAAATGAAAATTGACACGTCTGATACTAGACACTTAAAAATTACTTCTTTTGATATTCATTCGTGCCCTTGATTATTAATATAGCTCCCTTTCATGTTGTTTTTTTCTTAGCAAAAAAATAAATATTTAATAAAGTTGATTGACACTGGGGCTGACTAGGATATCATGCCAATAAATTTTGAAAAACCAGCTAACAGCCAGAGTCCTGAGAACTGCAATGTCACTTCATCATTGCAGAAATAAAAGTACATTTTCAATTTTTCATGACGTTTAACCATCCTTTCCTGAACTCAATGAATCTAAAGTATGTGGTTTGACAAAAGTAATTAAAGTGTGGACATTTTGAGTTATTTTGATATTTGAAATGCGAGCTTGTCTACCTTCCCACTCCTCATCCATCAAACTTCTTTTTCTAATTTGAAATGACCTTAAAGTTACTCAGACATAGTAACCTTGAAGGCCAATTTGAAAACTTTGATAGGTTGCCCTTCTTTATTTCAGTAAGATTTTCCTAACAGGTAAAGTAAGACCATGGGCTTGCTCGTTTTAACTGGAAATTGAAGACATGGAGAGAGATCTGGGCTCTTCACTACAAACAGCCTTTCTGCAAATGCAATGCTTCTGAGGATGGCTTAGATATAACCAAGAATTTTCTCCATTGCAGAATTCTTCATTCCAGAAATGTTTCAAAAAAACAGCACAACGCTGTATCATTCTTGAAACAATATACATGATCTTACTGATAATTCACGGACAGCCTTGATTAAAAGTGGTATACCAAGGACCCTGTGTATTATTCTGGGTTCTCCAAAGAAGTGGAACCAATATGATATGAATATAAAGTCAGCCTTTTGTATCCCTGGGTTCTACACATGGATTATACCAACTACAGATTGAAAATATTCAGAAAAAAAAGACGGACGGTTGCGTCTGTACTAAACATGTACAGACTTTTTTCCTTATCATTATTCCTTAAACAGTACAGCATAGCAACTATTTACAAAGCATTTATATTGTATTAGGTGTTATAAGTAATCTAGAGATGATTTAAAGTATTTGGGAAGATGTTGTACATCCTATGCAGATACTACACCATTTTACATAAGGGACTTGAACATCCACAGGGTGTTGTATCCATGGGAGATCCTAGAACCAATCCCCTGAGGATACCAAGGGATGACTGTATGTATATGTATATGTATGTGTGTGTGTATGTGTGTGTGTGTGTGTGTGTGTGTATATATATATATATATGTATATGACCCACACAATTATGAAGGCTGAGAAGTCCAAGGTCTGCAAGCTGGAGAACCATAGAGGCAATGATGTAAGTTAAACTGCCGCCAACTGATTTATCCAGATTAATTCCATCCAGAAGCGTCTTCACAGATACACCCAGAACTAATGTTTAACCCAATATCTGGGCATCCCATGATTCTGGTACGTAAAATCAACCAGCACACCTAGTAAGATGTTCACAGTATATTTATAATATCCCATTTTCTTTCAAGTTATCAGTCTGTGGCAACAATACTACTCCAGTTATTTGATTACCAAATTATTGACTTCATGCCAAGTTCGTGCAAAATGCAATTCTAAATGGTAGCAAGATATAGGCCATGCTTACAATTGTGCAAATATAGATTGTAACTTACAAATAAGAGGTAGCTTGTATATTAAAGAACTAAATTTACTTTCTGTGGAAGTGGCTCTCAAATTATGGCCTTCTGACCAACAGCATCAAGCATCACCTGGGAACTGTTAGATGGCACGTGCTTGGTCTCCACCTGAGACCTGCTGAGGCAGAAACTCTGGTGGTGGATCCAGCAATCTGCATTTTAATAAGTGGGTAATTCTGATGCACACTGAAGTTTGACAGCCACAGCTCTATTGCAGCAGTTCTCAAGGTCTGGCTTCAGGCCCCTAGGGATTCCTGAGATCTTTCCACGATGAGGTTCAACTACTTTTATAATAATACTAAGATGCTATTTGCCTTTGATATGGCAAATAGCATGTTCCTTCTGGGTATAAAAGCAAGAGTGAATGGCACTGCTGATGCCTTAACATGGATAAAGGGCAGTGGCACCAAACTATATTAGTAGTCAACATATTTTTCACTAGCACTGGCATGAAATCTTTTTGAAATGCTAGTTTCACTTAAGTAAGTTGTTGATTATACAGAAAAAAAATTGATTTTATTGAAACTTGACTTTTGAATGTGTACTTTCTATTATTTTGTGTGATAAAATGAGAAATATCCATGAAGTGCTTTTGTTGCCAACCAAAGTAAGATAACGGTCTGAATGAAAGGTACTGATGATTTTGTTGGAGCTGCAAGCTGAGCTAGTAGGTTTTTTTCATGGGACAATATTTTTACTTGAAAGGACAACTAACAGACAGTGCATGGTTATCCAGAATTGGACATTTGGCATACATTTTCTCAAAATAAGTAAAGCGAGGCTGTCATTGCAAAAAAAACGATTGACAGTATGCATTGCCAAATGTGGAGTTTCAAGCAAAAATTAGAATTTTGGACACATGATATTTGCTGCTGTGAGCCTGATAGTCTTCCAGCACTTAAAGAGTTTCCTAATTAGATCAGCGATGATAATGACAAATGTGGTTTAAAAAAAAATCATACATGGATGCATGTCAACAGCAAAATTTAGCAAGTTATGCATAGGTAAAATATCCAAAGTGCCAGCTAAACCAATGGCTTTTAATGTAACAGTAAATGGAAAGTTTCAGGATATGACTTCAGGTTCCACATTTCACTTGATCTTTCAAAAACAACCACTTTTTGGGTTTTGCTGAAGTATCAAAGAAGAACCTGTACAATTATCCGATAAGGCTAGTGTATTCCTCTCTTTGTAAACCTGATATCTGCATGTGGCCAGATTTTTTTTCCCCCTCTCCATAAGCCAAAACAACGTTTCACAATAAATTGAATGCAAAAGCAGATACAAGAATCCAGCTGTCTTCCATGAAGCCAGACATTTAAGGAGATTTGCAAAGTGTAGAACAATGTCATGCTTCTCACTTTGTGTGTGTGTGTGTGTTGGAAAAGTAATTTTTATCCATATATGTGGTTTATGTTAATATGTAATGTGTTATTATTATTATTTCTAAGAGATATAATAAATATATTCACAGTTCCTCCATTTTGAAGTCTAGTATTATAGATATTCATAGTTATAACCCATGTACACAAGAATTCTCTGGCTCTTCAGTAAATTTTACCATCTTTCTAAACGTGCTCTCCCATCAGAGTTATCCCGGTGGCTGTCAGTGACAGGATGCAGGTATTTCCTGCACCCTACCCTCAGCCTCTGTTTCCCACCTGGAAGAGTCCTGCACTATTTTGGAAACCCAGACACACATTCACCTTCTCTGGGAAGACTCCCTGTTAAACTCCCCAAGGCAAGTTGCCCTGATCCTTCTTGGGACTTCTCTGCATTAGGTTCTTACCTTTTATTAGTAAAGAATGCTCTTATTATTATTTTTTTAATGTTACTTTAAGGTCTGTGATATATCTGCAGAACATGCAGGTTTGTTACATAGGTATACATCTACCATGGTGGTTTGCTGCATCTATCAACCCATCATCTAGGTTTTAAGCCCCACTTGCATTAGGTATTTGCCCTAATGCTCTCCCTCCCCTTGCCCTCCAACCCCCAACAGGCCCCAGTGTGTGTTGTTCCCCTCCCTGTGTCCATGTGTTCTCATTGTTCAACTCCCATTTATGAGTGAGAACATGTGGTGTTTGGTTCTCTGTTCCTGTATTACTTTGCTGAGAATGATGATTTCCAGCTTCATCCATGTCCCTGCAAAGGACATGAACTCATCCTTTTTTATGGCTGCATAGTATTGCATGGTGTATATATGCCACAGTTTCTTTATACAGTCTGTCATTGATGGGCATTTGGATTGGTTCCAAGTCTTTGCTATTGTCGATAGTGCTGCAGTAAACATACGTGTGTGTGTGTCTTTATAGCAGCATAATTTATAATCCTTTGGGTATATACCCAGTAATGGGATTGCTGAATCAAATAGTATTTCTGGTTCTAGATCCTTGAGGAATTGCCACAGTGTCTTCCACAGTGGTTGAACTAATTTACACTTCCACCAACCGTGTAAAAGCGTTCCTATTTCTCCACAGCCTCGCCAGCATCTGTTGTTTCCTGACTTTTTAATAATCGCCATTCTAACTGGTGTGAAATGGTTTCTCATTGTGGTTTTGATTTGCATTTCTCTAATGATCAGTGATGATGAGCTTTATGCAGCCTGCTATTACTTTCAAGGAGTAGAAAGTTTCATTAATAATGGTCTAAACAAATAGAGGTCGATTTTTCTACGATAAACGGGGTACAGAATCTGGGGTTGGGCAGCTGCAAATGATATCATCAATGGCCCAGCTCCTTTTCTCTTTGAGTGCCTCAGTTTTCTACATTCGGGATCTCAGGTTGACTTTCCAGGGGACAGGAGGGGAAAGGTATGGTCGTTCTCCGGTAAGATGTGCCTTCTTACTTGGAAAGGGAATGTTGCTCTGAGAACCTCTGCTTGAACCCTGCTGGCCAGAACTTGGCCATATGACTACCCCAAGCCATGAGGAAAGCTGGAATATTAAGGATTTTTCCTTTCCAGTCATTACAGTAAGGAAGAGGAAAGGGAAAAGGGTTGAAATGGCTTTTGGAGAGCAAATCTGTGGTGCCTGTCACAGGCATCTGTTAGCATCCTCTGCTGCACTACTTCCTCACTGCACTGTGACCTCCTGCACAATGAAGAGCTGCCTAGCTTCTCATCCTTATCCCTGCACCCAGACCAGTGCCTGGCTACGTTGTCTTAGTCACTTCCCCCCATGAATACCCTGGTTTTTTTTTAATTTATTTTTTATTTTAATAAGGTTTTGGAGAACAGGTGGTGTTTGGTTACATGAATAAGTTCTTTAGTGAAATACCCTATTCTAAAGTTACAATATTATTCATTACTTTTACCTCTAGCCCTTCCTTTCCCCTGTCTTGCTTATTTTTTAAATAGTAGTTAATATCTAATATACGATAACTATATATCAAATACACACACATATACATATACATATGATCCATATGTGTGTGCACGTGTGCATGTGTGTATGTAGAAAGAAATGAAGAATGAGAAAAAAAGAGAAAGGAGAGAAGAGAGAATGAGAGAGAGACAGTTTATTCCATAAATACACCCACTGGAATACCAGATCAATGATTGTAGGACTTCTCTTTGATTTACTGCTATTTTCCTAGCACCTCATTCAATGTATGACATGCAGCAGGTGCTTAAAATGTTTGTTTAATGAGTAAATGGGTAGGTGAACAAATTAATAAAATGAATGTTTATAGAAGGCAAAGAAAGATGAAAGTAATAAAGATGAGAATTAAACAAGGCAGTCTCATAGAAATGAGTCACTGTTAAAAAAATTTATAGACAATTATTGATGGAAAATAGTTTCATAGGAGATGGGAAGTGTGAATCTACCTTCAACTCATTGCTAACTTTTGAATTACATAAGTATATCTTTGTGCTTCTGTCTTTCAGAATACCACATCCATTCAAAGATTTTACAATGAAATAAGATTACATGACACTCTGTAGGTAGTCTTCAGAAGACATGTTATAAAAGTTCAAAATGCTATCATTATAATTGTTTTATTTTGCTTACATTGCTTTGAATCATGCTAGGCACACAACTGATACTTTGCAATGACTCATGACAAAGTAGGAAACTACCTTTTGAAATCGAAAAGACACGTTTTCTCAAAAATACATATTTCTGAAAAAATATCCATAATATGAATATTTTATTTCTTTCTTTGGAAGATGCTATTTGAAATTCTGACAATTCACAGAGACCTTTACATGGGCTTGATTTGCTATTATCTGTAGAAAGAGTTTTCTGAGAATAAGACAGCTGCTCTCAGGACAAAGTAATTGTATTAATACTTCATGTTCACAACACAGAATTGCAGTTTTGTCATCTAGAAGTGCAACACTGCTAGTCTACACAAAGCAATGCATTCAATAATCATTTCTAAACTAATATTAATTGTGACTGACAATGCACTGAGAGAAGAAACTATTTAAGAAATTCCAAGAAGTAATGTTTGCTTTCTACATTCTTTTAAACAAATAAAATATGTAAAAGTGCTTAACTCCTAGGTTGAGTCTTATGCAAGAAATTCCAAATGCCAAGCAAGAAATTTTTTTATTAATCTTTGTAACAGATGGCTGGCAGACAATGTTATTTTACTGTTCCAGATGAGGAAACAGAAACAAAGGCACCTGCAGATATGGAGTCCGTTCTAGACTAGCAGTGATAGTCACTTGGGATTCACATGTCGTCCTCTATTTTGAAAATCTATTACACAATTTCATTAGAATGGTTCTACCTTTTAAAATCATTATTATTAATATTTATTTTCACAAACTTCTAAAGTTGTTGTCATTTTCTCATGCATCTCAAAGATTTTGGCTCAAAGTAGCCCGAAAAGCTTTTGGATTAAGTCTCGGAAACATAAACTGATATGCTTTTAGTTTTATATGATTCTGTGAAAACTTAAAAATAAAATCCTGTATTGATATTTTATTCTATTGTTTATTTTTTAGAGCCAGAGTCTCGCTCTGTCCCCCAGGCTACAGTGCAAGCGGCTTAATCATAACTCACTGAAACCCCACACTCCTGGCCTCAAGTGATCCTCCTGCCTCAGCCTGCTGAGTAGCTAGGACTGCAGATGCACCACCACACCCGGCTAACTTTTTAAATCTTTTTTGTAGAAACAGTCTTGCTGTGTGGCCCAGGCTGGTCTTGAACTCCTGGCCTCGAATGATCCTCCCACCTCTACTCCCAAAGCACTGGTATTACAGGTAAGAGCCATGGCACTTGGCTTCTGTCTTTACGAAAATAGGCCATTTGATTTGGCATTTCCACATAACCATTAATGTTTGGTGAAACATGAGGTTGTAGGTAGGTTCTGTTGAAACATCAGGACTTAATTACGCCTGTTGTATCAATCAATGAATAAATGTGAAGCCAGAGGTGACAACATTTGAGTAGGAAGTTAAGTGCTTTAAAATAATTTCTAGGACTTTGTGATGTAAATATTTGCATGTAATCCAATACAAATGTCAATAACATGTTTGAGGATAATGATACAGAGGACAATTTTCTATAGGAATAAAACAAAGGAAAGAATTTTGACAAAAGAAAGAACTCATTTGAAACAATGCCCAAGCCTCTGATTCAAGTCAACAGGGGAATTTTGTTACAATACCCAGAACGGCACCTGCCTCACATGAGAAGCCTGCTGCAGTCATGTAAAGAAGGTAACCATGGCAAGAAACTGCTTGTTTCCATGCATAATTGATTTAACTTAGAGGCTGGCACAGGCCCTAGAGGAAGCCCTAATGATGTGCTGTTCAAAACCAGAAAGATGTGAGAGGCAAGTGCTGGTGCTAAGATTTCCTTCAAGGCTCTGAAAGCTGGAAGCGAGACAGAGATCTCCTGCAGAGAATCTCTCCTCACCCATACCTGAAACACGTGCTGGCCCTGATTCCTTTAAACATCAGAAATCGGGTCTCAAGGCTCTGGGCGTCCAAGTGGTGTGAGCGGGTCATGCCATCCTGGAGTCCAGCTAGAACACAGGAAAGAAGGCTGAGTTCCGCAGGTACTCTTGCCAGACCCTGAGTTTATTCTGCTCCGACCATGATGCACACAGGGGAACAAAGCTGTGTCACTGTGGAGGCCCAGAGTTTCTGCCATTCCTTTGGCACATGGGTGAAGAACACTTTTTGAATGCTTGATGTAATATTCATACACAAGGAGAGAGGCCTGCTGCTGTATTTTAACGGATCATCTCAGCTGGCATCTCATTTCCAATACTGGTGAGTACTTAACACATATGAATGACAATGGGGATATTTGCTATTAAAAGTAGAATTCTTTTAATTAGAATTTTTTATCCTCGAGTCTCCCCGTTTATGAACCCTTGTGATAGATGTAGCTTCTTTTAGATAATTGCTTGGGATGAATGAATACCCCAGTATTTATTTAGCAAGGATGTCAATGAATTATGAATGGAAGCAAACAGTTCCATTGGGCGAGCACTCTAATTAATAAAGCCAGCTTTTGATGGCTTTGTGTATGCAAGAGTGATAGCAGGGCTCTGTAGCAATGTAACCAATGCAGGTAATAGATGTTAGAGGTATTCATGGAAATAGAACAAGACACAGGGGAGGAGAGCTGGCTGGACTCGGGAACAACCCCCTTTAATTCTCTGAATGTCTTTTCTCCCTTCCTCACCATAAAGTCCTGGACCGTATCAATGCCTCTGTGTAAAACAGCCTTTTCCCTGTGATCTGGTGGTTTAATCTCCAGCATTCCCTCACAAGGACTTAACACATTATCTCCCCTGGGAACATCTTTTAGAAGTAAATATTCTTAAACTACAAACAGGGCCAATAGACAGCCAGTGTGCACGTGTTACACACCAACTGAAAAAATATCCGAACTTCTCCATACTTCTTGGTACACAGCAGCTGCTTGTAGCCACTAAGTCCCCGACTTAGGATCATGGAACCTCACCACTAACAAGCAACTGGAGTGAGTGTCTGGCCCCACAAGTGATCTTTAGGTCCAGCTCCAAATATCAGTCTGGCCTCTCTTTTTATGGGAACTTTCCTGTAGTTTACTAGTTGTTAAGTATTTGTAATATGAGTTCTGGTGCTCCTTTCCATCTTACCTACTGCCAAATTTTAAACGCCTACGTTTAACTGATGATAGTTTCAAATGACAGTTGTTGACTGCAAGTGTTCCATGGCATCTTTTTATTTTTTGTGCACCGGGCAGTCCTGGGAAGAAGGGTGAAAGGCAGGATGGAATCATGGCCATGAAGTATGTTAAATCCTGGTCTGGCAGAAATATGAAGCAACACTAAGTCTCTTGGTGTGTTGAATAGTGTTCTTTTTAATCAGTTACACTGAGCATGATCATGTTGCTGAGTGCTTTGGTAAATGCATGCTTTATGTCACTTAATCCTCACCACACTCATATGAGTTAAAGCATTATTATGCCCATTTTACAGATGAGTACAATAGTTTTGCCTCTTTTCAATGGAACAAGACATGTTCTTCATATTTTAAGATGGCACCCCAAGATTCTTCCCCACTCATATACATTTCCCATTCAACCTGTTCCCTTTGAGGATGGGCAGGTCCTATAAATATAGTGAAATATTCTTATTATTAGTGTGTATTATCTGACAATGGAGAAGGGATTTGCAAATGTTATTAAGATTTCTAATTAGTCAAATTTAAGCTAATGAAAGGGAGATTAATCTGAAAAAGTCTAGAGATCAGAGTCTGAAGGTATCAGAGAGACTCAAAGCAGCAGCAAACATTCTCCTATTGGCCTTGAAGAAGCAAACTGCCTTGGTGTGGAGAAGGCTACATGGTAGGGAATGGCAGGCAGCCTTTAGGAGCTGGGGACTGCAGTCATACAACCACAACAATCTGGATCCTGCCAGCAACCAGGGAGGACTCCAAGCCACTGATGAGAGCACAGGCCAACCCAACACCCCGATTCTCACCCCGATGAGAAGTTGAGAAGGAATCTAACCATCCTGGTCTATACTTCAGACCCATGGAAATTGTGAGAAAAATAAATGTGTGTTGTTACGAGTGCTAAGTTTGTGAAAATTTGTTATGCAGAAGTAGATATCTATTATATGAGACTTCTGAATATTTCAGAGGTTATGTATGAATACAAAGAGACAGTTCATTGGAAATAGATCAAGTAGCTTTTAACCTGCATAATAGTAGGTGATTTTGCAGATAGAAATCTGTATTAGCCCAATGTTCAATCCATACTAGATATTAATTAGTTAATAGGCTAACTGATGCCAAGATTTTAACCTAAACATTAATCAACTGAAACTCAGGCTTAAATTCAATACAGCAAATATTTGATGCCCACTGCTTGTCAATCAGTAAACTAAATAATGTTGGAATTTCAGTAGCCAAAAAAGAAATGGAATAGTCATGGGTTCCATGGGGGTATTAAAAACAATGTAACTATTTGTTATAATTAATTTACTATAAACTTAGTCAAAATAAATCTTGAGAAGCAATGTACGTAGGAACATTTTTCACCTTCCTTGTCTCATAAGTCAGTGAGTCTACATTGGGTTACACTGATATTTGTTTTGGCAACCTGAAAGGAGGCGAAAGATAACTGAGTCTTTCCATTTTGATTCTACATGGCTGTACATCATCTATTTAGGATGGTTTAAATAATTATGTTCTTCTAAACTACCATAATGAACATAAAAGAGCACCCCAAATATGGGAACAAGAATTGTCCAATGTTGATGATTCAACAGATCCATTAAATTTGATCTGGCTTGAATCTTTAACATGTAATATTGACCACTGTCTGTCATTACAAGGAACCCATAGGTGAAGTTTGAACTTGCTGAATTCAGAAACTTGGAGAAGAACCTCTGACCTCCAAGACGGCATTATAAATCCAGTCACTCATAGCTCAAGCGTGTGTTGTCTTCTTTCAAGACTTACAGACAAATCCTTTCTCTCCATAGCAAATGTGGATGTGAGATTGTTCACCTTCAGCTCCAATATGACTTGTTTTGGGGTCCTGTCCACCGGAACCCATGTGGTACCTTTCTTTGACCTCACCTAAGACAATTTGATGATGCACAAGTATCATCTTCTGTCAATGGTTTAGAAATAAATGGGGTGAGATACTTCTTTCCAACCTTGCTACCAAATCAGGTCCTGTTTGAAACTGGAAGGGGAGACCTGTTCATAATTACACTTAGACAGCAGGAATAAACTATGACTATGTAGAGCATATTTGATTATATTGTCACCCTAGTTATGAGGATAATTGATCTCAGCAAAATTCTGTCATACTTGCAAATTTGAGGGCAAATAAGTTGCACAAACAACCTGTTATGTGAGTTGTGAAGTCCCAGCTCTTCCTTCTTTGGCGATCTGAAAAACCTTGCACTGATACTTCATCTGGGGCAAACATAGTAGTGTTGTCAGGGAAGGCTTCATATGACCAACTATGAGAGTCAGGTGACTGTGAATCCTCTGATTAGAGACAGAGTAGGGGATGGTTCCAGGTTTACTTCCTGGGGTGTCATAGGGTCTCCTTGATTCTTAGAACCTGTTCATGAAAGTCTGAGAGTAACTTGGAAACACTTGAGGCAACCTACAGGACTTGAGTACAAATTGAATCATGTCCCCCAGGAAAGAAAGGTTGAAATCTTAACCCCAATACATGAGAATGTGGCATTATTTAGAGTAGAATTTTTACTGAAGTAACTAAGTCAAAATGGTGTCATTGGAGTAGGCCTTAGTCTAATATGACTGGTATTCTTATTTAATAAGGGGAAATTTGGAGACTGAGAAAGACACACAAACACAAGGAGAATGCCATACAAAGACAAACGTAGAGACTGGGTGATGCCTCTGCAAGACAAAAAAATGCCAGAGATGCTCAGTGAGCCACCAGAGAAGCTAGGGAAAAGGCCTGGAACAGATTCTTCCTCACTGCCTTCAGAAAAAACCAACCCCACAGACACCTTAAAATAGTGGCTTCACATAAGAGAAAATTATTTTCTCACAGTTCTGGAGACCGGATATCTGAAATCAAGGTGTCTGCAGAGCATGATGTCTCTGAAATTTCTAGGGAAACCCCTTCCTTGACTTATGCTAACTTCTGATTGTTAGCACGAGATTGTTTAAATTAGAGATTGCTTTTTGTGTTCCTTGGCTTACAGCTGAACCACTCCAATTTCTGCCTTTGTGTTAATACGGTATCTTCCCTGTGTGTGTGTGTGTGTGTGTGTGTGTGTGTGTGTGTGTGTGTGTATGTATGTGTCTGGTGTCCTCTCCTTTCTAATAAGGACACAGTCATTGAACTTAGGGTCCATCCTAATCCAATATGACGTCATCTTAACTAATGACATCTGCAGAGATCTCAGTTCTAAGTGAGGTCACATTCTGAGGTTCCAGGTGGACATGTATTTTGGGAGGATATTATCTATTTAGGTGGTTTTCAGATTTGTGCTAATGAAATCAACACTCCAGTGAATTTCTATCTTTGTATGCAAATCTAATACATCACATTATTTCCTTTAGACATTGTGGGTACATAGGTACACGAAGTTGTAATACACTAACATATATGGCTAAATATTCATGCAAATAAATTTTAGAAATTTATTCTCTCATAAGCAGTTGAAAAGTTAACCTCTTTTAATTGAAAGGGACAGTTGCCCATTCAAGTGTCTTAAGAACTAGGAATGGAGTGAGGGTATTATAAAGACACATTTGGAAGGGAGTTGTATTAGGTTGTTCTTAGATTGCTATAAAGAAATGCTTGAGGCTGGGCATGGTGGCTCACAACTGTAATCCCAGCACTTTGGGAGGCCAAGGCAGGCAGGTTACGTGAGGTGAAGCATTTGAAACTAGCCTGACCAACATGGCAAAACCTCATCTTTACTAAAAATACAAAAATTAGCTGAGCATGGTGGTGTACACCTATAGTTCCAGCTACTCAGAAGGCTGAGTCAGGAGAATCGCTTGAATCCAGGAGGCAGAGGTTGCAGCGAGCTGAGATGGTGCCACTGCACTCAAGCCTGGGTGACAGAGCAAGACTCCATCTCAAACGGAAAGAAAGAAAGAAAGAAAGAAAGAAAGAAAGAAAGAAAGAAAGAAAGAAAGAAAGAAAGAAAGAAAGAAAGAAAGAAAGAAAGAAAGAAAGAAAGAAAGAAAGAAAGAAAGAAAGAAAGAAAGAAAGAAAGAAAGAAAGAAAGAAAGAAAGAAAGAGAGAAAGAGAGAGAGAGAGAAAGAGAGAGAGAGAGAGAGAAAGAAGGAAGGAAGGAAGGAAGGAAGGAAGGAAGGAAGGAAGGAAGGAAGGAAGGAAGGAAAGAAAGAAAGAAAGAAAGAAAGAGAGAGAGAGAGAGAGAAGGAAGGAAGGAAGGAAGGAAGGAAGGAAGGAAGGAAGAAGGAAGGAAGGAAGGAAGGAAGGAAGGAAGGAAGGAAGAGGGAGGGAGGGAGGGGAAGAAGGAAGGAAAGAAGGAAGGAAGGAAGGAAGACTTGAGACTGGGTAATTCTAAAAGGAAAAATGTTTAATTGACTCACAGTTACACAGGCTGTACAGGAGGCATAGCTGAGGAGGCCTCGGGAAATGTACCATAATAACAGAAGATGAAGGAAGAGCCAGCACTTCACATGGCCAGAGCGAGAGGAAGAGGTGGGGAGGTGCTACACACTTTTAAACAACCAGATCTTGTGAGAACTCACTCACTATCATGAGAACAGCACCAATGGGAAATCCACCCCCATGATCCAATCACCTCCCACCAGGTCCCACCTTCAACATTGGGGATTACAATTTGACATGAGATTTGGGTGGGTACGGAGACCCAAACTATGTCGGGAGCCTGGAGAAAACCAAACTGTTACAGAACAGAAATTATGGGGCCATCAAGAAACTGTTCTCAGCAATCCCAACATTGAAATCAAAAGTTTATAAGTATTCTTGGATTTTCATTATGTTTCTCCACCGTGAATATGATTCTGTTATTCTCTGCATTCACTTTTCCAGATATGCTCATTTCTACTTTATCTGCTGCTGGTTACATAGTGTTTTCACTGTGTCTGTATGTTTCTTTATCCTTCCTTTATGGTTTTCACTTCTTTAGATTTTGGCCTTATCATGACAGCTTTTGGACTTATCAGGACAGCTGCTGGAAAACATGGAAGGAGAGTCTACTCTATCTACTCTACTCTGCTCTGCTCTGCTCTGCTCTGCTCTACTCTACTCTACTCTACTCTACTCTACACTACTCTACTCTGCTCTGCTCTACTCTACTCTACTGTATCTATATTGGCCTTTACTTCTTCTTTGTAAAGGATATTATCCATGCACAGGCTCCAAACGCCATATATATGAATAACAAATCACTTGTCCCACTTTCTAGATCATTATGTCTCACTGACTACAACACATACAGCTAGTTACAGTCTTGTAGGACCAGAGTAGAATTAACTTTTTTTCATCTTAAATCATGTTCTGCCTTCTATATTCTAGACCTTAATTGATAACCTCATTGTCATCTAACCTTCCAAACTAGAAGATTTGAAACCTTCTATAACAACTAAATTTCCTCGATTCTCCAGTGGGTTTTCAAATTGTAGCACTCCATCCCACTTATTGATGTGGGATGTCATTGATGTGACCCTGTTATTTTTCCCATGAACTACTAAAACAGTCTCCTTCAAGTTTTTCTGACAGTAGCTTTGTCCTGACTTCCAATCATGCATAACTCAACTCTTTTATTCGATATCATTGTTAAAATAATCCTTAAAAAATAATTGATCAAGAAACTCCCATGCCTATTCTATTCTGTTGACTGTCCAAAATATAAAATGCAAATAATTCTGTGCAACAAAGACCTTTAACTCAGCTCCTTTCTACAGTTCCTTCTGGCACCTTTGTCCAACCTCATTTCTACTACATCCCCTAGCGTGTCAGCTTCTCTTACAACTGACTAATGCTTGTAGCAATTCAGATGACCCTTCTTGCCCTTCTCGTACCCTTCCTCACTGGGGAAACACCTATGAAGACTCAGTACAAATTTTACCTCCCTCATGGAGCCTTCCCTGACCTGATGGCAGAAGTATTTGGTTACTCTCTGCTTTCAATAGCACTGTACATATTTACCCATATGAAAAGACCATGCTATACCCTAATGTATTTCTCACACCTATCTCTCCCATTTAATTTTAAGCTCCCCGAGATCATTTCACATTTTCCTCTGTATCTCTAACTATTAGCATGATACCTATCACAGAGCAAAAACTTTGGAAATATTTGATAAATGATTGGACAACTAAAATAACAAAATATTGCGTATATATCTGTAATTTCTATATGACAATATGTATGATGATAAAAATTTAAAGACATGTGTGCGTAACTAACCTCACTATTTCTATCTGAGTGCTATCTGGGTTGTATAATTGTATGGACATAGGGTTCAGGAGTAACCATAAACAAGAGGCACATCTCTACCTCCTCAAGAGCAGGCAGCAGAGCAAAGCTTTGCAGGAACAAGAGAAGGGTCAGGTTTCATAAGTACTTGAGAAGATTACTTGGTATTTGATGCCATGGTAGGATCTGAGATGCTAAGCAAGGCCTGCAGCTACTTACATTTAAAAATGAGGAAATGCCTAAACAGGATTAATCAACTTTTCACATGTCAAAGCTTTCTTATAACTCATTAACGATATTTTAACACACATGCAATTAATGCATGTATTACCTCATTTAAAGTCTAAATTTGAAGGCTTCTTTTACAATGAGACGTGGACCAAGTAAATTATAATGAGGCCTCATTTGGGAGGAATGGTTGCAGCCCTGGCAATCATTTAGTGATTGACGTTTAAGTCCTGTGGAGCATTTTCCAAGGTTACGCGCTGTTGCAGCTGAAGGGGAACAGCGATACACAAGGCAGACAAGATCTCTGCCCTCATGGAGCTTTCATTCTGGTGTCAGACAGACGATAGAGAAGCAAAACATAAGTGATTTCAGACAGGGCAAACCTATAAAGAGAGTAAACAGGATGAGGAACCAAAGAGGACAGAGGGTGGGTTCTGGGCACACTGAATAGGCCGGGCAGTCTCCTTGAAATGGAGGTATAGGGACAGAACTCTGGATGGCAAGATGGGGCCGTCCATGAAGAGATCTTGGAAAAGGGCATTCCAGGCAGAGAGAGCAGTAAGTTGAAAGTCTAGAAACAGCCCAGCATCCTCTGGACCAGAAAGAAGGCCAGTGTAGCTGCAGCAGCTTCAGGGGACAAGGTTGTGCATGAGATGAGGTGGGAGAGTCAGCCACGTGCCAGACCACAGGGCTTGGAAACACAGCTGGTGGGGCTCTTGGCGCACATGGGGAAGACCAAAACTGCACTCTGTATTCACACTTTGACAGTATGCCCTGGGAACGTTAGCTCTAGGAAGGCAGAAACCCAGTCCAGCATTGAATAGTTGCTCTGCAAATGTTTGTTGAATGACTGAATGAGACTGGAGATGGCAGAAGTTCGAGTTCTGTTTAGATGTGTTAAATCTCAGATGCCTTTTAGGAATTCAGTGGCAATGATAAGCTCTAAAATACACAGTACTTACTATGGACCAAGCATGTTTTAAATGTATTACGTGTATTAACTTATTTAATCTTCCTAACACAAAAGAGATAAGTATTATTGTGTCAATTAAAAATGAGGACACTGAGTCATAGCAAGTAATTTTGGCACCTCTAACCCCTCTGTTATGCTGACACCCTTCGGAAGGCCTTGGAGACAGTTGGGTATATGAGTGTAGAACAGAGAGAGGTTGTCAGCATAAAGATGCAAGTCAGCCCAAGAGGCCTAAGGAAAAACCAGGGGTGCAGGTGTAGCTGGAGAATCACCACAGGACCTGGCAGAAAGGGAGCCTCCAGCCCCACCAACTGCACAGTGGAAGCATTTCACATGCATCTCATTTAATCTGCAAATAATTTGATGAGGTAGTTACTTTATCCAGGTTTTACAGATGAATAAAACTAACATTCAGGAGATTAAATACTTGACCAAAGCCAGATGGTTAGTGAACAGCAGGAGCTGGAATTCAAACCCTGGGGAGTCTCACTCCTGGCAGAACTGAACAAAACCAGAATGGTTTATTATTCAGTGAAAATTGAAGACATGAGAAATGCTCTTTAGTTTTGTTTTTTGTTTTTTTTTCCAAGAATCTTGGACTAGACTAAGAATAGGAGTGTCCCGTGTTTTCCTGGGGTAACAATAACAGGATCCCTGGCTTAGGCTCCAGCTGGAGCATTGAGAGATTTTCTCAAATCCCTGAAGTCCCTCCCAGGTTGGACTGAGATGTGGATTTACTATAGGGTTATATGAAGGGCCATCCGGGGCACCATGGTGAGGTTTCGCTTCCCCTGAAAACCATGTGGCTCTCTGGCAGCTGTCCCTTTCCTGTAACTGCACCCCAGAAGTAGGCAGGGTCAGCTTTCTGCTGCTGGCATTGACTGCACTGTCCACAGTGCCCCCATTCCTGTTCTCCTACACTGCTGGCCCCTCATGGGAGGATTAGAGGAGGGGAGATACTGTCCTTCAGTTCTGCTTCATTCTGTCCACGGGGCACCAGGCATTGCTTTTCCCTGCTATGGAATATTTGAGAGATTTTACCTATACACCTCTTCTCTCTTTACTCACTCTCTACCAAGCTTTTCTCATCCTAGGAGCCTAGTGTGGCTTCATCAGCCTTGGGCTGAAAATTGACCTGAATGATAGCGAGTTTCTCAAAATCACCTCTCTTCTTCTTTCTTTCACTCTAACCACGACGCATAGCTGTTGTGTGCAGGGAGTCTCATCAACCCCCTCTCCACTTTGGTGAGTGGTTTTCCATACAATATGCAAATAGATCTGTGTAGGTTCTGGCCCTTCAGACTTATGTGGATGTGTCTGAGTCACATGACATACAGAACTTAGACTCCCTCCCGTGGAAACACCCATATTTCCCAAATTCTTGGTTTCAACTGATGATGTATTCCTTGAGTATGTAATTGCCTATTTGTGTTGAGTTTCCCCTTTCTCATTTGCTTACTGCTGTATCAAAGTGGTATTTTTGAACTTACAAAGACCCATCTGAAAATGAAGAGCGAGGGCACAAAAGGCAAGGAAGAAAAATAAGTTCCCAATTTTGTAGACACTAAAATCTCTCTCACTTTCTTTACAGAATACTAAAAAGGGGGTGTGTATGGAGAGTCAAATTCACCAGTCTGACATTTCCAAATCTCCAAGGAGTGAGTAGTTGAAAGGCACACTCAATATTATAATTTCTTTGTTTTGCAATTTTCAATGTGTACATTTCAAAGGACACTAAAGAAGAATTTTCTGTTTACCAGAGTAGTAGTAATGGTAGTTTTTTCAAAGTAAAAACAAACATAAAATCCTGTCTGGTGTCTATGGTAACAGGGACCTGACTGCACTTGGAGAATCCACACCAAGACGGCACAGTTTCTACAGGCTAAAGCATACAAAAAACCAAGTACTTTTACATTTGAAATAATTCAGATAAATCATCACAGTTACCAAAGGCATGTATTTGTTCGACATTGTTTGAGTAAATCCAGAGTGTAACCTGGGATGTACGCCGCTCTGTTTGCAAAACCCCTGCGTAAGTCCACCCTCACACTGCTATAAAGATACTACCTGAGACTGGGTAATTTATAAAGAAAAGAAGTTTAATTGACTCACAGTTCCACGTGGCTGTGGAGGCCTCAGGAAACTTACAATCATGGTGGAAGGGGAAAGGGGAAAGGGGAAAGAAGCACCTTCTTCACAAGGTGGCAGGTGAGAGAGAGGAGGAATTGCCACAAACTTTAAAACCATCAGATCTTGTGAGAACTCCCTCACCATCATGAGAACAGCATGGGGGAAACTGCCTCCATGATCCAATCACCTCCCACCAGGTCCCTCCCCTGACACATGGTGATCACAGTCAGAAATGAGATTTGGGTGGAGACACAGACCAAAGCATATCATCCCTTTTCCCCCAAATAAATAATACGTTTTTTCTTTTCTTCATGTCTTCCTTGGAAACGACCATATAAGAATTTCCACTCAGAAGACAATTCTTTCCTGTCAAGGAAAATATCTTTTTCCCCCATTCTCAGAACATCTTACTCCTTATCATTAAGCTGGATACCCTCAAAGACTACAGTACAAAGTGAGACCATCTGATTGCCTGTCTTCCAAAGAACAGCTTGATAAAAATAAAAGATTTAGGCACTCCACCCTGTTGCTCTGTCTACATGACACTAAACAACCCTGTTGGTTAATCTATTTGCTGAATCAATTGGTTGTACCTTTTACAAAATGGCAGGGGCATCACAAACTGCTGTGAAGGAGGTGGTGTGGCAAGCCTGGTCTCCAGCTAAAGTAACTGGTAAACTAACTAGAATACCTCCTGCAGCCTACAACTCAAAGTGCAAGGAACTATTTTAACACAGCACTAGGTAAGACTAAGAACAACAGGTTTTCCATCCCTACATTGCCCCCTTCTCCAAATCTTCTTCACAATAAAAATCCAAAGAAATTTTACCTCCTCCAGAAAAATTTCCTCCAAATATGTCTTCATAGATCTCTTCCTTCATGTTTCTTATTTATTTTAAAAATTGTTCCTAATACCAATACTTGAATGCTGCCTCATATTATTTATAGCAGCTTTATGTACATTATTTCTTCTCGGTATTTTCTTCTGTGTAGAAATATTGATTTTAATAGTCACCTCAGGCCACTCCCCTCCCTCCCTATGATATCTAGCCTCATGGCAAAAAAAAAGATTGTTATTATTCAATAAATAATTGCATTAAGTTATGACTCTTTAAATTTATAACTTGCCCTTTGTCCTTGAGCTGTGTAATTACCAAAACTTGTGTATCTTTCAATGAAACATGCACGTGCTCCATTTTCTAGAATTCCTGAATCTTGGCTAATGAATTATCCTCATCAAGATCCCACCTCTAAAGTGTTTCTGGTATTTCATCAAAGAGTAAACTCAGGAATTTTCAAGGTCCAGTGCACTACATTTATTTTCTTTAACTCTCTATGCATTGCAACTTCATCGCATAATTCTGCTTTTCTTGAAATACACACATTCTACATGGATTACATTATTTTGACATTTGGCTCACCTTTGATGGGAGGGTTGTTTTAGAAACTTCTTTTATATTTTAACCACACATGCACCCCACAGTTTGGGTTCTATTGAAAAAATTTACTGAAACATTTTATTAACACCTTTTAATCTCGTTTGTATGTTTTGCATATTTCCCATTAAGGGTTTCACAATTCTTTATTGATGATGCTCCATTATGTCAATTTGCAAGAAGTTTCCGTTATTTCAAATGTCTTTGGTCTGGTTAATGGCGTCTTCACTGAGCTCAGTCTCAGTTCCATGTATAAGTCCTACAGTATCTCTTTTAGTTCTTAGTATTGACTGGTCTGTTAAGTTTAGCTTGACACTAAACTTAACAGCTCTTAGATCATTTGTAAAACAATAGAATTTTTTCCTTTTTTCTTTTTTTTTTTTTTGAGACAGAGTTTGGCTCTGTCACCCAGGCTGGAGTGCAGTGGTGCAATCTCAGCTCACTGCAACCTCCACCTCCTGGGTTCAAGTGATTCTCCTGGCTCAGCTTACTGAGTAGCTGGGATTACAGGCACATGCTGCCGTGCCCCACTAATTTTTGTATTTTTTGTACAGACGAGGTTTCACCATGTTGGTCAGGCTGGTCTCAACCTCCTGACCTTGTGGTCCAACCACCTTGGCCTCCAAAAGTGCTGAGATTACAGGCCTGAGCCACCGAGCCTGGCCTAGAATTTGTTTCTTATAGATAAATCATGTGATGGTTAATACTAGGTGTCAACTTGATTAGATTGAATGACGCCTAGATGGCTGGTGAAGTAGTAGTTTTGGGTGTGTCTATGAGGGTGTTGGCAAAGGAGATGGGCATTTGAGTCGGTGGACTAGGAGAGGAAGACTCACCTTCAATGTGGTCAGCGCCATTCAATTGGCTGCTAGTGGGGCCAGAACAAAGCAGGCAAAGGAAGGTGGGACAAGGTTGCTTGCTGGGTCTTCTGGCTTCCTTCCTTTTCTGTGCTGGATGCTTCTTCCTGCTCCTCCTGCTCTTGGACATCAGACTTCAGGTTCTTCGGCCTTTGGACTCTGGGACTTTATACCAGTGGTTTGCCAAAGCTTTCAGGCCTTTGACTGCACTGAAGGCTGAAAGTTGCACTGTTGGCTTCCCTCCTTTTTGTGGGTTTCTGACTGGGACTAAGCCACTCTGGCTTCTTCTTTCCCCAGCTTGCAGATGACCTGTAATGGAACTTCACCCTGTGATCATGTGAATCAATTCTCCTTAAAAAGCTCCCTTTCGGGAGGGATTGCATTGGGAGTTATACCTGATGTAAATGACGAGTTGATGGGTGCAGCACACCAACATGGCACAAGTATACATATGTAACAAACCTGCACGTTATGCACATGTACCCTACAACTTAAAGTATAATAATAATAAATAAATTAAAAAAAAAAAAAGCTCCCTTTCATACGTACATCTACCCTATTAGTTCTGTCCCTCTGGAAAACCCTGACTTATAAAAGCCATAATCGAGGTTCTTGGCCCTGGATTGTTCTATTCCTTAGACACTGTAATCAGAATTTTGAGTTTGTGGATACGTTATTTTTCTAGTTGTACATGGCGTCTTTAACAAATCCTCAAAAAATTTCCTGACCCCAAAAGAAGAATGAAAATTCTAGAAATAGGTACTGAACCAGGAAAAGAAGCAAGGAAAGCTCTGAGATTTTTGAAATTTCTACTGATACAATATGGTTTGGATTTGTGTCCTTGCCCAAATCTCATGGTGAATTGTAATTCCCAGTGTTGGAGAAGAGGCCTAGTAGGACGTGATTGGATTGTGGGTGTGGATGTCCCCCTTGCTGTTCTCATGATGGTGAGTGAGTGCTCATGAGATCGGGCTGTTTAAAAGCATGTAGCACCTCCCCCTTCTCTCTCTTCCTCCTGCTCTGACCATTAAGACACGCCCACTTCCCCTTCCTTTTTGCCTTCCACCAAGATTGAAAGTTTCCTGTGGCCTCCCCAGTCATGTTTCCTATACAGCCCATGGAACCTTGAGCCAACTAAACCTTTTTTCTTTGTAAATTAGCCAGTCTTAGGTAGTTCTTTATAGCAATGTGAGAAAGAACTAATATATGATATTTTTATATGCTGTGTTGACAGATGTGGCCTGCCTTGGTAACAATGTAAAAACATCTAATTTATAGATTAGCATAAATATATAGTTGTTTCTGAGAGATCACAGAAACAATTGACTCTGATCCCTCCTGGCTTAATCTGACATATTCTAAATTGGGATGAAGAAAAATAGGAAGAAAGAAGATAGGACTTAAATATGAACAGAAGTTAAAACAAGAAATTTGGACCTCTTCCAGTAAATTTACATTATGACATTAGAATGGTTGTAGTGCTATAACTGTTCTTTAACACAAAAATGCTGTAACTTTCTGACATCATACATTCATATGTAAAGTCCAGAAATAAAGATAGAAGTGATTTTCCTTTTATCTGCCTTTCCCACCCCAATAACAAGTGTAATTAAGAGTTCTAAAAGAAGGCATGGTACAGACCAAAATAAACAAAAAATATTGTTAGCCCTTTAGAAAGCAAGCAAAGAAAAACATGAGATTATCCTTCCTAAAATCTTTTAACCTCACTGGGACTCAGACTCACATTTTATCATAGACGAGGGAATTAAGCTAGATGTTCTCTATGGTTGCTTTCAACTCTAAAATCCTTGGATTTGTGTGATCTTATGGTTTCATTATTTTCATTTCCAGTTTCAATAAGCAATTTCATCTTCAGCCTGCTGAGAAATTCACAGCCTGTGTTCTCCTGCCACAACCCTGTGGGGCCCGTGTACTGTGCACACCCCGAGGGGCACCTCCCTCTCCGCTAGCAGAGAACCACCAGAGGGTTGATTTCAGGGATGGGGTTTGCAAACAGACATGCACACACGCACAAGGGAGCCTCCCTGTGACATGCCAAAGCGGCTGCAGGTGTGTTCCTCTCTCCCCTGTCCTTGCTAGTTGAAACCAGTGGGAACGAAGTGTGGGATTTAGTACCGTGATTGAAAATGGAAGTCGTCACGTGCCCATCTGGGGAATAACATGATGCTGGAACAACTGAGAGTAGTGGAGCAGCCTGACGTGACGAGACAGGCCAGTGCAGTCTGGAGATCCATGCTTACCAATTAAGCAGGCAATTACTGAAGTCGTTTTCTCCTGTCTGAGTATGAAGTGATCACAGGAGACACAGGCAGGGCAAGAGTGGAAAAGCCTGCTCAGAGACACAGGATTTAATTTGGGGACATCAGACAAGTATTTTGGAAAGTATCCCTTTACCCTGTAGTGATGCACAATAAATGAACAGCCAGCAAATGCCTCCCCTCCCGATTGCTCAGAACACATAGAATACTTATGCCTGTATTTAAAAGATAGTCCAAGCCTTTCTGTGGTTATTAGTGTTGCTGGGGAAACAACAGTCAAGAAATGGACTGCCTGAAGAAAAAAATAAGTAAGTGACTAAGTCCTAGTTACAGGGTTATAAGAGGAAACACACACATTTATGGGAGAAGCACTAGCTAATTTTAAGAAACTAGAGAGTGGTGGATGGGAGAGTGTAAGGGGAGACATAAACTAATTTGCAACAATAAATGGCGATGCATTTTTCTCCCTCTGCCTGAACTAGTCTGCACCTAACCAAATTATTTAACTTCCTTCTGGCTCTGCCTCCTGGCAAGTAAAGTAGAAGTAATAGTGTTGACCACTCTGTAACTTCTTTACAGGAGTGTTATGAAAAAAAAAATAGAAATTATTCAGTAACCACAAAGGTGTTTAAGATTCACAAGTGAATATTCCTTTTGGGTTATTAATAAGAGTGACTGCACTATCCCGTAGAGAATACAAATAAGGAATCACAGCCTACTACAGTTTTTCCTGGAATCAGACACCGTGAACGTTAAGTACAGACTGAATAATCTTGTGCTACTTTTCTCTGCCCAGAAAAAGGAGAAACTTCTCCCAGACACAGTCTTCCCTCCTCTAGCCTCAGCTTTCTAGACATGGTTAAAGTAGAATCTTTCTATACAAATGGAGGCTAAGAAAGGGGTATGCTTGTAAGATGCAGGTTAAAGAAGCATTTGGGTCTGTTTATAGTTTAGATCTGTGGTACTACCAAATGTCTTCAGAGTTGGTCTTTGTAGGTTTACTGTGCCATTTGGCATGATGAGAATAAATCTTGTTCCCCACAATTGGTTGGTAGTAGCCTCCTGGAATTCAGCGTGGAGTAGGGTTCTGAGTCCTCATGGTCTCTGGCAGGATCCTCCTCTTTGCTGATACAGGCAAATTCTGGGGGACATTTTCACCTGGGTCGACTCAGGGAATCAGTTATAGGAGGTGAAGATCAATGAGAGAAGCAGCCATAGAGAAATATTTCATTGCCCCCATGGATGGTCATGTCAGCTTTCAATCCCACATGTACAATTTGAAAACTCTTACAAACAAGATTTTTAGGAAATTCAACATAGTTATTATTTTAAAGATTCCCCTCAGTGTCATGAATGACTCATCACTCTTTTAGAAAGCCTTGAGCCTACTGGGCCCAAATGACATTAACTTCCCATCTGGACTTACATTTAACACATATCTCCGGTTCTCATTAGCATTGACAACTGTGAAATACATTTAAGTCATTTTTTTTTTCACATAAGAGTGCATAATTGGAAGGTTTTGTTTTGCTACTAAAATCATTATCTACCAATTGCTAGTGGAGGATGCAGGAGTGGGCTCGAGGAGAAAGGATAAACCAACAAGGGTGTTCTATTTGCGACCTCCATCAGCACACGAGCCCTGCCAGCAGGAAGCCGTGTACTGCATCAGGACACTTGTCCATTTCTCTTCTGTTTCTGACCTCCATCAGCACACAAGCCCTGCCAGCAGGAAGCCATGTACTGCATCAGGACACTTGTCCATTTCTCACGACCAGATAGCCACACACTCAAAGAACAGACCCTTTAACGAAACAGTATAACTTAAAGAAAGTTGTAAATATTAAAGATGTAGTCTTCAATCATGCCCAGAAGACTCAAAAGTATGCATGCCATACATATTTTTTCAGCAGGCAATTTTCAAAAAGCAGAACTTGTGGGCAGTTTCAATACATTATTTTTATATGTAAAGTTTTTATTTCTCTGCCAATGATCTTTATTTAGAAGTCATTTAAGACACATAGGTCAGGCCACGGTAGTCTTTCTCTCCACTCCTCTGACTGCAGTGGCTCAGCTATTATCTTTTGGGTAAGATTTACATTGCTTTCTTTTTGTATAAGTGTTTTTTAAAATGTATTATAATTGACAAATACTAATTGTGTATATTTACGGGGCACACTATGATGTTTGGATCTATGTATACATGGCAGAGAAATTCAATCAAGCTAATTAACATATTCATCATATCACCAAATTTTCATTTTTTGTGATAAAAACATTAAAAATCAATTATCTCAGCAATTTTTAAAACAACTTTATTGAAATATGGTTGACATAAAATAAACTCTGCTTATGTAAACTGCACAGGTTGATGAACTAACATGTATACACTTGTGAAACGATTGCAATTAAGAAAATCAGCATATGTAGAACCCCCCAAATTTCCTCATAGCCCTTCTTAACCCTTTAGTCCTGTCCCTCTTTGTGTTGGTTAATTCTGTGTTAACTTGGCTAGACCACTGTGCTCATATATTTGGTCAAATATTATTCTGGTTGTTTCTGTGAAGGTGTCTTCTGGATGAGATGAGCATTTAAATTGGTAGACTTTGAGTCAAGCAAATTGCCCTCCATAGCTTGAGTGGGCATCATGCAAGTAGTTTAAGGCCTTAACAGAACAAAGATTGACTTTCCCCAAGCAAGAAGTTCTGCCAGCAGACTGCCTTGGGACTCAGAATGCAATGCCTCCCTGGGCCACTAGTCAGCTGGCCTTACCCTGTGGATTTTGGACTTGCCCCTCCACAATCACATGAGCCAGTTCCATAAAATAAATTCACACTTTCCTGTGTGTATACATACATGCGCACACACATATGCACAAGCACACACCCTGTTGGTTCTGTTTCCCTGGAAAACCCTGACCAATACACTCCCTGTCTCTCCATCCCTGTCCCTGCTCTCTCCCCACACCTGTTCCCCAGGCAACAACTGATCTGCTTTCTGTCACAAATGATGACTTTGCATCTTTAAGAGCTTTATACATATGGAATAATGCAGTATGTATTTCACGTTTTTTTAATTTGCTGGCTTCTTACATTCAGTGCAGTAACGTTGAAATTCATGAATGCTTTTGCATGTATCAATAATTCTTTTTTTAACTGATGAATCATGTAGCATAGTATGTTTATATCACAATTTTTTCTTATTTATTTATTTTGAGACCAGGTTTTGTTCTATCACCCAGGCTGAAGTGCAGTGGCTCGATCAAAGCTCACTGCAGCCTCAACTTCCCAAACTCAAGCGACCCTCCTGCCTCCACCTCCTGAGTAGCTGTGACCACAGATATATGCCACCATGCCTGGCTATTTTATTATTATTTTTTGTAGAGATAGTGCCTCACTATGTTGCCCAGGTGGCTCTCAAACTCCTGGGCTCAAGTGATCTTCCTGCCTCTGCCTCTCAAAGTGCTGGGATGACAGGGGTGAGCCACCACACCGGGCCAATACCACAGTTTTTAAAAAATCTATTCATCTGTTGGTAAGCATTTAAGTTTTTTCCAGTTAGGGACTATTACAAATAAATTTGCCCTGAACATTTATGTACAAGTTTTTCTATGGACCCATGCTTTTAATTTCTCTTGGGCAAATGCCTAGAAGTGGAATGGCTATGGGGTCATATGATAGATGTATGTTGTTAATGTGGGCTTTTAACTCTGTGTGGTTTTCTGTTATATAATAGAGAGGTCAGAAGCTCAATTTATCATTCTCACAAATTCTAGCTGTGAATTACGATTTGTTTCATTATTAGAGTTGAACTCAACTTTTTGAATGACTATTTACATGTGTGTCTTGGAAAATCTAGGGGAAATAAATCTACACTTTCAAGTTCTAAAAGATAAACCCATTTCAGTTTCAAAAGAGTATTGTTTCATATTGTTTACATTTAACATTCTTTACATTCTACATTTAGTCAATGAAGAATAGAAGTAAAATTCATAATCTGGCAAAAATAGAATTTAAAACTTTTTATAGGTGTGAAACATTTTAAATCTATGCCTGTCTAAAAAGTAAATATAGCTAATTTTTTCCCATTACTGAGAAGTCTGTAGTTCAACATAGGACTTGGTTTAGCAGAGCCAAACCAGTATTTATGGAGGAAAATGCCACGTTTTTACCATTGAAACAGAAGTGCGTGGACGGGCAACAAATTCCCTGGAAACTGACAATTAGGTAACTTGCTCACTAACGGCACTGTACCCAAACTGTTTGCTTTTCTGTTTTTCTTAGATTCAGGTTTGTTTGTCTTTATGTGTAACGAGGAGGTTGGCCACCAAATGATGTTTTCATCATCAGTAAGCTTATCTTTCAGAATCTTCCTTGTTGGCAAATGTAGTGACTCAGAAGGAAAGCATATTAAGTTCTGGGACTCTAAGAGAAACATTATTTGAAGTGGCATTATCATTGCTCTATAAGTGAATTCCTGGATCATCTCTAGCATCAGAAAGATAATTTTAAAATAAATAAAATAAAACCAATTGGTTATTGAGCCCCAAGGCACCATCAGATAGGAATAGTAATAAATCAGGTTGATAGCTTTAAAACAGCTTCTGATTTTTCTTACTAATCAAATGAGATCAGAACCCAGCTATCACTGCAGGAGAAAAGCCAAATTTAATTAGCTTATCCAACAGTGTCATTTAGTAAATCAAAAGGCTTTGAAAGGTCAATGAATCTTGCCCTTATCATCTCATTATCTTCTGTCACTAACGAGGTATCATTAACCAGCCCCAGAGCAACAGTTATTTTAGTGCCTGGCAATAGCTTGCTGTAGTTAGTGATACACTGTGCTACTTCAAAAATGGTCGTGCTTGAAAAAGTCTATTCTTTTTTTTTTTTTTTTTTTTTTTTTTGAGACGGAGTCTCGCTCTGTCGCCCAGGCTGGAGTGCAGTGGCCGGATCTCGGCTCACTGCAAGCTCCGCCTCCCGGGTTTACGCCATTCTCCGGCCTCAGCCTCCCAAGTAGCTGGGACTACAGGCGCCCGCCACCTCGCCCGGCTAGTTTTTTGTATTTTTTAGTAGAGACGGGGTTTCACCGTGTTAGCCAGGATGGTCTCCATCTCCTGACCTCGTGATCCACCCGTCTTGGCCTCCCAGAGTGCTGGGATTACAGGCTTGAGCCACTGTGCCTGGCCAAAAAAGTCTATTCTTTTACTTGCAGTTCTGCTTTAAAACTTTAACATTAACCTTAAAATTCATCAATATTGGTGCCAACTCCAAACACAGTAACTTAAGTAAAGCTTCACCACTGATTTATTTATTCACTGTCTATATTTATTAAGCACCTACGATGTGACTGACTCACTCCTTGTTTGGTAGTTACTTTGGCAACAGGGATGAGCTGCATTTGAATGAGTGTCTACTCTGTGTGCTTAGGATTTGCTTATTCTGTAAGACTGTTGGTGAGTAGAACATCAAGTCATAGAGGCAAGGCCTTGCCTCCCATATTGCTTACTGTTATTTTAAGAGGGAAGAAACACAATTGGGAGCTTTGGTAGTAGCCCTAACAATGTGGGATTACAGTTGACTGGCTGAATAAACTGGCAATGAGATGGAGATTCAGAGGGAGAGCCAGGTTTCTAGAGGCCAGAGACTGTGAGAAGTTGGAGGAAGACGTGGCCCTTAAAGGTGGCTACAAGTGGCTTATGAGAAGAGGAAACTTCAGGGGGAAATTCATGCAGAGCAAAGACATAGATACAGGGTTATGTTTAGAGGATAGCAAGTTGAATCAACTTTGTTAGAGCAGCAAATGCCTCACGGGCAGTAATTCCCAAACAGCTTTCAGTCATACACCCTTTCTGCATAGAATGAGATGATAATAATAATAACAACAGCAGTAATAGTAGTAATATAAATAGTAACACAAACAATTTCAATGTGATGTGCAGTGTTTTTACATAAGTGCTTTTCATATATTAATTAATTTAATCATCCTAATAGACTATGAGGTCATATAGTCACCATCTCCCTTTAAGAAATGACAAAAGTTAAGTGCACATGGTTTAAATAAGACCAGCCCAAGGTCACTCAGCAAGAAATGGGTTAGCTGGAATTTGGGCTCAGACACAATCCTGCCTCTCCAAGCAATCGGGTCTTTTTCCATAAAAACATGCTTTCTGGGTTTCCTATACAAGTTCAGAGGGTTTATTGACTTCCCAGACTCCAACACCTTCAGGTTACATAGTTTTGATCTGTGGAGCAGTTGGTAAAAATTTTGCATTCACAATGGTACATGACAAAACGAGATGTTTTCTGTAGGAAACAAGGAACAGTGAACATTGCTAAGCAGGAACAGGATGGGTACTCACAAGAATGGAGAGAGATTAACAATTGCTAATTGAATAACATGTTTCAGGTTCTGCGCCAGGCACTTGCAGTATTATGTCGTCTAATCTCCCAGCATCCAAAAAGCAAAGTGTTTTACCTGCCCCTCGCCCCTGACCTTTTTACTTACAGGTAAGAAGCCTGGTCTTCTGAGAGTGTAATTTCCCCAGGGGTGTGGTAGCAGGCAGGATCTGTGCCCACCACTCCTTCCCCATCTGCAATGAACATGGAATCTCTGCTTTTTATCAGTTCTGTGCATCCATGCATCCAGCCCTCAGCTTCTGTTAACTGCTCGCTGATGGCTCACACTAGCCAGTTTCAGATATTACTTTTGGGCAATGAGTTGGCTGCTCAACTAGTAAAGAGGACCGGGGGCCTGGGAGTTCAAATCACCCTGAGCACCACCACCGCCAGTACTAGTACACCCAGTACTATGCTCTGAGGCTGGACAAGGCTCTAGAGCCCCCCATAGAGACTGGTGGAGCCTGGGACTCCATCTGCAGTCTCATCCTTGCTAAGCTTTCCCTTCTCTGTCTTGCCTTCCTGACTTCTGAGAGAATTAACTAATAAATATCTTGCACTGGAAACCCTGCCTCAGAAACTGCTGGTGAGAGGATGCACACTTGCATGCTCAGGCCAGCTGGACAACCTAAAGGTCACCAAGCTCAGCTCTGATCTGCGTTTCCTGGCCTTAGTTACAGCATAAGAACCAATGGCCACGGATGGGAGGGATAACAGCATCTATGAAGAATCAGTATCTAGAAATTATTTATATTTAGCTTCATTTTTGCTAAGTAATTCTATGAACTCTTACCAGTGAGAATCTTGTAAAGTAAAAACATTTGAAGATTAAGTTAAACAGAGCATAAATTATATTATACATTATTCTTCAATATGATCTCTAATGACTTAGTTTTCCAGTATGTGGATGGCAAATATGTGGATTACACAAAACATTACTAAAGTGAGCTGCATAAATTCCAAAAGGCTTCTAATACTAGCCCAAAGGTGAGAACTCTTGAGTAAATTTAAATATTATGTTTGAGGGTGACTCCAAAGGGAACAGGATAAGCAACGGTCCCAATAACACATGACACATTGACAGGCCCCACTAGTGTGCTCTGGCTTAGTGTGTTGTGGATGTTTGGAGCTGTATGTGACCTTGTCCTGTCTGTGAATCATGGATTGAGAGATCGTCAGTGTATGCCTTTGCCACACATGGTAACGACTTGTGTTCAGTTTGAAGCTCCAACAAGTCAGTGATAGATGAAGTGTGGATAGCTGCATACGTGAGCAGTGTGGTCACTAGTGGCAATACCAGGAAGAGGTTGCAGATACACAGTGCAATTCAATTCCACACCTGTGTTTTTATTGACTGTGGTGTTTTGTGCTTAATTTTTCTTTAAGAAAAAATAGTTTAAGAAGAAAATACTTAGAAAATTCTGTAACACATAGGGTTTGATGAAAGCAAGCACATTGATAATCATAATTTATTATGTAGCTTTTTTCTTCAACAAATCACGGATGTGAATTTATTTGCATTATACATACTTTTTTCTCTAGAACACTTGCTAAGACAAAGGGGCTCAGATTTTTGAAGAGGTATTTTCCTTTCCTTTAGGAAAACCTCAACATGATTTTTTAGAGGTATTACCGTTTGTGTCGGGGAAAGTTAGTTCTTTTACTAAGAGGCAAGAACAAAAGAAACATGACTTTAGTAGCACCTTTCATATTTTTACATCAAAACATTTTATAGCCTTCTAAATTATTCATTGTGTTCCTTCACTAGGTACACATGTAGGATTTTAAAAATATTTTTTATATTTGTGAAACAGAGAAATCTGCCACAAGAAAAATGCTGTGAAATGAAAAACAAAAACAAAAAACAAACAAACAAAAAAGCATAAAGCAGAGAATCCCTAGAAGTGAGCATCAAAGAAGTGTTGAGATGAAGAATTTTCCAGAGAAAGCTGCCTCCTTTCTTCATGAATGAAGTCATGACTTTCAATTCCAGGCCTGTATTCTGCAATGAGCTTATAGATCCCAATCTGAAAAGTCATGCTTTTGTCCAAACTACACAGGACTTTTTTACACAAATAATCAGATGAAGATCCCCCATTGGGAAACAGAAAAATATTCTTGAAACATAAACGTTAGCAATAATATGAAGAGAGCTGTAAGAAAAATAAACTGCCTTTTAGAACGTCTTTTTGTAAACAGAAGCAACGTCTTCTACTGAAACCACCTCTGCCTTTTACAAAGCTGCTGTCTATAATTCAGTTATTTCTCTGCCACACATTGAACACTGGTAGCTTCATCTTTTGGTTTTCTAGGATTTGTTTGATCAGAATCTCTGAAAATGCACTCATGTGAACTTCTGTCAAGTGCCTGAATGACAGTGAAAGAATGTTTGGAGTTGGAAAAAATCAGTGCATATGGGATTGAGTGACAACTTCTTAATGGAAACCTAAAAAGGGAGATTTCTAGCCAAAATGTTTAATTACTGCTTATTTGAGACAGGCCAAGCCATCTGTTGGCTGGGATCTCGTCCCCACCTTTGGGGATTGCCTGGTGATTGGTTGGCCATGTGTAAGAGAGCCATCTCCAACTGACATCTGTCATCAGTCAAACACCCAACTGTAAAGATGAGCAAAGTTGCTATCGGCTGTCAATGGGCCATATGGAGCAGTGAGTAAACGAACAGAAAGCAACCACATCACACTGACTCCGGGTGTTTAAACAGGCAAACCAACATGCCACTCATCAGCCCAGCCACCACACCTAGACTGCAGCCCTGGAACACACTCTGCAAAAGAGGGTGTGGGGAGCAGGGTCATGGCTATGGGTCAGAAGCCTTCTTGTCTTAGTCTTTGCTGGAAAGTCAAATGGATTAAATGAGTAAGTAAATTAATTAATTAATCCATCAGTCAAGAAGTGTATGTATGTTAGGGTGGAATAATAAGAAATCTTCAAACAGAGATATGCTGATGTCAGAAACATTCGCCCCAGGAGTGCCATCAGTAGGGTAAAGTCTGTCCTTGTTGAGAGCTAAGGCAAGAATACGCATGAACAGGCTTGAACAGTCTTGACTTCTCTTGGAGAGCCTTGTACAGACAAGCCATTGCGAAAGAGGATTATTTTAATGCAAATACACATAAAGCGTGTTTAAGTACTTGACAAATATAGCTGTGATCTTAACATCATGTTCACATGTTCACATGACACTAGACTCTCCCAGTAGCTTTGTACAGGTGTTTTCTATTTGTTTAAGATTTTATCCAGAGAGTGTCTTACAGGGAATTACCTAACTTAAAGAGCTATCACATAGCCTTTAAACTGTGGAAAGCATTCATAGTGTCTAAGTGAAATTAGAACTTGATATTGAGTCATCATTTCTAGAACTGGAGTCAGGAGCATGTGGTTGGTAGCATCTTTATGTGACTGAGGAATTCATTTGCATCCCTAAGATTTTAACTTCATTTAGTTGTAGATATTAATGAATTTACTTCAGGGGTCTTCAATCCCTGTTATGCATTAGATTAATTGAATAAAAATCCCAGAGAGTGGGTTCCAGATATAAACATATTTTTCAAAACTTTATCAATCATTCGAATGTACAGATAAGAGCCATTACTTATAAATTCAGTTGAACTGAATTTTGAGTAATGAAGCCATGATGAAATGTGGACTTTAGGAGACCCAGCCTGCCCTCAAGCAGACAGAGGTCTAAAATAAACTGGCTTTGTCAAAATACATCCAGTAGCACCTATGCCTTGTGTGAACCCAGGAATCCTGGGGCTTAGTCTTTCCTAGCAATTTCTGTGCACATCCATTTCATACCAATTATTTTCTGCATGAATATCTGGTCAGCACTTCAGTTCTGTTGGGACCCAAGCTCTTTTCTGAACCCCTAACCATCTTTAAATTACTCTGAGGTCACAATAGTGCCACCTGCCCAGATATGGCCAGCTACCTGAAACTTTTGCCAGGCTGGGTCTCCCTGATCTCCATGGCCACCAGAGGAATAGTGGTAGTATTAGGTTGGTGCAAAAGTAATTGCGGTTTTTGCAAGTAATGGCAAAAACCGCAATTACTTTTGCATCAACCTAATAAGTGCCATGCATGGAGTGCATGCTACATACCAGCACTATGCCACCTGCTTTGCACAAATCCCTTTTGATCATATAGTAAGTTTATGAGATAAGAACGTAGGTAAAGATCGTTGTTATTGTTTTGAAAATAAGAAAAAATAATTTGGTTGTATAACTGCAGTGCTAGGTTTCGTCCCAGGTCTCTTTGACTCCAAAGCCTGCATTTGTCTGTTTTGGCCACTGACATTGGTCTACAGTTCCTTTCCTCAAACTTGGACCTAATTACACTAGATCAGGGCCCAGGCCTGCAACTCTGCTCCCAGCCAGCTCCATCCAGTTCCACTGGCCTCCTTCTTCCCACTGGACCGTGGTTCTGGATCTATCACATCCCAGGTGAGGTCTAACAGTCACAAATCCACAGACCATCTTCTCATTTATCACTGACCAATCCAGGAGTCCAGGTTCCTCTGACCCTTCTCCTTCCCAGATTTTGCTTCTCCTGATTGTGTGTATGCTTCACTATAAGTTGGTCTATGTTTAAGTGCCTTACATTTAACCACTAAAATAAAAAGAGCCTAATACATGGATTGACTTCACCATTGTCTTTGGAGCAACATTTTTTCTTACTGAATCTATTAATAAATGATTTTCATTAAAAATCTTGAGGTTGGCTGGGCGCGGTGGCTCATGCTTGTAATCACAACACTTTGGGAAGATGAGGCGAGTGGATCACTTAAGATCCAGAGTTTGAGACCAGCCTTGCCAAGATAGTGAAACTCTGTTTCTACTAAAAATAAAAAAATTAGCCAGGCATGGTGGCATGTGCCTGCAGTCCCAGCTACTCTAGAGGCTGAGGAAAAAGAATCACTTGAAGACAGGAGGTAGAGGTTGGAGTGAGCTGAGATCATGAAACTGCCCTCCAGCCAGGGTGATAGAGCAAAACTTAATATCAAAACAAAAACAAAAACAAAAATGTGATTTATTCTCCTTAAAAGGTGAATAATCTTGAATTACATGCTCCTAGTAATATTTATTTAATTTACTCAGAAGTAATTCTACATGCAATGTAAATAGGGCAATTTGATTGATTTTTTTTTTTTTTTTTTTTTTTTTTTTTTGTAAGGACAGGGTTTCAATATGCTGTGCAGGCCTATCTTAGACTTTTGTTTTTTTCTTTTTTGAGACAGTCTTGCTCTGTTGCCAAGGCTGGAATGCGGTGGCATCATCTCAGTTCACTACAACCTCCGTCTCCTGATTTCAAGCAATTCGCATGCCTCAGCCTCCCGAGCAGCTGAGACTGCAAGCATGCACAACCACACTCGGCTCACTTTGGTATTTTTAGTAGATATGGTGCTTTCTCATGTTGACCAGGCCAGTCTCAAACTCCTGGCCACATTCTTTTCTACACAATCTTAATTCATGACAGATGTACTTATTTTCGGTCATGTAGCTTTATTCCCAATTAAAAGAGCCACATCCTGCTCCTAACTTGTTGCTATTAATGACAGCACAAGCATCAAATTTTAAGATTATGCGTTTGGGCACCCCTTTTTCTTCTGTTCTGACTAATACTTTACTGGTATTATTTATGAGTCCCCACCAGTCTTCAGTCCTTAATCTTATTTCAAAAACTGTGGAAACGGGAGGTTCAGAGGGGTCATAGCACACATCGGGCTGGTCACTTCCTGGATTACAGACTTTGTACTGAGTGTTATTATACAAACATTGTTCCTTTTGGAATTCCTAGGCATTCATAGTAACTATAGAACAAAAAGTTTGTCTTAACTTGTCCTACCTCAGTGACCTGATGAATGCACTGAAAGCAGTCCTCTGTGTGGGAAGAAGCAGTGGAAGCTTTTACCACACAAGTCATGTTATAAGGAAAATAAGTCTCATGACGATTTTCCTCATGCTTCGGCTGTGCATAGACCAGTCAGCTTCTGGGTGTGACTGGAGCAGGGCTTGTCGTCCTCCTCAGGGTTACTTTGCAGGGATTGTCTAGGTTCGGTTTGGCCTCCCAAGTTTCAGTGGCTGCGGGCTTTACGCAGCAGTGGTGAACCCAGGCCGGTATTCCTTCCACCTTTACAGCTGTGGGAGTGGTCAGGATAATGGTCTGGGGTCCTTTCCACTGCAGCCACAAAGGAGCTGCGTTCCAGTCCGTGATCTACACACGGTCACCTGGAGAAAAATGGTGAACTGGGGAGAATAAGCTGACTGGGCACCTCTCATTTACCCAAGTTGAGATTGTCTGGGTAATTTTCCCCAAGGCCAGTCTTGGGCCATAAAATGGCTGCCAAGGGAGGACTTTCTCCTGCAGCTTCACTTCCTTTCTTGTCTACTCTGTGTGGTCTAGGGGCTGTGGGCTCAGGAGTAGGGGGCCTCTCTGCTTGGTAAGGGGGAGGCACTGTTGATGCCATCTCCTGCCATGAGTCTGTGGGCTCGAGGTTGACAGAACTTTAGAGGCTGGCTTCCCTTGGCGGGTGGAGTGAGATTCTTCCTTAACCAACTGTTCCTTTGCTACTAGTACTGCTGCTGCCTGTCCCCTTAACCACTGCGGGGGACCTAAAACTAGCTGTAACCAGGAATCTATATATGGGAACTGATCTGGGTGTCCTGGCTTGCCAGTTACTTTGTGCCATACCTTTGAAACAAGAGACCTGTCCAGGCTTCCTTCTAATGACCAATCTACCTCTAATTCTGGCCAATCTATTTCACACAAAGTTCTTAGTTTTCCTGGAGTCATAGTGACTCCATAGTCTCCTTTGAATCCTTTCTTGAAATTCTTTAACATAATTCCCAATGTGGTGGGCTTACTTTGCACCTGGCCCATGTTTTCTCAAGACAAAATATCACGCTCACACCACACACTCATTACAAAACAAAGAACAAGTAAAGAGGGCACACACACATCTTTATCGTTGATATCAAACCAAAATCAGAGTACCAAGAAATTCAAGACAAGTCAAAACCAAAACCAAAGTATCAAGCAATTCAAGTCAAGTCAAAACCAGAACAAAAGTGCCAATACAGGCACACTGTGGGTGATCAGGCCACGCTTCCACTCAAATGGAGTGGGCAAGTTTCAAAGACTAGTCTTACCAGGTCTCAGATGTGTGGACTCCAAGTGCCAGTTCCTTCCCAGTGTTCAGCCACTGCATTGATCCTCCACAGAGGCCTGCCACACTCTGTTCTGGTGAGGCATTCCACCAGGGCAATTGCCTACCCGGGAGCACTCTTTAGATCACATTGCTCAGGCGGGCCGGAGTCCCCCACATGGATGCTCCACAGGGCAGGTCCAGGTTGCCCAAGGGGTCCCTTGACTGTCCATCAGTCACCTCACTTCCCAGTCAAGGAACCAAGAAATGTAGCAGGACAAGCCATGGACAAAACCCCACAGACACCAAGATAGTGAAGGAAGTAACTTTAATCAGCTGGAAGCATCGGCAGACTAGCATCTTAAAATCTGAGCTTCTCAAGTGCACAATTTCTGCCCCTTTCAAGGGCTCACGACACTAAAGATTTTACATGAAAGGGCCGTAATTGATTGAGCAATCTAGGGGGTATGTGACAGGGGCTTCATGCACTGGTAGTCAGAGTGAAACAGAACAGAACGAGAAGTTTCACAACGTCCTCCCATACAATGCCTGGAATGTATGCATAACATCAGTTGCTAGGTCATGGGTTGAATTTTAACTAATTTAGTTAAGGTCAGGCAGGCCCAAGTCTGGTTTTGGGTCTGGTGCCTGGCACCGGGCTGCCTGCCTTTGGTTCCGCCTCCTTGTTTCTTCTTAAAACAGGTACTGAGTAGAAATCAATATAGAACAATATGGGGGGGTCTCTTTCTCTCTTCTCTCAGAAAAGCTGCAGACACTCAACTCTAGCCTGTGAAAGCAGCCAGAAGAGGGACTGTACCCTGCAGAGCCGCAGGGATGGAGCTACCCAAGGCCATGGTAGCCCACCTCTTGCATCAGCGTGACCTGGATGTGAGACATGGAGATCATTTTGGAACATTAAGGTTTAATGACTGCCCTATTGGATTTCAGGCTTTCATGGGACCTTTGTTTTGGCTGATTTCTCCCATTGGAATGCGTGTATTTACCCAAAGCACCCCCATTGTATCTAAGAAGTAATTAACTTGCTTTTGATTTTGCAGGCTCATAGGCAGAAGGGATTTGCATTGTCTCAGATGAGACATTGGACTTGGACTTTTGAGTTAATGCTGGAATTCGTTAAGAATTTGGGGGACTATTGGAAGGGCACTATTGTGTTTTAAAATGTGAGGACATAAGATTTGGAAGGAGCCAGGGGTGGAATTATATGGTTTGGCTGTGTCCCCACCCAAATCTCATCTTGAATTGTAGTTCCCATAATCTCCATGTGTCATAGGAGGCACCTGGTGGGAGGTAATTGAATCATGGGGGTGGTTTCCCTCATGCTATTCTCATGATAATGAGTAAATTCTCATGAGATCTGATGGTTTTATAAGGGGCTTTCCCCTTCACTTGGCTCTCATTCTCTCTCCTGCCACCCTGTGAAGAGGTGCCTTCTGCCATGGTTGTAAGTTTCATGAGGCCTCCCCAGCTACATGGAACTGTGAGTCAATTAAACCTCTTTCCTTTATAAACTACCTAGTCTCAGGTATGTCTTTATTAGCAGCATGAGAATGAACTAATACACTTGCAATCTAAAATTTGGAAAAAGTAGATAAAAGAATAATTATGAAAAGACAACTGTTAATATTTTAAAGTGTTAAATTTAATTTTATTCAAATGTATTGGGAAAAAGAAGCTGAAATAAAATAAAGAACTTATTGAACTTAGAATAAAAACATTCTCTCAACATATATATATATTTTAATTACAATGTTCACAGCCACAGAACTAATTATATTTTATATCATATTATATATATATATTCTTATATTCTCATAAAGTTAACATTTTTCAAAAACTTTAGAAGGTGGGTCATTATAGAAAAAGTGATAAATCACTTTCTAGAAAAGAAAATCATGGTAAAGTAATTATATTTTCTGGCTATCATAAATCCAAAGTGATTATATTTGAATTGAGAATATCAGTCAGGCTTCTGTTTTCCTACGAATTGACTGAATAATGTTTGTTTGATTTTGTTATTTCAAAAGGCACTGCTCTTTAAACTCCATCAATTGCTAAAAAATTATGTCAAAATTTCATTTTGAGGTCATGATTTATTTTCATGTTCTTCTTAACCTTACTTTATAATTGCCTTACGTTTTTCTTGACAGAAAGAATAATCACTCATTTTGTATGATGCTATCTATTTTCTTCTTGAAGACACTTTCATGTAGCCCTCAGACTTTGTGTTCTAATTTGGAATGATTATTTCTATGCCAGCAGTAAAGGAGTTATTCTGAGATTTATTTTTTCTTCACAGTCATAAGTTAGTTCCATCTTCCTTGAAACTGATATACTCTTTTTTCTCAGATTCCTTTTTGACTTTGTTTCTTAGATTTTTGAGAAAATTGTTTATAGTTTTTAAAAAAGGGCATGGCCAAATAAACTTTTTGAGCCCCTTTATGTTTGAAAAGCACCTTAATTTTTTCCTCATGCTTGAAAGTTAGTGTGATTTTCCTGTTCATCATTGTTCCTCCATTGTTGTCAACGACTAGATTTTGTTAGTGAGAAGTCTGATGCTTCTTTAATATTTGCTCTTATTTTTAAAAACAAATTTTAGAACTTTTCTTTACCTGGGGACTTCTGAAATGTTCTCCTGTGTGTTTCTGTATGTGTGTGTGTATATATATAATATATATAAAACCCCTCATATATATATTTTATATATATATAAATATCTATTTTATATACATACATATCTATTTTATATATGTATATATAAAAACCATATATATATATATATATATGGGTTTTTTCCTGCTTTTTAGGTATTTCTACAAGTTTTGGTTTACTAACAATACCTTTCCTTTTCATTGGCAGTGCCATTTTTGTGATTATATTTATGAGTAATATAGTCAGTGCTCTGTCTTAAACCAGCATTTCTTATTTGCTCTTATATTTGGCACTAACTGCTCTAGGAAATACAAATATTGGTAAGACAACCTTGTTATCCATAAATAAATAAAACCTGCAAATAAATAATTGCAACACAGGGTTTTGGGGGTCCTTATCCTAAGTGTTTTGTATTGCAATTCTTAAGTGGTAGGTCCGAAGTTAAAATAAAAAAAAAAAGATGTTTTTCTATTGTTATAATCAAGAAAGGGTGCATAAAGGAAGTAGCATTTGAGTACAATGTATAGGGACTACAGTGGTAGAAAAGAATACAGTCTGGATGAGTGAGAAGGGAAGCGTCAACCAAGAGATGAAGGACCAGATTGCAAAACAGTCAGACAAGGCGTTTATGTGGGTCTTAGGAATTCTAATTTGGGAGACACAGATTCGGCTAGAAGCCAAATTGTGTTCCAAAGAGAGGAAGGGGAGTAGGAACTTTTTAAAGGAAGTGAAGTGTGATTGCACAAGTTGTTTTGAAAGAATGATCATTGGTGGAGGCTGCTGGCAATTTCCTCTGGAGGTGGGTTAGGAGTTCTATGAGGTCATGGTTCACTGGGTGTCTCTGTTCAGAAGTCGCAGTGCTGGTGAAATTTAGCTACTTTCCTGGATGTTGTCGTGATGGTTGGGCTCAGGTAAAGGCTCAAGGCAAATTTTTGTTTTGCAAGGGTGTAAGCTGTGCAGGTAGTGTTTCTTGGAGTGACTTTCCAACTCCACTTCAGAAGTCTGAACCAGAGCGACACCATTTTGAATATTATATTTCACAGAGAAAAAACAAGAGATTGGTGGGGAAGCGTGTGTAAAGGAGGGACAGTACAATGTCTACTCTTTGGGCAGAGGCTAGACTGGTTCGACTGGAATGGCAATGCTTGTGTAATGAATTGGTAGCACATAAAAAGAAGGGAGGGGGTTTCATTTACTTGCTAAATGCATGAGCACTGATAATGAAGCAGTCCAGAATCTGAGAAGCCCGGGTGAGTCAGGGCAGGCATGTTCTCTGAGCACAAGGCCTTTGGGGAGAGATCAGCGTGCAAACAAAGAACGAAATTCAGGGAAGTGTAATGTAATAAATGTATGTAAGTTTTCAAGGTGACACATATATATATGTGTGTGTGTGTGTGTGTGTGTATTTTGTGTGTCTACACATTTGTATATTGTATATAATATAATCCAGAAGCACTAAAGAAGCAATTTTCTCTAGAGGTGGGTTAGGAGTTGGGGGTGGTTTGCGGAGCACCATCCTTGAGTGCAGTAGAGAGGTTCAACCTAAGTTGGTAGAAAACTGGATGCCATTGAAGGCTTTTGATCCCGTGAGAGTTGATTTAAATTATGTTTTATGCACATAAATCTGAGGGTGGTTTATAACAAACAGGAAACAAAATATAAAAGCCATCAAGGTAATGAAGATGCTCTTACAAAAGTCCACTTGAGAAATTTAAGAGTAAATGAAGAAGGAAAAAAAGAGACAAATCCAAAAGTTAGATTAGCAGAAGAATGGGCATAAATCAGCACCTGAGAGTGAGGCAGCAAGGAGTTCAGTAGGAGGATACAAGAAGGAGTACAGTTAGCGGGAAAATGTCTAAGGCTTTTGCTCTCAGCAACTGGAGGATAACGGTAGCACTCTAAGAAGAAGAAAACTCAAAATATGTCATGGTGAGGTGGAAAGCACAAAAGCTTTGCACTTGGCAGGTAATATCTAGTTACGTTTCTGTCCCTAATGTTATAGAAACTTCAAGTCTCTACAATTCTTTGGGCCTCCTTTTTTTTCATCTATTAAATGGGTTTGCAGTCAAATATATGTATTTTTAATTTTCAGATTAAAATTCTATCATTGTTGCTTGTTTTAGACATTAGTTTTGGTGTCATTTCTTAAGTATCTTTATTCCATACATTCATATAACACAATGCATAAATTCTACTTTACACAGGCAATGATGTTAATCTCCTGCCTGTACATTTTGCCTTAGGAAGGGTTATTTCTTTTTTTTTTTTTTTTTTTTTTTTTTGAGACGGAGTCTCGCTCTGTCGCCCAGGCTGGAGTGCAGTGGCGCGATCTCGGCTCACTGCAAGCTCCGCCTCCTGGGTTCACGCCATTCTCCTGCCTCAGCCTCCTGAGTAGCTGGGACTACAGGCGCCCGCCACCGTGCCTGGCTAATTTTTTTTTGTATTTTTAGTAGAGACGGGGTTTCACCGTGGTCTCGATCTCCTGACCTTGTGATCCGCCCGCCTCGGCCTCCCAAAGTGCTGGGATTACAGGCGTGAGCCACCGCGCCCGGCAGGAAGGGTTATTTCTTAAACATCCTTTGTTCTCCCTTACAAATTCCAGAGCAGAAGATCAAATAGGAAACTTTTAATGTGGATTTCAGTTTTGTATATAAATCATCCTGTCGTTTTGGCACTACAGCTGAGTTTCCTCATATTAGCTGGAGAAGATTATGAATAAATTTGCAGCATGCTGCATGGGGGAATATGTGTACATGATATCATTCTTATTGGCAATTGCTTTTACAATTCACTGCACAGAAAATTTAACACGAGGGCACTGAATCCCACTTCTCACACTAGGGTGAAAACTGAGAGCCACAAACACAGATGTTGAGGAATTGCTGCTATTATGATTAACCTATCTTCCTTCCAACCCTGTTCAGTTCACCCAGTCCAGCACCAAAGGCATCTCTGTTGGCCATGATCTTTAACTGGTTTCCCTTAGCTCTCATACGAAATTATACCCTTTCAATCTGGTAATCAAGATCTGCCATACACTGTCTCTACTTCATTCCAGAGCTGTATCCTGAATTTAGAATGGTCTCATGCGGGAGTGATGAACATTGGATGCATACATTGACCTCTGTCCCATGCCTGTTTCAGGCACTGTCACTTGATTGTGGCATTATTTCCTTCCAAGTTGTAAAACGTGTTCTCAACTCTTCACAGTGTCATACTCCAGGTAGCTGTTAGCAAGGGGTCAGAGTGAAGATGCAAGTTACAATGCATCTGCTGTTCTTTGGTGTCTTCTTCACTCATTGCTTTCTCATGGTTAGGACCCTTCAGCTTGTCTCTAATGCAGCTCTACTCCAGGCTCTGAGGCCAGTCTTCCCAGTAAGGTTAAAAAATGTAAGAAACCTCACATAAGTATTTTGAAAACTCAGAAACAAGCCAGTCTCCTTACTGGTGCCACTCTAATCTCATATTTTAGCTCTTTTTATTGGGCTTTGACATCTTGAGATTTTTTTGCTTATGGTGTCAGATCTGAGGTCATATCTTGGTTACTTGTGAAGGATACATCCTTATTTTGAGATTTATTTATTGCCTCACTTTTCCGAGTATCTCTGGGTAGCCAGAGTCCTGTCTCTTGAGGTCAACTGCATGCATAGCCTGCCATCTCCTAGAAACAGGGGCTCTCTACTGCTGAATCACACACTTGCTGTCTACTGTGGACCTGGTCATCACCTGGTACCAGGCTTCCTGACACTTCACCACCCAGTTCAAGTTTCTTACTAAAAATAGAATAACACTTAACACTTATATACTTGTAGAGTGTTTCTCAGTTGGCAAAATCTCTCTTTTCCTCCCATACCTTGTATCACATTGTATCTCACTGAGCCCAGTTTTTACACAATTCTACAAGAATCTTCACTTTACCAAATTGCATATGTTTGATAATTTTTACCCTCCTCTGCAGATTTCCTCAGAACATCCTCACAACCCTGATTCTCCTCCAAAATGCTTATCTCTCTTTTTCAGCCAGAGACACCTTAAACCCTCTCACCCTTCTGAATTTTCCTTTTTATTTATTTTATTTTTCTCAGAAACAAACACTTAATATGGACTGACTTATGAGCAGAAACCATGTCTTTGTCTCAGGTGGCAGCAAGGCAAGACAGTGGATCCCCGTGCCATTACCCGCCAGACCTGGGGCTTATGTACCACAGGGAAAGGGCATCTGGGCTTCCAAAAGGATGTGTAGGACAATTGTTCAAGGGCAGGATTTATATGTGCTCTACACAAGGAACAATGGATAAATTGGAAATCTTAGAGACTTTTCCAGAACTGAAGTTAAACAGAAGTCAACATGGTGGATTAGCATCCAAGATGGAGTTGCTTTAGCCCCACACTCCACCCATAATCTGGCTCTTGCAGTCCCACGTGCTCTCCTCTTCCCCAATGGACCCCAAGCCTTTGGGGATGGTTCTTGATATTGTATAGCAGCAGCAGCCGTGCATTAGCGACAGAAACAATGGAATTCCAATTGAGGGAGATTCACAGGATCTGATTAATCCTCATTACAGAATACCATAATTTCAGTTTTTTCAGAAGTGGTAAAATAATGAGATACATAACATTAATAATTTGAACAGTAGAAATATAATGCATACAAGTCCAGAACAACAAAAACCAAAAAGAACCTATTCCATTAGGCAGCCAACTAAAAGCATCATGAAGAAAATTAAAACCTGATTCTTCTTTAGAGACTTCTTATAGCCAAGAAATAATTCAGAATTCAGCCCAAATTATAGGCAAATATAAAAACTCAAACATAATGGTCAGGACTAGAATCTAAATTTTTCTTCCTTCAGTTTTCTCATTTCTACCAAGGATAAATCATAGTAAGACTAATTTATTTGCAAGTAAATTTTACTCTCATTATATTCAGCCTGCTTATTGGTATAGAGTGCAGCAAGAATAGTGACTGGATATATAGGCTCCTTTTAAGTTGGCTTTGCAGGAAGTTATATAAAGAATTTTGAATTTGGCTTTTTAAAAGCCTTGAGGACAGAAGCCAGGCCAAGGATTCGCCATCAAACTGCTTATCCTACCTGTACAGTTTTCTTTCTTGTTGAGGACTCACAATATCTTGAGATTCCTGGGCATGTTAGAAAGTGCCATTCTTCACTTGCTGCAAGTCAAGAACCTTATAAGGGAACTATGTAGGCAAGATACCAAGCCAGTCTTTCCACAGAACATCTTATCAGCTCTATAAATTCAATCTCAATTCCTCAAAACAGCCTGGTCATACCCAAAAATATGCCATTCTATTCTAAGTCTTGGAAAAATAACCAATGTCTCCAAGTATGTCCCATTACAAAAGAAAACAGATTCTTATTGAATTTTATCCAAATAACTGTTTTGCCGTAAACTCAAGGTACTCATGAATAATTTCCAAATTTGGGGAAATCAGGTAAAGAGAAAGGTAAATTTTGCTCATAGAAGTCCACTTTCCTGATTTCTCTAAGCTGTACAGAGCTCAATAGAAAATATATATATTTTTTTCTTTACTTCTCTTCCATCAGAGTAGCAGCCTCCAAACAGGATGCTGACCACTCACTCCAGAGCTGCTATCCACAAGACAAGCAACTCTTCTTCCGTCAGTCAGGAGTTTTCTGTTGGGCCCTATGTGATCCAGCTGCTTCTCATATAGCTCCAGAGTCAGTCCTAGGGGAAAAGAGGCACCCTGCTCACGCGTATCGCCTCCCAACTCCCCAGGCAGCATGGCCCTATACAAACCAGCTTCACCTCATCATGGAACCTTTCTGGGTACTGCCATCCGCATCATAGTGCCTCTGTGGCATCACCCCAGACAGCACGGATATCTCAGATGTCATGATCATTCTATGTCCTTCAGTCTCAGGGGTAGCCTCAGTAAATTGGAAATCTTAGAGACTTTTTCAGTCTCTAAGACTTTTTTCAGTCTCTAAGACTTTTCCAGTTGCTAGGACTGCCCATCGCAAGGCAGTAAATGCCTCTCAAGTGGAAATTCTCCAGCCCAAAGTCCCAGTAGTCCTCAATGGGAGGTGCCCACAGGTCTTTGGCACGGGCCCCAGTAAATGCTCCAAGGACTATCAAGTGGAGAACTTGTCCACACTTCCAGCTCCTCCTGTACACTCTGTGGGCTTGGACAATCCCACCGGTCCCCATTTAACATGTCCAATTAATACTGCAACATGGATGAATTTACATGCCCTCTGCTTTACAGTACTACACAAGGTAAAAAGTCCCCAGTCAGACATAGTATCCATTTTCATAAAACATTTAGGTACAGAAGACACAACTACTTTATAGAGAGCCACTTAAACGTTCCAACTTTCATAATCCTATCAACTTTCACATTTTGTGTTGTGGTCCCAGGAATTTCTCTACTCTCAGACCATTTTATCCTCTCTTGTGAAAAAGGATTTGGGTTTCCAGAAAGGAGTTGGGTCAAGGGACCTGGGCCTTTAATGCTGAAAGATCAGCAAGGGCTCCCTTTGGTCTACCCAACCTTCAATCATATTGTTTTAAGACCTTTGTTTTAATCTCATCAATTTTCATTTTATTCATTCCATGAAACTTACTTTTTAGAGCCAGTGACATAATTAGCTTTAAAGTTTAATAATTCTTGGTACTCTGTCTCACAAAATCATAAAGACCCAGGTTTTGGAGAGATACTGAAGGTCAAATATTTCATATATCAACTTGGTATAATAGATAAGCTTTTTCCACAAATTCTCACCAAGTGTATACCCAGCCCATACATGAACACAACAATAACAAGGAACTCATTACCTTTTCACCTTTGTAAATATCTAACCATTACATAATCTCCTTCTCAGTTACCCTGAATTTAATCTCTTGTAGCTCACATTCATCTCCTTAGCTTTACCCATGGTGGAAACGTGTCTATATTGTCTAATTACTCCACCATGAAATGACAGTCCTTTAAATATAGATAAGTTTTATATATGTTCCCAAGTCTCTAGGCTTAATATCTTGAGACTTCAATCATTTCAGGTATTTAGTTTTAAGTTATTTCATCATTCTAGGCCTTCTTCATATTACTTTTGTTATCTTTAGGTTCACTGGAGTCTATTCTTCTCCGTGTTCCTCCACAGTAATCGTCCTTGCTTGGGAGAAAGAAGATGCATATTGTAGAGTTGTTGATTAACTTTTTAATGAGGATGACTAAGTCATAAGCTAGTATTAATATATGTGTCTGTTCGTATGTGCTGATTCTGTAAGAATGTATTTAAATGAGACTTATTTTGGCTCTACTTGAACATCCTATAAAGGAACTTTGAAAAATATTTATGCATTTAAATAAAACATAAAGATAGGCAACTTATCATCACCCACTTGTTCTGCATTGAAAACTGAAACTTGCCAACTTAAATAAATAAATGGCATTATAGTCATGTGGTAACTTTTAAAAGCTTAAATTATAATGTACACATTAGATTAGGTATGGGTAAAAAGACAAGAAATGCAAAATGAATTAATTCTTAGTATATCTCTAATGGAAGTGCTAGTGTATAGGAAATCCTAACTAAATAGGCATTCTGTATTTGAGAAGAATGACTGTCAGCAATATTAAATAAAATAGTATGGTTTAAAATAACAAGTTTATGTATTATTAAGAAATTTTTGAATAAGGTTATAAGTAAAATAATAATAATCTAAATGTGTTCGCTTTGAATTATAAAATGGCCTGAAGCAAGCCTAAAAGTTATTATACATAGAGGGTAAATTATACAATTTCACACATAGTACCTAATTCTGAAATGCAAAGGTGCATTTGGTTTCCTTGAAAAAGGTATCAAGGGACAAACTAACATCCTCAATTTATTGAGCTTCCAAATTTGCAAAAACAAAAACACACCTTTGTACATTAAGTTTCTGTGTACTATTGGAATTAAGTTGATATTAATTTGAATCAGAATATTTTAAAATAAGACTTGAATTCTAACACTAAGAAAATAGCAAAAAACATTGTAAAAGACAAGACGAGGGAATTAAAATTGTATATTAGAAAATGTGTATCTAACACAAATGAAGTCAGTAATAGAGAAATAAAGGAGTAAAAAAGATATAAAGATATAAGGAATATACAGAATAAATAGCAAGATGGCAAAGGTGAATTCTGCTTTATCAGTAATTACACTAAAAGTAAACGTATTAAGCACTCCAATCCAAAAGCAGAGATTGACATAATGGAAGAAAGAGGTGACCCAACCCTATGATGTCTAAAAGAGACACATTTGACATTTAAACAAACAATAGATTCATGTTAAATGTATTGAAAAATGTATATCATTCAAACTGTAACCAAAATAGGGTTGTGATGGCTATTTCAGAAAAAGTTGACTTTAGGACAAAATTTTTTTCCTGTAGACAAAGAAGAACATTTTTTAAGGATAAAAGTGCCAACCTGACATAAAAACATAACAATTATGAACATATATTAATAGGTGCCTAACAACAGAGATTCAAAATACATGAAAAAAAAACTGTCAGAATTGAAGGGAGATATGGGCAATTCAATAATTGTTTTTTTCCCTGAGAGTGGGTCTGGCTCTATCACCCAGGTTGGAGTACATTGACACAATCTTGGCGCTCTGCAACCTCCACCTTCTGGGCTCAAGTTATCCTTACACCTCAGTCTCCCAAGTAGCTGAGACCACAGGCCTGCGCCAACACACTTAGCTACTTTTTTGTATTTTTGGTAGAGACAGAATTTCACCGTGCTGCCCAGGCTCGTCTCGAACTCCTGAGCTCAAGCAATCTGCCTACCTCAGTTTTCCAAAGTACCTGGGATTACAGGCATGAGCAACCACTCCCAACCACAACGATAATTTTTGAAGACTTCAATACTTTCTTTTCAACCACAAATAGAACTAGTTAGAAGTTCCAGAAGGAAACAAAAGATGTGAACAACCCTAAACACCCACAAAAATAGAAGAAAATATTTGCAAATCTTATTTGCAAATTATGTGATAAAGATCCAGTGTCCAGAATAAATTATGAATTCTTACAATTCCAAAATAGAAAGTCAACATAGTTTTTAAAATGAGCAAGGATTTGAATAACCATTTCTCCAAAAAGGGCACACAAATTGTTAATGAGTACATTAAAAGACTCAAAATTATTAGTCATTTGAGAAATGTAAACCAAAATCACAATGAGAAACTACTTCAACCCACTAAGATAGTTCTAATAAAAAGATGAGCAGTAGCGAGTGTTGGTGAGAATGTGAAGAATTCATACATTGCTTATATAAATGCTACCATCACTTGAAAAATATTTTGGCAGTTCTCAAAATGTTGAAGAGTTACTATATGACCCCAAAATTCTATTCCTATGTAGATGCCCAAGAGAACTGAAAATATATGTCTATATAAAAATGTGTACAAGAATGTCTATATGACCATTATTTAAAACATCTAAAAATTGAAAACAACCTAAACTTCCATCAAATGATGAATGGATAAACAAAATTAGGAATATCTACACAATGTAATATTATTCAGTCATAAAGAGGAGTGAGAGATGGATATACTACAACATGAATGAGCCTTGAAAATATTATGCTAAGTGAAAGAAGCAACACACCAAAGACTACACATAGTTTTATTTATATGAATTGTCTATAATAGGTGCATTTATAGAAACAGAATGTACACTGGTGGTTGTGTAGAGTTTAAGGGATTATGAAGAAATGAAGCAGTGACAGCTAATGGACACAGAGTTTCTTGCAAGGGTGATAAAAATATTCTAAAATTGATTGTTGTAATGTTTCCATAACAATATTTTACAAATTATTTTATCGTACATTTTAAATGTGTGAATTGTGTGGTATATGATTTATACCTCAATAAAGCTGTTACATTAATATCTAAATATATCGGCTTGGAAGACTGAGCAAAAAATATATATACATTTGAAATATTGGTCCCTGTCATTCATTTATTTGACAGGTAATTATGGGTGCCTACTCCAAGTCTGGAAATATTCTAGATGCTGTGTGTATGGGGATGCACAGGACAACCAAGTTTCCTGCAAGAAACTTGACAAGACAGACATGCAGTCTTTATGGCAGTAGATCATGTGTGCCTGACACATGTCCTCCAGAGTTCCTGTTAAGGCATGTATATGCACAGAAGTACAAAATAAAGGAGCCACAGTGCAATGGAGCGCAGGTGAAAAAATAGGCTGGTCAAGGCACAAGTTCCAGGAAGGGCATTCTGGTGAGCTAGGATGGATTAAGAGGCACATTGTGGATATACACAACCAATGTTCTGACATTTAAGCAAAACGGGACAGATAATCTGGTTACAATTTTTGACTTTTTTATTAACTAAATTTTATAAAGGTGAGTCATATTAATCTTATAACCAGAGACTATTGAGCCCTTATAACTCAGAAATAAACCTTAAGTTGATATTTTCACTTGTGAAAATTCTCATGCAAGTTTCTGACTACAGTTAATGTTATGGGGTACTTGTTAAACAGGAAGAACCAATACATTGTATGTGTGATTTTATTTTGTTACAGCAATGAAAATACTGTAATTATACTACTTACCATTCTAAAACATTTATGCTAATAATTATAACCTTTCAGGTTTCCAATTGAGCCATTAATGAAATAGCTTAATAGAATAATACTCAAAGAGACAAAACAAAAGCTATTTAGATAGAGAAAGACAAAAATATCTTGCCATTGCTCTGGATCTTCAAAATAGACTCATCAGAAGACAAATCAGTTCAGAAGATTATTCTTTTCTGTCTCCAGGTTGTGTGGACAGAGAAAGATTCTAGTGGTTTGTTGCTGGGATATTTGTTGTTGCCAGTGGAGAATAGTGCTGGCCTATGGAAGACCCTTAGTGTAGAAGGTTCTTGGGGAGCTTCATCCTTGCTTTCCAGAATAGGGAAAAACACAGAAGTTGCCTCCTGCGATTCCTCTACTGGGGTCACCTGACTCTTGTGATCAGATTCAACTCAATGTTTGTTTCTGAGACTCAGCCCTACTTGGTCCCTGCTAAGGTTTGAATGTTTGCGTTTCCCCCAAATTCATATATTAAAATTCTCGTGAATGGGATTTGTGTCCTTATAAAAGAATCCAGAGGGAGTTTTTCACCCTTTTTGCCATTTGAAGTGATGGTGCAAAGACTTCTTTCTATAAACCAACCAGGAAGTGAACCCTAACCAGACATCAAATCCACCAGCTCCTTGACTTTGGATTTCTCAGCCTCCAGAATTATGGGAAATAAATTTCTGTTGGTTTTAAGTCACCCAGTTTATGGTATTCTATTACAGCAGGCTGGACAGACTAAGACAGTCCCTTGGTCAAGAGCTGATGTAGGTTTAGTTGCCTATTTCCAGTTCATGGCTGGAAGCTTCTACTTTGGGGCCAGTTCCTGTTTTCTCAGATAGCTACCTTTGACAATGTCTTCCATTCTTTTTAACATTTTCTCTACATGCTTTTCTCTACCCTGAGGTGCCCGGTAACTACCTACAGGCCTGTCCCCTATTTACACTCAGTCTGCTCTTACCTGCAGGACCTATTGTTCTAAATTGCCTTCTGCTGAAGAGAAGAACTGACCCAAGGAGAAGTTTTAAAAACCTGTGGACCTGGTTTTTTGGGGTTTTGTTGTTGTTGTTGTTGTTTGTTTGGTTGATTGGTTTGGTTAGCAAAGAGGAACCGGAACCTGGAAGGCTATCTTATGCAAAGCATGGAACTGCCCTGCACAATAAATAATAATCTCAGTTTTCATGGCTTTCCATGTTTTGTAGGATGTTCATGTAAAGACAAGCTTATTGGCAATTGTTTGCTCCTAAAATTTAGCTGTTTAATTATAAATGCAAACTACTTTTATAAAGTTCTAATACAGATTGTCTTTTTCAGGAATGCAGCTATGCCTAAAGTGAGAAAAGGTTTTTTGTTTGTTTGTTTGTTTGTTTATCATTATGAACTTTCCTGGGGATTATTCACCATTTAAAAAATATATATGATGTTGTCCATGGTATTTGCATCACCAGCATGAAACATCTGAATCAGTTTGAGTTTTTATCTGTTGTATTCATGGAGATTTTACATATAGGAATTTCTTAGCCATTTATGCTGCTATAACAAAATGCTTGAGACTGGGTACTTTTTAAACAACAGAATGTATTGCTCACAACCTTGGAGGCTGGGAAGTCCCAGATGAAGGCACTGGCAGATTTGGTGTCTGGAGAGGGCCTGTTCCTTATAGATAGCCCCTTGTTGATGAGTTCTCACATGGCAGAGGAGCAGATGAGCTTTCTTAGGCCTCTTTTATAAGCCCACTCATCCCATTCACAAGGGCTTCATCCTCATGACCTAGTCATCTCTCAAAGGCCTTATCTCTTAATACCAACACAATGAGGATTAGATCTCAACATACGAATTTTGGAGGGACACAAACATTCAGATCATAGCAAAGGATGAGCATCTGATTTCTTCATTTCTTGCAGAGTAGTATGCCTTAACTGAGCCTTTACTTTCTGTAATATATATTATATACAATTATATATAGATTATATATAATCTATATATATTTAAGATAGCTCTGTGTGTGTGTGTGTGTGTGTGTGTGTGTGTGTACCAGGAGCATCTAATTTCACCTATGCATTTTATTTCAAGATAATAAGTGAAGCATTGCAAAACTATTTATGAATTTAAAAGGAGGGCATTGGGTTTGCAAGTTTTGAGAACCACTTCTCGTCACATTTCTATTTTTGTAGCTGAATTAATTGCACTAGAAATCCAAAAAGCAACAGATTAAACTGATCCAAATGAAGATTCAAATACCTTAGCCTTCTCATATGTGTTTTATTTTATTAATAGTAATCTCTATTCTTGAGCTTCTGCTATGTCTGGGCATTAAACTGCATTGTGTATGTTGTTTCATTTAATTCCTGACATAAGTCCAATGGCAGGTAGCATCATTTCTATTTCACAGAAGAGTTCTATAATAAGCAAATATGCTAAATGGTGGTGTTAGGATTGGAGCCAAGTTCACTTGATTCAAAGGCCTTGTCTTTCTACCACACAAGCTCTTCCTATTCCAAGGTGTAACATTTCAGTCCAAATAGATTTCTACTTGAAAAAGATTTGAACATTTGCTAAAAATTCTTGCAGAAGCACTTGGGAGAAATGTTTGGGGACAGTATGCATCACCACACTGCAGCAATCCTCCCCCTCCACCCCAAAGAAAGAAGTGAATACCCTGAGAAAACCTTCTACCTAGTGATGATGTTGTCATATGTCTACAGGAACCTCAAGTGACATTTCCAGCTACCACCAACAGCTACATGGTCATGGTTGGGGTGAAGCTGAAGGGATCTCTGTGGCCATCACATGGGAGCTGAGAGGCTCACCTTCTTTATTTAGGAGAGAATTAATTAGTTCAATTATTCTCTCAAAAATAAAAACTGCTCATTATTTGAAAAAGAAAATTTGATTCAAATTATTATAATTACTAGTTCACTGAACTCCAAACCTCTCATTAGGATCACAGAAATTTCCCACGTAAAAATTCTGTTTAGTCTTCATTTTTGTTCAGGGTGGCAAATGAATTCACAGGGAAAAGCTTTAGTGTATTTTGATGTCATTAGTACTAAGAAGTGGATAAATTGGTCCAGAAACATTCAACTCTTCCAAAGGCCAATAAAAGAAGACACCAAGAAACAAGACTCACTAAAGAGTACTCTGCACTTTTGCCAACACAGAATGTGTGTTTCATTCAGCCAAAAATTCCTGTTCTGCTATGTAAATGAAACGTTTTCTAAAGTTCATGCCAAATTTATCTTGTTCGGCACTTTTTAACATTTTGTCTCCCATTTTTGGCTATCCTTTTAAAATAAGAATGTTTTTGACCATCAGTCATTTAAAATCTATTCATGTACTTGATTCATAACCTTGTTTTGGCATTCCAATTTACTGGGTATTCAGATGACTAACTAGTTTGCAAGACTATTTATATGGGTATTATATCATTTATACAAATTTGATTTTAATTCAGCACTGGTTAATGGGCCATAAAAAGAAAGAGTGAGCCAACAACAAAAGGAATATGGTTTATGGCCTGAAAGAATGCCTTGAGACTGTGGTTGCTTGATAAGTTAATAATAGCAAAACATTAACTTCCTCCAAGGCCTTTGTCATCTGTGAAATCTAGTTTGTGTGATACCCGTTTATAAAATTCACTTCAGAGCAATAGCAAGTTGGCCAAATAGGAACAGCTGTGGTCTGCAGCTCCCAGCAAGATCAATACAAAAGGCGAATGATTTCTGCCTTTCCAACTGAGGTACCCAGCTCATCTCATAGGGATTGGTTAGACAGTGGGTGCAGCCCACGGAAGGCAAGCCAAAGCAGGGTGGGGTGTCACCTCACCCAGGAGGCACAAGAGGTTGGGGAACTCCCTCCCCTAGCCAAGGGAAACTATGAGAAACAGTGCAGTGAGAAATAATGCATTCCAGCCCAGACACTACAATTTTCCCATGGTCTTCACAATCTGCAGACCAGGAGATTCCCTTGGGTGCCTACACCACCAGGGCCCTTGGTTGCAAGCACAAAACTGGGCAGCGGTTTGGGCAGACACCAAGCTAGCTGCAGGAGTTTCTTTTTTTTTTTTTTTTTCCTTCATACCTCAGGGTCCCCTGAAATGCTAGCAAGACAAAACTGTTCACTCTGGAAAGGGGGCTGAAGCCAGGGAGCCAAGTGGTCTAGCTCAGCAGATTCCACCCCCATGGAGCCCAGCAAGCTAAGATCCACTGGCTTGAAATTATTGTTGCCAGCACAGCAGTCTGCAGTTGATCTGGGACACTCGAGCTTGGTGGAGGAAGGGACTTTCGCCATTACTGAGGCTTGAGTAGGAGGTTTTCACCTCTCAGAGTAAACAAAGATGCTGGGAAGTTCAGACTGGGCAGAGCCCACCACAGTGCTATAAAGCCACTGTAGCCAGACTGTCTCTCTAGATTCCTCCTCTCTGGGCAGGGCATCTCTGAAAGAAAGGCAGCAGCCCCAGTCAGGGGCTTATAGATAAAACTCCCATCTCCTTGGGACAGAACACCTGAGGCAAGGAGTGGCTGTGGGTGCAGCTTCAGTAGACTTAAAATTTCCTGCCTGCCATCTCTGAAGAGAGCAGCAGATCTCCCAGCACAGTGCTTGAACTCTGATAATGGACAGACTGCCTCATCAAATGGGTCCTGGACCCCCATGCCTCCGGACTGGGAGACACCTCACATCAGGGGTCGACAGACACTTCATACAGGAGAGCTCTGACTGGCATCTGGCAGGTGCCTCTCTGGGATGAAGCTTCCCAGAGGAAGGAACAGGCAACAATCTTTGCTGTTCTGCAACCTCCACTGGTGATACCCAGTTGAGTATTTTGCAAGCAATGGAAAGAAAGAAAGAAAAAAAAAGGGCAGGGGACGCAATCCTAGTCTCTGATAAAACAGACTTTAAACCAACAAAGATCAAAAAAGACAAAGAGCATTACATAATGGTAAAGGGATCAATGCAATAAGAAGAGCTAACTATCCTAAATATATATGGAATTAATATAGGAGCACCCAAATTCATAAAGCAAGTTCTCAGAGACCTACAAAGAGACTTAGATTCTCACACAATAATAGTGGGAGACTTTAACACCCCACTGTCAATATTAGACAGATCAATGAGACAGAAAATTAATAAGGATATTCAGGACTTGAACTCAGCTCTGGACCAAGTGGACCTAATAGACGTCTACAGAACTCTCCCTCAAATCAACAGAATATACATTCTTCTCAGCACCACATTGCAATTATTCAAAAATTGACCACATAAATGAAAGTAAAACACTCCTCAGCAAATGCAAAAGAACGGAAATCATAACAGTTTCTCAGAACACAGTGCAATCAAATTGGAACTCAGGATTAAGAAAATCACTCAAAACCACACAATTACATGGAAACTGAACAACCTGCTACTGAATGACTACTGGGTTGATAACAAAATGAAAGGAGAAATAAATAAGTTCTTTGAAACCAATGAGAACAAAGACACAACATACCAAAATCTCTGGGGTACAGCTAAAGCAGTGTTTAGAGGGAAATTTATAGCAGTATATGCCCACAGGAGAAAGCAGAAAAGACCTAAAACTGACACCCTAACATCACAGGTAAAAAAACTAGAGAAGCAAGAGCAAACACATTCAAAAGCTACAAGAAGACAAGAAATAACTAAGATCCGAGCAGAACTGAAGGAGATAGAGACATGAAAACCCCTTCAAAAAACCCATGAATCCAGGAGCTGGTTTTCTGAAAAGATTAACAAAATAGACTGCTAGCCAGACTAATAAAGAAGAAAAGATAGTAGAATCAAATAGACACAATAAAAAATTATAAAGGGGATATCATCACTGATCCCACAGAACTACAAGCTACCATCAGAGAATACTATTAACACCTCTACACAAATAAACTAGAATATCTAGAAGAAATAAATAAATGCCTGGACACATACACCCTCCCAAGACTAAACCGGAAAGAAGTTAAATCCCTGAATAGACCAGTAACAAGTTCTGAAATTGAGGCAGTAATTAACAGCCTACCAACCAAAGAAAACCTAGGACCAGACGGATTCACAGCCAAATTCTACCAGAGGTACAAAGAGGGGCTGATATTATTCTTTCTGAAACTATTCCAAACAATAGAAAAACAGGGACGCCTCCCTAACTCATTTTATGAGGCCAGCATCATCCTGATAACAAAATCTGGCAGAGACACAACAACAACAACAAAAATTCAGGCCAATATCCCTGATGAACATTGATGTGAAAATCCTCAATAAAATACTGACAAACTGAATCCAGTGGCACATCAAAAAGCTTATCCACCATGATCAAGTTGGCTTCATCCCTAGGATGCAAGGCTGGTTCAACATATGCAAATCAATAAATGTAATCCAGCACATAAACAGAACCAATTACAAAAAATCGCATGATTATCTCAATAGATGCAGAAAAGGCCTTTGATAAAATTCAACACCCCTTCATGCTAAAAACTCTCAATAAACTAGGTATTGATACAATGTATCTCAAAATAATAAGAGCTATTCATGACAAACCCAGAGCCAATATCATACTGAATGGGCAAAAGCTAGAAATATTCCCTTTGAAAACCGGCCGGCACAAGACAAGGATCCCCCCTCTCTCCACTCCTATTCAGTATAGTATTGGAATTTCTGGTCAGGGCAAACAGGCAAAAAAAAGAAAGAAAGCCTATTAAAACAGGAAGAGAGGAAGTCAAATTGTCTCTGTTTGCAGATGACATGATTGTATATTTAGAAAACCCCATCGTCTCAGCCCAAAATCTCCTTAAGCTGATAAGCAACTTCAGCAAAGTCTCAGGATACAAAATCAATGTGCAAAAATCACAAGCATTCCTATACACCAATAATAGACAAACAGAGAGCCAAGTCATGAGTGAACTCCTATTCGCAATTGCTACAAAGAGAATAAGATACCTAGGAATCCAAGTTACAAGGATGTGAAGGACCTCTTCAAGGAGAACTACAAATCACTGCTCAAGGACATAAGAGAGGACATAAACAAATGGAAAAACATTCCATGCTCATGGATAGGCAGAATCAATATTGTGAAAATGGCCATACTGCCCAAAGTAATTTATAGATTCAATGCTATCCCCATCAAGCTACCATTGACTTTCTTCACAGAACTATTTAAAAAACTACTTTAAATTTCAGATGGTCCAAAAAAGAGCCCGCAATGCCAAGACAATCCTAAGCAAAAAGGACAAAGCTGAGGGCATCACTCTACCTGACTTCAAACTATACTACAAGGCTACAGTAACCAAAACAGCATGGTATTGGCACCAAAACAGATATATAGACCAAGGGAACATAACAGAGGCCTCAAAAATAACATCACACGTCTACAACCATCTGATCTTTGACAAACCTGACACAAACAAGCAATGGGGGAAAGGATTCCCTATTTAATAAATGATGTTGAGAAAACTGTTTAGCCAAATGCAGAAAACTGAAACTAGACCCCTTCCTTTCACCTTACACGAAAATTAAGATGGATTAAAGACTTAAACATAAGACCTAAAACCATAAAAACTCTAGAAGAAAACATAGGCAATACCATTCAGGACATAGGCATGGGCAAATAGTTCATAACTAAAGCACAAAAAGCAAAGGCAACAAAAGCCAAAATTGACAAATGGGATCTAATTAAACTAAAGAGCTTCTGCACAGCAAAGGAAACTATCATCAGACTGAACAGGCAACTTACAGAATGCGAGACAAATTTTGCAGGCTATCCATCTGAGAAAGGGCTAATATCCAGAATCTACAAGGAACTTAAACAGTTTACAAGAAAAAAACAAACAACCCTGTCAAAAAGTGGGCTAAGGATATGAACAGATACTTCTCAAAAGACATTTATGTGGCCAACAAATATATGATAAAAAGCTCTTCATCACTGGTCATTAGAGAAATGCAAATCAAAACCACAATGAGATACCATCTCACACCAATCAGAATGGTGATCATTAAAAAGCCAGGAAACAATGGATGCTGGATAGGATGTGGAGAAATAGGAACGCTTTTACACTGCTGATGGGAGTGTAAATTAGTTCAACCATTGTGGAAGACAGTATGGCAATTCCTCAAGGATCTAGAACCAGAAATACCATTTGACCCAGCAATCCCATTACTAGGTATATACCCAAAGGATTATAAATCATTCTACTATCAAGACACATGCACACGTGTGTTTACTGTAGCACTATTAACAACAGCAAAGACTTGGAACCAACCCAAATGCCCATCAATGATACCAGCTGGAGATGAACTTTTGATTAGATGTATTGGCCACGAAATAAAGAACATTATAACCACACTCGGAATAAAATCAGTTTCATTTCCTCTTTTTTTAAAAAAACAGGCCTTTTCCTCCCAAGGATTATGGTCACAATGAAATATGCTCATGAAACGTTGTTAAATTCCAATTAGAGACCAAAATAGTAAGTGGAGTGAGAACCTCCCTCTTCTTCCTAAACAGACAACACTGAAAACTGTTCCCTCTGATTGGGGCTAAACAATTTTCCCTGCACATTTTATTCTTAGAAGCAAGAAATTTTAGGATATTGAGTGGAGAAACAAAATCCAAAATACTACCTTTTACATTTTCCGAGCAATGTTGTTTAAGTGGTACTTGACTAGGTTAGAAACAAATAATCCTGTGGTCACAATCAGATAATTTGGTTGGAAGAATTCTGAAGTCCAGAGATTTGAGGATGTATTATTCAACGCAGCATCCAACACAAAGTTAAACAAGTGGGTGAGTATAGTGAATGCATGAAATTTGATTATAAATAAAAAATGCTTAAAAAACTGAAAAATAATTTTGTTGACAGTAAAATAGTACTTTAAAAAATCTTTTGAGTGTAAAGTTTACTTTAAAATATTTACATTTCAAAAAAGTTTGATTTTTATACATAAGACAGCAGAGATATCCACATGACTAGGTTATCTCCACCACCTGGTAACAGTCTTCCTAAACTGCAAATGGAAAACTAAAGAATAGAAATTCATATTTTAAAATGCTCAGATGCACATTGAAAGATGTAGAACAAATGGCCTCTACCACCATCATTAAACTGCAGATTTTTGTGATATATCTTTCTGGTTCCCAGTGATATGGAATTATTTTTGATATGATATCATCTTTTACAAAGCAAAAGCTCTTGAACAATTTGCATGCCATGGTCCAATATACCAACCCTTTACTGCCCTGAATATGTTATGGTGATAGTTAGCTTAACATTTACTTTTTATGTATTCTGAGTTCCCAGAGAACAGAGCAAAAGTCTTATAAAAAGCCAGGAAGGGCCATTAGCATGAGGGGGCACCCTCTCAATGGGGGTGAAGGTGACAGCCCACTGGGGGTTTGGAACCAGAGGTGACAAGAAGGGTGTCTGGACAGAAGGCAGCCCAGCACAGGGAGCTGGAGCCTGTGTGGAGCCAGGATGGGATTTCCATGAGGAGAGAACCCAGCCCAGGGTGAGTGCTGCAGCTCAGGCAAGGTGAGGGGGGTGTCCACATGGAGGTTGGTGCAGCTGGGGTGTCACAGCCTGTGTGGGGAAGAGACAGCAGTAGCAATGGAAGATGGACTACTAAAAGAGGACTTGATCGTACGAGCAAATAATTTCTGGGTTTTATGAGGCATGTTTCTCACCGTTGGAAGAGCATAAGAATATGAAAAGAGAGAAAACTAGAAAAGAATCCTATGCAGTTGGATTGGAAATAAGGTATCAGTGTGAACTCATGGTTTTCAAAACATACAAATAGATACGGGAAATTATTTAGACGTAAAAGTGTGTAGACATGTATAATTCCTTTCTCCCAACAGTGAGAAAACCGCCTCATATAACCCTTAATTTAGTTACTTGTCTGATGGAGTCTTTAGCTGTGTCCACTAAGAGGGCCTGAGATTAGCAGCACCACAAAAACAATAAGCACGTCTTGTGCCTGGGACCTTGGCTTTTAATTCTATTCTCCACTACAAGGAACTAGGGCTTCTGGAAGACATGGTTGAGTCTAGGACTGGAGCAGAGATAGTACACAATGAGCCCCAAACATCTTGTGCAAGAAAAATTTAAAAAGCTCTTTAAAAATCATGGGAACATGTCAAAAGGACACCGAAATCATTTTTAAAAGGCTCCCACTGGCCAAATATGGGGCAGCTTGGGCATTAAAATAAATAATGATAATAGCCGATTATAACCACTGAATAAAATAGGAATCTATGAGTGCATACTGATGGTGTATGCTCATGCTCACGAATATGTTCACCGTTTGATGAGGAGTAAGATTTTTGTATATTCTCAAAGTACTCCATATACCTAAATAATTATCAATCACAAAGGGGGGAAAAAGACTTTTTAAAGTGGAGACGCCAGACAGACTCCACCTTAATCAAACGATCAAAGTTAATTTAATCAGTAATGGGACAAATTAAAGTTTTGTTCTACCAGGTAAGATGGTAAGATGTGATATGAAGGACACAGCAGGGCTTCTCAGATATTCCAGCCAGTTATAAACAGGACCTGAATTCATTCATGAGGAACCCTGACAAATCCAAATTGAGGGGTATTCTACAAAATGAATGGACTATAATATTTAAAACCTTCAAAATCATGAAAGCAAAGGAGAAATTGGGGAACATTTCCAGATTCAGTGGGCAAAAGGCTCATGACAACTAAATGCAATGTGTGATTCAAAACCGAAATGTTTGGCTATAAAGGATATTTTTATAACAACTGGAAGGAATTTGGATGGGCTCTGAGGGTTGGATGGTAGTTCAGCATGAATGTTATTTTCCTGATGTTTGCAATGTGGTTATATAAAAGAATGTCTTTGTTTATAGGAAATGTACACTAAAATATGAATAGTAATGGGGCATCATGTTAACAACATATTCTTGAACAGTTCAGGGAAGAAAACATTCTTTGTACTGTATTTGTGACTTTTCTATAAGAAAAAATTTCAAAATTAAAAAATTAAAAATCAAATGAAAAGTCATAGTAGAGAAACTTGACTGTCTGGTGTTGTCTTCCTCAGCTCAGCTTGAAACACGGCAATCAGGAGAATTTGATTTTAAGAAGCAGATAGGCAACCACTTCGGAGCTTGTGTTTATGTGGTTCCTAAAGTAAGATTGTATCGCTCCTAAAAATACATTGTGCAACCTCCCTTACCTATCGTCAGGAACAAGGTGCTGCTTCTTACAATTCATGTCGGTCAAATCTTAGTATCAGCTGTGAACTATTTTATCTTTCCAGGATTTCCAGTGGGAATTCAGATTACCATATGAATTGAACAATTTAAGAATTTGGTTACCACTTTTAGATTTGTTCACATCCCACAGTGCATTATGCAAACTTTGGGACTTTTTCAGCCTGCTCCTACTAGTGTTGTCTGAAAGCGAGCAGTCCTTTTCATGCCTGAAACTCCAGGCACGGAACGTTTGGGGAAACCAATTATTTTAGGTTAAAATATCCTGTTCCCAGGAGTCCCTCATTTGGTGTGTCCTGTTTATTTTCCATTTACCCCGCCACTGCCAAGACCATTATTCACCCCCTTCTCCCCTGCCGTACGCCTATAGGGTCAGGAGACTGGCCACTAAAACATGAAGAACGGGCTCTAACTTATACCCAGACTCCCTCGTCCTCTGCCCTCTTGTGAGGCCAACCTAAGATTATGCATCCTCCATGATTTTAATTCTAACAGTGGCTGAATTATCATTTCTATTGAGAGTCCCTTTCCCCAGGGCTCCAGTCTTTCTCTAGGTTCCAGAAATATGGTTGCAAAGCCTTGCATCTTGGCGGGGGCGTGGAAGCAGCTTCCTACCGTAGCCGGCTCGGGGAGGCCGCATTTCCTTTCATGGATTCTCTTAACCCCGCCTCCCCCTCACAAAGAGTTTCCTTATTAACTCTGTTGGTTGTGTCGTCATCTGTCTCTTTCAGTGACTGAATCAGTCGCTTACACAGTTCATCTTGGAGCATCAGCCAACAAAACGTGATAAAGCAGGCACTGAGGGAATGGATCGTAGAAAAGGAAATGTTTTACAGAAGACGGCGTGGAGCCTGTTCCGGAGCCGGGAACACATTCCAGGTGGCAGAGCGGGAGGAGCAAAGCAATGCAGAGTGTGTATAAATTGTCTCCGTGGGTGGAGGCACCGAGGGTGAGAGAACAAGAAAATGCAAAAACTGAAAAGAAAAGCCACAGTTTGCTGTACCAACCACAGAGGTTGGAATGAATATGGGAAGAGTAGCCAGTGGTTTTATTTCAGCATCAGCTTTGGCAGTAAACATGCGTCATTAACATATGTATCCACTCACCCTACGTTTAAACCAGAGTAGAAAGAATCTTTAAGAATGTGTTTTCTGAAAACTGTTCATATTGTGTTGGAAAAGCCCTCCAGGTGGGGATTTTTTTTTTTTAAACTGGAGAATAGAACATCACTTTGACCTCTTTCAAAAGATTTCATAGTCCTCCTCTTGTCTAAAATAAAACTAGTATATATCAGGAGTGGAAAGTCTAAACTGTTTTGCTTTTAATTCTTAAATTGTGTCTATAGATGCTGGCCTCTATTTGAACTTTCTTGGGACAGACTTGTTGCTTTAGCTTATACCAAAAAGCCTATACTGGCTTTTTCTAAAATTGTATTTGAAGAGTAGTTTCAAACAAACAAACAAAAAAGTGAAAGACCTACCGCCTATTGAAGCAATCCCTTTCTGAGTTGGAAATTAAGAGGATCTAAGCTTCAAAGAGCAAGGTCATGTCAAAATGCACTGGAAAGTCAACGAGCTACCAGGGATTTGTCTTAGAAAACTGACCTTAAATTAAATTAAGGTGGGAAAAATGAAGACGCATGAGTCAGTACTGGTATTTCACATCTTCTATGATGCTGTGATATTTCAGAGTTACTGACATTTAGTACTCAGATAAAGTGAAGCCATTTAAATAAACATAATTTGTGATACATAATTACTGGATGACAGCTGTGGGGACGTTAGGCTTCTCAACCCCATCATACCTTCTGAGTCCTATGGTAGGGCTCCCACAAATGCAGGAGCAAATCCTTAAAAATGTAAAGTTTCTACTATTTCCTGTATTTGAATATCATACTTTCTCTCCATGATTTCTGCTAAAGCTTTGCTGTTGTGCATACTAGAGACCCAGGAAATAGGACTGGATTAACTAATTTTACATGGCATTTAGTAGAGCTGCACCTGGAGAAAGAGGTGTTCAATGGTTTGGTGATGCCAGCCGTGGTCACAAGGACAACAAAGATGGCTTGTCATCAGTAGATCTCAATCTAGTCCATGAATGTCCTAATATAAAGAAAATAATACCTAACTAGTTATATAACAATGAAAGTCTTTCAAGTGCTTAGAAATTGTATTATTTGTCACCTAGCATGATTAATTGAATATCTTCCCCCAAATATGCCTTTATTGTATCCCAGATAATCTGAACTAAATTATAAACATCAATGTTAAGAATTTATTTTAGATTATCTGAGACATAATAAAAACATTTTGCAGTACAGAATATTAGATATTTCTCAAAAAATTTATCAACATACAATATATTGGCTTCTCTTTTATGCCTTCATTTAAGTTATTAATAAACCTCTTGAAAAAGATGGTTCTAAGGACAGGAGCATGTTGAACTTATGAACTCTTCCTCCGGAATCCAGATGTCACAATTCTTTGTGATGTCCCAGTATCTTCTATTCCTTTGGCCTTTCAACATTACAGTCACACTGCTACGAAGGTAACTGTCACTGGCATCTTGTACGTATGAAGAATGTGCCTTGAAATTCTAACAAAAAATTTTAAATTGGTCTGGTCAGGAATGAGATAGTCTTGGTAAATCTAGAATCACCAGATTGTTTTGTAATTACTTAAAACCAATCTCCTGAAAAGAGTTCATTATATTAGTTTGGCAAAATTTCTAGAAACTATAGACCGTTGTCTATAGTTTCATAACAGTCTCTAGTTTCTAGAAATTACAGAAGATTTGCAATAGTTGCCATTCTTCAGCCAAAAAATAATAAAATTTAACAACCCGTGATATCATTCACATATATTTATCTTTATTATTCTTTTTAAATTAATATATAATCGTTGTGCATATTTTGGGGTATATGTATTTTGATACCTGTATACAAAGTGTAGTGATGAAATCAGAGCAATTGGAATATTCGTCACCTCATTCATCTTTTATTTGTGTTGAGAACACATTTTTAAGATTGTAAACAATTTTTCTGAGATTACATAAACTTATTTAACACATTTGGATGTAATCTCATGGACACAGAGTTTTGAACTTACTTAAACTGGGTGTCTTTTGTTTCAAATATTCTTTGCATCTAACTTGAGTGTTGTTTTTTTTTTGTTTTTCCATCAGATTTTCCCTAACCTTTCCAGTTTGGGGCCAAATGGAAGTGCACAGTTTGCCTTTGGCCAACATTACATCATATTTCCCATAGGTCTGTGCTTTCTTTGTTCTTGTTGCTTCAAATAAACAAATTTAAAAAAAAAAAAAAAACTTGTTATTTTTCATGAACTTCATTTGTCATGGGTTTGAACCTTTCCTGACATTGTTCAAAGTTTGTTTTACCATTTCCTCACATTTCATTTCATTTGAAATGTATCACATGCATACATCCCACATATGGAAGATAAACGTGTTTTCTGTGAGTCGTCGGAAGTCCAGTCATACATGAGCGAAATTCAAAATGTGAACAAAGCAAGAAGTGCACATTTTTGCAAGATTGGCACATCTGAAGATCAGCATGCTCCACTTCCAGAACTCCACTTCCCAGCCTTCCCATTTCCTTCTTCGTTGATAAGTTGCTCTGCAGGAAATGTTTCTTGGGAAAGCTGCTGGTAGATGGTCTGCTCACTCTTGGATGGGAACCCTCTAGGATCCCCTGAATCACCTCCACAATACCACCCTGCTATCTGTTCTAGGAAATGTCCTGTGCTTCCCAGAGAAAGTTATATAATCTGGGCCTTCATTCATACATTCATTCATTGAACACATGTTTATTGAGTGTCTGCTATGTGCCACACACTGTCCTAGGTGCTTGGGATCCGTTGGTGAACAAACAGCCCTCCTGCAGCTTAACATTGCAGACATTCCAGTGGGACTTGAACGATGAAAAGATGGAGAAAACAAACTTTAGGCAGAGCTACTGGCATGTGTTAATGCTGCAAGTCAGAGAACAGCATGATAGGTTATTGGCAATTGCTGTGGATTCTTCAAAAATGCTGGAGTGTAATATGTAAGCTAAGGAGCAGCTGGGAGTTTGGGAGAGGTGGAAGGGGTTCCGTAAAGACGGCACTGACTACTCCTGGGTCTGCCAAAATTTCTGGCATGTCATAATCAAGTATTTGTTGAAATGGAGTTAAAAAGCTAATTCAAAGGTTATTTTGTAAAGTTCTTATAAAAACTGTGAGTATTTGGGGATTATGGCAGGTTTTGATGATTGAATAAATGAAGGAAGGAAGAAATGATGTAAGAAATCAGAACAGAGGAATGGTAGAGTCACATTTCTGTTTCTGAAAGATATTGTGTCAGTTTAGCAAGAAGGGGACTTTAAACAAAACAGAAAAGAAGGGACCAGATAGAACACTAACAAGAGCCCAAGGAGGGGACACTAAGGACAAGAATCAGGGCCGGGCCCTGCACACCTCATGCTCCCCTCACACAGACCCCATGAGAACCGTTTGATAGAACAAAGACGAACATGGCCCCCCAGGGTCAGGTGGCGGGTCAGCCTCAGCATGAACTGTAGCAGCGACCATGGAAATGAACAGTAGATACCAGATGAAAGATACTTGGGTAAGAGTGATGAATTGGACTTGCTGGCTGATTGGATTTTTTAATTTTATGGTTTATGACAGAAGTAGTGAAGATTACTTATAGTTTTTCCATAAATTTTATTTGGGTGACCACAGTGTTCATTTTTAGGTCAACATTATCGAACCAGAGTACAGATTAACATTTCAAAAATTTGAAGAGGCATTTTTTAAATCTACTTATTTACTGTCAAGCTAATAACCATGAAGTTTGCTGCTGTCTCTGTACACGCCAGTCTAGTCAAATGCACACTTCATTTCCCTTAGGAAGATTTTTAATTTATCATGATATCCCCCTGACTGGTTCCAGTGTCCTCTCTGCCTAGATGTCTGCTATGTTTGGAGACTTTATCATACCACTTAATACTTGATCATATATTTCTTTCTAAATGTTTCTTGCTTGTTACTCTAAAGCTCCCAATACTTCTAATATAATCTTCATGAGGGCAGTTCCTCTTCACAAGTTAGAGGTGGGTTAACAGTGGGATAATCCAATAACATAATTAATCTCATCATTCAAGTTCAGTACGGCACTTAGCAAAAGCAAAGCCTCCCTTGTAAGTAAAACCATTAATGTTTTAAATTTATATTTTCAGTCAAGTGATTTTTTTTGAAACGTCTTCAGATAAAAATTAATGTGTTAGAAAAAATAGTAAATGTCTTCCTGTCTTAGCATTCGAATGATTAAAAGTCACTGATCTGTTCTTTGGGGGCCATTTAATTTTTTCATTTCAAAAGTTTATTGCAAGTTTGTAAGATTTCATGTTTCTCAGTTTCTATTTCCAATGTGTGGATGTTATTTCTATATTTGTTAAAAATGTGTCTGCATTTTGCACATTTCTAAGATGATCTGCAGGTGTGAAGTTTCTGTTCAGATTTTTAAGTAACTTGGTTTTTAAAATCTTATCTTTACATTAGAAACTCTAAGGTGCTAAGGGTTGATTTATCTTTTCAGTACACTGGTCTGGTTTTTAATGGCTTATTCATTTTTAAAGTAAATTAAGAATGTATATAAAAAGCTTTACTAATAAAATGTTGTTGTTCTTCAGGTCATGATTTGAGACCTTCAGCAAGATAAAGGGGCTGTAAAGCAGGTGGCACGATAAATTTGGTTAGAAATAAAAGAGAATCATTTTTTTCCAAACGTTACTGAGAGTTCCTGGAAGAATAATTTTGGAGCAGGCAAGAGTAGGGGAGCATATTAACCATATTTGCTGTAAATTGACTTTACACTTAAAATCCATGCAGTGTTACTCCCAGATTAGGTTTCATCATGGGGTCCCAGATAACGAGCAAAACCCATTTCACTAGACGCACAACAGGTCAAAGTTAGATCACGGATATGAATGACAACTGTCTGAGATTCTGGTCTCACCAACTGTACCAGGGTCAGTAGAGTTGATCTCCTCTTAGCAATATCTTCTTCCCCACTAACCACACCCCAGGTTCTCTGCCTGAAACTGAGCGGACAATGAACTCATATGGTCTAAAACAGGAGGGTCCCTATTTGACCACTAAGTAGCTCTACCCCTCCACTAGAAATCCGGGGCAGAGTTACACACAAATGTTGATTGCATGCCCAGAATCATTCATTTAAACCAACTGCACTGGAGTCGCAAAACAGAGACAGAAACTGAGATAGCAGGAAAAGGATGAGGAGGGAGATAACACTTCTCAGTTCACCCTCAGTCACACTGACTTATGGTACTGACCTTTCTGATCTCTGCTTCCTCATCCTGAAAAATGGCCAGCAGCTATAGCTCAGGAAAGGGTCAAGACCGAAAACCACTGGCAAATGTTCCTAACCTATTTATAAGAGATCAAGAAAACCACTGCATGAACTTGACCTTTAATACAACTTCTTCATACCCATATCAATTTTCTTATTTGCTAGTGAACTCTTTGAGGACAATTATGTGTCTCCTTTGGTTATAATCATCCACTCCACTAGCATTTTCCTTCATATGTAGAACAATGAAATCATGGAACCTTGGAAGGACCCCCAAACCATCAATTACCAATCAGACTCTTGACATTTTACTACATTGTGATAATGAATTTTATGTTTCAAATTGGCTAGGCCATGGTACAGAATTTTGGGTTGAGCACCAATGTAGACATTGCTGAAAAGATGTTTTAGATGATATTTATACTTAACTATGTAACCTTTGGGTAAAGTAGGTTCCTCTCCATCATGTGACTGGGCCTCATTCAATCAGTTGAAGGTCTTAAGAGAAAAGACCAACCTCCCTTGAGGAAGGAGGAATTCTGCCTCCAGATGGCAACTTTTCCCTGGGTCTTCAGCCTACTCTATAGATCCTGTGAGCCAATTTGTTAAACTAATCTCTCTCTAAACATACACATAATATATATATGTATATACACATGCTATATATATACACATACACACACATACTATGTATATGTATTATATACACACACTATATATATACACTATATATGTATATACACCCCCCCCCACACACACACACACACACACACAAGCACACACACACACATCTCATATTCTGTTTCTGAGGAAAACCCTAACTATACAACCATCTAACCACTTAAATATTGTCGTGTGATCAGGAGTGTTTGTGAGGTTGGCCTTTGTATCAATCCAGTCCTGGGACTAAATCCTACCTCAACAAGTCACTAGATGCGCTCTGCACTTTACGATTAACTTCTGCTGCCATGTTGCTATGAAGGCTACAAAGGGAGGCCTCCAGAACTAAGTCAGCTTCAAGTTTCCCCTGAGGCAGTACAGGAAGACTTCCCCGAGAGGATGAGCTTTCCATGGCTGGAAACCAGAGAGTTTTGGTAGCAGAATCATAAGTGATTGACTTTGGAATTGGGAGATAATGGCTTGAACTGCTGATTAGCCCATGGAACTCGACTATCTTTGAAAACAGATAATGTCAAGTTCAAATGAGAAACTTTCTAAGGAGAAATTTGCTATCATTGGTCAAATTTCTCAAATGAATCAAATAGGAAAAACAATAGTAATCACTAACCTAATAGTAAGCAGTGTGCATTAATTACATGTGGGGACTCACTTTTTCTTTCTAACGACCATAACTATTGAGGAGGTGATTGTTTTCTAAACTCAGGTAGCAAGAATTTCATGTATCAGCATCATGACTGACATTTTAACTATGAAGTCATAATTAACTATGAAAGATAATTTTTTAAAAATTATTATACTTTAAGTTCTAGGGTACATGTGCACAATGTGCAGGTTTGTTATATAGGTATACATGTGCCATGCTGGTTTGCTGCACCCATTAACTCATCATTTACATTAGGTATTTCTCCTAATGGTATCCCTCCTCCTGCCCCCCACCCCATGACAGGCCCCCATGTGTGATGTTCCCCGCCCTGTGTCCAAGTATTCTCATTGTTCAATTCCCACCTATGAGTGAGAACATGTAGTGTTTGGTTTTCTGTCCTTGTGATAGTTTGCTCAGAATGATGGTTTCCAGCTTCATCCATGTACCTGCAAAGGACATGAACTCAACGTTTTTTATGGCTGCATAGTATTCCGCAGTGTATATGTGCCAAAAACTTAAGTTTTTGTGAAATTGAATGCTTACATTCCATATTTAATTTGATTTGATGATTGTTTTAGAAAGATGTTTCAATCAAATGTTGCCTCACTAATTTTATGTTATAACAACTTTTAGAACATGTCTTTCAGTTCTAGGTCCCAAACTACTTTAGAAAGGACATTGAGGGTTTTTATTCATTAGTCAGTATCTAAATTCAATATTTCTAAGAAGAGACTCAAGAACAGCTTTCAAGAAAAATTTTGCCACCTCTTCTTAAAACACCTGTCAAATTGATAACATGATATTGCATACAGCATAATGGGACTGTGTGTGTAAGAATCAAAATAGACAGACAACACATTAAACAGAGTCAGAAAGTGCAAAACTTCTTATCTTATCTAAGGGTAATTTGGTAACAAACTGTATGCAAAGCTATAGAGTTACCTACTAAGCTGTATTGAAAATGGTGGCTGAGAACTCATAAGACAACCAGCTCTGTGTGAGGTGTCATTCCTGAAGCAGCGGGGGCAACTTGCCATGGCTTTGGGCCTTAGCCTATAGCAGTCTGAATAATCACACAAGAATAGAAGTCAACAGAGACTCTCAGTCCCAACCTAGAATGTCAAAAACATCAACTAGTGACTGGACATTTGGCTGAAATCCAAGGAACAAGCACAACAGGTTCAATCAGCACTTGTCTGGAATGTTCTGGAAGCAATAGATGGCAAAGGGTATTAAGTTGGGGAAATTTAATAGTTTTTCCTTTGGGAAAAGAAATAATGCAAATACTGATAAAGTAATATATTTAGCTACCATGTATATTTTTTGACTCCGTCGTTTCTGGGAGAAAATTATGACACACTGCACCAGTCTTTGAAAATAAGTAGAAACTTTTTTCCATAAATGACTTTTACACCCAACATGAGGGAAGTTTCTTCAACTCCAGCATTTATCGTTTTATCATCTTCCTGTTATTTTTTCATTTGTGTTACTTCTTTAGATACTTTTTTCTTTTTTTGATGTGTCAACAACATGGGAAAGGCTCTTTTCTTTATGACCCTGTGAGAGAGTTCAGAGGATCAGAGTACAGATATATGGCCACAAGCATGAAAACCTAGTTCCTTGGGTTGAGCAGTTAGTTTAATATCATTTCTTTTCATGACCTTAATGATTATTCAGGAACAAAATGATCTTTCCTTTGCTTAAATTTGTAAGGCATTTTCATACGTTAGTTTTTGCTTTTTCTGACATTTAAAGTCTGGGTTATCTGCCTTTTCGTGGGAGCTGTCTCAGTGGTTAGCTCTCATTTTAGGGAAAAAAGAAATTTTGCAGTAATATTTCATTTTGTCATCACAGATGACAGATCATAAAAAATTGTAGCTTTATAATATACTCAAAGTATATATTTCCTAAGAATTCCCATTCAAAAATAATAGTGAAAAAAAAAAGACAAGCTCTCTCAATTAATTCTTTTGAGAATTGTCCTTGCTTCTATGAGCTTAGAAAAACTATATTTGACCAAATAAATACTTTTTTCTATCAATATTATAGACAGTCTTCCAACTTTATGAAAATTCAAATATATAAGTTAGAGTCTTTTTTTAAAAAAAAATTTTATTTCTGTAGTCTGTGATGCTGTATTATGAACATTCCTAAATTTGCATTCTACTCCTGGATCTGGCATTCACTGTATCAACACACTGACTTTGAAAGCCCCTCCTCGTATTCTTTGTGCTCTAGTTTCTTGTTGGCAAAACAGGAAGATAAACAACATATTTACTCATAGGAGTTTGAATTAGATGAACAGAGATCACTTCTGACTGCTTTGAAACAAATCAACAGCCAAAAAAAAAGCACAGATATTTGAGAGAGCAGTATGGCGTAATATTTAGAAACAAGGACTTTGAAATATAATTAGACCTGTGTTTGTGACTGGATTCTGCTGTATATGAGGTACATGACCTTGAGGAAATAAGTTAGTCTCACTAAGACTAGTTATTAATAAAATTAGGATAACAATCATGCCTACCACACAGGGTTGTCATGGGGATTATGTGAGATAGGAGAGAAAATGTGCAGCATTACGTTCTCAGGGCTCAGTTGCCACTGATGACCATTATTCCTGCATGAGCACTGGTTGATTAATCCATTTTCATCTAATTAGAGATGTACACACAAACACACATGTGCATAAACCTATCTCCTTTGAGCTGAAAAGCAAGACTAACTCCAGTCTCAAACATCTTCCTAAAAATAAGGTGGTGTGTCTAGCGGACAGCTGGAAATGCAGCTTGAGCTCTTGGGTCTTCCACTCACCAGTCATTATGTAGTAATTGAAGCCACACAAATGGGTGAAATCATGCAGTTGTCTTTGCATATGTGTATGTGTGCACACCCAGTGAGAAGACAAATCCACAGGGAACACTTACAGTATAGGGCAGGGAGAGGAAGGAAAAAATATGTCTTTCCTGAACAGGAGGATGGTACTAGGGATTGGGTACAAATACAGCAACAATTTTACTTGAGATGAAGGAAAGGAATTGGCATGTTTAATGATCTCTGCTCTCTTTCATGCATATTTTAGGGTAATTAATAGAAAGTAAGGCACAAGTAGAAGTGATACGGCTCCGATGGTTGGAGGAACACCAGGGTTCTTGGTCTTGCACTGATAGGATTAACAACACAGACACAGGTGGAGTGGTTTTAAGGAGCGACAAGTTTAACGGACAGGAGAGGAGGAAGGAAGAAGAAAACAGCTCCCCTGTATAGAAAGAGGGAGGGGGGATTCAAACAAAGAGAAAATCCTAGTGTGGGAGCAAAGTGGCTGCTTATATGAGGAAGCAGGAGGAGGTGGTGTCTGATTTGCATAAGGCTCAGGGGATTGGTTTGACCAAGCACGTCATTCATGTAGCCCATGGAAAAACCTGGCCCTCCCACCCTAGCCTTTTAATATGCAAATACAGGGCGCCATGATATTCTACACACATGGGGATATGTGGGGGCAGCCATGTTGCCAGGCACATGTGGGGACAGGCAAGAAGAGGACGAGGGAAGCCATGTTTGGGTGGACCCAGTTTCTAATGGCCTGCATTTGCATATCAAAACTTTCTGGCCCAGCAAGAGCAGGGGCTTTCCTGGTAGACAAGAAATGTTTCTGGAGCTGCTGTAAAAGAAACAAAAACTTCCCAAGGACCCCTTTTCCTCTTTATCTGCCTAAAATAATTTCTTAATAACTCCTATAACAGAAGCAGGGTCAGCCAATAGACCAGCTTTAGTGATGCATATAATCCATAGATGAGATGAGAAGACGACGAGGGGAGAAAGGGAGATGGAGCAGAGTCAAGCAGGATCTCTGCTGGCAGAATAATATTTATCTTCCATGACTGAGGGAAACTGTAGATGAGAACAAAGGCTTTGGGGTCTTAAAATCAGTCGTAGAGTGCAGAATACATTGTAGGGGAAGGAACTGCAGTCAAGGAACCCAGTTAAAAGGCTATGACAATACAGCAGTAAGAGGCCTACTGGTTGGGTATGGTGTACTATAAAGGTGCTGGCCCTTCCCATTCTTCTGGTCTTCCCTCTACTACTCTACCACTTTGAACCCCAGCCATTATCTCCTTCTTCACTAGACCAGCGATTTTTCATCCTTCAAACCTTAATTCAAGCATCATTTCCTCAGGGTGGCTTACCCTGACTCTGGGAATGATTTTGATATTCCTTCCTCATCTGTTATGAAATAGATTGCACCACATTGTGATGGCTGGTCTGCATATCTGCATATCTTTCTCCTCTCCTAGACTGCAAACTTACTGAAGGCAGAAGCCATGTCTCCGTGTTCCCTGGTGTCCAGCTCATAACCTGGGATATGATCAAAAGTCAATGAACAATTGCAGGTAAACAGGAGCTGACTAAATACTATTAACATATGTAACAGATCCATAAGGGAAATCTTGACATAGTGTATTTAATAGCAAGCTATGTGAAAATGGGTTTTCTAAGAAAATGAGGGGTAATTATTTAGCATTTTTTGCAGTAAAGGTCAACAAATTCTTGTTAGGCCATTCTAGCCATAATTTGCATTCAAACAATGAGTGCTCACAATTGCTTCTAAGTTATTCTGTGAAGCACTTAGCAGATGCTCTAAGCCTTTGCCTGTCAGCTGAGAGCCAAATGGGTGAGAAAGTAATGAAAAGCATTTCTTTTAATGTGTTTTTTAACAGGCTTTTCTGCTGTAGAACAGAATCAGTCTGACCTTCCCCACAACTAGTGCTGTTTTACAGTGTTTAAAAGAAAAAAAAAAAAAGCCACATAAAAGGCAGGGCCTTTTATCTGGTGAGGCTACGCCTCTATCACACCAAGTCAATGATTTCACGGAACTGGTCGGGTTGTCAGAGCGTAGATATGGCCTGCCAGAAATGATTATGCAGAAAGTTCTTGTGCCTTTTATCGAGGCCCAGAAAAAAAATTAAATTTCCCAACTATAAAAGCATAATTTATTTTAGCATTCCTCTACACCAGTGTTTTTTTCTTTTCTTTTTTATTTATTTATATTTTTCTTTTGAGATGGAATTTCGCTCTTGTTGCCCATGCTGGAGTGCTGTGTTGTGATCTCGGTTCACTGCAACCTCCGCCTCCCAGGTTCAAGCAATTCTCCTGGCTCAGCCTCCCGAGTAGCTAGGACTACAGGTGCCCACCACCACGCCCCGCTAATTTTTTGTATTTTAATAGAGACAGAGTTTCACCATGTTGGCCAGGCTGGTCTTGAACTCCTGACCTCAGGTGATCCACCTGCCTCAGCCTCCCAAAGTGCTGGGATTACAGGTGTGAGCCACTGTACCCAGCCCACCAGTGTTTTTCAGACCTTCTCACCACACCCATGTGATCATGGCCTAGGCACTTTAACATGTATAAGTGAATCAAAAGTTTCATGAATTTTCTTTCATCTCTTCACTTCACTTCACTGCTAACCACTACTCCAACCCATGAATTGATTTCTTCAACCACTATGGTACTCAGTCATAGTTTAAGAAACAATACTGTGATAATCACCCTCTGCTACAACTATGCGCAAACAGTACAAGGCTAGTTTACAGAGTAAACCACTGTTTCACCATTATATCCATGTTTGCTATTTTGACTAATTTATATTGTCAATCTGGGTGATGTCAAATTTCAAACTCTTTTTATCTGTGCTTTAATACATTTTATATTTAGATTGCTTTTGCGTTGTTTTTTGTGGAGTGAGGGTGATGGCGACAAAAGGACCACAGACCATGTGAGCATTGTCTTAGGGTGAAAGATGAACTTCAAGAAGTGTGGGAGGTAAAAGAGACTTTAATGTCATCTAGCTTCACATTCTTGGGCCTTTACCTTGGTTTTAGAGATCTCAATTGCATATTGTTTGTGATTCTAGAATCAGCCAACACCTCATTCTGTAAAATAGAATGAATGTTCTGATGAGCTGAGCAGAGGAGGTTGGCTTTATAGACCGACAAGGGCTGTCCATAGAGGAAAGCAGAAACAGAAAACAAAAAGGCTATTGATAGTTGCAAGGATATTTTTCTTGTAAAGCTTGAAGTAGAGGGGACTTCCTCGTGCCTGCTGAAACTGGCCTGTTGGGGAATTTGGCTGTTGTCTCACCCTCTCCTGATTTCTCAGAAGGTAAGATAACGATCTTAGTTTCAGGTTGTTGGTGCAGAACTTCAGTACGAGTAATTCCATTTCGCTTTGATCCGTTGGGCCTAATGCAGGAGCTCCATCCAAACCAATGGCCTCCTATAAATTTTACCTAGTGACACATTCATGCATTCATTTAAAAAATATTTTATGGCACCTACCCTCTGTCAAGTTCAGTGACAGTCATTTGGGGACTCAAAGAAAAAAATATGAATTTCTGCGATAAGTATGTTAATAATCCTGGAAAGAGAGAAATGTAGGAAAAATTTTGAAGTAACTATTTGAAAAATCAACCTATTATGTAGACCTTGGTTTCCCCATCTGAGTTGATATCTCAGTGCAGTGCACTATTACAGGTATGTAGTGCTGTTTAATTCCACATAATAGAAAAATAATCATCTAGACTCAGTAATTAATTACACAATGTTTGAGGCAAAGAGCTAATTTGAGTTTAATTCCTCTCACTTCTGAACTGGTCAAAGCTTCTGCAAACCACTCTTTCTTGATTTCAGCCTCCATATTTTTGGGTGCTCTTGATCCACAGTAATTAAAGGTTCTTCCTAGTGATGCTCTGTGCATGTGAGAACCTAATACCTTAATAGGCCCATTCTGCTATCTTAGTGTATCTACTTCTATACTGTCAGACTAGGAGTTGTCTCATTATCTCATTGTTAAATAACAGTAATGAATAAAAGACTTAGCCAAGGTGTGGATAACTTTAAGTGTGATTCAGTGCATATTTATTTTTCTTCTATGAATCGCTGGAAAAGGAGAGTATATTGTGTCTGATACCATTTGCTAATAGTGATATAAAAATGCATGTCCGAAGAAAGAAATCTGAAAGCATGAATAGGCCTTTAATTGTTTTCAAGAAAAAAATACAAATAAGTCTCTTACTGGGAAAAATATTTACATTTAACCTTATAAGTCATTTTAATGGTTCATGTTTAACTGAAATGTGAGATATCTAAACCAGCAACTAAAAATATGCAGAAAGTTCTTACTGGAACAGGAAAATTATCTAAGAAACGAACAAGCAATCAGAGCATGTATAAGAGCATGGTCTGGTTTTTATTTGGTTTTGAAATCAAAACTACCCAAAGCAAACTACATTTCGAGCTTCTCAGTGATGACTGACTGTTGACTCCTTGCATTCAGTTTCCAGCAATCTATTCCTTGGGCCTCCAGTAGGAAGCTGCTTTATCCCGAGGACAGAGCTCTGCCCTTGGCTGTACTGTACACAAACTGTGACTCTCAACAAGGTTACCTGTCTCAACCTCAGGTTCCTCCTCCGCTGTGTGTGAGGTTTTAATGCTCATCTCACAGGATTATACTGATGATTACGAGAGAGTGTAAATACTGGTGTGTAGTATGAACTTAAATGGCAACCGCATTTTAAAATTTGAATCTGAATTTGCTCTTTCCATTCTCTCTTCCCCGAAGTCTCAAGTCTTCCCCTATTGTCTGCGCAAAAGATGACCAGATCCTTCCTCTTCGATGCAATTCAATTCATTTCAAATTCATTTCGTTACATTGGCTGCTGAATATTTTCTCTTGGATAGAATACCCTCACTTCCAACTTGCATGTTTAAATCTAACTTCTTGTATTTACTCCCAAAACAACTTCATGTCCTATAGCCTCTTTTCCTCTAAGTGATAGAATTATCCTTTTCAGTTGCCTAAGGTCAACATTCTGGAGTTATCTTCAGTTTCATCCTTTCATTCATTCATTCAACAAATATTTATTTTCCACTCTGTGTCATGCCACTTGTTAGCACTGAGAGCATACACAATCATAAATAGCCCATACATTCAGATAAGAGGATAGTACTCTGCTTGTTCAAACCACATCCAACCACTAGGTCATCTTCACTTTTTTCTTCCACTATACCTCTATCGGTTAAACTTTCTTTTCAGCTTCCTCTGTCATCACCATTATTGAAGCCCTCAACCACAGGGATAGTCAAAAATCAACCTTTCCAGAACTTCGATGAAGCTTACATACTCCTGCCAGGCACGTGCACCTAAGATTATCTTCACACAGGACTTTCTTCCTGTCGCCTTAGCAGTTAGCTTACACTCTCTACCCTGTACAATGCACCAAAATGACTTTCCATTCTTATCTCCAACACAAATATGTGTAACGCTCCTGTCCCTGGGTCTTATCTAGGGATTTTTTTTTATTCTGTTGGTTTGACTCAAATCTCTCCCTTCTGTTTCCACAACACAAAGAATGTTGTTTTCTCCATTCTTGAAAACTTTGTCCATCAATAAGACCAGATCTATTATCCTTCTTCCCTAAAGCCTAATACAGCACTCACAGCCAGGGACTGATACACTCACTCATTCTGACCTGTGTTTTATATTATGGGAAAAGACAGTCTCAGAATTTTCCCACTTATCACTTAGCATGTTTTAAAATTGAAAATGTATTTCTTTTCTTTAGCTTCACTGCAAGTTTCTGAATAGACTGTTCAATGTTCCTCCTTACTGTTCAACCGTCTATCTAGTTATCATCCTGCTTGTATAAAAAGCACAATATAATTTGTAAGTTTGGATTATGTACTATGTTTGTATGTAAATAATTACTTGTAAAATCTAAGTAAAAAGGATCTGCCTCTATAGACCTCAACAACATACTACCAAAAATAGCTGAGATTTGCAGATAAAGATAGGATTCTAAATAAACGTATAACCCTTAAATGAAGATGGTCTTAGATCCTTTCAGTAGTTGGTTCAATTCTTAAATTCGCTGAAGTTTCAACAGAACTAAGTTTTTTTCAGAAGCTAGGCTGTGATTGATTTTTTAAAAACACAAACAGCAGTAGATTAGGGAATTAATTAAGGAAAGCCTAAAATGTCTTCTCCTTTATTTCACTTCACTGAAATGCCTGCTGAGCAGATGGAAGCAGCACTGGGAAGGAGGCTGTTTCTCTGTACGGTGTGCAGAGTATCACAAATAGTGTGATTAACAAGCCTGAGGGGTTTCTATTGAGAAAATGCTCTGCCATGACCTAACAACTAAAGGCTATTTAAAGAAATCAATTGCAGTTAACCCTTTCCACTGGTAAACAAATACGTACAAATTGAAAAAAATAAATAACTAAAGTTAAAAAAAACTGTAGTAAAATATAGTCTGAAAACATGATGTCAGAATACTAACATATTTGGAGTTACAAATGTATCATTTTCCATGAGGTAAATTACTCACTAGTACTTTCATCTATTTCTTTGAAGTAATTTATTCCTGAAACACTTGCATTGCAAATGTTTGGAAATTGAGAAATTTTAGAAATGCACGAAGACACTCCTAGGGGGTCCTTTCAGGGATGAGATATTTTAAAGCACATCTCTTTTTTTGCCATTTGTATAATACACCTTAAAATATGTGATATGTGGTCACTTGTTCATTGCCACTTAGAAACAAATAAAAAACTTTTATTTTAAAGGAATTTTTTAGGATGTAAGTTTTAAAAATCATTCTTGTAACTACATCTTCCCTTTCTCCTCAGTCTCTCAGTATGCTGACAGTCACTCATCTCTTGTTCCTCTCTAACTTAATTCACGTTGTGATCTCACTTCCTAACTTTCTATGCAAAATAATTTATGGTTTTATTTATATCTGTTTGTACCACGACATAGTTATTTTAAGTGTGGGGATCATTTTGCCTGACCTTAAGGTTAGAGTTCACGGCTTATGTTTCCAGTCTCAGTCTTGGAAACAGAGAAAGAGAGAGAGAGAAAAAGAGAGAGGGGGTAGGTAAATGCAAAGAAAAATTATTTGCCTTTCCAATCAAAACATCCAAAAGTTCTTGCCTACAGTGCCACTGGATCATATTATTAGTTGAAATCTAATTAAAAGACCTATTTAGAAAACGGCCAAAGATCAAACTTTTTAAGAAGGTTTTAACGACACTTTCTGCTTACTTTTCTTGGCTTCCTTTCTCACCACTATTTCTCTACAAAATTATGCTTCACCCAGGCAGCTTCTTCCAGTTCTATATATGGGACATGTTGTTCTCTCTCCATTTTGCTCTTTGCATGTTTTTCTAAGCTTTTCTGTCTTTGCTTTTGATGGTTTGTTTTTGAAACTGGGCCTCACTCTGTCATCCAGGTTGGAGTGCAGTGGTGTGATCACAGTTCACTGCACCCTCAACCCCTCTGGGCTCAAGCAATCCTCCCACCTCAGCCTCCCGGGTAGCTGGGACCACATGGGTGTGCCACCACGCCCAGGTATTTTTCGTAGAGATGGAGTTTCGCCATGTTGCGCGTGCTCATCTCAAACTCCTAGGCTCAAGTAATCCACCTGCCTCAGCCTCCCAAAGTGCTGGGATTAGAGGCGTGAGCCACTGCAACGGGCCAGTGCATTTTTAATGCAAATAAAGCAGTGGGTTTTTGGTTTTCAAGATAGTTGGTGATAAACATGTAACTTGCATGAGTCAGATTTTTTTCAGTGTTGATCATCCTCAGAGGGCAGAGGAGCAGGCCCGTGGGAAAGCCACTGATCCGCTGAACACCAGAAGAGACACAGTTTCTAAGGACGCATCAGCATCTCCTTCACAAGGTCATCGTCATTTTTGAGACTTGGCCCAAGTATTATTTAACAGTGTTAGAAGAGGTCCAGGGACTATCCCGAAGTAAAGGAAGCACGATGTGCCAGATAAATCATGGCTCTTGTTTAAATAAATGTCACTCATTTTTATATTACAGGTTTTCTTATGGATCTAAAATAAGTGAAGTAATCCCTGTTCACGCATTGGCAGAAGAATGTGTCAAATGTTAAATAGTGCCAGTTTTATATCAGTGTCATCTGATTCTTTGAAGGAAAAATAAGCTAATTCCAATAACGGTTATACTTTTTCATCCAGTTCACAAAATCAAAGTAAGGTTTTGGGAAGTTAATTCTGCCAAAGCAAAAACGTGATTGCAAATGTTGTTATAAAATCAAATGAAGAGTTCAGCATTAAAGATAAGTTAATATGTATTGTTGTTTTGTTTGCTTCTATTGATAATACATAATATAAATTTGGGTCAACATTGTGATAAAACAATGATTTTACTAAATTAATAAACCAAAGGACTTGGTTGAAAAATACACGTAATTTATAATGGCATCCAAATAATAATTTAATATTGGATCAATGTAGGATTATAAATATTTGATATATGCATACTTAGAAAAATTCACCTACATGTTTATTGCCCAAAGCTGATGTGTGATATAAAACATCCTTAATATGGTAGTCCACTCTCTTTGCTAGTCATCTTGAATCAGGTTTTAACATGTTTGAGCCTTTGAAGAATCCCAATTTAATATCTAGAATGTTATTGAGCATTGGTAACATGATTTTTTACATTTTAGTTTACCATCTTGTTCAAAATCAGTGAAAATCTTTAATGAGACTATTTAATGAATGAAATGCCAAAAAAAAGTTAACGTATGAAGCTTCTAGCGAATTGCAATTATTTAAAACAAAACTTTTGAATTGAAAGGGATTGTAACTTGTTCTGAAAAAAGCAAGGAATGAACCAAACAAATTAATTCATATAGTTAAATGATGTTCAAGATTTAAATTTGATATTCTATAATTGCATTTTAGAATAAATTAACTTAGCATAATGTCATTTGTTAGAGTCCTATTTTTAATTGAATAACTTTATATTTTGTAACAAATTAAAGTGAACCTGAGAAGGGCTATGGATTAGTACCATCTAAATTTAATTCCCTTAAAAAAATGCAAAACAATCTTGTGAAAATGTTGAATAAAAATATCCTAAAACGTTTAGACTGAAATATGTAAATATTTTAATATAAAAACAAATCATAAATGAGAATATTATCCATTTAAAATAATTATTTTGAGCTTGAAAGCTATCTCAGCACGTATGAAAAAGTACATTTAATTGTTTAAAAATATTGTGGTCATATATATATTCCTTTGCTCTGCCAGCTAAGAGGATCTGAAAGAAATGACACCTCTGGAGTAGCAAGAACACCTAATGTCCAGACCTTGGTTTCTGGCATAATTCTTTAATAAAAAGAAGCAGAGCTCCTTGGAGAACTGGATGAATCTATGACTGGTACAGGAAACATACATGAGGAGGCTGTAGCATCTGGTAGCGCCAGAAAATAATAAAGTACCAAACAAAAACTAAAATAAAATCCTACGCTTATGAAGGTATGTCAAAGGGATACACAGGCCCACTAAAGTAGGTTTCAGTGGCCAAAGTTAGAACAATTTGAGCAACAATATAAAGTGGTATTGGAATATAACTCAAAGGGTAAAATGAACATCCAAACATCCATGGGCCTGCACTAGCATTAGTAAGTACATAAAAAGAGACAAATCTCCCATTCAAAAGCATTTCAAATCATTTATGTAGATTACCCTCAAGAGGATAAAGCATACTTCTCATTTGGTACGTGTGGGCTGTGAGTAGTGACTTCCTATGACAGAGTATAGTGTGAAAAGGGAGAAAAACTAACTTTGGGGTGAAGGTAACTGACAAACACCTCCTGAGCCAGTATGTCAGTCAGGGTTCTCCAGAGGGACAGAGCTAATAGGATAGATGTATACATGAAAGGGAGTCTATTAAGGAGAACTGACTCACATGACCACAAGGTGAACTCCCACAACAGGCTGTCTGCAAGGTGAGGAGCAAGGAAACCAGTAGTGGCTCAGTCCAAGTCCCAAAACCTCAAAAGTAGGGAAGCTGACAGTGTAGGCTTCAGTCTGTGGCTGAAGAACCACTGGTGTTAAGTCCAAGAGCCCAAAAGCTGAAGAACTTGGAGTCTGATGTTGGAGGGCAGGAAGCATCCAACATGAGAGAGGGTTTTTTCCCTCTCATGCAAATTACTTCTGTATTCACTCTAGATTTTAATGAAATGTATTCAGTGAGAGGGCAAGGTCTAATATAGACATTTATATATTTTAATACTGCAGGAAAACGTATTTTTGTATATTTAAAGTATCTAGTATCTAAAATGATGACTACTCGATATCATCTCATTAATTTTTTTCCTTAATCTTATTTGATGCCTCTTAACTCTTCACTCTCTAAGTGAGGTACTTCCACTTCTGATTTTTTTCACATTGAAATATGTAAATATTTCAGCCCAAGTACTTTTCACAGGCATTGCCTTCTGCCTTCATTCAGAGTAGGTTTCTCCAACAAATACTCTGTCATTGAATGCTGCCATTTCTTCCTTGTAAATATCGTATCGATACACATCACAACCCATTCTTCCAGTTATACTTTTCCTTGCCTCTCACTCAACAACTTCTGCATAATATTCTCTTGATCATCTAAAAAATTATCTTTTCACCTTCCCATAATCTGGTATTGTTCATCTTTGTAATTCAAAAAATGCATCACCCAGTGTAACCAACTAAAAACTGACTCCAGGAGAAATAATTTGAACCAAAACCTTTTGGAAGAGCAGCTGCAACAGTAAAGCTGAGGTTAATAGTAGGATCTTGCTGCAACATGGATGAACCTCAAAACCAATATGCCAAATAAAGGAAGTCTCACACCAAAGGCCACATATTATATGATGTCACTTACATGAAATGTCTGTAAGAATGAATATATAGAGAAGAAAGCACATTAGTATGGGCTGGGGCCAGAGGATGGCAACAGGGATTGACTGGAAATGAATACAGCAGTTCCTTTTGGACGGATGAAAATGTTCTAAATCTGGATTATGGTGATGTTTGCATAACTGTGAATTTACTACAATTCATTGAATTATACACTTAAAAGAATTTTATGGCATGCAAATTATCTCTCAATAAAGCTGTTTTAAAAAATGATGTTTATCAAGATGGCAGCGTAGGCAGATGAGCTCAGCCGCTTGGCATCATCGAGATAAATGTCTAAACTTGAGAATTACTATAGTTGCTTTGCCTCTGAGTCTGCTTATCAGAGGCAGAAGGAAAATTGCAAATACGTGTGGGCTCCTAACACATAATAGAAACTGTGCTAAGTATTGTACAATAAAGAAGCTCAATAGAGAACTTCAGAAATTATCCCAGCTCTTCTAATGACTTTCTTTTTTATTCGGTCATTGCCCCTTAGAGCTCCTATCATTTCTGTTTGACAACTGAAAAAATAAGTAAATTATTGTATGTCTTCCTTTGATAGTTTAATGTCAGCTAGAGGCTTAGATGCCCATTTTTCATTAACACAAAGCTCTTTTTTGTTTGTGGGACTACTCAGTTCAGGCAATTAGTTGTAGAAAAAGCTATGAAAATTTTATATTTCCAATTGAACTGAAGCTCCTAACCTGTGAATAAATAAATGTCGCTGATGGACTGAAATTTAATAAAAAACACAAGGAGTGACTTTGCTGCCAGTATGGGCGCTCTTTAGCAACCCTTAATTTCTGGATATTTATGGAACATATTCATATGGGCATTGTCTCTTTGTACCATTAGGCGAAAGGACCAGAAAGGAGCCAGTTAATTAAAAAACACCACCACCACCAACCAAAAAAAAAACCATAAAAATATAAAAAGTTCACTGGTGAGAAATTGGACATATCAACCATGAAATTGTGTTAATTTGATAATTAAAGTGTCTTAGTTCAAATGTAGATCCTGGGCACTTAACAAAATGGTGACAAAATAATTAGGAATGAAGGCATATTATACACACATTAATTGCTGAAACAGATAAAGTGTAAAGCTCCCTTCAAGAAAATGCTTTTTGCACAGCACAGAACAGTTATGCATAGACCTCAGATTAATTCGTCATTCACAGTGGATCTGGGAAGAAAGACGAGGAAGGAGCCTGTCTGGTTCAGTTGAGTCCTGAAGGGTACAGTCTGAAAGAGGGGAGGAGGGGAAAATGAAAGGAGGGAAAGGAGGGAAAGGAGAGATGGGGAAACCAACAACGAAGAAAGGTAACATGAAACTTTCTTCCAGGTTCCCTTCTTCTTTCTTAATTTTCTCATTCTCTCCACTTTTACTCTCTCTCCTTCACCTTTCTTTTCACACGTGTCCCTTTCAAGATGTTCTCCAGTCTATTCACATATTTCATTCTCACTCCTTCCCTTCCTTTCTTCTCATAAAAACATTCATTAAGGCAAGAAAACTGTTGAGAAGAATGAAAAGGAATGGTTGAATATTTGTACTGAATTCTAGAGGTGGAGTTGAGGAAAGGAGACCCATGCGTCATTTCTTTACAGCTCAAATGAGATGGCAACCTTAGGAGAAAATAGCAAACCAGGGGATAGAAACACAGGGCTTTCGTGAAAAGAGGTGATTCGTTACAACACCTATTGTGCTGAGGCTGGGTGTGTGAGCTGATAATTTCTACAGTTTCAGCTGGTAATTGGGTTCTCTTGCTTTGTCTCTTTCCCTTGAGGAGTTTAAATTTTTCTTTTTATGACTATAATACAAAGATGAGTCAGTGGCCCAGTTTTTTAAAAAGTGGATTCTTTTTAACATAGTTTACAATATAGTTAAGTCCCAACACCAGGGGCTTCTCTGTGCATAAAGCATCCTGGAAATGCATTTAGCTGCTAATTTTGAATTAAGAGGAGAAAAAGGTAAATCTATGTTATGATATTATATAACACATCAAGACAACCCTAATCAAGTCATTTTATGTTACCAAAACAATCGCTTCACTTATCACCACCCATTAATCCCTGGTGTAAGGTATGTTCATTATTATTTCTATTTTTAGTTTCATTATGTGTGTAAGGCAATTAAGAATACATAATTTTTGCTGGGTTATGTATGGGGTACATTTTTATACTTAAAAAAAGTCTTCATCTTGCAAAATGGGAATGGAGATTCAAAGATACTAAGCCCCTTGCCCGAGTCTACGCAACTAACTAGGGGAAGGATTGAAAGCAAGGCTCAGACCGGCTAGAGACGGCTCTGCCCACCAGGCTAAGCCTCCTTGTTATTTAGCACAGTGGTGATCCAACCAGCATGGAAATACAAATATTTCACACATATTTGAATTGTATGTAACTAGGTCATGGAGCAGAGAACTCTGGCACACAACCTTTGTTGGATATTGTTGGGTAATGCCAGAGACGTCATAAAATTATGAGGGTATGGTAGAGGTGACACCTCAAGGCCAGCCCTAGGTCATATAATGCACCCCCAGTAGTTCAGGACATTGGGAAAATGATTAGGACAGCAACTAGTAACAGATATTTGATAAGAAATATCAGACTAGGTCCCATCACTCCTGTCTTTCTGACAGTGATTGCTGAATGCTATGAGGATTCCCTTCTTCATTTCACTTTCTTATTCCCTATTAGAATGAAGATTTACTTCAAAGAAGGGTGCCTAGATAATTATGCTTTATGTTTTCTGAAAAGATCAGATGACATTCTCCTACCTTGTCTCACTGGCACCATGACATTGAGGCTGACAGTGGGCTTTTGTCTCCTTCCCTTGTTGTCATGCTTGATTGTGGGTGGAAATCACAACTATGGCCCTCCCCACAAAAAGAGCAAACCCCTATTGACCTTCTCCATAATCCCTGTTTATATTCAGAGTTGTTTTATTTCCATGACACTTCTCAGACAAAGCTCACGAAATGCTGCATCATTAAAGGCTGGTTTTCTAAGGAAACAGTTTATTACTTGCCTCTGGTGGCTTGAGGCAAGTGATTGTTCTGTGCCTCAGTTTCCTCTTCTGTAAAATGAGGCTAACAACAGTGTCTACCTCAAAGGTCTGTTTTGGGGATTACATGAGTTAACATGTAAAGTCATTTGAGCAGACTCGTAATAGCTGTTTACTCTTTTTCCCTAAAAAATTGCTTAACTTACAAATTAACCATCATAAGCAGATTACCTTTTAGGATAAAAGATAGCCATGGATAATGAACAGACAGTAGTGAGCAATCGGTACTGATGATTAGAAACCAGACTGTCTTTTACACCACCAGGTTTACTACACTCCTGGAAATTTTCAGTCCTTTGTGCACAGGGCCCTATCACAGAAACAGGGACATTTCAACTTGGATTTTGCTCCTTCAACCTCAGCACTCAATCTGAGAAGTTAGGGGATTTACGATGCCACTTACAGGCAGTATTCCTTGGAAATAGTTAACAGTTGAGGAGTTATCTTTATTATGGAAATTGATACTCTCACTGTTTTATTCATTAATATTTTAATATGTTTATGATGAGACTCAACCCAAACCAATTTCCAAATCAAATCTGTCCCTCAGTAATTTGATTTGTTGGAACAGAGAACAAAAGCATTACCAACGGGGTACTTTGAATGAAATTATAATTAATTAGGCATATGAATGCACTAACTAATTTTGGATAAGTAATTAGATGACTAATTATGTTGAAAACAGAACTGTGTGCTTAATGAGATGACCATGGCCAATTCTACCCTCAGATGATTTTTTCGATTAGTTAAAATTATTATTGTTTTTTGATGATCCAGGGTCACCTGTTGCACAAGCAAGATATGTAGAGGTATGGTATGAGCCTCTTTGGACTTGCAATTTTTGTTATACGTCCACAATCAATGCCTCTTTTCCAAAACATATGTTCTATGATGGTGCTTTGCAGATTGATATTGCATCTTTTTTCCTTCATTTCCCCCACACACACACCTTCCCGCCACCACCCAAATCCTAATTATTTCTGCTTAAGTTTGGGATCTCCACAATGATAAATTAAGCAAGAAGAGAAATAACACATAGGTTGTGCTATAGATAAATCTTAATCCATCTTGGAGAAATATTGGAAGTGGCAGCTCCTCTTTGAAAAGGCACTGCCCAGGATCTGCTCAGATCATAGGCAACCTTGAAGCATTCAGCAGTTCCGCTTTGGGCAGCTGGTTCTAACTAGCACCTATTTCACAGGAGGCTACACTCGGGATTTCTGGTTTTAAGTTTAAACCAATATTTCACAGCAATTGTGTTGTCAGAATTCAGGTCAGAAAGATGGCAGATGTTAATTTAAACCAAAGAAGCAAAAACAAACTATTTCATTTTTCCTTTTTTATCATCAAATTGGCAGCTCTACACAAATTCTGAACACGAAATAAACCACAAGTGAGTTAGAAACACCCAGAATGGATGAGACATTCTTAGGGTATTTTGGTGTCTGGTAGATACTGACTCAATTCTACTCAGACAGCTTAATGTTGGGAAAAGTAATGATCTCAGGATGCCAGAAAATAACCTTTCATTTTGCTTTATCAAAAGAGAAAGCTGAAAATCATAATGATGCCGGCTTTTATGAAAATGCTTTCCCCTCGTGGTCCACATTATCCAGTGACTGTAAGCACAGACCCCAGGAGAAAACATCCACCCAGGCTCATCTTTTTTCCCATACTTCAAAAAAGAGTGCCCTTTCAGAAAGTGTTACATCTGCAAGAAATGAGTGTTCACACCTGCAATCCAGGTAAAGTCAAATCTACCCCACAGTTGAAATTCAAGACTCCCAGTCATTGTATGATCAATTCCCACTTTAGGAAAGAGCCTATGCATTTACATTAATGTGCCTGTATATGGGCATTTGCATGCATGTAACTGGTTGGACATCCTCTGTCCTTCACTTCCATCTGTTTTCACAGATGCATCAGCCAGAGGGGTCCTGCCACTGGGCACCTTCCTGGTAAAGATTCCATCTTAAAAGAAAATTATACCATTAACATAAAATCACCTTAAATTAGCAATTCACCATAAGCACATTCTCCAGGGTACTGTATACTGAAATTGTATTTTTTCCCACACCAAAGCAACTATTTAAAACATTATCTGTTTTATTCTTCAAATCACTCACCAATTATTTGGCCAGTGTTTGAAGATTATCAAGTGGAACTACCTGCCTGATCAATATTTTGTTTCCATGAGACCAATACCCTCAGGAGCACACCTGCTTCCTTTTAAGGCTCCTGTGTTGACCAAACATTTCCCGAGACTGACTATCGCTGCCAAGCAGTTCTTAGGTCTGTCATGAGATAGCCTTATCTGGTCTGCTGTTTTATTTGGGCTATTTTTGCTGACCCCTTTCTTGCCCAAGAAAGCTTTTAGGAATGTGGGCTCTCTACCTGAGGATATTGAAACATTATTTGCTTTAGATTAGATGTCTAGGACAGTCTTGCTTAAGGAGCCATATTGTGTGTTGTCCACTTCCTGCCCGGAAAGCACCTCCACTTCAGACACCACGGGCTGCACCTTACTTGCTGCAAATGGTGCAACACCAGGGAAAGTTAGTGAACCACTGCCTCTGCCAGTTAACCCACAGGGAAAAAATAGAAGCCCTCTTTATAGTTTATTCCTCTATGAGAAAAAAATATGTTTTAAAGCTTCAAAGAGAAATATAGGCTCTACAAGACTCTTTCTGTGACCAAATTTGAAAATACACACAAGAAAATCCTAAGAAGGGTGTCTTCATTTGTCCTCCTTTCACCTTAAGTCTTCTTCGGGCTTGACAGAATGATGCACTCTTTAATTAGGAAAGTTAACAATTTCTCCCTCTTTCAGAAGGCTAGGCATTGTTTCCATTCTCAATTGCAGACTTGTTAGAAAACTGATACTGTCAGAGAAGCTGAAAACATAAATAGACAAACGAATTCAAACTAGTCATATGCTTTTGCTTTTTTTAGTGGTATGTTAGGAGCCACCAATTGGCACACTTAAACTTTTAGAATAATCTGTCCACTGTACCTGGGGGTATGCAAATGTTGAACATACTATGAAAGCAAAGTAGGAGAAACTGACATTAAAAAATTTATTTAGTCCTGTCCTCTAACACCAATTTAAGTGACTTTCACAAATCAGGGATTCTGTGCACAGTCCTAAACTCACGCAATTCAATTAAGCTAAAGTTAAACAAATATTTATTGAGTGCCCCAAATGTGCTTGGTCCTGTGGAATAAAAAATACGGGCAATTCAGGAGAAAGAAAATAGTTTATAATTTACTGTTGATCAAGAGTTAATACTATTGGTATTTGAATATGTGTTGGTATGAAAATGTGTTCTATGTGTATATTTGCATGTGTGTATGCATATCTTTATGTGTGTGTTCTGTGTATGTATACATATGTGTATGTGTTCCATGTTTGCTAAAAGCATATATTATCTGAGATATGTATAATTCAGGTGCCTTTTCTCAAATCTAAACCCCCAAATATTTTTGAATTTTCATGCCTGGTTTTACTCTTTCTATATCTGATTTTATGTGTTGCTAATTATGGAATTCTACTTGGTAATATATTTATGTTGAGAAACCTATTTCCCTAGCTTTTTGGTTTGATACAGTGCACATTTTGCCAAAGTAAACACATAAGCACCTAGAGCAGGCTCTCAGTGAAGCCCTTAAACTAATTAACTGGGATAGCCATATTTGTTTGACCTGTTAATATCTACTTTTTGGTCCTTTGTAGAAACAATATAAATTTATATTAACTATAGAAATGTGTGTTCCATTACAGTTACTTCTGTCCATAGTGTTTCATTATTTAGAATGCAAAGTATGTCTTTACTGCAGTTTATTTATAGACATTCATTGAGTTCGGTGTTCTAAATACAATGGAATGTATGAAGCAAGTTATATTTCAATATGCATTTATTTTCTAAAAGGTAAGCTTCAAAAGAAACTGAAGATAAGGGTATCACACTTTGTCTTTTATCAGAGTGTTCAGACATAGTTGGCTAGTGGAGCCTGTTGCTTCTAAAATTATTTAAACTAAGATTAGAATGACTTTGTTGTGTTTTATTGCTTTATAGTTTGTGAGGATATGATAAAAGACCATAAGACTATAAATGAGTAAATTCTTTCTGATAACTTATCCAGTCCCCAGTGAGGCTAACATAGAATACAAGAGGCTATGAAGTAGAAACCTGGTGTTGGATCACTTCTATCCTGCACAAGATGAAGAATTGTGGACTCATGTCAGGTCCCTGTTAAGTAGAGGAATGATGCTCAGTAGTGGATGCTACTGAAAACGAGGCTGTCTTGATTTCTCAAAATAATAATAACTAAATGGCTATACACTATTACTAACTCATTAATTAAAATGTCTGAGGGTCAACTGTCAGTGCTGAGCTAAACATGGAGGATGCTAGCCATGGTTTCTGTTTTCCACTCCTTTTTCTATTGCAGGCCTTCACAAGGCATTCCTTTCCCATCCTATCTATGCAGTAGAGGCCGACTGGCAGCATCACCACGATGTTGGCTTCTGCACATTCTACCACTGTCCATGCATGAAAGCCATGACATAGGACTTGGTCCGAGGTCAAGTGTAAATCTCAGCTGTAGAGGCTCCTCCAAGAGGTAAAATTGTGATGACTTCAAGGTGGCTTGAGTGCTTCATTCTCTTGGATTGAGAGCATCTGCAGTTGGACACAGGTAGAAAAGCACCTGGTGTCCCGCCTTTCTAGAACTGAGCCAGGCGTGCAGTTTGGGAGCTCCCTACCCTTCCCAGTGGGTGAGGCAAACAGGAAGCCTGGAAACAAATTTCAGACGCTGAACTTTTCCCTCCACTGCAAAGAGGCTACATAACAAATACAATTCTAGGGTAGATCTAAAGAACCCATTTATCAACTTAAATTCTTCAATGCAGTGGTATGTAATGTGACTTCTGAAAGTGAGAAAACTTCCATATATTGTGAATACATATAAAGTCAATAAACATGTTAATTCATAAAAGTGAACCCTTACCTGTAATTGTGTTCAATTGAAATGCAAATAATTAAGTCATATATTTAATAACAATTTTAATCATGTCTTTTAAAAGCAGGAGCAGAAAAAGTATATGAATAAAAGATTTGTTTATTATTCTATGTGCACATCGCCAAGAAATCTGAAAAGATGAGAAGTAATGGGGCCATAACATGGAGTACACACAAGGCACCTAGATGCCATTCCTTGATTGCTGGTCACCTTGGTCATTAAAGGAATTAGGTACATTAATTCCTTTATTAAGTAATTAATAATGAAATAAAACAATCGAGGAAAAGTTTGAGATCACTCTATTCCCAGACTGGAAATAGATGACTAGATGTACATTAGAACTGACGATTCCAGGAACACTTAGAATTGTGAAAAATATAGAGTACCTGCCCTCAAAGAAGTAAGCAACTTAGGATGGAAGAAATGAATGTACATTATAAGTCATATGAAGGAAAGAAAGGAATCAGTAGTCAGGGAAGTGTCCTTAGAGCTGAGTCTGATAATAGCTGTGCTACAATTAATTGTATAAAAAATAGTAATTCAAACTGGAACACTGTCATTGCTGCACTTATGTATTCAAAATGCAACCATAGTACTGCCATTTACACTCATGTTCTTTACTGAGTTGGTGTGAAAACTCTACCGCAAATCATCTGTGAGATAACAGAGCAGCAATTATGTCCCCATTTTACAGATAAAGACATTCAAGACCATAGAAGAATAGCAGCTGTATTAGATGATTCCAGAGAACACCATTCATATCGTAGCCATCAAGTGACTTACTTAAGACACTAAATGCGCTGGAATAATAGGACTGAATCCTGGTAAAGCTTTAGCGCAAGAACATGGGCATTACAGTCAGACGGGCATTTATAAGCTGAATAACCTTGGTCGTCATGTTTGTCATCACTATCATCGTGTATTTTCCTTGTGCCTCAGTTTCCTAATCAGCAAAATGGAATAACAGTAATTGTTTCACACATTTGTTGGGAGGATTAATGAGGTATGTATGCAAAGCACTTAGCACAAAGTATTTAATAAATAGTTCCAGTTACATAAATAATATTATTTAGAACCCATGAATTTGGATTTCTAGATTAGAACTCCTAATACATTATGCTTCTCATGCTTTTAACATCTAATAATTCCATATAGATATATCTGTTAAACAGATATGTGTGAACATATGCAGACACACTCTTTCACACACATGTACACACACACAAATAGTAAACTTAAATTCACATGTATGTTACTTTTATAAAAAAATTAAGAGAGTTTGCTTAGTTGGTATTTGCATAGTAACCATTGTTAAAGAATTAAAAATTTGCTGTTGCAGTAGCTTAAATATTATTTCAGTTCTTGGAGTGGCTAATTGTAGGTTATGTAAGTTCCTGTGATTAAATTGCATCAAAAACAAAATATGTAATGAATGCCTGAATTAGTATGTTGAGAACATTTCTTTTCAGGAATATGTGACAATGAGTTTTAGCTTTGATTAGAAAACTTCTTCAAGTTGAAGGTACCTAAGCTAAAGATAGTTAATGATAATAAAATTAATTGTAAAAGTTAACTTCCAATAGGGGAAAAACAAGAATAATTCTAGGAGCAGGGGAAAGAGGAAGTTTCATCTTTTAAATGTGGCTCTTAGCTTTGGTAATGTGATTTTTCAATGGATGATCTCTTTCAAAGGAAGTTCAATCAGATGAAAAAGCACCAAAGATGTATATGATTAAAAAGTATCAGCAGCCTAATCCATCAAAGTGTGTTTGGGATATTTCTAATACGCCCATAAATTCTTTCCAGATTTTGCACACTCTTCCTACTCACTGAAGGGCAGAACATGTGTCATTCATTTGATTTTCCTTTATGCATATCTTCCTTCGCTCAGCCAACATGTATTTATTGAGGAAATACTAATAACAACACGCACCCCTTGCTGAAACAGCTATGTTCTTGCAGGTCAGGTGCGGTGCTCACCTCTGTCATCCCAGCACTTTGGGAGGCAGATGTGGGAGGGTAGCTTAAGCCCAGGAATTCGAGACCACACTGGGCAGCACAGTGAAACCCTGTCTCTACAAAAAAAAAAAATTAAAAAATTGGCCAGGTGTGGTGTCACTTGATTGTAGTCCCAGCTACTTGGGAAATGGAAGTGGGAGGATCACTTGTGTTGGGGTTTGAGGTTGCAGTGAGCCGTGATCACGCCACTGCACTCCAGCCTGGGTGATAGAGTGAAATAAAGAAAGAAAGAAAAAAAAAAGAAAGGGGAAAGATACATTAAATTCTTTAGAGGAATTGAATGTACATATAAGTTAGGAAGTATAAATATCCAAGAAACAGGGACAAGTAGCAAGTGTCAGCAAGTGTCAGGAAGAGGGGGCAGCAGCTGGGCCGGGGCTTGCAAAGGCTACAGCAGGGCCTTCTGGGCAGTGGGCGAACTCAGGTAATGTGAAGGTAACTGTGCTGTGGGGAATAGAAAATAGGACTGCAGGAGTTTTTGATAACAGAGTTTAGACATATTTGTTATGGATCATTCATTTTGCCAATATGTTTTGGCTCCATGTATGTGCCAAGCACTGCTCCACGCACCGGTGGTACAGCTCTGAGGGAAGCACACTGCTTCGCTACGTCCCTGCTTCAGAGAATTCACATTCTACAGTAATAAAATAATACACAAAATGTGCCATATGAATACATGGTATGTTACATGAGGGCTGCGCATTTTAAATCAGGTGGTCACGAGAAGGCCTCACTGAAGTGCTGTTTGAGTGGGGACCCCCCAGAAAGAGGTGCAGATGCCCTGAGCAACGCTGACACAGGAAGGGTGAGCATTCCAGGTGGAGAGAATAGCAAGTGCCAAGGCCCTGGGGTTGGGAGCAGGCTTGGCATGTTGGAAGGGTGGTGAGGGGACTCTGCAACTGGAAAGGCATCAGCAAGAGCTGGAGGAGAAGGGGAAGAGATTGGAAAGATGGAGCTGTCAGAACTAGAACTGGGACAACTACATAAGCCATTTTAGAGGCTTCAGCTTTTACTTAGATTGCTTTGAGAAGTCTCAGAAGATTGAGAAGAGGGTGACCCGATCTACTTCGATGATGAACGAATGGGTTGTCAGGCTCATCTGTTGAACTTGTATTCTAGGGACAAGAGGGGGAAGCCAGGGTAGAGCAGGGAGGTCACTGGAACGTCCAGCAAGGGACGATGGAGGCTGAGGGCAGTGTGGCATCCACAGAGGTGGTGAGAAGTCGTCGATTTCTGGATACTTTGAAAGCAACATGGATAAGATTTGCTGATGAGGAATGAGAGAAATGGAGGCATCAAAGATGACTCCAGAGTTTTAGATCCAAGCAACTGAAAGGCAGGCATTGCCACTAATTGGAATGAGAAGCTTTTAGGGGAAGCAGAAAGCAGGGCAGTTGCTGGAATATGGATATTTTGTTGCTTAGTTGGCTCTATTTAGTCATTCATTATTTACCTATTATTTGTTAATTATGTTTTTTATACTGGGATAAAGTCACAAAAGCCTACAAAATAAGTGTGCTTCATAAGCTGTTAAGAGCTTTACTTCTTTAAGTAAACCAATGTTACCAGTTTTAAGTATTTTTTGTTGTTGTTGTCTGCTTTTCAGGATCATGGAGAAGTAATAAAATAAATGGGCAATAGAGATGGCTGTATACAGAAAGACAAGCAATTTTCCAAAACAGGCTGAAGAACTCCATAATGGCAAGGTGATAAGAATTTCCAAAAGGTCCAGTCAGATGTTAAAATAGACAAGTTTTGGGACCGGGCGCGGTGGCTCACGCCTGTAATCCCAGCACTTTGGGATGCCAAGGTGGGCGGATCACCTGAGGTCAGGGGTTCGAGACCAGACTGACCAACATGGTGAAACTCCGCCTCTACAAAAAGTATGAAAATTAGCTGGGCATGGTGGCGAGTGCCTGTAATCCCAGCCACTTGGGAGGCTGAGGCAGGAGAATCGCTTGAACCCGGGAGGCAGAGGTTGCAGTGAGCCAAGACCATGCCATTGCACTCCAGCCTGGGCAACAACAGTGAAACTCCATCTCAAAACAAAACAAAACAAAACAAAACAAAAAAACAGACAAATTTTTATATATGCAAAGCTACGTTAACTGAAGAAAGAGGAAGAGGGAGGCCTTTAAATTAGAAGGGAAGTGTCCTTTCCTCTCCATCTCACATCCAAGAATATCTCAAGTATGAATTCTAACTTCCATATTTCAAACTATAGCAACATAAATTATGATGGGTGGCCCTGAGATTGAATAAACTGCCATATTACAATAAAGAATTGTCCCATCAATATCAATCACTAAGAATAAGTGAAGCCATCTGCCAAACATAGAGAAATGTAAAGAGTGAGATGTCCTCTCCTACTTCCTGTGCTAATGTACACTAAATGATTTTAAAGCCCTTTTTCCGTTTTCATAAATGGTCAAACATCCAATTATTGGCCTGTTATTTGGCCAGCGTCAGAATTACATTAAGGCATGGGCATGTGTGTTATCTAGAAGAAATCTTTACAACTATGAGGGTAATGTTTTATAAAGATGTAGCTTACAGAGTTTAATGATCAGAGCTGTGGTAACTATTATCACCTGTCTCATGTAGCCACAGACTTGGTCTATTAACCATGTGAAACAACACTGAATTATAAGAGTATCTGCCCTGATTTCTAACATGACATGCTGCATTCTTTTTGTTTCTTAAACTTTTATCATTTTAACGGAAAATAATTGAATAAATCACATTCAATGTTCTGCACAGAGTGCTGTTTTCTAAATTAAAAATAGAAAATTACTAACAAAGTGTGGTCGGATGAAGGACTGCCTAAAGCCGATTTGTCATTAGGGAAACAAAACGAAAACAACCTTTAGTCCATTAATTACAAATAGTTGATTACAAATTAATTAGTCCATTAATTACAAATAGCTGATTATAAATTAGTCCATTAATTACAAAAAGCAGTTTAATTTTACAGTGATTTTACCAAAAAAAAAAAAAAAAGGATGAAAGGAGGAAGAAAGAGAGAAAAGGAGAGAAGGAGGAAGAAAAAATAAAATCAGAGGAGAAGATGGAAATCAAAATCATCGAATTGTCTTTTCAAATCCAAAGGGAGTGAGGCTGTGGGTGACCAGAGAGCCCCCTCAGCAGCCTTTCTCCTTTTGCTTTGGTCTTACTCCTCTTTTTGCCTTTCCCACTCCTCCAGGCTGCAGTCTCTGTCCAGGGCCCACATACCTTATCTAAAGCCTACTCCACTGCACTCACTGTTTGCAGTGCTGTGTGTACAAAAGTTAACGGGGTTGCACCTTGACCTTAAGGTTTCCAGACTTAGGAACCAGTGATGGGTTTTATTCATTCTTGTGTCTACTTGTCACATGGAGGAAGATGCCCAAGTAAGGCATCATAGACAAGTCAAGAAGATTAAATTAAAAAAAAAAAAAAAAAAGCTTTCATCCAGCACCTTTCCTGCAAAAATCAAATGATAGGTTGCTAGTTAACCAATCTTTAGGGTAGCCTCTGGAAATAATCCATAAAATGGACATTATTCACATGCTGTAGTGTTACTTGGAAGATGTACCAATTTGTTTCTATCAATCAAACCTTGCCATTCAATCTCTGGTTTTCACCACGCATTCTAATATATACCATGTTACTTTAAGGATTAACTTGCAAGTGCACTCAAAAAAATACTTATCATATTTACCTTCTAGTAGTTTGCTGCCAATCTGGATGGCTTAAGTTTTGGATGTTTACATTTTAAACTGGTCACAATCCAAACATATTGCATGTATTGGCTTAAATACAGAGCAACAAAAGCAGACCAATCCTCTTGTGAAATGTTGAGTGATCGTCATTATCTCACCTACATAATCTTGACACAATGACTAGTTGGATTTATCTGGTAGTTAATATCTGAAGGATATGCTGAGGCTTTTTTACTTTGATATTTTTTAAAGATTAGAAAACAATTCATTGAATAGAACTAAATGTATACTAATTTACACATAACAGAGGTATACTTAACAGTTTCCTTAAATATAAACAAATATATTCATCACTCTCTTTCCACATGAGTGATAGTAAAGATCTTGGGCTATGGCAGGCTGTGTAAAGCCCAGAGTTTAACAATTTTGCATACTGTCTTTAACAAAACTAATTTAAAATGATGCATTCCAAATTTCTGTGGCTTTCCAGGGTCTTGAATGGGGTCTCATGCAAGACAGAACCTGAACCCTGATCATTAGCTACACAGTTATGGACACATCTCTAGTAAAGATTGTAGTAAAGAAAATATAGCTGGTGTGGCTGGGATTCATTTTTTCTGGGGTCACTGTTCTGATCCTGCTATCCACTGACGTATCTCACATCAACAGTGAGGCTGGTTGACTCCCAACTTTAATACTGCACTCTCACTGCACAGTTACCCAGTCTCTCTTTGCTGTGCTCAAGTTCAGCCTATGCACAGCTCAGACGCTGCTGTGGAATTTATTTTTTATTCCTAATTGTGAATGTGTATAAGCTCTCCTATGGACATGCAGCAGTTTACAGTCTCATTGGCCACTCTGTTGCATACAACAGTTGATGATTTGCTCCTTGAGACTCTCTGCTCTTTTGTTTCCATTTCTCTGCACCTTTCTGGAATTCCACCAATCTCTTCTGTCTCCTTTGCTGACTTCACTTCCTTAATTTGTATATTTCCAACAGATGTTCTGGTTTAATTCCATGACTTCTCATACAAAGTCCCTGAGCTACATTTCCACTCTAACATCTCTCTTGAGCTCTGGGTCCAACTATATAACTGGAACTTCTCACTTATAAGTCATACAGGTGTCTTAAGCTGAATATGTCCATATCTGAACTCTTGCTCTTCCCCTCAATATCCGGCAAATGTCTCTTCCATGAATGCCATTGCTCAAGTGAGACCTTGAAGAATCTCCGTCATTCCCTATCCTTGTAGTGCTCCTTTTTATTCAGTCACCAAGTGCTATGGATGCTACCTCCTATATGTCTCAAAATTTAAAATTTGAAGGAAGGAACATTGCAATAAAAATGGCTATCACATAGAAAAAGCAGACTCTATCAAGTTACTTTGCAAATCCATCAGGGCACTTTATTACTACATTGAACAATTAATGTTTCCATTAGAAACATATGTTTCTACAGGGGCTTAAGCCTCACTGAAGCTGACAGAGAAGCCATACATTCTGAAATTTGAGACTGCATTGGCAAATTTATATATATGTGTGTGTGTGTATATATATGTGTGTATATATACATTTAAAAGGATGTAAAAGAGCCTTGTACAAAGCTTTATCTTTCTGGAATTATAATCAGTGTTACCTACTAATAGGGTTACACCTTACATCAATCTGATAAATATAAATTCTTATACCTATAGTTCATAGTATAGAAACCAGCACTCATGATTCACAGAAAGGTCCACATGGTTGTTGCTGCGTGTTGCAGTGCAAATCTAACTTAAGGAACGTACGATATCTAATCTCTCAGGAGAAATCACCACAGCTGTTCTTGCTAAATGTGTCCATGTGAAACCATAGAAAACATGCTTGTATTGATTGTTGTACTGTTTCTCAGCACATTGTACACCCCATTGACTAGGAGTGGTTGTTTTAGAAGATAACAATCTTGAGGACAAGAGCTAAATCCAACACTTTATGTCCAGGGGTGCACACAGGAAGGCACTTCTGGAATTCCAGAAGGTGCTTGTGAATGTGCATAAGCACTTAATTATTATCAATGATAATAAATGACTGACATTAGCATTTTTAACTTTGGCATTATTATCATTTGGGGATACAGAATTCTTTGTCACAGGGGCTGTCCTGTGCAATGTAGGATGCTTAGTAGCATCCCTGGACAATATCCTCTAGGTGCTAATAACACCCCCTTCCAGATATGACAACCAAAAATGTTTTCAGACGTTGCCAAATGTCTCCTGCAGGGGAGAATCATCCTTGACTGAGAACCACTGCTCTAGATACATGTAGGCACAGTAGCTGGTCATAAAGGTGTCCACAGCAGGGAAAGGGCATAGCCCTGCAGAGTATTCCAGCCTGAATGAGCCATATAATCTTAGTGCACTAGGGCTTTGTGGTTGGAATGGTGTGTATGCAGGGCATAGGTAGAGTCTGACATGCTAGAACATACTGAAATGTAAGTGGCAAAATTACCCGCTGGACTCAAAATTATTAGACAGTCTTCCCTTTCCAATACTTCCTCTGTAAGGAGGCAATTGACAATTCATGCCTCAATGGCAGCAGGCATAAAAGAGCCTTCTGGGGTCATAGGTAGATTAAGCTTTTTATAAATTAGCAGTGTAATGGAACTGACTGCCAAACCAAAGCTAATTTGTTATTCAGCTGCATTAAGAGTTGAATAATTTAGAAAATGATGAATTTAATAGTCTGTGCTTTAAAATCATTTCTGGAATGTCCTGAGACTACATTTTAAGAATATCTAAGTACATACTGAGAAACACTCAAGGAATTGTAAGCTATCAGAAAAATCATTTACCTCCATACAAAATAAACTGCTGTAGGAGGTTTGGGATGCTTGTAACACTGAATAATACTGAAATAATGCTGAAACTCGAGCACATACCTGCAGACTATTGATAAGGATGTTACTGACAAGTCTTAAGCTTTATGTGAGTAATTAAACCTGAATACTGATGCTCCTTCCAATCCAGAGAGGATGTGATTTCTTAAAATAATAATTCCTTTTTTTCACCCGGCTTATTTAAGTTCATTACAAGAAAGGTGAGAGAGAGGAGCCTTCTGAGCCTTCAGTGGAGAATGAACCATGATTGCACTTTACATTTAGATTTCATGTATCTATGAATAACTCAAAGCGTCTTTGCAAAAATCTAGCCAGTCTTCTTATAGTCTTATTCTCTTAAGAATGGGATAAATATCAAACTCCCTGGTTTACGCTACTTAGCTTCTGCAGCTATGCAGAGTGTGTTTCAGACCAAAAAAATTATTGACTATTCTGCTCTAATACCACAGAACTTATCTTTTCTAAATAGCTTTAATCTTTGTTACCTGGTACCTCATTATTTGTACAGCTTGGGTTTATCCATGACAAGGTCACTGCTCAAAACATGATTGGACAGAACGAATATTTCCTGTCAATAAAGGTGTCCAAATTCAGCTAACTTGTGAAGACACCTTCAAAGACGAATTTCCAAAAGCATCTCCTAGCACTTGCTATTCCTTATTTCTTGAATCAACCTATTCATCATTAGGATCTTCTTTTCCACTTATTTCTCAAGTACTACGCTTGATTCATCTGTGATCCCAAAGTCACTCAGTGCCACGGGCATTGGTGGGCCCCTACCACGTGGTATAGCTCTAGAATCCGTACTTAGAAATAGAACATTTTGTTTTCTATTCAACGTAAAGACAGATAATACATACTGTTAGTCTGAATATGTCTTACAGAAAACACAAAGCTCAGTTATTTTTAAAATATAGCCTTGTATCTCCAATTAGACAACTTTCCAAATCTTTGAAACCCTCTCTTTTGTTTAAACATCATTCTCATTCTTTTATGGAATCCTAACCTTTAAATTCTAAATCAGGTTAATTCTCTACTAAATAAAACACCAAGTTTCCTCTCGCTCTAAAGTCAAACACAATTTGGCTGGGCGCAGTGGCTCACCCCTATAATCCCAGCACTTTGGGAGGCCGAGGCTGGTGAATAACGAGGTCAGGAGATCAAGACCATCCTGGCTAACACGGTGAAACCCCGTCTCTACTAAAAATACAAACAGCTAGCCGGTCATGGTGGTGAGCGCCTGTGGTCCCAGCTACTAGGGAGACTGAGGCAGGAGAATGGCGGGAACCCAGGAGGAGGAGCTTGCAGTGAGCCGAGATGGCCCCACCGCACTCCAGCCTGGGCAACAGAGCGAGACTCCCTCTCAGAAAGAAAAAAAAAAAAAATTAGCCTGGTGTGTTGGGGCGGTAATCCCACCCACTCGGGAAGCTGAGGTGGGAGAATCACTTGAACCCGGGAGGCCGAGGCTGCAGTAAGCTGAGATGGCCCCAATGCACTCCAGCCTGCGTGACAGAGGGACACTCTGTCTCAAGAAAAAAATAAATAAATAAAAGGCAAACAATTTGACGGCAAAAATATTCTACAAATATCTGATAAAAGTTTGCCCCAAGAGAACGCCAAAAACTTCTGGATTGCTCCATTAATTGGATAATTTTCACTTGTCCTTTATAGCAAGTTCCTTCACTGTGGCTTGTATGAAAGGATTTGTTTGCTTTGTAACATGGGAGTTAAAGGTAAAGAAACTGCCTTATTACCACTGAGTGTGAATACTCTCATTTCTGCATGGATGTTTCTCACCTTTGATGTGAGCTCTCTGGTCTATGAAAAGACATGGTTACCATCAGTAAGTGAATATTTAAGAGTTTTCAAAGATACTAGACAAATCATAATACAGTTTTTTTTTTTTTAAAGTTCCGGGATATATATGCAGAACTTGCAGGTTTGTTATATAGCTGTACTGTGCCATGATGGTCTACTGCACCTATTAACCCATTAGCAAGTTTCCCTCCCCTCACCCGCTACTACCCCAAAGGCCCTGGTATGTGTTGTTCCCTTATCTGTGTCCATGTGTTCTCATTGTTCGACTCCCACTTATCAGTGAGAACATGTGTTTGGTTTTCTGTTCCTGTGTTCGTTTGCTAAGGATGACGGCTTCCAGCTTCATCCATGTCCCTGCAAATGACATGATCTCATTTCTTTTTATGGCTGTGTAGTACAGGCTGTATACGTACCACATTTTCTTTATCCAGTCTATCATTGATGGGTATTTGGGTTGGTTCTAAGTCTTTGCTATTGTGATAAGTGCTGCAATAAACATACATGTGTGCATCTGTCTTTATAGTAGAATTATTTATATTCCTTTGGGTGTATGCCCAGTAATGGGATTGCTGGGTCAAATGGTATTTCTGGTTCTAGATCCTTGAGGAATTGCCACACTATCCTCCACAATGGTTGAACTACATTCCCACAAACAGTGTAAAAGCGTTCCTAATCCACAGCCTCATCAGCATCTATTGTTTCTTGAATCTTTAATAATCACCATTCTGACTAGCATGAGATGGTGTCTTACTGTGGTTTTGATTTGCATTTCTCTAATGATCAGTGATGTTGAGCTTTTTTCCCTATGTTTGTTGGCCGCATAAATGTCTTTTTTTGAGAAGCGTCTGTTCATATCCTTTGCCCACATTTTGATGGGGTTGTTTGTTTTTTTTCTTGTAAGTTTGTTTAAGTTCCTTGTAGATTCTGGATATTAGACCTTTGTCAGATGGGTAGATGGCAAAAATGTTCTCCCATTCTGTAGGTTGCGTAATACAGGTTTTTAAAAATTACTTCTACAGCTTAACATGAGGCACCAGAAGTCTGAGGGTTATAAATGTGAACACTAAACAGACACACCCATGAATATACAAAAACGTGCAAGCATGCCCCTCTTTACTCCTCAAGGCAGCAAGAAAGATAACTTGTTGATCTCCCTACTTCTTCGATGCACGCATATGCAGATGCAAATTGGCTTTGTAGGTCTGCGTTTTCTTATGCTATGACCCCTAAAGAAGTTACCTATCAGCTGGAGTGAAAGAAATCCAGCACTCTATGTGCACGTTTGTTAATCAGACTTGATTTGTCCATCCACTCAACCTTCACAAGACTTCTCGTTCATTCCTCAGTCAGTCGTTCCTCAGTCAAATCGTTCAATAAATACTTCCTGGGGATTAAGTAGATACTATTTTACCCCACCCACAGCCCACCTCAGTCTTTATCTGCAGCTGGGATAGGCAGGTCCTCAGGTGCTGATAGCTTTGATCTCAAGCAGTCCTGTGTGACTATCAGCGTTTTTGTCTCTTGCTATCTCCAAAGTCTTGGGAGCTCATGCAGTCCGGGTAGCCAGACAATAATGGGGATTGTTCCCAGGCCAACCATTACTATAGATGGGTAGAGGGATGGATAGAGAAATGCCCCAGCCTCTCTTTAGGTGGAGGGGAATTATGAGTTACATGCTATGCGGGTTTTCAGACGGTTCTCACAGGGAATGAACCTCACTTGCTCAAGGTGATACCAGCTCAATCTACCCCTTACTGAGTTTTTACCATTTTCACATCACTTTCTCAAGCCCTCACTTTTGGAATCATCTTCCAAATAAACCATAGGCACTCAAGACTTTATCTCAGGTTCCTTTTATAAATGAACCCAAACTGAGACAATTTCTCAGATCATTTCAGTTCAATAAACTTTCATTGGCTATTAATTCGATGCTAAAAATGTACCAGAGACTAAAGACAAGCAATGCAATAACACATTCTCCTGATCTCAAAGGGGAGTAGCTTTTTTCTGAAGAAGGGAGACAAACAGATGCATCAGCACAATAGGATATTATAATTGCTATAATAGCAGCTTGCCCTGAGACTTATGGGAGCTCAGAGGAAGCAACAACAAATTCTTTGTGGGGCAGGGGCAGGGGGAGCAGGGGACTTACTCTGAAATGATTCCAAAAAGGGGACTTACCTGATGAGAGATGTATCAAATAACAGCATGCTGCATGAAAAACAAAGAGTAAGAAATAATTTGAACAACGAGTGAGGGCATGGGATATTTATTCCTTCAATGCAAATTACAACGCACTTACTGCATCCCAAGTTATGTACTAGACATTGGGAATATGTCAATAAAAACAGCATTTTGTATGAAATTTTGTCACGACTCACTATACTAGACTGTACATAATTCATTGATTTTCTACCATATTGTAAATATTTTTAACATTGAGGACTACAATTACAAAAAATTCATGCAGAATTTGCCAGAACCTTCCATTTCTAAAGTTGCATCTAATTCATGCATCATTATTCAGCAGCCTTATTTCTTGAGTCATTCTTGAGGGTGACTTCACAAGACAGAGATGGAGAAACTACAGTGATATGTCGTCTGAGAAGCTTTAAAATGTTTGGTCTTCTTGGACAAGCATTTCTAAAACAAACTAAAAATGTTTTGGTCCAAAACTTCTCCTCAACTTCTCAACCCATGCTACTCTCCTCTCACCCTTGAAATAAAAGAGAGTATTAAACACGAGGCTGGATGGCGACTTTACTCGCCATAATCACTCAGGAAATGTTGGTCTGTAAACCTGACCTAAAGTCATTCAGAAAACTGGCTATGAGACCTTCGTCTGGAAAAGTCTGTCCATGTGATGGCATCTAAAGTGGAAACAAAGGTGAAAAGGGGTACAACTGGCTCCCAACTTAATGAAATACACAGCCATCTATGTCTGTAGGGACAGATTTATTTCTTGCTAAAACATGTATTTCCTGTCTCATAAACACAACTTTAGCACACCTTTTCAAACACCCAAGGAGAGACTAAGGCAGGGGGCAGTGGAGCATGATAAATGGGACTAACTCACACTGGGCTTATTTTTCTCTATGGAAGGTCACGTTTCTCACTCCAAATTTAGTGTCTGCCTACCTCACCCCCAGCCCAGCACCAGGTCTCTATTTTTAAATGATGATCACAGTTTCTTAACTCAGTAAACTGCCTTGTTAAAATATTCTTCTCATCTGTTTTTTTTTTTTTTTTCTTCCTCTGGGGAGCAAAGTATTTCCTGACATCTGTTTTGAATTTGTTTTTCTTTTAATTTCTGTGTATGCCTCTTTTTCCTATCATCTGCATTAAATTGAAAATAGCATGTGAGGCTGAAGGGTTCTTTGCCATTTCTAGATTAATATTGCCTTCACCCCAGGGGACTCTGAACACACATTTGTGCTACCTCGACATCGATCTTGTTGCCCAATTCAGCCATCTTAGAGTTAGGAACAGAAACAAAGTTGGGTGTCCATGAAAACCTCCCACCAAGATATTTCATACACCTAGAAGAGTTACCTAGAAACAAAACCACGGATGGCCTCTGTTATAGACTGTTTGTGCTCCTCTTTCCACCCCAACTCATATATATATTGAAGCCCTAACCCCCAAAGCGATGGTATATGAAGCTGGGGGCTCTGGGAGATACTTATCTCATCCTAAGTGTATTGCTACAAAGACTTCCAGTAGTTTTGTTGTTGTTGTTGTCATGGGTTTTCTGTTTGCTTGGTTGGTTGTTTTGAGACAGTGTCTTGCTCTGTCTCCCAGGCTGGAGTGCCATGGTACAAATAAAGCACACTGCAGCCTCAAACTCCTGGGTTCACATGATCTTCCCACCTCAGCCTCCTGAGTAGCTAAGACTACAGGTATCCACTACAACCATGTCTGGCTAATTTTTGTGGTTTTTTTTAGAGACAGAGTCTCACTATTGCCCCAGCTTGTCTCGAAGTGGTCTCAAGTAATCCTCCCTCCTGGACCCCCCAAAATATTGTGATTACAGGTGTGAGCTCCTGTTCCCAGCCTCAGTAGTTTTTATATGAATATCTATGCTTAAACTGAAACACATATATGCATGTGTGTGTGTGTATATATAATATACGCATGTATTATGTAGTCATTTGTATATGTGTGTATGTGATATATATGTATATATTACACATGTTATATCTGCATGTGTATCATACCTAGCATACATATTCATATAAGCACACATATATTGCATCTGTGATTTTGCTAGCCTGTTTCAGCCTCTGAATTGTTTGTGATTTAGAATATGGAGAATGACTAAACAGTTGGAGAGTGGAGAAAGGGAGCTCTTAAGAAGTGTTACTGAAAATTAGAAAATGGCTTCTCTTCAATGTTCTTTGAAAAATGAAATCCCTTTTTATCTACTGCTTGGCAGCTGAGCTCCTTTTCTGAACTCCACTCCATGCAAAGACTATGCCACGTGGCTCCTTGGCTTTTAGTTAGGATAATATAGAAATATGTCACCAAATAGTGCTGGCCTGGTCAGGTCCATTCCCATATGTACCACTTTCCAAATGACATGGTTTCCTGCACTGAGTGTGTCTTTCAATAAAATATTTTATAAATAGGAATTATAAACTGTGAAGTAGTTTGTAAACACAAAACACTTGTATTCAAAATAACAGAAGAAACTTAGAAATCAAGGTCAAAGGTAGATACAGAGAAAAAAAGTACAATGAAGATATTGTATTCCCGTCACCATTACCAGAATGACAATGAGAGCCATGCCAAGTGAAGTCAACAGAATGGCAATGTGTTTTCACAAAGGACTCACCCCAGCTCCAAACATGGCCTGGAATCTGCATCGGAGGTCAGCACTGCCATCTCTGAGTGACCACGGAGTGCCATTCCATCTTCCCATGGCCACTGGAGCCTTGCCATCTGTATTTTGAGATGTTCACAGAAGAGTGGGAAAATATTTTCTTCTCATTTTCAGCAGGAAGTAATTTCTGTAAGTGATTGACTATCCTAAACAATCCTCATTCTAGAATTCACATTTACGTAAATGAGTATCTCTTTATAAAATGGAATATCTGGTCAGACTGTTTCATAAGTTCAATTCTCATGATCTTCAATGACCTTGGAAAGGAAAGCATAAGACTAGAGGGTCTTTTTGGGATATGGTGTTCCTTAACTGTGGCTTATTAACTTCTAAAATTACTAAGATGAAGAAAATCTTGGAATATTTCCCAAAGGTACTCATTCTGTGCTTTTCAAAGTTCAAAATGTGGCTACATGATGAAATCTAAGACATAACAAATGCTTTGCAAACTTCATGAAAGGTTTTCCCAAATTAAATTATTACATGGTTCTTTTTGTAAAAAATAGATGCAGGTGGTAGGTTTCTTTACAAGTTACCTGAGAAACGGTTTCCTGAAGTCGATCAAGAACACTGCTCCCTTACTATTTTGCACCAATTCTAAATCATGTGGGCGTCCAGGCTGGATGAGGGCGAGAGAAGAGGGAGAATACGAGATCAAAGCCTGTGCATTACAGGAGAAAATGCTTTTTCTCTGTGGCTTTGAAAATCTCTTTTTAAAGGGATCCCCTCCCCACTTACTTTGGGGTTTGGCATATGGTGTGTGCTACAGATGGATGAGCAGTGATGCAGCTGTTTGGGATCTGGCACCCTGGCTCTGGAGCGCTCCTGCCAGCTGGCCGGCGCACCCCGGGCTTGTAGCATGAACCGATTCCTCCCAGCTGTTATGCAAAAGAAAGTGGAGAAATGTTGTTGTTCACCAATTTTCCGTCTAAGCCATTTTAGTTTAAGCTCAAGCCCAACAACAACAAATTCCCCAGAAGGCAACTTTTTATGGTACAGCATGCGTCTTCCAAGTTATGTATAATTGTGAATGCGAGGTTACATTTGGATAAGGTTAAAAGACTGCGGAAGCATTCATTGCTGCAAGCTGTGAATAATGTATGAAAGGAGAAATCTCAGTCCCAGCTACGGGGATGTGTGAGTGTGCCACCAGCACCCAACGTGAGCCCATGAGGGCTGGTGGCCAGGAAATGCATTGCACTCGCCTGTCCTGAAGACAATACGAGAAGATCCACCTTACTCAGCCGGCTTGTTCCAGATGAAAGATAGCAACAAACGGTATTTATGGTAATATTAAAAAAAAAAAAAGAGGGTTGATAGGTTCAGCAAACCACCATGGCACATGTTTACCTATGTAACAAACCTGCACTTTCTGCACGTTTCCCAGAACTTAAAGTAAAATAATTTAAAAAAAAAAAGTCTAAATTTGACCTGAAATCCAGACAGGAGTCTGCACATTTCAAAAGACCAGAGGTGTTGCAAGAACAAATTTTATCTGGCAGGCTAGTGATGTGGGGAACGGGAGATGAGATGGCAGAGGCTTCCAGGAATGTCATCAGCCGATTATCTCAGAAAGTACAAGGGTCACATCCCCTTTTAAAAATGTGGAATAACCATCACAGCATTTTGTATTTTTTGATGAAGATGATTTTTTTTTAATGAGGACATTTTGTTTGTATTTTTTTATGTTTTGACCCATTGTTCTTTTCAAGGGCCACTGGTTAGTTAACTTTAAGCTACACTGGAGGAGCAAATGGTCTGCTTTGTGACACCTGCTAGCTCCATGAAGGAACTTACCAGACACCCTCACCCACACCAGTCTAAGCTTACTCATTACAGAAGATTTGTTCTTTGTGCCTGGTAGATCTGTGGGGCAGGGAGAAGAAAAAAAGAGGAGAATATTTGACTGAAATATGGGATGTCTGTAAGAGTCTCAGACACAGGACTGAGGCACTGCCAGGGCATGTGTAGATGAACTGAGATCTTGGCTTCTGGACAGGGGTGAAGAAGCGAGCCCGCAGGACACGTGGAGGTGTGGCTTTGCTACAGAGGCACAGGCCACCAAGCAAACCTCCCATTAGCTCCCTATTGTTGTTGGCTGAGAAATTCGCTAACTGAGCTCCCAAATCCAACATCCATGACAAAGCCTACAAATCACCGGGTCCTCCAACAGGTCCACCACCAGGGCAAGTGGAAGGGAATGCAAAAGAGAACCCCGCATGGTTCACAGAGGACAGCATGCTTCCAGCCTGCTGCAAAGCTATTTGTGATTCATTAGCCGGCAATCTCTTGAGATTTGACAGGCCTTTTTATCTTTCCCCAAGCTGCAACAAAAAGCAATCATAAAACTGAGATGCACACTATCCACGACTGGGGAGAAGGCAGTGTTACTAGTTGCATAATTATCATAGGATGTAAAATGGAAAACAGATAAGAAACCATTTTATAATTTGCAAACACCAGGAGCTAGTTGTTGAAAGGAGGAAGGAAAATAAATGAATGAATGCTGATTTTCCTCTTAATATCATAATTGTGAAATGCTTTAATTAAACAGTTATAGAGATAATAATTTTTAAAATAGTATTTTTCTAAAGAAATAAGGAAACATTAAAGAACAAAAATTTTCATGTAATACACACTGTATTTTCGCAATTCACCTAGGACCCTTGGATATAACACTTTCAAACACTATTTATCTCCCTTGGCTGCCAATTTTATCACAAGTAGAAGTAGTGCTTTAGGAAATAACAGCACATTGGCTAATAAACACTGTCTGATTCAGTGATTTATTTTCTTCAGAAGTTATAGCTGTGTTCAAAGTGATATCCAATGAAGTGTCACACATTAATTTAGAAATATATCAACAGGAAAATTTATCCGTGAACTCTGGAATATCACTAGTTACTGTAAAAACACTCTTTTTTCCCCTCTATCAACAGCAACAATAGCAGCAACATACCTCACAAATGTTACTAAATACTCAATAAAAAGCATATGTTAAGTACCTTCTATGTGCAGAGTACTGTGCAAAGCAATAAGGCAGAATGGGGGGGGGGTGGTGGTGGGAAGAAGGAGGGAAAGAAAAAGAAAAGCCAGCTGTAAGGAGTTGCCTTTCTGTTACCAATAATCTTATTCCATCAACGCTTAACAAACTTGACTGTTGATTGAAGTCAAGGGTTTCTTTGTCGGGGGAGAGCAGAGGGTAAACCCATTAAGTTTTTCAGATCTGATTGGTGTAGATGAAGAGGAGTAAAGATGCTGAAAGGATCCACCTTGAATTAGGAATTAGAAAGGAAGTAAGCTTTGCCTGTTATGGCTCATGGTTAGTAAATGTATGAAAACATTGAAAGAAATAGGCTAAGTATATTATTATTTTAGCTATAAGAAAAAAAATTACATGGATTTTCTAAAGAGCTATTCCAAAAAGTGAGCTACCTGATCTTAAGATTTTGTTTCTCATAAAATGGTCAAATGCACACAAGTAATTGGAGCATGCATTAGCCATTCTTACACTGAGTAATTTATTAGAAAAGAGGTTTAATTGACTCACAGCTCCACATGGGTGGGGAGGCCTCAGGAAACTTACAGTCATGGCAGAAGGAGAAGCAGGCATGTCTTACATGGTGGCAGGAGAGAAAGCATGTGTAGTAAGCCAAGGGGGCAGAGCCCCTTATAAAATCATCAGATCTTGTGAGAACTCACTCACTATCATGAGAATAGGATGGGGAAAACCGCCCCCATCATCCAATCACTTCCCACCAGGTATTTCCCTCAACACCTGGGGATTACAATTCAACATGAGAGTTGAGTGGGGACACAAAGCCTAACCATATCAGACCATGTTGTGTAATTTTGATTGCATTGACCAATTTGAAAATTATGACCAAAAAAATCATAGCTCATCAATTAATCTTCTACCTTCAAAGAGACAACGCTCCCTCACCTAGGTTTCTTTTGGCAGTTTCCCTTTCTCTACTGCTGAAACCCAGGAGCAGTTTGTCATGCCCTTATTCAAGAACAATAGTTCTGGAAATCAGTATTATATTGTAAGAGACCCTGAGAATATAAGTAAAATAGAGACCGAAATGATTCTCAAGGCAGCAGAGGGCTATGAGTTACAGTGTCTGTTACCACGGCAAATCCATTTTCCTCTACATAGTCCCTTTTACTTTGAGAAACAGATTCTCAGGGCTAACTAAAGCTAACCGCTGTTTGCCAAACTCATTGCAAGTATCTCTGCCTTCATACTGTTACTCATGACCATTCCCTACAGTGTCCTAGGGTTGTCATGTGCATTAAATGAGATTGTTTAGGTGCATTAAATGAGGCTGGGTGCAGTGGCTCACACCTGAAATCTCAGCACTTCGGGAAGCTAAGGCAAGAGGATTGCTTGAGCTCAGGGGTTTGAGACCAGCTGGGCAACACAGAGAGATCATGTCTTTATAGAAAGTAAAAAAATTAGTTGAGTGTGATGGCACTCTTCTGTAGTCCTAGCTACTTGGTGGGGCTTGGGTGAGAGGATCACTTGAGCCTGGGAGGTAGAAACTGCAGTGAGCTGTGGGTGACAGACCAAGACTGTGTCTCAATAAATAAATAAATAAATAATAAGATCACACACATGGCCATGGCCACAAGGCCTGGTACATAGCTAGCTATCAATTAAGATTAGCATTTGGCAGTAAATACCTTGTGTCCCAATTCTTGTCCCAACTTTTTCTTGTATCTTCTCTGAATATTCTAAGCCATTGTGGTCTATTCTTATGAAAAGGAGGCAGACCTTCCAAATAAATCTCATTTGGTTGCCATTCTGTAAAAAAGTGATTGTTTCATTCTTTCCTAAGTGTGAATACCAGAATAGCAACTATACACCCAGTTCAAGTGCAACTCTGATAATAACGGAAGTGCTGTTTTGAGCTGAGCATCATATATGACAAGAAAGGTGAGAATACTGGAATACTATGTGAAGTGTATTAAGGAGTATACTAAAGGTAAATACATGTCCAGCCACTAATGAAATCCTCAGCCTTAAGAACGTCTTTCCTCTAGCCGTGGTTCTGCTATTAGTTCTCAGTGATCTTGTGACTTGGTCAAATTCCTAATTCAAGGTGGATGTGTTCTTTGTAGAGCAGCGGTCCCCAACCTTTTTGGCTTCAAAGACTGGTTTCATGGGAGACAATTTTTCCACAAACTGGGGCTGGAGGGATAGTTTCAGCATGATTCAAGTGCATTACATTAATGTGCACTTTATTTCTAATTATTACATTGCAACATACAATGAAATAACTAAACAACTCACTACAATGTAGAATCAATGAGAGCCCTGATCTTGTTTTTCTGCAACAAGATGGTCCCATCTGGGGGTGATGGGAGACAGTGACAGATCATCAGGCCTTAAATTCTTGCAAGGAGCATGCAACCTAGATCCCTTGAAAGCACAGTTCACAATAGGGTTCGCACTCCTATGAAAATCTAATGCTGCCACTGATTTGACAGGAGGCAGAGCTCAGGTGGTAATGTGAGCAATGGGGAGTGGCTATAAATACAGATGAAGCTTCATTCACTCACTTGCCTGTTGCTCACCTCCTGCGGTGTGGCCCCGTTCTAACATGCCACAGACCAGTACTGGTCCATGGCTCAGGGGTCGAGGACCCCTGTTTTAAAGGGTACTCGGTCTGCCTCCCCTCTCAAAGTTGTCTCCAAAGTAGACAAATCTCAATCTCACCTCCCATATTTCTGTGGTTTCAGCACTTTTTCCTCCGAATTTCCGTTTCATATATTATTGAAGTTCCACATAAACTACTTCTCTCTAATATTAGAGCCCTCTATACAAATATCTGCTACAAAAAGAGAAAGACAAAAACAGTTGGTCACATTCTTATAGAATTTTCTAGTTTGGGCAGAGACAGAATCACTCCCAGGTAGAGTGTTAATTGGGAAGTTTCCCTGGTTCCTTTGAAGTCTTTCATTGTATGAGTATCATAATTCTTCCCTGCCTCCCCTCCAACTTAAGCAGTCCCCTTCTCCCACTGCAGAGTCAGAAGTTAAAAGCTATCATTTTGCTAGTTGACTGAGATGTGTCTATTTTAAGTGCCTTAATCTCACTCAAATTTAGTAAAGTCTATCTACAAGATAATTTATTATTCATTCATTTGTTTATTCAACAAGCACTTATTCTACAACTACTCTGCATCAGGCATTGTTCCTGGTCTAGGGACACAGTAGTAAACAAAAAAGACAAAGATCTCAGCTCGTAGAACCTCATTTGACTGAAGAGCAACAGGCAAGAAGATAAAAAGTTAATGTATGGTGTGTTGGGTAACCCTAAATGCTAAGAAGGAAAAAATGGATATGAAATACCAGGGTGGGGGTTGAGATGACATTTTAGATAGGGCGGCCAGGAAACAAGTGAAGGGAAAGCAGCAGGCAAGGATGGCTCCATGGATTGACCTGAGCATCTGGCAGAACACAGAGCCTATTGCCTGAGAGGAGGTGGGTTGTGAGTGGAGTCAAGACCAAAAGTCAAGTGGGAATGTCAAGAAGCAAGCTGGATATTGGGCATAGGGGGAGAAGTCTGGATTAAAGACACAAATCTAGAAAATGTCCTATAGGTAAAAAAGTCATTAGTCTGGATCTGATCACCCAGAGGGCCAACAGGAAAGGAAAGGGCATAAATTGTGAGCCTTGGAGAGACCAGGGAGACAGGGAAGTCTGGGAAGGAACAGTGGGAAATTTTGAGGGAGCCCAGGCAATATGGCAGCCTGGAGACCAGGAACGGAATGTGTTTTAAGGCAAATTATCATCTCTATCAAATGCTGCTGAAAGAGAGAAGCCACATGAGGACTAAGAGGTGGCCACCATGCTTAGCAACATGGAAGTCAGTGAGGACTTTAAGATGGTCACGGAGGCGAAGGTGGTGGCAGGAAACCAAATTGCAGTGGGTTCAGGGGAGCGGGGAGAAGAAATTGGCTTCTTAAATGTCAGGAGTTTTCCTTTTCCTTCAAACCCTGCTTTATTGAGTGGCTCAGCAATAAGAGCTTTTCTTTACCAAAAGAAATAAATGGGTTTTTTTTTTTTTTGCAAAAATGTTTGAAAGACACAGGGACACTTGTTTAGCTGAGGTGTGACTTGAGCAGCTTGACAAACGCTGTCTCATTTCCAGCAATTCTAGTGGCAAAATTCCCTCAACAGGGATGTTCCAAAACAACACTCCAGTTGCTTTGCATCCAAAAAAAGCTGGAGGCAGTTTTTTCTTGTAAATTGTAGGCTAAAGTATGATTACTGAGAAATCTTGGAAAGCTGGCACTTTTTTTTTTTTTTTTTTTTAAGAATAGTCTCCTAAAACCTTTTTCTCGTGTATAAATACCAAGGTACTGAAGCCACCATCATTTCTCTTCCAGTTCCCGTAGTCCCTCACAGAAAGCATTCCCTAACCTGGGGCCACGCAAGTTCTCACTCTGAAGAAAAAACATACAACAACCTCCCCAACTACAGAAAAACAAATCAGGAACCTTTTTTTTTTTTTTTTTTTTTTGAGATGGAGTTTCACTCTTGCAGGCTGGTGCGATCTCAGCTTACTGCAACCTCTGCCTCCCAGGTTCAAGCCATTCTCCTGCCTCAGCCTCCCGAGTAGCTGGGATCACAGGTGCCTGCCACCATGCCTGGCTTTTATTTTTAGTGGAGACAGAGTTTTACCATGTTGGTCAGGCTGGTCTCAAACTCCTGACCTCAGGTGATCCATCGGCCTCAGCTTCCCAAAGTGCTGGGATTACAGGCATGATCCACTGTGCCCGGCCCAGGAGACATTTTTTAAAGTCGTAGATACGGGGCTTAATTACTAGCATTTGTCCCAAAAATAACATTACAAATTGTGGACTCTGTACCCGGAAAGGTGGAAATACAAGAGAAATCTCATCATTGCCATGTGAGGCAATCAAAGGAATCCTATTGTTAGACAATTAAAGGGAAACATATATCGTTTAATTATATATTAAATAAATCTAAAATATATATTAATGAAATCTCATCAATGATAGCTGCCACTTGGCTTTCTAATAATAATTCATCATCATTCTGATGGAAAAGAAGCACATGGATGTGTGCCAAAGTACTCTGCCATCTCCTAGAAAGGTTCCTTTTGCATGAGAGGGAAGATGAAAACACGAGCTTTGCAGTAGAATTTTGATTCATTTAAGAATTCATAGACCTGATGCTGGTTAACTCCCGAAACTCCAACCAACATTTCTAGGAGTTATATACATCAACGCAAAACAGGGCTACTCAGTCATCATTTGAAATCCACATGGGCAACACTTTTGTAATATGGATTGTCACCCACGAGCTCAACTGTGATCAAGGAGCTCCAATTTAACGTTGAGTTTCTGAAGTCTATTGTTCACCAAATGTGCAGCCTTGTGCCCATGCAATCCCCTTTCTGAGTTAGAAAATGGAGGCAGTCAGCTCTCTCCAAGTCTCACAGTTACTTGTGTTCACCACCCATATGCACTTCCAGGTCTCCACAGTGGCCGTTATTTTTCTCATTCCACAAAGCTACATTGTCTTCAAAGCCTCTTTAAACAAAGCTAAATCAGTTGCTGATTGAACACTGTAGTACTCGCCTTAATTTGGGGGGAATCATTTTTTAAACATTTAAGGAATCAAATTACACCTTATAATTAACTAAAAGTGACCATTTCAAACTTGTGAGGTAATTATATAAATTTTTAAACTACAACAAATTTGATGTACACATACAGAAATCATGGGAAATTTAGCCATAGACTGTACTTACGTGTCTATATATTTTTATTAAAATGACACTTCGCTTCATTAAAGAGATTACACTTCAGGACAAAACAAATAGGGTAAAAATTAACTTTACATGATTCAAATGTGCGGTTTCCAAATTTAGCAAGTTTATCCATGGGATACTTATACTGAAAAACTATTTGCTATTTCTCTGAAAGTCGAATTTAACTGCGTGTCCTGTACCGTATTTGGCAGCCTAGACTGGTGCAAAGAAGTACCCCAATACCTAAGCAGCATTTATGTGATTCCTCTCTCGCCATTGCAGAAGAATAAAACTTCCTTTCAGAGAGCACTACTGTTTTCATAACATTATACAAAAGTGTTTCCAAGCAGAGCCCAGGAAAAAAAGATGCATAACCCAGGGCTTCTCAAAATGTTCTCCAAGGATCAGCTGCATTGACATCACCCAAACCTTGTTAGACATGCAGATTCCCAGGTCCCAGCCAGATCTACTGAATCAGAAGTTCTGATGGGAGTTTCCAGAAACCCATGTTTCAATATCAGTCTCTTTGCCCCCCATGCTGACATATCTAAGTTTCAGATCCACTGACTAGGGGACTGTTTTATGTTCATTGGTGTCTAAACCCAACCAGAGAATACTTAAAAACAAAAGAAAATCAGTTTTAACTGTTGTCAGTTTGTTTGTTGTTGTTGTTGTTGTTTATTATAGATGCATAGAACTTGAGTCCACTTTTAGTGAATGAAGGCATGGGTGTGGGGAGGAGGTAGTGGAAGAGAAAAAGTAGAGTGTTGACATCTTAGTTTGTGTAGCTCTTTATCTAAGGACTGGCCTTAGTTTCCTTAGCACCAAGATTATTTATTGACTAAAACTTTAAGTCATTTAATGAAATCAGCTCCAATGTAAGGTCAATTTTGCAGATAGCAAGGCCACCTAATCTAAACAATGTTTTATAATGGTTTCTAAGTAATATCAGGTAGTGAACATTTGAAGCTATGGAGTGGAATACTGAATATAATGCTTTTGCTTTTTATACAAACATCTGGATCCAAGATACAAAGAGAAGTTATAATGAAGAACTTCTAAAATGTCAAATGATCCATGAATTACAGTCCTATGCTTGTGTACATCATTTTGGGAAAGTTGGTTGGATACCATAGTATTTTAATTAAGTTAATGGGAAATTACATATTCACGGACTCAACCTTTATATTTCATGTATTCTAACTACTTTAACTTAGAATTTTACCAACTGATAACCAAACACTGTCATGTAGCTGGGATAAATGATTTTTGTGACTTTTTCTTTACTCAAAATTTTGGCATCATTTAAGGTTTCTGATCAAATAAGCATTTGTTATTTTTTTAAATAAAGGAATAAATATAAGATAGCTTTGATGCTATTAATCTTGGTCACTTGTTCCTTTTTGAGTTTTCTCTCTTAGGTTCTAAAAGTAAAAATACAACTACTGTTGACTACAATGTCAATCTTTCTAACATAGGAGTCTACTTTCAAAGGGGTCTGATTAAATGTTTCAGTATTTATAATTTTAAGAAGGCATTAGACATATACAGACATAAATACAGATGTGTATATCTGTATTTACAATACATACGTATAAATATACATTGTATAGATGACATCTGTCAACATTAAAACAAGATTACAGTCATCTAAATGATTACAGTCATCTAAATGATTACAGTCATCTAAATGAGGTCCCTACCCTAAGTATATGCAATGGCCATACAAAGTTGTCCAGTAAATGCACTGACTAGCAACTGAGAAAAGCTTCCAAAGATGGATACTCTTCTGTTAGAAAAGATCTTCTATGTGACAATGGTAGAAAACATTCAAAGGGATTATAACTGGATAATGACTAATTCACATTCAATAAAAAACTTTTCATAAAACAGAGGATAACAAACATAACCCACTGCAATTTGAGTCAATAACCCATTCCCAGAATAAACCATTGAACTAAAACCTGAAAAATATGGCATTCATCCTTGACAGGTGGGTGAGTGCATGAGTTAGAAATGATGACTTCTTCCAGGATTTGTTAATTTCTCTAGGATAAACTCAGTTTTAACCAAAATTCTGCATATCTTGCCTGGTCTTTAAGAATGTGGAAACACAGTAAAACTTTGTTAGTGGAGTTAATGACCAAGAAAATGACAGTCAATCACAGAGTCCTCAAATAAGCTACCCAGGTGCTGACTCAACTGCAACAAGAGATAGGGGTTAATCTTGTAAAATTTGAATGTTTTAAAAAGGAACAGTTGCTACTATGCATAAATCTGTTGTCTTTGCTCAGGGAAAAAAAATGAAACAAAATACTTCACTTTAGTTATATGCCAACTTTTACCTTAATGAGGAAAGTAATAAACTGTATATTTTTAAAAATACAATTCCTTCCTTTTATCATTCTCTAAGACGGCAATGGCTATGACAAATAATCATCTTTGTGCTAGTAATACATGAATACCTGAACCTTGTTCTGAAATACAATTCTAGGCCACCTCAGGGAGACGTATCTAAATTCTCTTGATTATGAATACATTACACTGCCTTCTAAAGCAGAGAAAGAGGATTTCAAAAGGTTCAAGTCATACATGTTCTAACTCATGTCTTCACATCCAAAGGGTTTTATGTGCCCAAGAAATAATAAACTCATTAAGATTTTTGTCGCCCAACAAGTCAAAACATGCTTTTGTAGGTAACATGAAAGCAAAGGGACCTATTCTGTTTTATGAAGTACATGCTCTAATATCTGCAAATATATATATATTACACCTAAAAAATAGTGCTGCTAACAAACAAAACTACCATAAAAACAGAGAAAGAATCATAAAAACGGGTTCATTCTAGTATTAATTTTAATGTTTGATTCATGTTTAAGAAGTTCTTAAGTTGAAATGTTCAGATGGTACGAACTGCTATGTTTTACCCAAGTGAACTGAAGCTCACACAATGCATTTCTTTGGTAATGCAGAGTTTATACAGGCTTTCCTGTAGCCTTATTTTTGCAACCACTGTTCACAGACCACTGAGATAGTTTGATTAAAAATGCTTACATGGGAGGCCGAGGCAGGCAGATCACAAAGTCAAGAGATGAAGACCATCCTGGTTAACACGGTGAAATCCCAATTATACTAAAAATACAAAAAACATTAGCCAGGCTAATGTTTTGTTTAGTGGTGGCAGGTGCCTGTAGTCCCAGCTACTCGGGAGGCTGAGGCAGGAGAATGGCGTAAACCCGGAGGCGGAGCTTGCAGTGAGCCGAGATCACACCACTGCACTCCAGCCTGGGCGACAGAGCGAGACTCCATCTCAAAAAAAAAAAAAAAAAAGAAAAAATGCTTACATGACTAAATTCTCCTATTTTACATGCCTTAATATATTCTGGATGGTGAGTCATTTTATTTTTTTCAAGAGAAAATTGTTTGAATATGAAGACCGAACAAAACCTTTGAATGTCAAGTTGCAAAAGTGGCATGAAATGCTGAAATGAACATGTGCAATCATCCCATCACTGGCTTTCAAAGAAATAGGTAGAAAAAAAAAAATCTCAGCTGGGCCCAGCTCCTCCCTTGTTAACATGTGTATGCTGGTGTCTGGAGAAGATAGCGCAGGACCCCACCTGTGTACAGAGGGATAGGAATATTAAGGATGAAGAGGAGATCTAGGCACAGAAGGCAATGGACCTGAGCATTCCCAGAACCTCAGCTTTCCTGACCTGAGCCTTTGAGCCAAATGTATATTTCTGAGAACCCTGGTTCCATTTAATTTACTAAATCTACTTTTAAGTTATCACTCTAGGTGGGTAAATGTCCCAGGTATAACCACGTTTACAAAGAGGAGGAGAAAAGCTCTTAGATTTGGCAGCATATTAAGGATCATAAACTTACACGTATAATACAGGCTGAAAGTACTAGAAGAGAGTTACTAAGAGGTCAGTGTAGCCAAGTGAAAAGGACATAATATCCAGTGATAGGAAATCAAGACACAGTATAAAGACAGCAGCTGGTGAGATGAGCTCTAAAGTAAGGCTTTGGGAATGAGAACTTCCATTAAGGCAAGGAGTTGGAAGTTGGAGCGGTGATCTATAGCACAGGATGTGTGTTTAAACAGGGGGAGAAATTAACTAGAGAATGTCATTTGGGGTCCCAGAGTGCCTGACAATAAAAACCAATCAGAGGAATTGATGTTCACTTGGTTTGATAGTCACTGACGAGGAAAGTGTGTCAATGGAGTGGTAGTTTGAAGAGAGTGGAGAAGCTGGAAGAACAAGGATTTGGGAGGCCAGTGGAGTGTATTAGTAAAGGAATTATTGATGTCTCATGCATCTGTAAATAACAAGTTCCAACTTTCTGATTTTCACTCCTTTTTATAAGGAGCTTACAAAATGACAACTTGGGCACCTGATTAAGAGCCAGCTGCCATCCATCTATTAGGAAGTAGATATCTTTACACATTGTGTGTGGATTGTAAACTTGAAGTTTTTCAGAGAGTAAAGTGGGGGATCAGGTGATTAAGTAAATCTGATTGCAATCCTAATGCATTTCCCCGCCCCTCTGTGCTGTCACCTTAGGTAGCATTAGTAGCCTCTACTGTTCATCCTATGCTTCTCAAATATAAGAATAACCTGGAGATATGATTAAAATGTGCACATCTGAACTGGGGTCTGGTCTGAGACTCTGCATTTCTAACAAGTTTCCGGGTATTGACAATACTGATGGTTCATAGACCACACCTTCGGGACTATTAAAATACTTTCTTTTTGCATTATGCATTGCAGAGAAAGTGACTGAAAATAAAGATAGGGCAGAAGTAGACCCAGTATGCATACAAGGAGAAACGTCATTAAAAATAATAATGAGAACAATAATGCCTTACATTTGATTAGTGTTAGAGTATGGAAAGTTTTTTTGGAATATTATCTCATTTGACTCTATTCAAATTATCTATCTACATTCAGCCACTATCATCTGGTACATACACACACACATAGATACATATACACACACACACACACACACACACACAATGAAGAGTCATGCATTGCTAAACAACAAGGATACATTCTGAAAACCATGTTGTTAGGCAAATCTGTCATTGTGAGAACTTCAGAAGTACCATATGGGTTTGAACTTACACAAACCTATAGGGTACAGACTAGTACACACTTAGGTTGTATGATATAGCCGATTACTTCTAGGCTGCAAACCCGTACAGCATGCTACTGTATTCAGTCATGTAGGCAACTGTAGCACAATGGTAAGTATTCGTGTCTCTGAACATAGAAAAGGTACAGTAAAAACACGGTTTGAAAGCATAAAAATGGTACACACTGCTATATAGGGCAGTTACCACGAGCAAAGCTTGTGGGCCTGGAAGTTGTCCTGGGTCCATCAGGGAGCGAGCGGAGAGCAGGTGAGAAGGTCTAGGAGATTCCCATACATGACTGTAGTCTCTATAAACATCTACACTTAGGCTACACTAAAACCATAAAAAATTTTTATTTCTTCAATAATAAATTAAACTTAATGTAATAACAGCTTAAAACACAAACAGATAGCTATAAAAAATGCTTTTATGTATTTATATATTTATTCTATAAGCTTTTTTCTATTAAAAAAATTTTTTGCTTTTTAAACTTTGTTTGTTAAAAACTAAGACACACACACACATACTAGCCTAGGACTACAGAGGGCCAGGATCACCAGCATCACTGTCTTCCACCTCCACATTTTGTCCCACTGGAAGGTCTTCAGGGGCAGTAACATACATGGAGATGTCCTCTTCCATGGTAAGGATGTCTTCCAGAATCCCTCCTGAAGGACCTGCCTGAGGCTGTTTTATGGTTAGCATTTTTTATAAGTAGGAGTACACATCTAAAATAACAGTAAGTTGGGAGGCCGTGGTGGGCAGATTGCCTGAGGTCAGGAGTTCGAAACCAGCCTGGCTAACATGGTGAAACTCCATCTCTGCTAAAAATACAAAAATTAACCAGGCGTGGTGGTGCACACCTGTAATCTCAGATACTCAGGAGGCTGACACCGGAGAATCGCTTCAGCTCAGGAGGCAGAGGTTGCAGTGAGTCGAGATCACACCACTGCATGCCAGCCTGAAAGACAGAAGGAGACTCCATCTCAAAAATAAAAATAAAAAATAAAATAACAATAAAAAGTATATAAATACAGAAACCAGTAACAGCCATTTATTATCAAGTATTATGTACTGTACCTAATTGTATACGCTAGACTTTCATATGACTGGTAGCACAGCCAGTTTACGTGAACATCACCACTAAGTGATAATAATTTTTCAGCTTCATTATAATATTATGGCACTACTGCAATGTAGTCTATCATTGACTGAAATATCATTATTTGGCACATAGCTGTACATTCATATTACATTAAGATCATTTAAATATTTATTTGTCTTATAAATTTTCATTCAGGATAACATCTACTAATAACTGAACAATTCAAAGAAATGACTTTCTGTAGATGAAAATGTTCATGACCTTTTGAATTATTCAGATAATTAAGTAGAATTGCCCCCTAATTGCCCCTGTTACCTTATCAGGACTCCAAAAGATGTGAATTCAAAGTCCTTTGACTATGTACATTAGCAAAAGTATATTAATTTTTCCACAGACAAATCTCTCAGAAAAGTCAGTTGCAATAATAGATACTATCATTCATGCATTTTTCCCCCTCAAAGCATATGAATGTCAGTTTATTTCCAGCCAGATTTTTCCAAGAGTCATGTCAAGATATAAAAGTATTGAAGAAAAGAATTGGAAATTTGGTTTACAATTGTATTCTAGATTTATCTCCTTCCCAGTGAATCAAGAAATATGTAGTAAGATGCCAATTTTCCTAACAGGAAAATTTAGCATGCATTCTGTTCTTTCCTTTAAAAAGTTAAAGTCCACCTGTGGAATGAGGAAGCATAAAGAAGGATCGATGTTTCCAGCCCTTTTCTTTGAAAAACATGGGATAGATTGCTATCTTTCACCACTGTCACTTATTCCGTGAAATGTGGGCAGCATAGGGTGAGAGGGATGGAGGATTTGGGGAGGAGATGCTGCGATCCTGAGCATGCAGACTTTGCAAGGCCAGAACACTTTTATGGAGCATGAAGCACGCATCTAGAACAGGACTGGAATGAAGCCTTGGTGATGAGGGGTTGGGGCTATTCTGACTTCCATCTGCTTCCTTTCTTCTCTCACCATGGTAAATAGGATTTCAATTCCCAATGCAGAGATACTCATCATTAGTTATTTAAAACATCATAAATTGAAACTTTAACCTCTTTCTTCCCTGACTGGGCCAGCTTCAACGCTACTAAAGATGAAATACAAAGTGATAAGAATTAACTAAGGCAGTAGTACAAAATTTAGGAGAGCAGATAAATAAAAACCTCTACAAGGAGAACACAGTTTATTGAAAATTATGCTGACATCCATAGAACGTAAATAATTCTATTCCAAAAATCTGTTTGTAAATCAAAACACATTTTTCCATAAGACAGTGTTACTCATGGCAGAACCCTGAGATGTCTAATTAATTATACCTGTAACTGGATCAGAGAGAGTGGTCAGACTTAGTACATTACCTAACAAGATGAAACAGAAAACACACTCAGATTTCAAACTTGGAATTCCAGGAGCAGGAGAGCCTGCGTGCTGGGTCAATCTAGCCTCTTTCAGTTCTGAGCTACTTACAGGGGCCCATAGGCAGATGCTGACTTTAGGGAGTGATCAGCATTTGAAGGCAGCAGCAGGGAATTCAGAATCAGGGATGAGAATGTTTGGATGTGAGGTAGAGGCAGGGCATCTCCGGCTGGTAACCATGTCTCAATTTTACTCTCACGGAGATTGTTACTCTTTCCCCACTTCCCTTTCTGCCCTTGCAAATTATCAAATCTATTGCAAGAATTCTGTACTGTCTCCATTTCCTCTCCTTCCTTTTACTCCTCACTTTTCTAACAATCTGACTCACCTGCCCTGTTTTGCTCAATTTTCGTAAAGGGCACCCACACCTACTTTATTGTTGAATTTATTTGCATCTTAATGACCTGGTCTGCTTTCTGGAAATTCTGCACTGACCAGCTAAATAATATCGGCTTCATCTCCTCCTGTATCTCTGTCTGCACCTTCCAGTTACTTTTATTCATCCATCTTCCATCTGTGGCCCATTAAATTTTCGTTTTCTTAAGTTCTCTCTCCTCTTTCCTCTTCTTATCCTACACCCTCTTAGCTTCCATCCTTGTGGCTTCAAGTACAAGATCCATGCTGACTCTCCATGTATTTCTTCAGCCACCAACTCTCTCTTGGCCTCCAAATATCATATTTTTAAGTTGCAATTAGACTTATTTTCAGAGATGTGATACAGACATCTCAAACTCCATGTCAAATGAATGTATTGCCTTTCCCTCAAAAATTACTCATATTCTAGAGGCTCATGTCCAAGTTACCACAAACCTGGTCATCCAAACTAGAAATCTCAAGAGAAATCTCAGAGCCATCCTCATTGCTTCTGTCTGCACAGAAACCCAAAAAGGTACATCTAAGTCTTCCAGATGCTGTAGAACTTTAAGTCGGAAAATTTGCATCTATTTCCACTTGGCACTGCTTAAATTCTGGGACCCATATTATTTGTCCTGGGTCAATACAGTAGCAAACTCCTAATTTTATCTTCTTGTCCTCAGTTTTTTCTTCCTCTGATCTGCTATTTACCTCTTTTTGATATTAGTGGTATCTCTATAAAATACAGCCAAGATAAGATTACCCATGTCTACAAAAATGATTTTCCTTACTGCCATCTTACAGGTTAAAGACAAAACTCCAAAAATGGCATTGTTTTTACAACTGAGTTCCAAACTTACATTTCTGGCCGGTGCTCTAGCCGCACAAGTCAACTCATCAGTAATTTTGCTACAAACGCAAATTCCGATTCCTCCTAAGAACTTTTTGACTGTCTGCAGAGCACTTATTCATCCTTCACCCCCTCAGGAAGCTAAAGTTCATTGCTTCACAGTCCTGGTCTGGCCTCCAAAATCAAAGCTAAGGATGTACCATTTGGAGGGGCAAAAGAAAAGACCCCTGAGGGGTACCTTCCTGAGGGTCTTTGTAGACAATACACATACCCACCATTATCATGAAAAAAAAAAGGGAAGAATAGGGGGGTGTCTGTGTGTGTGTGCATGTGTGTAGGAAATTTGTAAAAGTCCCAGACAGCAATGGAATCTATAAGCTAGAGAAGGTACAAAGGATAAAAATTAAAAAGAAAACTTATAAGGTTGGTACATGTAATTTAGGGAATCCTTAATCATAAACATGATGCTGACACATGATTAAATTGATACAAGTAAATTTAATAAGTATCTTAACACAAGTAAGAGCAAGGTATTTTAAAAATTGATGTAAGAGTCTATAAGTGATTCCACAAATATTTTGAACACCTACAGTATTTTGGACACATGTAGAAAGAGAAATAGGGGATAACTCTAGCCATAGACATGGGTTAGTAGGAGTTCTATCACCTTCCTACAGTTCTCTTGCCTCTAATCAAGACAGCAAACCTTTAGAACATATACGTAGGGCCATAGTTGCAGAGGTTGTTGGTCTATAAGCACTACAGGAGCTCCCCACCATGGAACATCCAAATGACTTTGTAAAAACAACAAGTGATGTAAGTTGGTACTTTTTTTCCTCTGACAGAGTGGCAGATTGTGCCAGCAAAATGGGAAAAAGAGAGATAAAGAGCCTGGACTTTGACAAGGCTTTGTATTCTGTCCTCTGTAACATGGTCGTGACCAGGTTTCTTAGTTGAGAATTTGTGGTATGGTCTCCATGGGCTATGAAAATGTAGTGTGTATTTACCTACGTGTCCACTTCCAAAGATGCCAGTTAGTAGCTCAATGTCAGTTTAGAGTGTAGCATAAGAATGCTTTTGTAACACATGATATTCAGCTTACATATCAATGATCTACAAGAAGCCATGGAGAATCTGACAATCAAGGGTTAACAAATATTTTGAAGCTAATGCAATATTATGCTGACTATTGCAAATGGTTATTTCTTATGATTCCTTATATACTACATTAGGCAGAATCCCTGACATTTACTGTATGAAATATAGACATAAAGTAAAAAATTACCATTTCGATTTGAAATGTGACTCTGTAAAACCACAAGGAAATAGAATGCAGATAAATGCAATGCTGAATAATAAAGGAAAATAATAAGTACATGTGATTGAAATGGAAAATCAGATGATCAAGGAAAGCAGGAATCCCAGAAAAAGACCCAGTAGCAGTTATAACTGACTTCGAACTAAAGGAGTAACCAGTGAAGTTAGCTAAAAACAAACAAAAATCAGAAGAAACACTTCTGGAAGGGCAGCGTGAAGAGCTCAACAAACACTTTTCCCAATGAAACCACCATAACTGGCAAAAGTCACTTAAAAAATAAACCCACAGACCACGGGTGGTGGCTCATGTCTGTAATCCCAGCACTTTGGGAGACTGAGGCGGGCCGATCACGAGGTCAGGAGATCAAGACCATTCTGTCTAACACGGTGAAACCCCATCTCTACTAAAAATACAAAAAATTTGTGTGGCAGGCACCTGTAGTCCCAGCTACCAGGGAGGCTGAGGCAGGAGAATGGCATGAACCTGGGAGGTGGAAATTGCAGTGAGCCGAGATGGTGCCACTGCACTCCAGCCTGGGTGACAGAGCGAGACTCCATCTCAAAAAATAATAATAAAAAATAAAAATAAAAATAAATAAACTCACACACACATAACCATTTAAATCAGTCTCTGAAAAGTATTCTAAAGAACTGCAGCAAATGGAGCAACATTTATTCAAGACTATACTACTAAATCTCAATGAGAATACCAAGAGTCTGTGGTATTTGACCTACTTGCTCCATAACCTCCTGCTCACCATGATGGAAGCTCCACTCCAGTGGGGTGTATCTAAGTGATATCATCCAGCCCTTACGTGTAGGTTAGAAGCTTTACTTCCAATGCAGAAGAGCTTCGACACTGTTCCGGGCAACGGTCTTTTGAATATGACACTGAAAGCACAGGCAACGCAAACAAAAATAGACAAATGGGTCTACAGCAAACTAAAATGCTTCTGCACAGCTGAGGGAATAATCAACAGCACAAAGAAAAGTCAATCTAAAGAATGGGAGAAAATATTGGCAGATTATAAAACAAATAAGGGGTTAATATGCAAAATATACGAGACTCATACAACTGAATGATCAAGAAAACAAATAATGCAATCTAAAAATGGGCAAAGAAACTGAATCAATATGTCTAAAAAGAAGACACACCAATGGCCAGCAAGTATGTGAAATGGGGTCAGTTTACACTAATCAGAAAAATGCAAGTCAAAACTTTCATGAGACACCACCTCACTCCAGTTAGGAGGACCACAATCAAAAACCATAAATAAATAAGAAGTATTAGCAAAGACATAGAGAAATTGGACACCGCTGGATTTTAAGATGATAAGGCTGCTCTGAAAAACAACGTGAAGATTCCTCAAAAAATTATAAATAAAACTACCTTATAATCCAGTAATTCTACTTCTGAGTATATATCCAAAAGTATTGAAAACAGGATCTTCTTGAAGGGATAAGTGCACTCTCATGTTTATTGCAGCACTATTGACAATAGCCAGATCTGGGATCAACTTAAACGTCCACCAATTAATAAATAAAGAAAATAAATAAATAAATAAAAGGATATATATATACACACACACACACACATATGCGTATATATATAATGGAATATCATTCAGTCTTAAAAAAGAAGGAAATCTTGCCATATACTACCACATGGATGAACCTTGAGGACATTATGGTAAGTAAAAAAAGCCAGTCACAAAACACAAAAGGACTAGTACTGTCTCATTCCACTTATATGAAACATTTAAACTAATCAACCTCGGCCGGGCGCGGTGGCTCAAGCCTGTAATCCCAGCACTTTGGGAGGCCGAGGCGGGTGGATCACGAGGTCAGGAGATCGAGACTATCCTGGCTAACACGGTGAAACCCCGTCTCTACTAAAAATACAAAAAAATAGCCGGGCGCGGTGGCGGGCGCCTGTAGTCTCAGCTACTTGGGAGGCTGAGGCGGGAGAATGGCGTGAACCCGGGAGGCGGAGCTTGCAGTGAGCCGAGATCACGCCACTGCGCTCCAGCCTGGGAGACACAGCGAGACTCCGTCTCAAAAAAAAAAAAAAAAAAAAAAAAACTAATCAACCTCATACAAATAGAAAGTAGAATGCGCTGGTTTCCTGGAGCGGGGGGAAAAGGGAACTGGGGATTTTCCAATAGATACAAAGTTTCAGTCATGCAAGATAAAAAACTTCTGGAGATCTACTGTGTAACAATGCACATATAATAATACTGTACTGTACACTTAAAATCATTGAGGATAAATTTATACTACATGCTTTTCCAAAATAAAAAAATAAGTAAAGAAAAGCATCACAAAAAAAGTCTCAATTAATAGAAAATATCAATAAAAAGAAATTATAATTAAATAACCAAAGGCCAATTCTGGAAGTGAAAAACCATAACCAAAATAAAAAAAAAAATGTACTAGAGGATTCAACAGCTAATCTGGGCTAGCAGAAGAATCATCAGAATTGAAGATCTATTGGTAAAGATTATGTAAACTAAAGAACAGAGAAGAAAAATGAAGAACAGAGCCTCCAAGAAATGTGGACCATGATTAAGCACCACAATATGTATAATGGAAGAACAAAAGAGAGACAGAAAGAAACAGAACAAATAGTCACAGAAATAATGACTTGAAATTTCCCAAATTCAATGACTATTAGTCTATACACCAAAAACCTCAGTAAATTCCAGTAGGATAACTGCAAGAAGATACATACCTACAAAAAAATGAGCAAAATATTTGAACAGACATTTCTCCAAGAAGATCTATAAATGGTCAATAAGCACATAAAACGATGTTCAACATCATAAGCTATCATATAAATGCAGTCAAAGCCACAATGAAATACCACTTCGCATGCACTATATGACAATTTCACATGCAATATTTGGCTACAACCAAAAAGACAGTCAATGGGGAGGATGCAGGTAAATTGGGATTCTCACTGATTCCTTCTGGAAATAAAAAGCGGTGAAGCCACTCTGGAAACAGTTTAGCAGTTCATCAAAATGTTAAACATGGAGTTATCCTGTTATCAAGTACTTCCACCCCTAAGTATATACCCAAGAAAAATAAAAACTTATGTCCACACAAAAGCTTCTACACATAATCATAGCAGCATTATTTGTAATAGCCAATAAGTGGAAACAATCCAAATGTACATCAGTTGATGGATGGATAAGTAAGATATCATGTTATTAGGCAATAGAAAGGAATAAGGTACTGATACATGATACTCCACAGCTGAACTTTGAAAATCTCCAGAATTAGCCTTTGATTGTTTATTACGATTTATCTTTTTGATATTTTCTGTTAATTGAGACACTCCTACACTTTACTTAGATTTTTCTTATTGTGGTAAAGTGAAAGAAGTCAGTCACAAAATACCACATATTAGATGATTAATTCATGTGAAATATCCAGAATTGACAAATTTCAGTCGAGCTTAGAAAAAAAAAACAGCATAAAAATGGAGTTTATTCAAGGGAGCCAACATAAACCAGTCCATGAATATGTGATTGAGTGTTTAAGAAATGGTCTTTGTAAGCAAACTGACCTGGGTCCCAGTCTTGCTTTGTCATTATTTGCTGGGTGACTATGATGGTTAATCTCAGGTACCAACTTGACTAGGCCAAGGGATACCCATATGACTGGTTCAAGATTATTTCTGGGTGTGTCTATAAGTGTGTTTCTGGAAGAGACTCGTATTTATAATAAATTGGTGACTTTAGTAAAGCAGATGGCCCTGCCAAATGTGAGTGGCACAATCCAATTCACTGAGGGCCCAAAGAGAATGGAAAGGAGGAGAAATATTGAATGAACTCTGCCTGACCCCTTGAGCTGGGACACCCATCTTCTCCTCCCCTCAGTGCTCCTGGCTCTTAGGCCCTGAGACCTGGGCTAAAATCTACACCCTTGGCTCTCTAGCTCTCAGGCCTTCAAACTACAACACCAGCCTTCCTGGTCTCCAGCTGGCGATTGGAAGATAGTAGGACTTCTCAGCCTCCATAACCATGTAAGCCAGTATCTTACAATAAATCTCTTCACGTATACATCTCCTGTTGGTTCTGTTTCTCTGAAGAACCTTGACTAATACAGCAACCGCATGTAAGTGGGCCTCCATATTTTATTACTGACTTATAACTTGAAATAGTGATGGATATGTCTCAAGATAGTCATAAGAATTATGTTAATGACTACCAAATGGGAAGCATAGTACAGAGTACAACAATTTTTCAAGAAATAATAGTTGTTATGAACACTGATTTTAAAATTTGTGAATGGCTATTTCCTCTATTCTGTAATTTTAGACATCACTCCCATGTTTTAATTTTAAAAAATAGAACAGGACATTTTTCTAAACTGAATCAGTTTAACCTTCCAATGGTCTTAACTTGGAGAAAATGCAGGCATGCTAAATCTAGCTATGTCATCCAGTCATGACAGGTGTTCAACTGAGTGTTTCTCATATTCTCCCTGAACCCTGAGTTAACATTCCAGTAGTTTCGCCTAGGAGTCTCTAGTTTCTGTTTCCTGAGTCATCTCAACAGCTCTTTTCCTGCAGTTATAGAGATAGCTCTGTAAAACTACAATTATTCATATATTTACATACATGTTAGTTGTGTTGAAATTAATTTTATTGTTGCATATTTAGTCTGCCTCTCTCAGGAAAGCACTGGATCTTCAAGGGCAGAAAGGATATTTTCTTACATCATAATTATTTTTACAGTGCAGACCTTTTTTTTTTTTTTTTTTTTTTGAGACAGAGTCTCACTCTGTTGCCCAAGCTGGAGTGCAGTGCCACCATCTCAGCTCACTGCAACCTCCACCTCCCAGGTTCAAGCAATTCTCATGTCTCAGCCTCCCAAGTAGCTGAGACTAGAGGTGCACACCACCATGCCCAGCTGATTTTTGTATTTTTATTAGAGATGGGGTTTCACCATGTTGGCCAGGCTGGTCTCGAACTCCTGACCTCAAGGTGCAGACCTTTTTATATGAAGATGTCCTGCTGTCCAACTGGTTGTTTTGGAGACCACCAAACAAGGTCCCCAAACCTATTGGTGGGCTTTGGTCAGGCATAAGTTGATGTACAGCTCCCGCTGAAATAAGAGAAATTGTTGGACTCTGATCTAGACCAGTACAACTTCTTGCTCTAGTCATGTCGATGTGTCTTGGCATTTTTTACTTTTTCCTTACCTCATATAATTATTCACAAAGAGATAATGCTTTTATTTATTCACACTTTTCTTGACTCAAGAGCATGTTAACTTACAATGATGCAAAATAAAGCAAATTAATATAACCAAATAAAGCAAATTAATATAACAAAATAAAACAAATTAATAACATCGGTGAAAATAATGTAAAGATAACATGAAAGATTGCAAAGTGAAACTGGATCTAGAGTGGTGAGTTTGCAAAGTGTCTACCATCACTCTTCTACGTCTTGCTGGAGCTAGGCCACAAAGCGAGACTGAAGTGTTCTAGCAGACAGACAGTTGGGAGGAATTGACCAGTGGCGGGAGTTGCAGTGATCCTGAGTTATGAGCAAAGCAATTGCCAAAAACAATCAACTATTTCTAATACTAGTGGGTTTGCTGTGATGAACATGATTCTACAGGTAACAATGAATTAAATGACAGCATCTTTCAAACCTGGTGCTCATAGACTCCTTCGAGAAATATATTAGTATGTTACAGTGAAGGTGAGGTTCTGAAGAAAAACAAACAGAAGAAGAAATAGTCTTCTGCTTTTCTGGAATAGAATGATAAGTCATTCACCTCTTTAAAATTGTATATTAAATAAATACTTTATGATATACAAATGGAAAACATTTTAAATGCAAAAGCAAATGCAACTGGATTATATTTTCCACATGCTACCATTCTTGCATTCTCATTTTTATTATCTAAAACAGTGGTTTTTACAGCAATTAATCTTAAGTCTGGTTTTCCTTAGAAATGTTTTATCCATTAAAAAATAAGATTTTAAAATGTCTTCCATTAACAGAAAGATTGCATTGATTTTTCCCCTTAACCATACAAAGATATTTACAATAGATACCACTATGTTGGCCTCACGCTTGCTTTAGTGAATTCATGGCAGTACAATAAGAAAAGAATTCAGGGAGCAGATTCTAAATTAATTGGCAATTTGAACTTTGAATGATCATTGCTTTGTGCCTATTTGGGAAACATGATTGCTGGATTTAGAGATGGATAAAGACAAACTGCTCTACTCTGACAAACCATTCTTCTGAGAAAATTGAACTGTTCTTTTTCCAACGGGGTAATGATACCTAATCCATCGAGATGTAAAAACTCTATAAAAAGGCCTCTTTACAGAGCACTCCGGTCAGCCTGTTAAAGAAAGTGAGCAGTGTTCTTAATGGAAGATAAACGGTTGCCCTATAGGGTTTTATCTGTCATACTAATCTCAAAAAGCATCTCATATAAAACTAGAGTTAAAAAGACTGTCAAGGCGGGCTGCACCACTCTGTAAACTAATACCTGGGGCTTAGCACCCGAGTCCTGTACACGTGAAATGTTTAAAATATTTGGAAGAAAGCTTTTCCCTTCACATTAGTCTAGGCATACTCAGTGAACCCAATGTGAGATAATCCAAAACAATTCAGGTTCAACAAAGGTTGGGAAAATATTGTAGTAGACACAAAGCTTTGATGGAGAGCTTCTTTGATCTAAAGATTATAAAATACACAGTTTCTAATCTGACAAATTTTGAGCTGCAAAGCACAATATCTAAACATTCTTCTTTTGTCATAACAGTTTAATCCCTTAAGAATGTGATTTAAACCACTAGGGAGCAAAGGTTACCATGAGATTTGTATGAAAGAGGAAAACTGCCTCAGACACCTTGATAGAAGTCTGTGAGGGTCATTAAATGACATAACAAAATGTTGCTTACTATTGGCTCTGCCAGGTCAGCTTCAGTTCAAGGCATGTCAAATGCCCAGTTCCTTTCAGTGCGATTGGACAAAAGATGAAACAAGTCTCCCTCTTTCGCTCTCTCCCCCTCCCTACCCCTGTCTCTCCTTTTATCTTTACCCTTCCATTTCTTTTGTCCCTTTAGCTGAAGACCAAATTCCACTGGTGACACAAAACTAAGGTCTGTACATTCTCCAATTGCTACACCTACACTCTTCATAAAAATGCTACCGAGTTGTAATTATTTCTAAACGTGTAAGTTTTACAAAATGCATATATAGCATTTTAACCAGCAATGCCCAGAATTCAACATGGGAATGGCCATCATCCTTGACAGAGTGAATGTATCTGTTTTTTACATGGGCCAAATGAAACTGAAAATGCATGGTGTGACCAGATGGACTTCCCATTCCCTCTGATGGAAGGACGTGAACATATGAAGGCAATGGCATCTAAACCCTCATTATCTTAATCTCAAAGTACTAAGATACAGCAGTAGTCCAAGCATGCTAAACACATGGCTGGTCTGTTCATTGATCATTAGGCCCTTCAGTATAATTGATGCATCCTATGTATCAAATGTTCCTCGTTGGGATTTGAATAAAAATGGATTATCAATGATGCACTCACTTGGGCAACTGGGGAATTGTAGAAGCGATGTTTCATGTTTAATGCTGCAGAGGTTCATGAATTACACCTCTGGTCTACCTGTCATGTTTTGCTATAAGAAGGGCCGGGTAAATGGGGGAGGAAGGTTGGCTTTAGTAGGGAGACTTAGAGCTTCATTCAGTCAATGCAGTTTTCTCACCCCCACAACTCCAGATGGTTGTGAAAGCCTAGAAAACATGCATTCTATTTCTCCCAGAATTGTAGATTTAGGAAGAATCTTGCAAAATTATCTGCTCCAAGTAGCCAGATTTATGTATGTAAATGTCTATGTGCTTCAGGAAACAGATATTCTTTCCTTAAATATTTTATAAGCAAATTAACCCGTAAACTGAGCTTGCCAGATGACTAGTTCAACATCTATTTTTCAGGAGTAGGTACCAGAAGACACGGATACATAAAACTGAATCTGAGGCCCCTGTACCTCTGATTCTTATTGCTGCAGTGGTGGCAAACCACTTTGAAATTAGACGTAAATACACAGGACTTCCTGAAAGTTAAAGACCTTCATTAGGTTGGTCCGGAGAGGTCAATGGAAATCTAAAAAGAGTTCTGCCCTAAATTCCATCCCCATGAGTGAGTGAGGACATAGAGGTAGTTTCTGGGAAGGGCATCAGAGAGCATCCTAATAAATGAAAAGAACCCGTACTTCCCAGAGGTTGAAGTCAGGCCTCATGGTCACCTGGGCCAAATCTCCAAACAGAGCTAACCACCAGAGATGTGCAGTTATTACTTAGTGCTTAATAAATGTCCTGGAGTTCTCCCAGAAACACCAGTCTCTGCCTTCAGGGAACTCATGGTCCCTTTTCCCTAGCATCTAAGTATAAGCTTTCATTCTGATGTACTGAGGCAGTTTTTGTCAAGGGCCCGGACTTCTAGAATATGGGCTGTAAAAATTTGCAATTTGAGTTGAAGTCTTGATGAGAGCGACAAGTGCTGTTGATATTATACATTCATTGTGGGAGAGGGGTACAAAAATTTACAAACCACTGTTTGAATATCATGTTCTGTTTTTACAAGAAAAAATATTGCATTGTCATGGACCCTTTCTATGAAAACCTGGTTGGTGATCCTCTGTCAGAAGCAGACAGGCTTCTGAAATTTAATGACTTTCTTTCTTTATCCTCTTCATTATGCTGTTTCCTGCTTCCTTCTACTTTAAAAAGCACTGGAAAAGGGAACGTTTGTTCAAATTCAGGGGACTAACACTGCATACTTCAGAGCACTTTGAGACCTTGTCTGAAATATTCATAAGGCCACCAGTGATTATTTTTAAGAACACATGGAGGACACTGGAGAGATACCAGAGGACTTGAAGAGGGCAAATGTAGTGTCTATATTTAAAAACTGGATGAACGATGACCCTGGAACTATGGACGTCAGCTTATTTTCCTTACCTGAAAAAACTAGAACAAATCATCCAAAAATCAATTTGCAAGCACTGAGGAGGGCGCATCGTGCGAGATAATAATTCACTGACCGTCGGGAAGCAAAAGACTGTCAAAGTTTTATAATTTCCTCCTACGATAGTGATAGCCTGGTAAATTAGAGGGCAGAAATGGCAACATATTTCTTCACTATTAAAGTTTATTGTCTCTTTAACTTTCCTACATAATCTAAGTAAATATGAACTAGGACTAGAGGTCATAATAAAGTTACATGGGAACAGACATAATTGTGGTGCTTTACTCAAATATTAACCAATTTATTATAATTACATTTCAATTTTACAGCTTAATAAAATGGGATTTTCTAAGAGGTCAGTTTGGGATCTAGTACTATTTAATATGTTCAATTTTACCACATAGGAAATAGACTATACACTTCTTAAATGAACCAACAATAATCTAAGAGGCACAATTATCCCCTTTAGCAACAGTGTTAGAACACATACTGTAACACTAAAATAATAAACAGAATGGAGTTTAGCGGCATAGGGAAAAATACAAAGATATTTTTCCTGTTGAGCAACAAGAAATATATAAAGTAAGGAGAATGAGAGAATTCCCAAGGATAAATTTTTTAGAAAAATCTAGGATTGAAGCTGGAATACATGTTGAAAATTATTCAGCAATAAATGGTTATGGGAAATAAAAAAGCATTTGCAAACTATCAAATTCACTATTGCACGTTTAAAAATAATAATTTTAGGCTGGGTACAGTGACTCATCCCTGTAATCCCAGCACTTTGGGAGGCTGAGGCAGATGGATCATTTGAACCCAAAAGTTCAAGACCAGCCTGGGCAACATGGCAAGACTTCGTCTCTACAAAAAACAATAAAAATAAAAATAATGATTTAATAAAAAAGGTTTCTAACAAAATTAAGGAGAATTAGAGTTAGCTGGCACCCAATTCACCAGAAACTTAGCATCAAACTGTGAGCTCTGTCAGGATGAGCTCTTAGAGGGCTCGCTGCTAGAAAGCAGGCTCTTCTTCCCTGACAAGCACTCAGTGGTCACCAGAGCCTAGACTGAAGACTTCTTTGCTGGGAGAGCTTAAAATATAGGCCTGCTTCTCAGTGCCACGACATCGGCCCAAAGCAATTACCTTCCTCCAGTAGACAGGCACTGCAATTGAGAGGAAGCATTTAGAACAGTTTGACAGAGTGATTTTAGGTCTGTCGAATCCAGTAATAAAAAAAATTGACACTTGTATTTTGTACACCTTTTTAAACTTTCATTTTCCTAGTACTTCATTTCTTTTGCATGGTTTCACAATGAATTGGGAATTTAGAAACCTGTCTTCTCACTACAGATAGTTTAGTAAAAAATTGATATGGAGCACCTAGAAAATGGGAGAAAATAAATTCTGTCATTATATTACCACGGACTTTTTTATTTAAGACCATTTCTAGAAAAAATATTTCAATGTTGAAAAACTATCAAAAAGATTTAGAGTCATGAATGTGGTTCAAAGGTAAGAAATAAAACCAATCAGTGGATTATAAATCTATTGCCATAAAATTATCTCTTTAAATGTCTTATTTTGTGATGTAATTTTTCTAATTCTTCAGGGTTAAAGTCCATTCCTTCTTCCCTTCCCAAACACAACAAGCATATCTATTTTAGTGTGGATGGTCACAATAAATTCTTTCCAAGTTCTTTAGTTTAATAGATTATTTATTAAGCTATTAAGTAATTCTGGTCCTGGCATTATTTACTTCGAAGATTGGTGTAGAATCAGTTGCTAGGTGCTATCCATGATCAAAAGCCTTAAGTCCACACAGATTGTCTATGTATTTCCCTTATCTATATTCCTATCACTCCGTCACAGAACACAATTAAAGTGCTCTGACAGGAGGAACTGGAGTGATCCTTGACACCTTATTGCTCTGGGCTTAGGTAATTGGCATCCTCTTTTATCTATCAAGGGGGCACTTTTCATCAAAAGCCACATCTTCTACACATGGCTTTAAAATAACACATAATGGAAAGTTTTCCACATGCTAAAGATAATGAAAATAAAAGAAAGCCACAGGTTAATAGCCTGGTAGGTAAAAGTTCATCTCATCTTTCCTATCGGCCACTTTTATAGCACTCTTACCCTTATGACATTCTCAGAGGATGGCAAGAGGATGCATTCAAAACTGTGAGCTGAAAATGGAAAGTGTACTAGTGTGGCTAATTGAAATATACTGACCTAAACGAACCAAGTGGATGCCTGGGCATGTGATAATAGGACTCTGTTGATAACATTGAGTCTTACAGACTCTATCAAGGTTGGCCCTTTCTCTGTTGGGAGCCATGTTGAGTTTCTCAGTGACTACCCACACAGCCATGATGTAGGTCCTACCAGCCAAAGAGCAGAGCAATCTCCTCAACGAGGTGCCAGGATCTCATGAGTATTTGACTCCTGCCCAGGTTGCTTAGGGGAGTCATCTCCTCCTGAGACACTCAGGACCGAAGACTAGTCCAAACACTGCAACCATCGCTCCTTGCAGTGCCAAGATCTAGGCATGTCAGCATCTTCCAGTTATGGAAACCTTCTTCATAAGGTGTCAGTGGCAATCTACATCCCAACTGCCACCAACGTCATGAAGTTCTTGACTATCCACATGGAGTCTCCCACACGGTCAGCTATGATGACCTTCATCTCCTTTTCATTCCTTCCTCATCTACTACACTGGAGTTTAAAACTCACTACCCAGTTTGGCTTCTCTCCATCATATCTGCAACTTGGGGGCCTCAATGTCTGGCCAACAACCTCCTCGCCTCTCAGTTTTCATTCGCGTGCCCACTATGTCTTTGGCAGTGCTCCCCAGCTGCTCATACCCCATTTTCTCCTCCCCGATAGAGCCTGTGGGCGTCAGCCTTCCTCCACTCTGTTCAGTCTCTCCGTGTGATCTCCTAAGCTACCTTCTCTCTTACCCACACTCCTGCAACAAAATCCCAACCCTAGTTCTTCTCCAGAATCCTGATACAAACAGCATAAAGCCAAGTGGTCCATGCTTCAAGAAAAAAACCAAAAAACCAGCAAGAAGTAAGAAGTCCTCGCTAATCTGCCTCAGACGTTCAGCAAGTTATCTCTTTAAGTGTAGGTGAACCCTCGGCTGGTGGAGGACTCTGGGCAGGGCGGGATGCACTCATTGCTCCCTTTAATTCCCCTCTCTGGGCCTATAGTTCCTAAGCAATAAAGCAAAGGGATTAAAATCAATGAATCCTTTTTAATCTAATCTTTCTATCACTTTCTACTCCACTTGTTTTCTTCAATAAAACTCCTATTTTAAATAAAATTCTATTAAGGAATTTCCAAATATTAAATAAATATAGAAATAAAAGTAGTAGAAAGGGACTTTCAGGTAGTATGTATTTAAATTGTTTGGCAAAAATAAATGTTTAACTTTTATTGCCCCAGAAACACCTATGGAGAGCCCAGGGCTGTACAAAGCTCATTTTGAAAACTGGTGTGCTACACATTTGGACTGCAAGCCTTAGAATATAAAAAAGATAAATTGTACAGGAGTATATTTAGTATAACTCCATTTATACACACACATATGTATGTATATATGTGTGTATATGTGTACATGTGCATGCATATATACGTACTTGGATATATGCATATATATTCTTAAACAGAACTGTTCAGGAAAAGTCATTATGAAAATCAACACTGATACTTTCCCAAGAAGAAGAGAGTATGAGCAGAGAATTCTATTCTTCCATACAACAGGATTTTTTTTTATCATGAGCATGTGTTATTTTTATCATTTTAAATAATAGAAAAACAAATCACCAGACTTCAGGTTTTCTGAGTTCCCTTCCAGCCCTAAGATTCTGTGATTTTGTTTTTTAAAACCTGTGAGTAAATTTTCCTTCTCTTCCAGTAGCTGCAAATATCAAAAATTACTTGTGAAAAATGCTGCTCTAAATATCAACAGCAGTATTTCTAGAAAGAAATTCTTCATCAGAAGCTCTTAGGGGTTGAATTGTGTCCCCACAAAAGGCATGTTTGAAGTGCTAACCCCCTGTACCTCAGAATGTGACCAAATTTGAAAATTGGGTCATTGCAGGTGTATTTAGCTCCACTGAGATGAAGCCATACTGCATAGGAAGGACCCTTGATCCAATGTGAAGACACAGAGACTCGGAGAGGATGCCAGGAAATGACAGAGGCAGAGACAGCACTGATGCACCTGCAAGGCGAGGAGTGCAAAGGATCCACGGCCATCACTAGAAGCTAGCAAGGGGATTCTTCCCAGAGCCTACTCCCCACTTGAGTGCCCAGCCTGCCCACATACTGAACAGTTGTCATAGACCCTATGAAGAAGACTTATTAAGTGGTCTTTTGTATTCAGTGCTCCTGGATTCAGATTCATGAAGAAGAGTTAAAACTCAAGGATCAAACCATTCTGCATCTGGTTTGAAGCATGTGAGGTACGATATTATCACAACCACAAACGGTACTATATACATCACATTGCTTATACTGTGTTACTGATTAGCTTCACCCTCAATCGTCACTAAAGAAATTGAACTGACCGTGAATATTTTATATCAAGAGACCATCAACCTGAAAAGAGCTTCCAAAAGTAAACGCATAACTGAGATCTGGAGTTAGTCCTGCAAGCAAAGTGACTTGGATTTATTTTAAATTTAAAATGTAGTCCATGTAATCCTTAGGCAGCATTATTTTTCCTCTATAATAAATTTCTAGTATTGGATCATATCCTATTCTAACTCAAAAATAATCTCTGAGAATAAAACAAGACACAATATATAGGGAGAATTGCCAGGGTGCAGTAGAGACACCCACACAACTGACCTAAAAACATCTCTCAAGTTGTTACAATATCTTTGAACTTAGCCAAAAATCTTAGAATCTCCAGTTTGGGCTCTGAATCTCTAGTAAGTTTTCGGATTAATTTTTTTTTTTCTTAAGGCTGCTTTTTCTAGGAAAATTTCAGTCTTCTGGTGGAAATCATTATATGTGTGAAATGGTATCTGACGCAAAGGAAGGTGTTCACAATCCGCGTATTTAAGGACTTCCTACTGTGTGCAAAGCATTTTTGTCTTCATGACTCTAGATACAAAGGCGAACTGAATATGATCCCTTATCAAACTTTACCAAGAATTCAATGATTATCCAGGTAGAAGAGATAAACATACCAGTAAATCCAAAAATGAGTCAATGTGAGCTTCTCTGCACCAGCCATTGACCCATCCCTGAGACTCTTTTGCAATGTTCATACTCAGAATTCAACTCTTCCTCTAGAGCCATTATAAGATTAGCTACCAGTTGTACATCAACCACTCCTAATACCTAGTGGGGTTTCAACGTTGCTTTGCATCAACGAAGGTGTCAATCACATCTATGGTGACCACCTCCAGCTCTCTCATCCCAAACCTCTGCTTCTGCGGGCCGCCTCCTCTGCCCCACCTCTCCCCTTAACTGAATGGGTTTGGTAAACCTTGGTTTGAGCTACATTTCTGACAATTATCTTCCACTATTTATACCTGCATGGTGCCGCTGATGTCTGCATGAGGAGGGGAGAGATAAAGAAGAAAGAGAAGAAAATGGAGAAGTGCAGTAAAATAAATAAATAATAAATAAATAAATAAAATTATAAAGGTAGCTGAGAGCCAGGTTCTAAAAGTCATTGAATGCCAACTGAGAAGGAATGATGTGATTCCATCTTTCTTTTAAAACAAGTACTAATATCTAAGATATTGCTAACCCTCTGATGTGTGTCACTGACTTGGTGATAGAATGTGACAAGTACCAAATTTTCTAAATGCTTTATTTGCCGTAACATTAAAGTACAATCAATATTATTACCATAATAATGGAATTTTATAAAAGTTGTGTGATAATGAACTCTAAAACAAATCAAAAAAGCAAAGCAAACTTTATATGGATCTCCAATATTGACCAATCATCTTCATTATAAGTTTTTATGATTGGCTGAAAAATGTACCTCCACCCTCAAGGATATCCACATCCCGTTATCTGGAACCTGTACATGTTACTTTCAACTGTAAAAAAGTGGGGAAGGGGTGTGGGGATGTGATGAAGTTGAGAAATTTGAGATATGAGATTATTCTGGATTTTCCAGAGGAAGGCAAAGCATCCTTCCAAGTGAAGTTGGAGAAGACAAAGATTTGAGGATGTGGCCACAAGCCAAAGACCCTGGCAGCCACCACAAGCCAGAAGAGGCAAGGAACAGATTCTATCTGAGTCTCCCAAAGGAGTGTGGCCCTGCTGATGCCTTGATTTCAGCCGAGTGATAGTAATTTGAGACTTCGGGTCTGCACAACTGTGAGATAATACATTTATTTTATTTTAAAACACCAAGGTGGTGGAAATCTGTTTCAGCAGCCATAAGAAACTAATTATTTTTATTATATCTGATGTGTAAACATCAAACAATGGATAAATTCCTTATGCTTACACCTATAAAACATCTCTAAAATCCCACCTCACCTATAAATTATATTAAAAGGAAGCTTTTTATTTAAGCCAATAAAACTCAATAACAACAGAAATATAATATGACATGATTATAAAAATAGGCCACTGTTTGCAGTATGAATATAGCTCTTACAGTCACATTGCAAGTTCTCTTAAGTGTCATCTGCCTATTAGAAGAAGTGTCGTCTTCTTATTATTTTTTTGAGATAAGGTCTCACTGTGTTGCCCAGGCTGGAGTGCAGTAGCTCAATCTCAGCTGACTGCAGACTTGACCTCCTGGGCTCAAGCCATCCTCCACCTCAGCCTTGAGTAGCTGGGACTACAGGTGCACGCCACCACACCCAGCTAATTTATTTTTTGTAGAGATGGGGGTTTCACTATGTTGCCCAGGCTGATCTTGAACTCCTGGACTCAAGCAATCATCCCACCTCAGTCTTTCAAAGTGCTGAAATTACAGGAGTGAGCCACATGTCCGACCTGAATTTTCTTTATGACCGAAAACTTTTTTAATCTGTTAGTGGTTTTACGGAGCTCCCACCCCCACCTCAAGAAATGCGTCAATCTGGGTAATACTTGCATTGATCGGTTGGATGGGTATGTTATGCCGTGGAATATCAGTACAAACAATCTCTAGAGTATCCGTGCTTAACAAATAGAAAGTGATTTTTTATGTACAAGACCACTGCCTCATGGAATTACACTGCATTCAATGGTATCCTTGCAGTAGCAGCTCAGAGATCGGGGCTTTTATATCTCACAATGGTACCGTCTGCAAACGCACGATTTAACGTTTGCTGCACTGGAGGAAAAGAGCACAGAAGGGTTAGGCGCCAGCTCTCAGATGCCTTGGCTCAAAAGGGAATATATTTCACTTCCACTTGTGGCTCATTCCCTAGAAGTGGTCGCGTGGCTTCATGTAACTGCAGGAGGGTTGGGAAGTGTGGGGGAGCTCATGGATATTCTGAAAGCAGTAAATATCTCTGCCAAATACGAACCTACAATGACGTACCTTCCAATCACTTGCGTTCAAGTTATTTGGTGTAAGAGGGGCAAAATTGTAAGCAGCCCCCGCTTATGTGATTGCTACTGCCCTCGGGCTGCCTATCTGTGATGCAGCACTAGTTAAAAGCCTCCATCACGATTCTGCTAGTACTAACACTAACATCAGTTTATTATAGTCAAAAACACTTCCCATCTTAAACTATAGAGAATTTAGAAAGACAAAAAAGGGTTTAAAATGCGTAATCAACTTCCATTCACTTCTGCATTGCGCCTAGGTTAGAATAATTCCAGAAATATTTCATTCAGGTGAACAAAACCAAAGGCCAAGTAATTATTAAAGTGAAATTGACATACTGTAGTCATACTGAATGGTATGTTGAAATGATGTAAGTTCAATTACTATATATCTTTTAAAATACAGGTTTGTATAGTTATTCTTTAATAGTATATAACTGCTTTTTTAAAAGCTATACACATTATTGAGATCTGAAAAAAGCTCAAAATTATTATAACTTTTTATTAAAAAATGTAAACATATATACAGAAAAGCACATAAAGTGTAAGTGGATATTTCAATTTTTTTACATCAGATTATTTTGTTAAAATATGTATTTGATCAAAAACCAGGCCCACATATATATGGAAACATATGTGATAGATATGTCATTACAAAATTTAGTAAAAGTATAATGGGCTACTCAATAAATATGTTAAGATCATAGACCATACAAATACTAATGATAAAATTAGGTTTTTATCTGAACCATGTGCATGCACACACACACATTTTTATTTGAATTAAAAATGTTAATACAAAATAATTATAAAACATTTAAGAGAAAACATGTTATCAGTGTTGAACAGCTTTTCTTATGTGAAGAAATATTAAGTACTGGAGATTGATAAGACTGACTCAATTAAAATTTAAAATAACTAATCTTAACAAACAACTCCATAAATAATGTAAAAAATAAACTGTAGACTAGAAGAAAATATTGTGAGTGTATATACCCCTTTTTACTATAAGAAATTAGAATATAGGCCGGGTGTGGTAGCTCGCACCTGTAATCCCAGGAGGCCGAGGCAGAAGGATCAATTGAGGTCAGAAGTTCGAGACCAGTCTGGCCAACATGGTGAAAACCTATCTCTACTAAAAATGCAAAAATTAGCCAGAATGGTAGCGCACTCTTGTAATCCCAGCTACTTGGAAGGCTGAGGCAGGAGAATTACTTGAACCCAGGGATTGGAGGTTGCAGTGAGGCCAGATTGCACCACTGCACTCCAGCCTGGGTGACAGAGTGAGATGCTGTCTCAAAAAAATAAATAAATAAATAATAAATAAATAAATAGAAAAAATTAGAATATAGAATATGTTACAAATTAATGGAAAAAGAAAAACAGCCCAATAGAAGAAAAGTGGTCAAAAATTGTGAATATTCTGCTATTCATGGAAAATAAAAAAGAAAACGAGAATAGCTAATAAACATATGAATATATTTCTGCAACATCAGTAGGAACCAGAGAGATGCAAATTAAACCAATGATGACATTCCATTTCAATTCATCAGACTGGAAAACCATCAATCATTCAGTGTTCCTGGCAATGAGGGAAAGAAATTTTCTATAATGCCATTGGTTATTTGATACAACCATATGGAAAGCAACTCTGTAATACCTAGTAAACCTGAAGATGAAGATTCTCTAAATTTAGAGGTTTACTTCTAGAGGACTACTATAGAGTGTGAAGAGTATTTCTTTCTGAAGTAGACTTTCTCTACTCTACACAAGAAAGTCTCCCGTAAGTGAGCAAGGATGTGTGTTGCAGCAGTATTTGTTACAGTGAAATAATGTGAGAACTAAAAGAAAACTACTATGCCTCAGCAGGACAATGTATAGACAAGCTGGCTTATTTGGCTATTAGAATCTTACAAGACCATTGATTAAATAAACTATGTCAACATGTATCAAAATATGTTGACTACAAAAAGCAAGGTGCAAAAGGGAAAATGTAGTGTGATACAATTTAAGAAAAAACGTAAGCAGAACAATATATATTGCTTATGAATATAAACATACAAAAAGTACAAACTTATGTATAGCAATTATGTACAAAACTCAAGCCTCCAGGGAGAAAAAGGAGGGGAATGAATGGGAGCCCAGCTTTAGCTGTATTGCTATTTTTCTTTTAAAACATAAAGGACAACTTTGAAAGCAATATGAAAAAATGTAAACATCTGTTAGTCTGAATGGTGGGTACAGGATGTCTGTATATTGTTTTCAGGGCTTGCTGCATATTTGAAATCTTTCATATAAAAATGTTTAACATCAAAATTGTCATATTTATTTTTCAGTTAAATGCCACTTTTTGATATCTTCAAATGGCTGATTTCATTACATGCATGATTTTAAAAGATTTTAATGAATATTGCACTGAAAAAGTGCAATATTTGTTTTACTTATGCATTCAGTGTGTCAAAATCTGGCTATGTTCATTGGGGTACGTTGCTGATGTGAAAGTCATCTATCTTGAGTGTCACAGCACATGAAAGATGGAGAACTTTTGGCGTAGAAAGAAAATTCTGATAGCAGAATCTAGGACAGAAAGAAAAAGATACTGGAAGCAGGGAGTTCAGTTGCAATAGACACTAGAGGCAAGGCAAAATTGAACATTTTTTCCAGTGCTATTTTAATAGCAGATTCAACAAGATTTGACCACTAAGTGAATATAGAGGAAAGTGCAAAAGCATCACTTAGAGATTTTATGTCTCAAAGAAGGTGACATTGAGACATAGGGAAACATGGTGCTTTTGAATGGAGAAGATAGCAAGCTCTAGTTTGGATGTGCTGGACTGGGTATGGCATCTCCCGTGTGAAGCTGAAGATGGGAGTCCACTAACAAAGAGGAAGTCCAGAATAGCAAGAGAACGTGACTCCCATCTGAGGCTCTTTCACTACACTTCCATCTCCTTCTACCCTTTTCTCTTTCCCCAGGTTGCTTCCCCTGCCATCTACTGAATTACCTAATATGCTTTTTGAATATTGTGTATTTCATAAATGTCCAAGAATCTTTATTTTTTAAGTGAATCTAACTATATTCCTCACTTTAAAATGCACTATGGGCAGTATTAAATTACATTTCTGTGGTTTGTTTAGCTTGCTTGGGGGTCTTGGTTTATCTTTTTTCTGGGATTTATTGCTCACCAAAACTTTCCTAAGTGTTTGTAGACCTTTGGAACTTAAGAGTTAATATCTATCATGAGAATGTAGACAATGGTTCTGGAAATATAACAGCCACTGGAAAGAACAAGACATCCTTCTAAGGCCTGTTTTAGTATGCTGTCACAGGCAACTTCACAGCCATCACGACAGGCTAGACTTGAGCCAAAATGCGCCTCCCATAACATCTAACAATTAGTGAATCAGATATCTATATATTGACCCCTGGAGGTGATTGAAGCTAGCAAGACAATCTAACACAACGAGTGAATTAATGAAGTGGTCCTAATCATCTCTAATATTACAACAGCCCAGCTGGGAGGCCAGAGAGGCTTAATTTTAGCTCTGATTCTATGAAATAGTCAAGGTGCTTTTACCTTTTTATTTGTTAGTTTATTTGCTTGTTTATCTGTAATTGAGATACACCCATAACTTATATACTATGGAATGATCCTGAAAGCAATACAATCACTAAGCAAGCAGAGTGAAACGGGTTCTGAATATAAATAGAAGCACAAGCACATTTACTATAAGGACACCATCAGCAAGGCGTTGCCTATCCCTGAGGCTGAGGAGAGTGGAGTATGCAGTTACAGGTCTGGTCTAGGATGGAAGTGTCAACATCCCAAAATGCACAACTCCCCCCGCCTCATGACATCCTGTTCTATGTCAGGAATGTCCAGAACATTCACATGAACCTCTTTCATGAAACATTGCCCACTCTAACATGATGGAAGTTTTCTATTTCTTTTATCCTCTAAGCCTAAAGCTGCCCCTACCCTGATATATGACTCTTTAAATTTGGAGGCCAGGCGTGGTGGCTCACGCTATTCAGGAGGCTGAAGCAGGAGAACAGCTTGAACCCAGGAGATGGAGGTTGCAGTGAGCCAAGATCCTGCCAGTGCACTCTAGCTGGGAGACAAAGCGCGACTCCGTCTCAAAGAAAGAACATGGAAACATTACTTTTGCACAGAATTATTTATTTATTCAGTAAATATGTATTAGCTTCAAGCAAAAATCTAGACACTAGCATAAAATCACAAAATAAAAAAAAAAAAAGTGTGCCCTTATAGGGTTTATATTGTTTTGAAGGATAGTATATTGAAATTATAAAAGTAAGATATTGAGCAAATCATTAAACTAAAGCAAGAAAAGTAAATTGATAGTCAAGAGGGTTTACAGTTTTAAAAGGAGCTTGTCAGAAAAGGGCTCACTTAGGAGATAAAACTGAGCCAAGACCTATGAGATGTAGGAGTCTTCCATGCAGCCAGCAGGAGCTGAGTGCCACAGGCAAGAGGCACAGCAAGTGCAGAGGCCCTGGAGTGGGGCTGCCTGGAAGTCAGAGGAACAGCACCAAGGCAGAGGGACCTGGAAACAGCCAACGAAGGAGAAGGAGCCTGAGCAGGACATTATTATCCTGAGTAAGTCCCACACTGTGAAGGCTTACTTTTCACTCTGAATGAAACGGGAAGACGCTGAAGCGCTTGATGAGAGTGATATGACTAGTGCTGCTGGGTTAGGAACACGATGCAGGGGCTAAGACAGAAGCAGAGACCCCCTGAAAAGTCTCTGAAATCGTGTCTGGAAGAGATGGCAGGAAATGAGCCCCTGAAGTTAGCCACGGAGCAGCAGTATTTTGAAAGTAGATTCTGGTTTTGCTGATGCATTGAATGCAGATTGTGCATGAAAGAGAAAAGTTAAAGAAGAATCCAAGGTTTTTGTGACCTGAGCAGCCTTGGAGGATAAACGTACCTTATGCTGTGATGTGGAAGAATGCAGGAGGCATTGGTTTGAAAGTCATTAAGAATTTATGTTTGAGGTCAGACACCCAGGTGAAGGTGTGACTGTGTTTATCAGTCTTTATCTGTTTCTGATGCACAGTGGATTATTTCCAAAGTGTGAGTTACTCAGTGTGGGATAAGGCCACATAGCTCTCCAGCAGGACGACCCAGGGCAGGCTTCAGGGCTCTGTCTGGGAAGAATGGCCTCCTCCTTCTTTCCTGCTCTTGTTTGGCCACTCTCCTGATCTCCAACGCATCTCTCCTGGACAGAAAGCGCATGTATGTGCACACACACACAGACACACACACACACACAGACACAAACGCACAGAGACACACACTCACACACACACCTGAAAGAAACAGTCATTTCTCCTTTTGTTCAGCAGCAGCTATAGCATTTCTGGAGCATTTTAGTGTCTTAGGGGCTCTCTCCTGTGCTTTACATGGATTTCATCACACAATCTTAATGACAACCCTCTGAAGCAGACGCTATTATGGCTTTCTTTTACAGTCGTGTAGACTAAGCCTTAGGGCGTTATTACTAAGCTCAGTAACTTGCCATTATTTCATATACTGTACATGATGGAAAAGAGATTCAAATCTAGGCAGTCTGACTTCACAGACCCATGCTGTTAAATTTTTCCCTAAATGACCTCCCTCCATAAGTATAAGACATGTTTTCCTACACTTGGAATAATAAATGAATATCTTCTCATTGCATTTTTTTCACTGCTATGTAATATTTATTTCTACAGATATAATTTTCCAGAGTAATTCTCTATTATCGAAAATGTGTTTCTATATTTTCATAACTATGAAACATATACTACCATCCAATTTGCATTATTTATCCAATTATAATTCTAATTTGCCCTCTAACAAAACAGCCTATAAATACTATGTCAATTTACACAGCAATGTATTCAATTGTTGTTTCCTGAACTGTCAATACTGTACATTCTTCTATTTTATAATGCTTAAAGTGCTTTTTCACCACTGTTTATTTTGTATTTCTTTGATTATGAGTGAAGTTGTACTTATATGCTTTTTTTTTCGAGATGGGAGTCTCGTTCTGTCTCCCAGGCTGGAGTGCAGTGGCATGATCTCAGCTCACTGCAACCTCTGCCTCCTGGGTTTAATCGATTCTCTCGCCTCAGACTCCCGACTAGCGGGGATTACAGGCCCGTGCCACCACACTCAGCTAATTTAGTAGAGATGGAGTTTCACCATGTTGGCCAGGCTGGTCTTGAACTCCTGACCTCAAGTGATCATCCCAGCCTCTGGCTCACTAGTGCATCCTTAGATCTCCAGTACGACAAGCTCAGGAGGCACAGTCACATCACTTCCTGCATATGTAAGTTGCATAACTGACAAAAATTGCATATATAAATATATATTCATGTATTTATTATATATAAATATTCATGTATTTGTGTATTATAAATATATATTTGTAAATAATATATAAAGACTTTATAAACATTTATATTTATAAAGTATTCTATTTATATTCTATTTATATTTATTTCATATAATTTTATAAAATATATAAACAAACATATCAGATGGCAGAGCTATATATTTACTTACATATAAATATATACTTAAAATCTACTTTCTGATCAGTTTTCAAGATTGCAATACATTATTATTAACTATAGTAACCATGCAGTACAATAGATTTCTGGAACATATTCCTCCTGCCTAACTAAACTTTTGTTTCCTTTGAGCAACATCTCCCCATCTCTTTTCCAAAGACAATGTAGTCCAACTTCATTTGTAAGAAAACTAACATTCTTCTAAATACAGCAGGTGGTTATCGCTGTACTAGCCAATTTATATTTTAGAAAAGAGAACACTTAGAGGATGGGTAGAGTTTCCCCAATAGCTCTGTGTAGGTCTGTGCTTCCTATCTGCAAGATTCCAAAGCTCACAAAGTGCGTCTTCACAGAATAAGCGGAGAGCGCCCATTTACATGCCCATATTTTTGCACACATTCCTAATGCAGAAAGTGTTTACCATTACACCAATTAAGAGGAGAGTTTCCCGCCTTAATCCATTTAAAACTTCATTCTACATGAAATACTCTTTATATTGACAACCATGAAAAGTATTTTTCAAAACAGAATGTAATCATTTTATTTAGCATAATAATTTAAAGCTAAGACTAATTGAGCCTCGGAATAAGTAGACACTGAAAATGCATTTGGGTACTGAAGGCAGCTATCCTGGAACTCAAATACTGAAGTGGATCTGAAGCTTTTTACTCCAAACTTTGTCTATAAGAGAGATTTAAAGAGTTTTAGACTGAAGACTTCCTGCTTCCTTGAAATTCTTAGCACATTTTTGGTGTTGGTCATAACCAGGGCAGTCCCTCTCTGACGCCTCCTTCTGTCCCTTCTCACTCTGAAGCCCTTTCCTTCTTTTTGAGAGAGGATAGATTAGACCCCGTGCTTCCTCATTCTGAATGATATTATTTACTCTCCTCCATTTCTAACTCCTTCTAAAAAAGAAGTATAAAAGCTTTAACTTTCTCCCAAATGGAGATGAGAATAAAGGTTTTCTGCACAACGAGGAACCCTGTTATTTGTGCACACGCTTTTGTTTTCATTTTGTTTGGTATTTCTGCTTAAAAGGCTTCCTTTTTCACTCATGCGAGTGGGAGCTATTTGAAAGTTCGAAAGGGACTACTTAATACTCTCTTATCAAGTTAATCCTATCAGAACTGTGCACGTGTTCCTTTCTGACCTTTAAAAGAGTGCGTACTGGGCCTGGCAACATGGCTCACACCTGCAATCCCAGCACTTTGGGGGGCCAAGGCGGGCAGATCACCTGAGGTTGGGAGTTCAAGACCAGCTTGACCAACATGGAGAAACCCCGTCTGTACTAAAAATACAAAATTATCTGGGTGTGGTGGTGCAAGCCTGTAATCCCAGCTATTTGGGAGGCTGAGGCAGGAGAATTGCTTGAACCCAGGAAGCGGAGGTTGTGGTGAGCCGAGATCAAGCCATTACACTCCAGCCTGGGTAACAAGAGTGGGACTCTGTCTCAAAAAAAAAAAGAAAAGAAAAAAAAAAAAGAGGGCTTACTGGGTGGGGCAACATGGCTCACACCTGTATTCTCAGCACTTTGGGAGGCTGAAGTGGATGAATCGCTTGAGGCCAAGATTTTGAGACCAGCCTGGGCACACATAGCAAGTCCTCTTCTCTACAAAAAATACAAAAATCTGCCAGGTGTGGTGGTACGCCTGTAGTCCTAGCTACTTGGTAAGTGGGAGGATCATTTGAGCCAAGGAGTTCAAGACTGCAGTGAGCCGTGATCACATCATTGCACTCCAGCAAGGGTGACAGAGTGAGACCTTGTCTCTGAAAATAATAATAGTAATAATTACTAATTGTCAGGTATTGCTGTGTGCAAGATATGCAACGATATGTAAGGAACGGGCACCTACCTGAAAAGGGATTCCGAATCTAGTGGTGGACAGATAGGCATGTACCTAATACACCTTGGTTAAAATATTTTAATAAAAATATACAATATAGAATCAGAGAAAAATCTAATATTGCTTCCAGAGATCTGCAGCAGCAGATGGAACATCTGAGCTGAGATGACTCGGGTAAGCAGGATGCTCCGAGGGAAAGGCATTCCAGATAAATGGAAGCGTGGCTGCAAAAGAGAGGAGTGAGCTCACAGGCCCTTCTGGAGGAGTTCCATGGCCTTTCTGTGGCTGAAATAGGATGAAATAGGGGATGGAGGAGACAGAGAATGGTCTCTAAATCAGATGGTGGAGAAACCCTGAAGTTTATCCACCTGACAAAAGAGAACCAATGAACAATGTTTAAACAAGCAAGTATTACGGTGGTTGGGTTGCAGTCAATAAGAGAAGGAGGCTATAGGGCAGCCACACTGCGTCCAAAATTCAGGGAAGTTTGCTACTCTTTCACCAGGCTGTGCACCTCTCAAAGTTGGCCTTGATTCTTAAAAATTCTATTGTCCCCTCATGGTATAATTTGTGTAGAACTGCTTTTCATAAAAAATAAAGCAAAATAAAACAGAAATGAGTACATATGCTATCCTATTTAAATATCCTTTGGAAATTAACAATTGGCATATACATGTCTCATGTCTCACAAATATCTCAAGATTTGATTTTAGTGAATCAGTGACACATTTCATTTTTTGTGATCAGCTCTAGGTTTTCACTTTTCTTTTTAAGGGCTGTTTTGACCTGACAGAGTCTCACTTCACCAAACCCTGTGATTAAATGGGATGCATTTGTGGGTGCAACAGAGGAGTACATTAGTCAGGTTTCTCCGGAGAAACATAACTAACAGGATGCATGTGCGTGTGTGTGTGTGTGTGTGTATGAGAGAGAGAGAGAGAGAGACAGAGAGAGAGAGAGAGAGAGAGAGAGAGAGAGAGAGAGAGAGAGAAGAAAAACAGAGAGATTTGAAGGAACTGGCTCAGGCAGTTATGGAGGCTGCCATGTCCAAAATCTGTACTCTGGGCCATCAGGATAGAGACTAAGGGAATAGCCATGTTGCAATTCACATCCAAGGTTCATCAGCCTGGAAAGTTCCCTCTTGCATGGGGAAGGTCAGGATTTGTACTACTCAGGTCTTCAACTGATTGGTTCAGGTCTGGCCACATTATGGAGGGCGATCTGCTTGATTCAAAGTCCACCGACTTAAATGTTAGTCTCACTCAAAAACACTCTCATAGAAACATCCAGAATAATGTTTGCCCAAATATCTGGGCACCCTGGCCCAATTGAGTTGTCACATAGAAATAACCACCCCAAGGAGCAAAGGTGAATGTGAAGCAGGGGAAGTTGTGGGACATGTCTATGTGTGGAAGTTCTGTCCTGTTCGTCACTGAGTGTGGGCCAGGCCTGGCAGTGCTGGGCACAAAGAAGGATGATCAACTGCCCAAAATAGGTTGTGTCTCAGGAAAGCATAACATTGCTTTAGGTTTTAAGATAGCTTGAAGATTGAGGTAAAAAGCAAACTTTGTCCCTACTTTTTTCTCTCTAGATCGGGGGTCACCAACCCCCAGGTCATGGACTGGTACCGGTCCATGGTCTGTTAGGAATCTGCTTGGCAGGAAGTGAGTGACCGGAAGCGAGCATGACTGCCTGAGGTTCCCTCCTGTCAGAGCAGCAGTGGCATTAGATTCTCATAAGAGCACAAACTCTACTGTGAACTGCACATGCAAGGGATCCAGGCTGCGTGCTCCTTATGCGAGTCTAAGTAATGCCTGATGATCTGAGGTGGAACAGTTTCATCGCCAAACCATCCCCACATCCCCCTCTCCATGAAAAAATTGTCTTCCACGAAACTGGTCTCTGGTGCCGAAAAGGTCAGGGACCTCGGCTCTACACGCCCTAGCAATGCACTATTACTATGTGAACTTTCCACAGCTTCTAGAGAAATACTTTGGTTGTGGCTTTGCAAAACACAAATACTTCCTATGCTTCACCTGTGCAAAATAAAATGGTTTTTTTTTTTTTTCTTTTCCAACTCTTCATGTCTTTAGTATTTCTTTCTTTTTTTAAAAAATTTATTATTATTATAATACTTTAAGTTCTAGGGTACATGTGCATAACGTGCAGGTTACATATGTATACTTGTGCCATGTTGGTGTGCTGCACCCATCAACTCGTCAGCACCCCTCAACTCGTCATTTACATCAGGTATAACTCCCGATGCAATCCCTCCTCACTCCCCCCTCCCCATGATAGGCCCCGGTGTGTGATGTTCCCCTTCCCGAGTCCAAGTGATCTCATTGTTCAGTTCCCACCTATGAGTGAGAATATGCGGTGTTTGGTTTTCTGTTCTTGTGATAGTTTGCTAAGAATGATGGTTTCCAGCTGCATCCATGTCCCTACAAAGGACACAAACTCATCGTTTTTTATGGCTGCATAGTATTCCATGGTTAGACCTAATACCATAAAAACCCTAGAAGAAAACCTAGGTAGTACCATTCAGGACACAGGCATGGGCAAAGACTTCATGTCTAAAACACCAAAAGCAATGGCAGCAAAAGCCAAAATTGACAAATGGGATCTAATTAAACTAAAGAGCTTCTGCACAGCAAAAGAAACTACCATCAGAGTGAACAGGCAACCTACAGAATGGTTTTGTTATCTTAACGGGTCATGAAAATGGCCATGTGATGATTGAGCTCCGACATCCACCCAGGCCTTGCTCCACACCTTGTCATACATTGACCCGGCCCATATGACTATAAAACCCTTTAAACTCTATTTCGAGAGTTTCTCTGAATATACAAACTGGAGCATACATTTCTTTATTTTTATGCTCAACTTTCCACTTCATCCCCTCTCACTTACTTTCCACTTTACGTGATGCCTCCTCCTGTCAGAAGTCGCCCACTTTTAAGCTTTCCTCCCAGCCCTCCTCCACGGTGCGGGATTTCTCCTGTCTAAAATTCACCTTAAACTCTTCTCCTTTTTTCACATCAGGTCAAGTGACCCATAAGGACCCCAGTTCTTACAGAAGTCCAAGACTTCATTTTGTTATTTCTGCTCTCTAGTGGCTTCCTGGAATCAAGGGATGTTACTGAAAGAGGAACCAAGGCCCCTGTTTTCACAGAGCCAAGGGAGCAATTTTGAAAATTTTTCACAAGAAAATTGGGAAAGTAACCATTTATGTGGGAAAGTTTCTTCTCCCGAGATTGACACTTTATTGGGATGAGATGTAGCGCATGTGGGAGGTAAAGGAAACCCTTGGAAACAGGAAGTTCTTTGTGATAAAAAGGTACATGAGGGTACTGTCTGTAGCACTGGTCATGGTGTACTTATCAGCTCGACTAGGATGATATTCAACCTCCTCAAAGATCAACAGGCCAGCATCCTGAACTTGCTTTAAAAAAAAAAAAAAAAATCTCAGGAATGGATTTCAACGTTCCTTGATGCAAGATAGTCAATTAGCAGCAAAGATGAAAGTGAAATTAAAACTGTGTAAAGAGGTTTTCACAATGACCTAAGAAAAAAGAGCCTGGGAGAATATAGATAACTCTTCCACAGATGAAGAACGAGACAGATTCAATTACTTAAATAACATCTTTCCTAACTGATGAGAAAGGGCATTCTGCCAATTTCCACTTGAGACTTTAGAAGAAAAAATATCATTCTTATTCAATATAATCATTTTCAAGATTCCTTGAGGATGAGAAAAAGTTTTTGAATGATTAAAACAAAAAATAGACACCTTTTAAAAATATGAAAAAGGTGAGTTAATAGCTGAGTCCATGCTGATCTCTACCCTCATAGTTTCCTAAAAAGCAGTGCTAAGAGAGAATGTGAATGAATTTATCTATTGCAAAAAAATGCCAAGACATTGTCATCAAAACCCTGGAATTTTAATTAAAAGAAAGGATTAGGGGACTTTAAGCTACGTACATTTTCCTATCTTTCACCTCTTCTCATTCTTTAGCTAGAATTCTTTAAGTGGAATTATATGTAAATTACTGATATTAAGAACATTTTTGCTAAATTCACAAAAATTAGATAGAATTATCAAAATTCTTGACACATGACCCCATGGTAATTATGGAACTAATATTACATGTTCCTCAGGTAAAGAAGTTAAAGAGATGAATGAACATGAATGATAACGCATCTTTTGCTAGCTTGGTGCCCTTCCCTCCTCCTGCGCTGTGCATATGCAGAGGACAGAGATGGGGCTGTGTTTGGAAGAATGCCATGGGTATTTCTCCATCACTTGGTTCACGCAGCCAAGGCTAGTCATAGTTCCCTTCGCATTTATTCTGTGGCTACTTTCGTGGCTGACATGAAGAGCTACATCATCTTTATCTTCATTTATTTTTAAATTGTCCAACTGAAGGAAATGAATTTCTATCTATTGCATCAAAAGTTACATCCAGCCCTGCTGGCAAAAGGTAATAAGACATGTGGAAGAGATAATTTCTGCAAACTTCAATAGATCCTTACCCACTAATGATTAGAGCAACACAACATATTCATTTTCTCTTCCTCTCTTTCTGTCTCTCTCCCCTACCCCACCTTCCTCCTGTTTCCGAGTGAATAGATGACCCAGTCTTTGACCTGAAGCAAGAAAAGAAATTACTACACAGCTAATAAATAGCAATTGGGAGCAATTTTCCTTCATAAGGGGAAAAGTTCTCTTAAACTCAGAGCAAAGGGGAAAATATAACCTAGCGTTGCAATTCCCTGACTTCCTCTGATGGTCTCTTTTTGGCATATATCCACATACTACAAATTCTCTTTCTAAATGCATAGCTCAGTTCCCATTTTCTCATTTTATGTGGCTAATATCCTTACAGTATTTCAAGGACCCTTCACTACCTCAATCACTTCCAGGAAGAAAAGAAAATTATGATAAAAGGAGAGTATTCTTTAAGGAAACTAATCAGACAGTGAAGATATTTAAAAGTAAATCTGAGGACTTAGAAAGTACTGAAGAAGAAATCTTTAAAAATAGGTATTGCATCTGCAATATTTTAAGGTGCTAAAATCAAGTTAAGGGAATGCATTAATCAGAAGAGTGCATGAAACACAACCAACCAACATAACTTCTAGTCTGGGGATAAATTTTAAGAAAAAGCAGCAAGGCCAATCTTTATTTGAAAAATTTCAAACTAAGGGGAGACAACAGTAAAAATACCTGCAGTCAGCTGGAACTACATTTCCATCACCACAGGGCAGCTGAGATTCATCCAACCATTTCTTCTAGAACATCAAAAAAAGATGAGCCTAATTGCTTTAGCCTTGGCTGGTTAAATAGTTAAGTGCAGAGCTATTTCTTATAGTGTGCAATGGAAAATCAATGATCTTGTGATGGAATTGAAGAATAGCATCTTGACAAAGCCTCCTTTCCAAGTCTTCCTGGTTATACAACATGAAACAAGGCCAGCACAGGATTCCAACTTCCACTCTTTAGCTTTATGGCACAAATAGGAAATACTTTTCGGTCAGATGATTTTGTGAACTGTGCATAAGAAACTTATTTTTCTATATGAGAAGCCTAAACCTTTTGGTAAAAAGTGAAGCTTCGATACTGAAGCTGGTGATATTCTTTTGAATTAAATTAGGTACTGTCTCATGAAGAAAGTACCGCTCATGAGGCAAATTAGCCCCATTATAAATGTAAAATTTATTGAACTTATTTCTTTTTCTAGAAAGTAGTCACTACTACCTCATTGACCTTTGCTATTCCATCTTTCTTCCTTGATGCTTTCTCAGTTGTAATTAGAGCTTTGGTTGTACAGTGCATGCATCCTTTAGACTGCTTTCTATTATGATGCCTCTACAATTCCTCTTCTGATACAATGGCCTATTCTGAACAGGTACTACAGGAATACATACCAGGAATTCAGAGTAGCCATCACCATTGCAATTCTATAGAGAGAAAACACGTTATCTGATGTCATTCATTTTCTCAGACTTGTTACCTGTCCCTTCAAAGGTATATTTATATTTTTATAATGCTGTTAAACTCTTCCTTTATAAGATGCAATATCTTATTTACTGTCTGTGATTTGGAACAATCTACGTTATTATTACTATATCATATGAATGCTTTCTTCTTGTTTTTCTTCAGACTGCAGTTATTTATTTCTACTATTCCACCCTACCAATGTTCTTCAAAAAAGGCAGGAAAAAAAAAGAAAATGTTTATTTATCACTTGTTTATTTTAGATAAATATGCTTCTCTTTACCAAAGACAAAATGGAATATAAGTACTTAACTATTTGGCTACAAAGATAAAGTTCACTGTGAAAAAATTCTGAATGAATCCAGAAGATAAATTGGAGAAAGATTTTGTTTTCTTTCGTTCTCCACTAATAGCAGACAAGGCATTTAAGTAAATAACATCTCTAAAGCGGAAACCTGGAGCCATGGATTTCAGGATCTTTGAAACCACTAAATGGAAGGTAAAATCCTCTATCCACATAGAATTTTCTACTAAAAGTTGTATCCGATTCTCAATGAGCCAGAAAGATTAAAAGCCACTATAGGGAGAAACTGATTCAGTCTATTATTTCAAATAACTACTTTTTAACCCTGAGCAGAATCAGAGAGGAGATAATTGCATGAGGATATCCTGTGATCATAGACCGTGACACCCAGTTGTGCAGTCAGGGCAGGCAAAGGTGCTGGGGCACAAAGGCTCCTGGTGTGAAACCACCTGTTAAAAAGCTGCCCAAGTCCTAGGTGCTTGCTGATTCCAACGGCTTCATGAAAGAAACACAGAAGAAACTCTGAAAATGACATATCCTAGAACTGTGGAAGTTTAGAATCCTAGACTCATGGACCAAGAAAGAGTAGGGCAAAGTTATCATAAAATTCTACAGGAGACCAGAGAAGGGTGGACATATGGATTGCTTCCACACAGACAACGAGCTACAGGATCCCTTAGATGGCTAGATCCTGTCCTTGGATATGGATTCTACATGTGCAACAAGCATTGGAGTGGCCATGTTAACCATTTGATAGGCTGATAATATATGCTTTAATATAAAAAATGTTGGAGTAAATCTTTCCTCCCTTACCAACGATATGTGAGAAGGAGGAGGATGAGGAGGAGGAAGAAGGATAGGGGAAAAAATGTAGTGTACTCCCTTTCTGTGTCTGGAATATCTGAGAGTAAAACAAGTTACACTGAGACCCCAGATGGCAGAGTAAATGTGATATCTCCACAGTAAAATCATTTGGGAGAAATATGTAAGAGCAAAAGCCTAAAAGGACAAGGGCCAAAATATATTCCTGGTTTCAGAATGGGAGACAGTTAAGACTCACAGTCTTCCTATTATGTGTACTGAGACCTGGGCAAACAAAGATGACAAACAGAGGTAGAGAAAGGAACAAATGCATGGACAGACAGACAGACGGACGAGAGCAAAGATAGATCATCTTAGTAGGTAAAACACGCACTTACAGGAATTCATATTTTAATATATTTAAATGTAAATATACAGTTAATACATAAGCGATCACATTTATGATTAGGCTTATTTCGAAGACACATTTATGGGACATACGTCGTGAATGAAGGAACTAGTTGCTGGTAACTGGAGAGGAATGATAGATTTACATCTCTTTTCCATAAAGAAATTTGTCTTGCCTTCATGTGCAAAAATCAGAAGATACCCTAGAGGAAGGCTTTTGAACACACACAGACTGGATGTGATCAAGGTAAAAGAAGGAAGAGAAAGAGTGAAAGTAAATAAAGCTTGTTACTATCTTCACAGATTTATCTATACTAATGAAGAATATTATTTTTCTCATCTGTCAAATTAACAAAGTTTTTTTTAACTTTTAGGTTCGGGGGTACATGTGAAGGTTTGTTAAATAGGTAAACTCATGTCACAGGGATGTGGTGTAGAGATTATCTCATCACCCAGGTATGAAGCCCAGTAATCCCATAGTTGCCTTTTCTGCTCCTCTCCCTCCTCCCACCCTCCCCACCTCAAGTAGGCCCGAGTGTCTGTTGTTCCCCTCTTTGCATTCCTGAGGTCTCATCATTCAGCTTCCAATTATAAGTGAGAACATGAGACATTTGTTTTTATTGTTTGTTTCTGCATTAGTTTGCTAAGGATAATGGCCTCTAGTTCCATCCATGTTCCAACAAAAGACATGATCTCGTTTTTTTAAGGTTTCATAGTATTCCATGGAGTATATCTACCACGTTTTCTTTATCCAGTCTGTCACTGATGGGCATTTAGGTAGATTCCATGTCTTTGCTATAGGGAGCAGTGCTGCAATGAACATTCACATGCATGTGTGTTTATGGTAGAAAGATTTATAGTCCTCTGGTACATCATCCCCAGTAATGAGATTGCTGGGTCGAATGATAGCTCTGCTTATAGTTTTTTGAGGAATCACCATACTGCTTTCCACAATGATTGAACTAATTTACACTCCCACCAACAGTGTATAAGTGTTCCCTTTTCTCCACAACCTTGTCAGTAACTGTTATTTTTTGACTGTTTAATCGTAGCCATTCTGACTGGTGTAAGATGGTATCCCATTGTGGTACGAATATTATTATGAGCAGTGGTTTCCACAGGTACTGCATAGATCTGTTGGCAGACCATTGCAGAGCATCTGTCATTGGATAAATTCAGTTTTATCACAGCCTTGACATTTTCATGCTATAACTATGCAATTGATACTGTGACTATTTTCCTTGGCAGAGCCAGGTCTTTAGGTAGAACCAGGCCTCAGAGGCACACAGTGATAGCACATTTCAAAAGTTAGAGTATTTTGGATTCTGTCTCAAAATTGGTCTCAAATATACTTACTTATATTTGAGAGAGGAAATATTAATACATTGCTGGTAACACTTTGAGAGATAACCCAGTTAACCACAAAGACAGGCTAACAAACTCAGATTTTTTATTCACATTGAAGTTACCTGTATTTTTTCAAAGAAAATTACTAATAGTAATAGTATTAATAATAACAAAGATCACTTACAGTACCACCAGTGATAACCAAATAAAAATCATAAGAGTTTATTGATTTAAAATGTTGCACAATTTTCATGGGAACAGAATTGGACATAGAAAGAAAGCTGTCTAGAAATCTACATTGGACCAGTCTCAGAGAGCTGTCTAGCCAGGAGATGACAACAGTTGGCCCAGTGACCACAGGGGAGGTTAGCTATGTCTCCAGGTGGAAAAGGAGACAAAGATTTTGGGTTCTGATAAAACTGATGAGAACCTTAGCAACAAATTGAGAAAAGTTTGCACTGCTCCTGGAAAGAGGATCTTATCACAGCCTGAGATAACTCATTGGCATCACACCCTAACATCAAATACATCATAACCATTGAAAGTTTTATGTAAATGTCTTTAAAGTTTTAATTTCTTCAAAATTATACTTTGGTCTACCTTTAGTTTCTTATTATTCTCAAGTGGGAGCTATCATGTTTCTGTGTATTAGTTTAAGGCACAATATGGATGCTTTGTGACTTCACAAACTCTACTTTGTGAAAAATACCACTAAAGGCACAAATATCCTGCTATGCTTGACACCTTCCTCAGAGGTTTGCTGTTCATTATCATGCCCGCTCAAATTATCACTTTTGAACATCAAACAGTGAAGGTAAAATCTGAATATTTGGGAGTGAGAAAAATGAGTCAGTAATGTCTGAATATTTGAATAAAACTGACAGAGTCAGATCAGCTTGTTAAAAAGGTGAGAGGTTAATGAAATAAGTACAGTATAAATTATTATAAGTCAGTATAAGGGACTGCCTGTGACAATCTAAGTTAGACAGTGACAGAAACTCCTAATTATAATCTCATGTTTTAAATATTCTAAACATACCAGATGAGAAATTTTCACTTTATAGAAGTTAAGTAAAGACTGAAACTTAAGCTTCTGATTCTAATTTTTTTTCCCTTGGCAAGTATGCTATTGGTCTTTAGGATTCTCCATGGTTTTTGTTTTGTGGTGGTTCCATCAGTGGGCCTACAATTCCACTTTAAACATTGCTGGCCAGGCATGGTGGCTCATGCCTGTAATCCCAGCACTTTGGGAGGCCAAGGTGGGTGGATGTCCTGAGCTCAGGAGTTGGAGACTAGCCTGGGCAACATGGCAAAACCCCTTCTCTACAAAAAGTACAAAAATTAGCCAGGCGTGGTGGCACATGCCTGTGGTCCCAGCTGCTTGGGAGGCTAAGGTGGGAGGATTGTTTGGTTCTGGGAGGCAGAGGTTGCGGTGAGCTGAGATCTTGCCACTGCACTCCAATCTGGTTGACAGAGTAAAACCCCATCTCAAAAAATGAACAAACAAACAAAAAACATTGCTATAAAGGCCACATGGAAACAGGACTTTTTGTTAATTTTATATCTCTTTTATATAGTCATATATCTGATTTGTCTAAGTAATACTTTATGAAACACAGACACATTAACTGTTGAAGTATAATATTTGTATTTTACTGAGATGGTAACATTTTTATGAAGTGCTAGAAGTACAAATGTGAACACGGCATGGCCTTTGCTGTTGAAGGTTTTATAATACACTGGAAGAGACAGACATATCAACAACTACTTTCCACTGATGCCAAAGGACTGCCAGGGAAATCTGTACACACAGAAATACCCCTTGAAAAGGGAGGAAACCAGTGTGGATGAGGCTAACGGCCTGAGGACATTCAGGAGAGATAGAAGAGTTCGCATTTTGACTGAATCCTAAGACAGGAATTTGACCAACTTGAAGAAATGTGGGAGAATAGCCCAAGAGACAAGAGCTAATATTAAGAGAATGAATTGAAGACATGTAATCATAATAACAGCATTGATAATAATGATAGATAAAACTCGAACTATTATTCTGAACTAGACTCTGTTCCAAGGACTTTAAAATATTGCCATATTAAATATTCCCGACAATACAGCGAGGTAGGTGCTGTTTACCTCACTTTACACATAAGAAAACGTGGACAAATGTTAAGTAACCTGCCCAAGTTGACAAGACGCATAGGTGGTGGATGAGAAATGTGACACCAGCTGACACTCTCCAAGGCCCACACAATGTGTTTAATGAGCTACAAGTGTGACGTTCGGCATAACCACAAATTCAATGTGTATGAAGAAAGGGCACAACCAGATTGACAGACAGACTTGTATGATATATCTTGTCTTATCTTTCAAGACAAGGAGGTTGAGATTTATCCAAACATACTTGATAAAGAACCACCAAGCAATTTTAAATCAAGAGAATCAAATGTGATTTAGGAAAACTGGCCCAGCAACATACATAAATCTTTTCTTTTCTCCCAGGCTGGAGTGCAGTGGCCAGATCTCGGCTCACTGCAACCTCTGCCTCCCAGGTTCAAGCGATTTTCCTTCCTCAGCCTCCCAAGTAGCTGGGACTACAGATGCATGCCAAGGCCACTACACCCAGCTAATTTTTGTATTTTTAGTAGAGACAGGGTTTTACCTTGTTGTCCAGGCTGGTATCAAACTCCTGACCTCATGATCTGCCTGCCTCAGCCTCCCAAAGTGCTGGGATTACAGGCGTGAGCCACCTTGCCCAACCTCAGCAACCTACATAAATCTTTAGATCAAAAGGGGGTGAGAAATTAGAAGGCAATTGGTATGGAGAAGTCAAGAAGTCATAAGTCTAATGCAATCTCCCAGAATTCATCAAACTAATGTGTTCTCTCTGTGTTGTTAATGAGGACTTGGGAGACAGTTTTAAGAGGGAACATCCTGGTGACTGTGAATCAGCCCAGATGAGAAACCCGGACTGGAGATCTGACAGTCGTGGGGGTTAGTGCTTGTGCTTATTAAGATCACTTAGGAGTGATAAGAAAAAACACTCATCCAGCACTTTGGGAGGCCGAGACGGGTGGATCACGAGGTCAGGAGATCGAGACCATCCTGGCTAATATGGTGAAACCCCGTCTCTACTAAAAATACAAAAAACTAGCCAGGCGAGGTGGTGGGCGCCTGTAGTCCCAGTTACTCGGGAGGCTGAGGCAGGAGAATGGCGTAAACCCGGGAGGCGGAGCTTGCAGTGAGCTGAGATCCGGCCACTGCACTCCAGCCTGGGCGACAAAGCGAGACTCCGTCTCAAAAAAAAAAAAAAAAGAAAGAAAAAACACTCATCCTTGCTCTCATTCCCCTGCTCAAATATTTTTATGCTTTTGCTATAGACTGAATATTTGTGTCCTGCCCCCCAAATTAGTATGTTGAAATCCTAACCTCCATTGTGATGGTATTTGGAGATGGACCCATTGGTAGGCGATTAGGTGGTTAGGAATGGGATCAATGACTTTAACAGAGACTCTGGAGTGCTCTCTTACCCCTCCCACGTACCATCTACAAACCAGGAAGTAGACTTTCACCAGATGCCAAGTCTTCCACTGCCTTGATCTTGCATTTTCCAGCCTCCAGAAATGTGAGAAATAAATTTCTATTGTTTATAAGCCACCCAGTCTATTGTATTTTTGTTAAGCGCCTGAACAGACTAAGACAGAAATTGGTGCTAAGAAGTGGGGGTGTGCTCTAATAAATATCTAAAAATGTTCCAAATGTATTTGGAGCTGGGTAATGAGTAGAGGCTGGGAGATTTTTGAGGTGCCTGCTAGAAAAAGTTACGTTGCCATGAACAAACCATTAACGGTAATTCTGATAAGGGCTCAGAAAGAAAAGAAGAGAGCTGTAGAGAAAGCTTCAGTCTTCTTAGAGAATGCCTGAAATGATCCTGAACAGAATGTTGGTAGAAATAGGGATGGTGAAGTTCATTCTGATGAGGTCTCAGACAGAAATGAGGAACATACAGGACAATGTAGAAAGGTGACCTTTCAGATATAGGCAAAGAACTCAGTCAAATTCTGTTCATGTTCTAGTGTTTTGTGGAAGGTAGAACTTGAAAGCAAAGAAATTGGACATTTAGCTGAAGTGATTTCTAAGCAAAGTGCTAAAGGTGCAGCTTAGCTCCGCCTGACTGCTTACAGTAAAATGCAACAAAAGAGAAATGACGTGAAGACAGAATTGGTAAGGAGAAAAAGAACAAAATTTAAAGATTTGGAAATTTCTCAGCCTATCCATTCTGTAAAATATGAGAACATTAAATGTAAAATATGAGAACATTCTGTAAAATATGAGAACTAAATCTCCAATAAAGAGATGAGTATGGATCAGCCATTAGGTGTTATTCTCTAAAACAATGGAAGAATTGCCTGGAAAGTGATTCAGAGATCCTCAGATGCTTAGAGCTGTCATTCCCATCATAGGTCCAGAGTATGGGGCCTGGGGGGTGGGAAGGTGGTTTGGAAAGCAGTTTTAAAAGAAGGAGAGAGCAGTTTCTGGTGCCTACGGGGCCTTAACACCCTACCCGGTGCCTCCTCACATCATGGGCTCTGCTCCCCACACTCTGGTGCTGTAGTCCTTGGCCACCTTAGGTATGGCTCCAGCAGGCCTCAGTGAAACAAAGGCCACAACAGCCACCCTTCTGGAGGGCCCAAGTTGCAAAAACTTGATGGCACCCACATGGTGCCATCTTCACTGACTTTCAGAGTACACGGGTCCCGGGGATGTGCTGACTACACCTAGGTGTCAAGCGATGGAGATTCCCTAAACCTCAGGGGTAGGACCCAGGCAGTGAGCTGCCCCAGGGCCATTCCACCATGCCATGGGGTGGCACTGCCACTTCAGTGGACCTGGAGGGCAGAACATTGAGCCAAAGAGGATTATTCTTCAGCCTTAGGATCTCATGGAGTGTGCCGGTAGCTGAAACTTATGTGGGCCTGTCACCCACTTCTTCCTTCCTCATTCTCCCTTTTGGAATGGAAATGTCTGTCCTACACCAGCCCCTTTGTTATATTTTGGAAGCACGTAACGTGTGGTTTCAGATTCACAATTGGAGAGAAATTTACCTGAGGATGAACTGTACCTTGAGCCTCAGCCAGATTTGTTTGAGAAGATATTTAGATAAGACTTTGGATTTTAGACTTTAGTGTTGGTGCTAGAATATGTTAAGACTTTGAGGGCTCTCAGTATGTAATGAATATATCTGCATATGCGAAGGATGTTAATTTGTGGTGGGGGCAGGGGTAGAATGGTATACACTGAATGTCTGTACCACCCCCAACAAATTCATGTATTAAAATTCTAACCCCCAGTGTGATGGTATGTGAAGGCGGGACCTCTGCTAGGTGATTAGGTCAGGAGGACTCCACCTTCAAAAAGCGACTGTAAAATCCCTTAAAAAATAGAATTCTAAAACGGCTCATGAAAGACAGCCCAAGAGCTGCCTCATCCTCTGTGCCAGGTGAGAACACAGGGAGAAGACAGCCCGTCTAGGAACCAGGAAGCAGCCCTCATCTGACCTAGAGTCAGCTGGCACCTTGACCTTAGAGCCTCCAAAACTGTGAGAGATCAATTTCTGTTGCTTACGACCCATCCAGGCTATGACATTTTTGTGATAGCAGCCTGAGCAGACTGAGGTCTCTCCTCTTATTTCTGTCTCAAACACAATTATCCACCGCTTCTAAACAATCTCAGTTATTTCCCAAAGTGAAACAAAGAAACAAAAATTACTCTGACTCCGTATCCCTTTCTAGCCTTCACCTTTCTAGCTTTCTTTCCCTTCTCTGCCAAGCTGCTTCCAAGTGATAGAAGTGATATCTCCATCCCCTTCCTCCCCTCCTCACCTCCCATGCATTCTTCCTACGGGCTGCCATCTGCTTTCTGCCCCCAGGACTCCCAGAAAGACTCTGACAAAAAGCACCAAATACGTCTTTATCATCAGAGCTTGTAAACACTGCTCAGCCTTTATCTTCCTGGACCCCTCTCATCACTCAGTATTTTAGAACACTGCATGGCCAAATATCAAGGGACAGTCCCTTCTCCTTTCCAAAGTATGAGTGTATTAATTAGCCTGTTTTTTTAAGGCAATGACAGGTAGATTCTAAAGCCCCAAAGACAGCCCTCAATCAGAAGAGTTACCTTGTTTGTTTTTAACAAACAATGGAAATAAACCCATGTATTTCCTGGTAAAGATAAAACACAGTTTTCTCTGTCCTTTGGTGGTGGTGTTCCTTTCCTTGAACTATTTCATAATTTAGGCAGAGAAAAAAACTACCTGAGAAAAGGAATTCATCCACCATCAGGTGCCGTGGCCCTGGCGGATAAATGCTCTTGCCTCATGAGGTGACTGGCCTCCCTCCTTCATTTTTGAGATGACTCATAATGACAGTATGGTGTGATAACCACTTTTATGTTCTCTGGGGCTCTAAGAAGTGAGTTTCTTCTATGCTGTACTTTAGGAAAAATATTATGCAGAAACAAGCATGTAAAACATTCTCAAGACCCAAAGCAATTGCCTATGTTTGCAGCTTCTCACTGTGCAATTTATACATATAATCTATTCACAATGTAATGGATTGAACCTCACAAGCCTACAATCCCCTAGCAAAAGTGTATCAACACTAGATGAAGTTTTCATATAAAAGAGACTTCGTTACATGACAAACGGCTTCCTGAGTAAAGATTTTACAAGGATTCACTGACGTAATTTCTGTGACTATTCTCTAATGATTCTTTATTTTTTTTTTCATTTTATTTGTAGGCACTCCTCTCCTTATCCTTAAAATGGGTATCCACTGTGGGTATTTTCCTTGGCCCCCTGGAATCATTTTTTCACGTTCCGCTGTGGGATCTCAGGTATTCTCAAGGTTCTGATGACATCATCTACAAACCAGAAATTCACCACCCTTCCCAGTCCCCTGTGCATGGAGCAACTACCTTTCTGGACACAGATATCTGCATGTGCCTCCCGCTCACTATCACAACTCAGCACTGCAACACAGCACTGCAACTCAACACCACAACTCAACACTGAAACTCAGCACCGCAACTCAGCACTGCAACTCAGCACCGCAACTCAACACATCCTCAACTGAGCTTGTGACCTACTTAATTCCTCAACCAAAAGTGTTGCCTCTTAATATTTTCCCAGCCTTGGACACGAGCACTATCAAGATGCCAGAGGCCTAAGGGTATCCCTAGATTACTCCCTCCAGGTGAACACATAGTTTCACGCATACATTCCTTGCCCCACTCCCCAGTGGCCTACTTTGCTCACAAATTTAAATTTCCCCACCCTCTTGAGACCACTTTACTTTTTTTTTCTTTTTTTTTTTTTTTGAGATGGAGTCTCACTCTGTTGCCAGGCTGGAGTGCAGTGGCGTGATCTCAGCTCACTGCAACCTCCGCCTCCCGGGTTCAAGTGATTCTCCTGCCTCAGCCTCTACAGGCGCCCACCACCACAACCAGCTAATTTCTGTATTTTTAGTAGAGACAGGGTTTCACCATGTTGGCCAGTATGGTCTCGATCTCTTGACCTTGTGATCTGCCCTCCTCAGCCTCCCAAAGTGCTGGAATTACAGGAGTGAGCCACCGCGCCCCACCTCCACTTTGGACTCTAAAATCAGAGAGCCAGGAAAGGCACCTAAGATCCTTATCCTATGCACTCTCCGAGGAGAACAAGAACCATGTTCTCAAAAATATTCAAGACAACGTTTTTGTAGCCTTTCGTCTGGAATTACTATGTAAAGAAAGTTGTGAACAAAAATCCTTGGATCCAGTTCTTATAATCTGTTGATATTGGCCAAGGTTTATAAAAGATTGAAACTATGACCTAAGAACAAAGTAAGTGAGAAATATGACACCATGAATATCCATTAGAGAATAAATACTGAAATTCATAATTAACATAGTAACATACCTTCCGCATGGCCCACCTGCCTCTATTAATAATCTGATCAAATCTGTAAGCTGCAGTATCAATCACTTCGTCAAGTGGATGAGGGGGAATAAACGTCTCCCAGGATGCATCGCATTTCCCCATATTCATCCTGAAGCGGAACCTATCTGGGACATGTCCCAGTATCTATTCATGTCGAATTAAATGATCAGCTCATCCATTTTAATTCCTGATATGTATTCACTAGAAGATAAGTTCCCCCCGCCCCCCACCAACACACACACACAAAAAGGAGAACAGTGGAACTGAAGGCTGCCTCCCATCCAGGCTGCTCGCTGGGAAGATACAGTTGCATACGCAGTACCTGCGGCCTTCTGTTTCCAAATTAGTAAAACAGAAGTGCATATGTCTGTAGCTTCCTCTATCTGAAAGCCTTGTTTTAAGTAATTAATTAATTCAATTAATTCTAAACTATGGAAATGATTTAATGAAGTTCAAACTCTAAGAGGACTGCCCACTGCAGATGCAAATGAACAAGACTGGGTTTTTAAATGATCAAAATCATTCATTCACTCAGATCTATGTATTGGTCATCAATTTCCACAGGTGGAAATGATTCATGCTGACATGTACAGCTCTGCAGTAGAAATTGAGTTTCTTCTCTGTAGATTCCTCTGTTTTGACATCGAGTTCCCTTGATAAAGTCTCCATAAAATTTACATCATTCTCCGTATGACCTCTGAAATCTTCGGGAAAATAAAAAAAATAATAAAAAATAAATAAAAAAAGAAGAAGAAGAACCCCTCCAAAAAAAATCTAAAGCGTCTTTTACATATAGATTTCTCCGTGGGGTTGTAGCTGTGGTTGTGGAACTGGCTTCATCTGTCAACTATTTACTGCAGGAGGTTTTCTAATTGATAATGAGCTCCTCGGGGGAACATGATTTCAGAGTGTAAATTAATAATCATTTTCAAACGATGGTGCCTGATTTTTAATAATGTTATCCAGTACATTTTGTTATATTTTGCAATAAACTAGTCCTAGCAAGACAAATTTACAATAAGAAAAAAATAATTTGGAGTCTGATGGTACATATCTAAACAAATCAATAATTGCAGCTGCCTACTTTTTAAAAATGTAAAACGCCCACATGTGCTGTCTCAGTCAGTTTGCTGTGTTTAAATTATTTCAAGCTGAGTGTTGGGTATAGGTAGGACAGGTGTCTCTTAAATCCCAGCTCACTGGGCACATGCTGACGTTTGCCAAAAAGCTTATGGGTGTTCAGCAAAACTCAAAATAGTAACATAAACATGGACTACTTTTTAGAAAGAGCCCTTTCATTCTTCTGGTTCATCCCGAATGGGTTCTCAGTTTTTCCTGTAACCTACTTTTAGGGTGGTAGGTAATACAGTGGTGATAAAGCTTTGTATTAATAAATAATTCAGTAGCCAGAGAGTGTAAAAACATCATTTGTATTGTAGCTGAGTGTTTTGTTTTCTAATTATGAAGCGACTGGAAGGCCTGGTGCTCCAGGGCTGTGTGATTTCACCAGTGTTGTTCCTCGGTTCCCCATTGTCGCCCTTGAAAAGAACATTCCCACAGAGCAGGCTCTAAAGACAATAAACATCGTGAGTAAAAAGAAATGACATAACATTCAGCGGTGATAAGGGGAGCTTTTCCCAGGGACTGCGTGGGACTGCGGTGGGAGGGCCTGGGGAGACTGCTGTCTGCACTGGGGCCTGGAAGGAAGCGTCCACACAGGCGGGTTGCTGGGGCCCTTGTGTAGTCTCAGCACAAAGGGCCCAGAAGTGGGCAGGTCCCTCCCTGCCTCTGTGAAAATCAATCTAAGGAAGTCTGATGCCATGGAACGGTTTCCTGTCCGCTGTGTGGGAAATCTGACTGAGTGCAAACGGCCGGCAACAATGGGACAATATCTTATAATAAACAGGAAAAATAGCATTGGCCACGGAAATCAATCGCTGGGGTTCATGAGGCATTCATAAGATTGACAAGTGAATAAATTAAAACCCAAAGGTTAGGAGGCTGAAAGAGAAGTTAATTTTATGTCTGCCCTGGAGCTCCCCTTTTCAGACTCAAATTAAGACTGTGTATAATAAAATGAACATAAAGTCTTAGATTTACCAAAAAGGCTCCGTTAAGACCTACATCGTCAGAAAACCAGAGATTCTTTTATCAGCTTCCCCATGCATGGATGGTCGCTGCTCATACTGCATTAACAGCTCCCTCAACAGCGTGACCAAAGACTTATTTAAACGAGTTTCTGGCTTTAAATAAACCTGCTCTCGGCAACCAACTGTTCATCCAGGAAGTGATGTGACACTCCAATACACTGAGGTTTACTCAACCAGAACCCAATGAAGATGTGTGCAACCCAGCTATTTAATTTGAAGAACCCAAGGAAAAGCCACCTCAGGTTCCTCCAAACCCCAAAATAATTATACGCAACAGAACACAACTAACTCTACCACAGACATCCCTTAAATAAACAATGATCCATCCATTTCCATGCCACAGTTGCCGCCCTTTGAAAAAACGTTTTCAAGTTTGGAGTTTTTAAATGATACAATTAATTAGAATTCACTGCTGAACCTCGGATTTGCAATAAAGTGTTCGACACAGCAACTTCTTTCTCCTGCTTACTAATAAAGGCATTGTTCTGTAGTTGAAGCAATAGGCTAAGGATTTTGAGACAATTAATTCCAATCCAGGATTTGCAAGTGACTTTCACTTGAGCACAGTTCCTTTGACGATTACGCATTAATCTACTCTACAATTTAGGGACATTAAGTTATTAGAAAGCATTAAATGATCAGGTGATGGTTGCTTGTGAGCAATTTATGTAACCTAGTAATTTAGACGCTATATCTCAAGTATGTCTGGTAACATTTTGTTTGGACTTTAAAGATACTTCACTGCATTATTTGTTTTGCTCTTGGAGTTAGAACTAAGATGGTTGCTTTACATATCAAGGATTGCTGATAGAGCCTAATATTTTGGAAAGTAGTATGATTTAGTCTTTAAAAAATATGCATTAACCAAAGAATTTCTAGTCTCATAAGGATAGTCTCAAAGCACATTAAAGCAGAAGGGATACCAGAGAGCCAAACTCTGGTTTTACTCTCACAATAAAATTTTCACTCTTTCAGGAGACTATATAAAGGTTAAGAAATAATATCCCCCTTCAGTCTGTTTATTAAGTTTGGTACTCTCCCTACTTTTTTTTTTTTTTTTTTTTTTAAATAAGATTCGCCCGAGAGGGAAAAAAAGCCAAATCTAAGGCTGTGTTTAAATTAATCCAAGTTCACAGAACCACCCGCTCGAGCAGCTGCGAACGCGGCGCAGCGGCCAGTAGGGGGCAGTGCGTCCCAGCGCAACCCTCGCCTGCCGGCCCAGCCTCGGCTCCCCACCGGCAGAGGAAGGAAGTTTCACCGTGAACCGATTCCTCACCAAAGAAACAAAAACTGGTGGCATCGAGACGCGCGGGAGGACTTCAAGGCCTCCGGGGACACCTGCAGTGGCTGGGGATGTGCCTGAGGGAGCCCAGGCTGCACCGGCAGGGCTCCATTTTGTCTTCGAGCCAAAAAGCCACCGACTTCTTCCTCTAGGGTTTTGCTTCCTGTAGGTTCGGTCCCAGCGCGCGGCAGAAACGTCAGGGGCCGCTCTCGGCTGGGTGGCGACCCTGATTCCCGCACGGAGACCCCCTCGGGGGCCCCCCGGCCCCGTCTTCATCCCCTTCTCTGCGCCCCTGCGCTCTGTGCCCTGCCCCTTGTTCCCGTTTCCGTCCCTGTTCCCGTCCCCTTCCTCTGCCCTGCGCCCTGTCCCCGTTCCCTTCCCCGTCCTCCCCCCGCCAGGCCTCTCCCAACGTCCAAGGTCCTCCCGGGCTGCGCCCCGAACCTGCCCGGGTGTCCGCGCCTCAGGACCTGCCCCGCACCCCCGACCCCGGCCCCGCGTGTCCTCCTCCGCCCTTCGCCGGCTTCCTTCTACTGGCCTCGGCCACTGCGTCTTTCTGTGTGCTGGGATTCCTAGAACATTCTGAGGGATGGAAATGGGGAGGGTAGGAAAGCCCTGAACCCCCCCTCCCCCAATCCAAACGTCCTCAGGGAGGTCCCTGGGGCCCTCTCGTCTTTTAATGAGTTCACTGGAATTAAAACAGTGGCTCAGGCAACTCCTCCCGCACCCTGGGCCAGGTCTGCGGGACCCCCATGGCCGCTGCGGCCACCGCATCCCGTTCCCCTCAAACTCCCTGGACCGGGACTCGAACCCAGCGCCGTGGCATCCACGGCCGCCGCCTCTTTCAGCGCTGCCTCCCGCCCGCTTGCTGAATAGTCTCATTTCTTATTGTCCACCGGTTTCTTTTCTTTTCTTTTTTTTTTTTTTAAATCATTTCCTTAAGAAAACAAAGCAAAAGACAAAGGCACAGGCTATTAAGTAATTACTAGAAAAGGGATGGCTGTGCTGGGGAGCACCCAGCCCACGGAGGCCTCCTGCATTTTCCAGAACTCCAGGGGCACTTCACTTGGCTCAGACTTGGGTAGTTTGGGTCATGAGTGAGCTCACTTTTAAAAATTCATTGTATTGTGGAAAAAACAAACAAACAAACATTCCGTTTCTCAGCAGCTTCATCTCCCACTGAAAACGACATGAACTGTAAGTGCTTCACTTAAAAGCGTTCCCTTCCCTCTCAAAAAACACAGCGCTTTTCCCTTTCAATAAGGAATGTGAGTTTGCTGCATGGCATGTTGGTTTGTGCTGAAAGACGAACTAGAGTCGAACTAGAGTCGGCACTTTCAAATATTTCAAATTAGAAAAGAATGAAATTAAGAATGCACATTTTGAAAAGAAGTGATGGTATTGCTGTTCGGGTTATGCCTGTGCAATTTTAAAGGAAATACTTTTAAGTTAAATAAGGATCATACGATTGCTAAGAGTAACACACAAGTAACACATTTCCCCACGGCCCACTCTCCCATTCGGCTGAACTTGACTCAGCCATTGCAGAAAGATTTCGTCTGGAAAAGGAGATTCCACAGTTTGCCCCCTGAACAACCCTGCCTTTTGTTAGGGGTTGGGGGGGCGGGGGGAATCATCTGTTGACAATGCATTTCTTCTCTTCATCCTCAAAATGAGGAGCTTAAGTTCCTTCTCAACTGTATCCAACGTGATTTTGAAAACCATCAGGTCACTCTCAGCATTTTCTATGCCAGTCAAAATCCAGAGGCCTGGTTATTTTATTTTAGTTTTTAAAAATTTCAACACTGAAATTATTTTCATTGATCTCTGAAAACATGCTGGTTCTCAATATTGAAATGAAGATTTTTGTGGGCAAAGGCCTTAGGAAGTGTCTGGTACTGGTGCACAAAATTGACCTGAAGCCAGCCTCCCAGAGATTCATAGCAACAGAATCTCTGGCAAGCCTTCCCCCTTCATTTCTGAAACACTCCCCATTGATGGCAAAGTCACCATCTCCGGAGGAGTTTCATTCTATTTTTAGATAGAATACAGGTTATATTAAACCGAACTTTGTTCATAATTTGTTTTCATCGGTTGTGATTCTAACTTCTGCGCACAAAATGAAAAAAAAAAAAAAATTCAAACTTTCTTCCACAATTGTATTTTGAAGAAACCGCTGTCTTGAAAATTCTCTAGGCTAAACAGCGCGGGGGGGCTCTTTCTGTTATTTCGCCTGTCACAGCGTAGCAGATGCGCCACCATCCTGGTCTCCTCGCTCAGGACGTGTTTCTAACAGCGCTGGAACCTGATCCCGACCTACTGGGTGTAGCCTGGCCCCAACAGTGCCCATTTCCAGAGCCCAGAAAGCTGCATTTTACAAAATAGCCCAAGTACTTGAACAAGTATTCCTCGATCCGTATTTTGAGAAACATTTCCTTAGGGGCTCTAAGGAAGAGAGCCACATTGTTTTAATGTGGCCTCAGCTGTCACTTGCCTTTTTCCCTCCACATTATAAGACTTATATTGATACTGCAGTCAACCTAAACAAACAAATAAGCCTTGTCACATGAACTCCTAGGAGTCCCTTCCTGACTCTACAGTTGCATAATTGAGTTTTAAGGCTGGAATGCAAAAGAATGCATTTACCTCTGTGTAGCATTGACAAAGTACAGTAAGCCCAGTTACATTTAAATTTCAGACAAACAATTTTTAGTGGGACATATTTGTACCAAAACATTAATCATTATCTATCTGAAATTCACATATAATTAAGTGTTCCTTAATGTTATTTGTTAAATCTGATAATCCTGTCCCTACTAAATCACTTCGATTAGATTTAATTTTTCCAGTCATACCTGGTTGGTTGTTTGTTTTCCAGACAGGGTCTCGCTCTGTCACCCAGGCTGGAGTACGGTGATGCAATCACGGTTTGCTGCAACCTCGACCTCCCAAGCTCAAGCTATCCTCCCACCTCAGCCTCCTGAGCAGATGGGACAACAGGTGTGCACCACCACGCCTGGCTAATTCTTTGTGGTTTTGTAGAGACAGGGTTTCTGCCATGTTGCCCAGGCTGGTCTCTAACCTCTGGACTCAAGCAATCAGCCCCCTTCGGCCTCCCAAAGTGCTGGAATTTCAGGCATGAGCCACTGCACCTGGCCAGTCATGCCTGTTATGACCATTTTAGATCCTAATTCTGTCCTCAGATATTTTTAGGACTCACAAATACTGCTCCTATTTCTGACTGTCAAGTTATCCTGTTAACGTAAATTCCCAAGAACAAGCTCATTGTTGTTTGTTCGCCCATTGTACAAAGAGATCCAGGTGCTATATCTCACACAGGTGATCATATACACAATTTCTGTCTTTCTTCATTATATTCAGCCTTCCTCAAAGTCTATGATAGCTACTTTGTTTTCAGATGTAAAATAAATAAAGCAAACAGCTTAGAATTGGAGGACCTGGGTTCAAATACTGGTTCAGCCATTTATGAGCTCTGCAACCTCAAGCAAATTAATAGACTTCTCCAAACTTCAGTTTCCTCACTTGTGAACTGGGGATACTTAGGGTCATTATGAGAAGTTGATGACATGACACAGATGAAAGTCTCAAGCCTTATGCTTAGTGATTAATCATTCCATACCAAAAAAAAATAATTCTTCGTTCATGAATTGGTTAACTAGTTATAAGAGTCTCAAATTTAAATTGGTAGAAATGAGTGCATGGATTGCTTCTCACCTCTCTTGAAGTCCATCAGACTTTTTATACAAATAGCAAATACTTTTATAAAAATAAGTAAGTCCGTAGCTCTGAAGAAGAGGCCATTGACAGATAGGAGTTTTCAGTGAATTGTTGGGAAAGGGAAAGCAAAGGAAGCCTATAGGCTTGTGAAGCACATACAAGGAACACAGTCCAGAGCGCACAGCTCTGGAAAGGGGCTTCAGGAAGGGGGCAGCAGTCCTGTGCGTCTCCACCGAGAGGCTGTGGGACAGCAGAGAAAACCAGATCCAGGAGAGAATTAGAGAAAACAAGAGGGCCAGCAATAGGGCAAGTCCACGAACATTCATTTCCCTGAAGGTCTTTAGTGCCTAGACAACTGGGAATTTATTTCCAGTGGAACAACAAAATAGGAAAAACAATGGGGGTGCTGGCAGTCCAGGGTCAAGCTCTTCTTGTTCTCACCTTTTCTCTTGGATGGGGGAGAGGAGCTTGCAGCTGATAGTAGGCACTCTGCCCATTCACCCTGACCAGAAGCCAGCTAGGAAATAGGCTATGCCCACATTTAAGAGGCTCCATGAGTCTACCCCAGGAAAAAGAGAAGCAGGAAATGATCGCGTGTGGTGAGGGGTAGGCAGTGGGTGGTGCTCTCTCACACTCCAGAGAGACGGTCCCAACCAGCTTCCCCATCCTTCAGTCCTTTAAAAGAGCCCATTTCAATGAAGGGCCTTGTCAAGGTGAAACATCAAGATCAAGGAAAAAGAAAGAAAAGAAAAATGAGCCCAGAAAGAAACAGGCATTTAGAGAATAAATAGACTTTGAAAAAGAAATCTTCTCATTGATAGAGAGATTTGAGAAAATGCTATATTTATAAAATAGAATGCAATGAAAAAAATCATAATCATAAAATAACTGAGGCGTTATATATGATTAATGAAATTGAAAAAAAAATACATCAATGAAAAGGGAAAGAAGTCCAGGACATCTTCAAGGACATGGAATAAAATAACAGAAAGAGAAAACAGAAAATATGAAGGATAGACAAGTGCAGGAGGTCTAATATTCCAATAAGAGGAGTGTCATAAACCAGGAAAAGGAAGAAAAGAGAAGAGATTCCAAAAACACAATGGAAAAATAATTTCCCAAACCTGAAAAATGTCATTTGTCCTCAGATCAAGAGAGACTTGCCAAAGTCACAAAGCTAAAGAATGATTAAGCTGGGACTTGACCCCAGGCAATATGGCTCTTGAGTCTGTGCTCTTAAGCACTGTGTTCTGTTCCCCTTCTATAGTGAACTCTGCTTCTATTCATAATGATTTCTGTGGAATGGGAATATATTTAGAAGCTATTTTAAATGATCCTGGAGAAAAAGGAATTAAATGCATTCCAGAGAAAAAGAATAGGATGGCAGAAGGTAGAGTCCAGAGAATAAACAGAGGAGTTTCCCTAATTATGTAAGGGGGAAGCACAAAGACAGTGAACAGTACTGAAAGTTCTGTGTTTTTCAGAAGATGACAGAACTCCTATCCAATGCCTACCTCTTTTTTTGTAAAATGGGAAATGAGGACAGCAACCAAGTGTCCCTAACTGTGCCCAGGAAAGTGCTCAGAGATTTATGGAAACTGGAAATTGTTTGAAATCATTCTTGTGTAGAGTGGAGTAATAGTTAACTAAAGAAATCTCTAGTAGGATTGAAGTTGCACTGCTTTTAGTGACTGTTTTTTTTGTTTTGTTTTGTTTTGTTTTTAGTGGAGTCTCACTCTGTCTCCCAGGCTTGAGTGCAGTGGCGCGGTCTCGGCTCACTGCAACATCCGCCTCCTGGGTTCCCGCGATTCTCCTGCCTCAGCCTCCGGAGCAGCTGGGACTACAGAAGCCCACCACCACATCGGGCTCATTTTTGTATTTTTAGTAGAGATGGGGTTTCACCATGTTGGCCAGGTTGGTCTCAAACTCCTGACCTCATTATCTGCCCCCCTCGGCCTCCCAAAGTGCTGGGATTACAGGCGTGAGCCACTGTACCTGGCCATTTAGTGATGAATTTAAGGTAGATCCTTTCTCTCCTGATATGTAGCATCCTCCAGAAGAACTCAGCTAATTAGGGGCAGTCAAAGAAGAACGATAGTTGGGTCCTTCTAAGGTGGATTTTTGTCAGACCAGTTTGGGGGAAAGAAACCACACACAAACTAAGGGGCAAGAGGGCTTTGGGTATTGACAAGATTTGATAAAAAGATGAATCATTACGTTCTAGCTCCATGAGTAGGGAAGTGAAGAAAGGAGAAGGCTGATAGAGAAAAAAAAAATAGATGTGGGTAGAAGGCTTGGCAAGATGGAAGAACTGTCATGGTGGAAATAATTTCACAAGTTAGCAGGAGATAGAGAAAATTCATGGTTGAAAGTCACTGCTCTAATCATGACTTTGGAGGTGTTTCTAGTTATGACTCATAACAAGCTTGTCAGCATGACTGCAGGAGTGACAAGCTAAAGCAAAGTAGAAGTCCACAGAGGGAGGGCCAGGGATAGACCTACCCACAGGGGTGAGAAGTCACCTGCACTGATGAGAGGACTTGGGGAAAAGAAAAAGACTGTTAAGTTGTGTGCAAAATTCATATTTTGATGGTCAGAAGGTAGACGATAGCAACGGAGGGAGAGATGGTTATTAGTGTGAAATGTCTTGAGCATCAGAAGACTAGGGGTTTTGTTGTTCAATTTTCTTTTTACAAAAGGAGAAGTGAAGGGGTTATGTTCTGAAGCAGCAATGAGGATCCAGGAAGAAACCAATGCCATTCTCTGTCCCTGAAATACATGAAGTGCAAGAAAATATACAGCAGCTATTGATGGGCATCTGGGAAAGTTATGGTCCCAGCAGAGAGCCAAGTAACAATGCAAGAAACTGGAGGAAACACTAGGAGAAGAGATTGATGGCACGAGGGCATTTGCGATAGAGAATGCTTTTGATGATGGGTAGAGGTGGAGGGCTGGAGACCACGGAAGTGATGTTGACTAATGAAAGAGGCACAGCCGTGAGTAGATGGCCAGGGCTTCACTGTAGGTACTGAGTGATGAAGACAGGGAAATGATGTGCAGTCGGTTTCGCTTTCAACCTACTTTGACTGGAGTGGATTCTTGAGTTGGGTATGTCTTTTAGTTGCAGAGCAAAGGCATGCTTCCATGATATGGCTTGGCTCTGTGTCCCCATCCAAATCTCACCTCGAATTGTAATCCCCACATGTCAAGGGAGGGACCTAGTGGGAGGTAATTGAATCATGGAGGCAGTTTCCCTCATGTTGTTCTCAGGATAGTGAGCAAGTTCTCACGAGAGCTGACGGTTTAAAAGTGGCAGTTTCTTCTGCATTCTCTCTCTCTTCTGGTACCACGTAAGATGTGCCTGGCTTCTTCTTTGCCTTCTGCTATGATTAAGTAAGTTTCCTGAGGCCTCCGCAGCCATGTGGAACTGCTAGTCGATTAAACTTTTTTTGTTTATAAAGTACCCAGTCTCAGGTAGTATCTTTTTTTTTTTTTTTTTTTTTTTTTTGAGACGGAGACTCGCTCTGTCGCCCAGGCTGGAGTGCAGTGGCGCGATCTCGGCTCACTGCAAGCTCCGCCTCCCGGGTTCACGCCATTCTCCTGCCTCAGCCTCCTGAGTAGCTGGGACTACAGGCGCCCACAACCGCGCCCGGCTAATTTTTTGTATTTTTAGTAGAGACGGGGTTTCACCGTGGTCTCGATCTCCTGACCTTGTGATCCGCCCGCCTCGGCCTCCCAAAGTGCTGGGATTACAGGCGTGAGCCACCGCGCCCGGCCTCATGTAGTATCTTTATAGCAGTGTGAGAACAAATTAATTCATTCCATCTATAATGCACTGAATTAATACAACTCCCAAATTTGTGGAATGTTATATAATGAGATTTTATTTTATTCCAAGGTAAATAAAATAATAATGGCAAGGGGGAGAAAGGATTTGGAAAAGCCTCACATGGAGAAATAGAAAGTCAGCTGAAGAAATCAGTGATTCGGATTGTCCAAGTAAAAGGAAAGGAATTGTATCAAAACAACTGTGTTCGGGAGAAGTCAGGAACTGTCTATTAAAATGATGAAGAGCAGAAAGTATGTTATGTATTTTAAATGATGACAGCAAACTAACGGGAAAGTCAAAGGCAATGATCAACAGAACAGTCTACCTTTTGATGTCGAGATGTGAGGGATGGTAATAAATGCACGTGGTATTTTTGTTTCATTGGAAGTCTCATTCAATGGAATCAGAGATTTAAATTTAAGACAGTGACATAAAGATAATCATGAAAATGATGATTTATTTCAAATATGTCTCACAAGGAAACTCAAAGTCAAAAGTGATTCGAAGATTAGGAAGTCTGAAAAAAAAAGCAGACTCAAGAAACCATGCAGGATGAAGGAGTCAATAGATATCTCTGTGGAGAGGACTTTTCTATAATAGCCCTATTTTATCAGCATTATGCTTAAGAAAATTAGCCAACATCCAAACATTAGTATCAGAAAAACAATCAGGCGATGCAGCAGAAGCCATTGTGGTATTTACAAAGACCCATAAATATCCCCAAGTGCTATTAGTATGACAGCGTAGGTGATGAGCACAGGTTATTCTGACGAAGAGACGCACATTCCAGACACGCAGAGTTGGTTCCAGAATATATCATCAGGGGACACCAGATGACATTGGAGACATGGGCCTCAAAACAATAGTGAACAAGTCATAAGGAAGATGAAGGATAATTAAAGTGAATGGCCAAAGGTGCCAGAGGGCACAGAGGGGTTCACCAGGGCTAGGGGAAGAAAGGAATGACAACATTGCTTTAGAGATGTGCGTAGGTCACTGCAGACAATGCAAGGACACAGAGAGGAACCAGACAAATTATGATGCATAGCAAATCAATTCCGAGTTATGCAATAATGGAGATAAAGTGCCTGAAACAAGATTTATAATTATCAGCAATGCTAACAACAAACTGTAGCAATTGTCAGGGCTTTGTCCTAAGGGAAACAAGAATTTACAAATATACATTAAACCAAGTCAGAATAAAAAAGAGCAACCGCAGTTACACTGACTTCAATAAATTGTACCAAATGCCAACTAGGTCCCAGGAACTGGGCTGGGAATTAGGGTTACAGAGGCACACGGGAGACCCTGAGAAGCATGCATGTAGTCAGGAAGAGGGATTGTGAAAATATCTAATTGTTAAACAACTTACAAGCAATTGTGTGCAGTAGGTACAGAGCACAGTCATGTTATCATGGAAAGTTACAGCCAGGGAATTTTTCCATAAATGCCTGATGTATTAAAAGATGTTTACAGAAAGTCGAGGTGAAGCGGCATGCCAACAGAAGACAAAGCACAGAGGAAGAGGGCTGCGCTGTGTTCAGCGTCCCAGCCTTGTTTGGTTGGTGAAGTAGAAAGTCCTAAGAGGTAGGAGGGAGGGAGAAGACAAGATGGGGGAAATAGATCCCATCAATCTTGGGCGATCTTGTATATCAAGCAGGAAAGAGGAACTTCATTTTTAGGCAGTAGGCTCATTGAAGGGTTGAAATAGGGAAGCATTTCAGCTCTGGGTTTCAGCTGGATCATGCTGGTGGCAATACACAGGGGAGGCCGGGAGGAAGCTCATCTCTGAAGTTAGCAAGACACATGGGAGGCTCTCTCTCTCCAGATGGAGATGTTTGGGCTCTGAAGTAAAAGACATTGCTGGAGTTCCACTCTTGACATTATAATAAGAAGAGCTACAAATTATTAACCCCTTTCTAGATGCCAACTGCTTTACCCAGGTCATCTCATTGCTTCCTCATAACATCAGGTAAGTTGGATACCATCGTGTCCGTGTAACAGACGTGAACTTCTGTCCACAGCTCAGAAGGTAAACAACTTGCCAGGTCCAGGTGGGTCTTCGTCCTGAGCATGGCCTGAAACCTGAGTTTTTATGACTCTAAAACTCACCTTCTTTACACCCACATGGGCTTGAGAGGATTTTTTTCCTGAAAACCTATAAAACTGTAAATTAATCTGAAAATCTGTACCTAAATTTACTTTGGTGAGGACAGCAGCCTATGTCTCTTCCCATAACTTCCATCTTTGTCTCAGGCCAGACCACAAACCATTTTTTTCTAAAATAGTATCTCGAGTTGACCCTTTCTACAGCACTTCTCGTTTAGATTTCTCTCCTAGACTGGAGCTTCCAAAGGGCAGAATGTTCTGTATCTCTTAAACTTCCATTCTTTGCAAATGCCTGGCACATAGGAGACTCAGTTATTGGTTCAGTGAATAAAAGGCTTTGTAACCCTGCAAGAGGACATTTGGAATGTCCATATTACAGCTAAAGTCATGGTTGTAACTCTCAAGAATTAGCATGTCCTCACCAAAGAACAGACTTTCCCGGGAGGATCGCAGGTAGATGCTTCATTTGAGTAACCTGCATTACCAAGTTTTAACTAGTGGGTGAGAAATAAATAAACAAGCACAGCTCTTTAGTCACTAATCTTTTGTACATAATATAATAAATAGGATATAAATAAAAGAAGCCCCCATAAAAGTTCATTTAAAGACTACTATAATTGTTTAAATGCTTTTTTCAGCCTTGGCATATAACTAGAGTATAACTCTAGCATATAGCTTAATGAAATTATCACCATTTTCTCTATCCTTTCCTAGAAAGCAACTTCCTAACATGTTGTGAAGTCGGATTTAAAGGTTCCATCCCTTCCAGGGATCACTGCATCTCAGGACCTTCAGCCATGGGACAGTAGGCCACCTTGTCACCATAGGCCTTCTAGTGTCTCAAATCTGTCAAGGTTTTCTCCTCCATATCAGCCACCCTAGGTCAACTCAGCTATTGAGGCCAGTTGCACTAATTAAATGGTAGACCTTGCAGTGTTCCTCTCCTTATCATTCTAGAATGCTTTTTCTCTTCTCTCTGATCTCTTGGCTTCCACTCTCTACCAGGGACCCAAACACGCAGGAAGCAATTACAGTAATAAGAAACCAGCCTGTCTTTTATCTCCCAGTCTAGAAGACCCTCCACCCTTGCTGCCTCAAGGCATTTTCTTCACTTGCTGTTTTTTTTCTTTCTTTTTTCTTTTTGAGACAACTCCTTCCAAGTTTCACTCTCTTTCCTGATCAAATCTTTATTTTACAAACAATGGCTTTTCTTATTAACCCCCTTAATCTTCAGGTTTTTCCATCCTCAGTGACAGTAGTGCTATCAGCTTACACAAAACATAAGTTTTTAAAACCAAAGCTGAAAAGAATTTAACGCACATATTTTAATGATTTTCTCCCCTAATCATTTGACTTAGTTCTTGTGTAAATACGATTTCCACCCTCCACCCAATAAAGCAGGTGCTTTTAAAATGACTTCAACTGAGTTTTCAAATATATTTTCCAACCGACTGATAGAGGGGAATCAGTATCACCCAAATAAAGCTCCTAGAGCCCTCAGTAGGAAGACTGTCCTTTCCAGAAGGCTGCCTGCTCACCTTAGTCCTCCCTAAAAAACTAGATTATAAACTGAGCAGCAAGAGCACAGCAAGAAGTCACAGCTTTTCTGTGTCTGTCCCCACACACAAAATAGATCAAGAGGGAAAAAGGTGATGTAAATAATGACTGATAGTGACAAAGAGGCCCACTGGAGAAAGAAACCCCAAATCTTGCTGAGATTCATCACGCCTGGGGCACACGCTTGCCAATTCCCTACACAAAAGCATAATTGCTGCGCCCTTTACCTGCTACCCAGGCCGCATTTCAAACACTGTGGGATCTGCTGAGTAGAGTTTATGCCGAGGGACTGTAAATTCCCTGCAGCTCATGATGTCATCCATTTAGGAACACTTCTGACTGCAGTATCTGCACCGAGTCAAGAGAAACTGCATCTGCAGGACCTAGAGGAGCACCTGCATTCTGTAGTCTGCTGCCTGCTCCCTGCTGCCACGCTGCTTTCGGAGAATCCCTTCCCTGGATGGCGGAGGACCCACAGAAAGGCCTAGAGAAACCATTTCCTGTCTACCTCACAGAGCAGCAAGAATTAATGTCCGTATTAACCACATGCCAGTGATTACTGCGATACCATGTTAAAAGCATGGCACAGGAAATCAAAAAGCAGTGTTTTCAGTTCTGTTACTCACTCCTGCTTGCATGTTAAAATCCTTTAGAAAACCCTAAAAAGAAATAGCCCTGAGCCACCTCTAGAGACTGATTCAATTCATCGAAGATGAGTCCTGAGCATGGCCGTCATTTAAATATGTATATATGAAAGCATTTTGTAAAGCGTATATCACTAAATAAGTATTTTATTATTATAATTACTAATTCAAAATACATATTGAAAGATAATGTGTTGACTTATCAACTCCTGTTTCTTTCTTTAACCTATTGCCATTTCCTCTCCACTGCAACAAATCAGTAAGGACTTGTGTCTCCTTGCTGTGTGTGTGTGTGTGGGCACAAGCACACACCCTTGCGCATGGCACAAAACAGAAGTTTCCAGGAATTCAGAAGCCTCTCCCATCCAGGCTATTTGGAAAAGGCTCAACCCATAGGGGAGGAGGAAGATAGAATTATGTTGTGGAGCCTTTGAAGTCAGGTGCCCAGATTCAGGAAGAAGGGAGTTGTGCTTAGAGGGGTCAATGTGGAGAAGCAATTCCTCCCACGTCTGTCTGGGATTGTCTAGGAGCTGTAGTGCTGGTCCGCTGCTGCCCACCCTGTAAGGAAGAGGCCCAGCCTGTGGGCTGGAGGCTGCAAGAACCCAAGTCTGAGAATTACAGCCGTGGGTGCTTGCCCAGCTGGTCACTGGGGCAACAGAATGCACTGCCTCAAGGTCCGTGCCCACTTAATTGTGATTTTAGGATTCAATATTCTATGAGTTGAGGGGATCTTGAAGATTTATCTGAATTGGAGAAATGAATGATAGGATTTTTTAAACTACACAACTCTGATATTTCATAATAACAATTCAGAGCTGATACTCATTTAGCAAGTTGACACAGACCTGTTATGTACCACGTAGCTACTATATTAGTTTCTAGGGATATCCTTCAAACTCAAAAAATAAGTTAGGGACAATCGTGACAACAATAGTCATAACATTAATACATTTGTCCTCCCCATCAGAAAGGGTAGGGCTCAAATGAAATAGTATATTTGAAGGAAAAATGCACAATGTCCTCAGAGTGAAATAAGTAGCCATGGTTGTGATACAGTCAGATAGAGACACAAGAGCTGGGCAGAATCCAATTCAATAACTTCTTAATAGCTGTAAGATGAGTATGCAAAAAAAAATCAGAATGAAACTAAACAGCAAATGCCTTCATTGATTCTAAATGAGGGGTAAAATAGCCCAAGTGGAAGTTGCAGGCTCAATTAGAGCTCTGAATCAGGGGAGCTGAAGACAAATCAAAATGCAATCCAACCCACTTGTAGTGTTTGGACGTGGGGCCCGGTTTGACCTAGACACAATCAACGAAAGTTCAGTCTGTCTTTCATGGTTTTGAGAAAAATTGCCCTGGATTTCCACTCCAGTTCTCATACCCCAGCCAAAATTTTTGAATGCACAAACTCAGCTCATCAATGATGCAACCTGAATTACTTGGGATAAAAAATTTGTTTCCATAAAGGATATATAGGTGACTATAAATAACCCAGGAGGTTTAAAATTAGGTATATTGATGGGATAAATAGTATGAAGACTTCCATGTTAAGTTTGACAATAATAATCTGTATATTTGTTTTTGTTATTTTTTTTAATTTTTTTTTTTTTTTTTTGAAGAAGGAGTCTCATTCTGTCACCCAGACGACTAGTGTGCAGTGGTGCGATGTCAGTTCACTGCAACCTACACTTCCTGAGTTTAAGCAATTCTTGAGTCACAGCCTCCTAAATAGCTGGGACTACAGGCATGAACCACCACGCCTGGCTAATTCTTTGTATTTTTAGTAGAGACAAGATTTTGCCATGTTGACAAGGCCAGCCTCGAACTCCTGACCTCAAGTGATCTGCCCACCTCAACCTCCCAAAGTGCTGAGATTACAGGTGTGAGCCACCTCGCCCGGCCTTATTTGGTATTTTAGATAATTATAATGTTTAAAAGGATTTTGCATCCTAGAGAATCTAAAAGATTTGCCTTGGGATTACAATTTTAAACGTATAAATGAGGAATTGGCTTAGATTTGTAATTTTAGGTTGAAAGTTAAATTTTACCAAGTTTGTAAATACCATTCAAATATTTAAAACCAGCTAAAATCACTGTATTTTCTGAAATAATTATTGAATTTATCCATTTTTATTGTAGTATCTTTGACGTCTTTAGCCCATAAGGTATAAAAAATATTTGGCGTCAAGGGGAAAACAAAAAGGAAACATTTCCAAAATCAAATGGGAATAGCCATACCCTTTCTCTAAGTAATTTCTACTGCTGTCTTCTAAACTATTCTCAAGTTTTAGACCCAAAGTGGAACTTCAGAAATGCCATTTAGACAAATTATCTATCCATATATATGAAGTAACAGAGACTCAGAGAAGTTGACATATTGCTTAAATCATAGCACTATTTAGGGCAAAACCAGCAAGAAGTTTCATGACCCCCTAGTCCATTGTCATCTGAACTGGATTATCAGCTTTACTTATTGCTTAGTGATGGTATATGTTCCAGGGGAGCATATGATCTGACCTTCATCCGAACACAGTAGACTGGTTCTGATTTTTCCAGCCAAAGAGAAAGCATTTGGGTTTTTAGCATCCCTTTAAAACTGAGAACATTCCTCTTCCTGGCTAGGAAAACCTTCCCCTGTGTATGTAGTAGGAAGACTGCTACACCAACCACACTTCACCCATTGCTTTCCAAAAACCAATGTGAAAAGGCTATTGAACTGAACAGTATATTGTTTTGGCACAGCTTATCCAGTATGCAAAAATACAGACTTTCTCAGTGTGCATTGTTCTGTGTTCAGTTTCACAACTGTAAAGAATAACTTATTCCATGTAAGATTTTGTGTCGTGCCTAAAACATGAAATAATCCCCCTAGGACCTACTAGAGAAGTATCTTATGCTATAAGAACACTGATCATTTCTGCTACAAGCACACATAGAGGTTGTGTTCTTAAGTGTTAATCTTCCTCTGGGGGTGGCTAGAGAACAGCTTACAAAGGGGTAGAAATCTTGCTCATGTCGACAAAGCACTCACAGCTCTTTGGAAGAGAAGTATTGTGTAAGTGCAAAGCTATTATTATGTAAAAGCATTCAGAGGATAATATTAGCCATAATTGTATTAAATATTAATATTAATGCAAATGGTGGCTAAGAGCTTAAAGAAGATCTTATAAACTGTAACAGTCAGTAACAATGGAGTAAAGGTATATAAAATTTGTATATTCCCAACCATGCATACCAGACAAACCCAACAAACTGAAAACGAATAAGTTGCTAAAAGTCATGCTGTCCATTTTAATTTTTTCAGCTAGAAAAAAAAACAAAAACAAAAAACAAGACTGTCAGACTTTTTTCAATCAGCATTGAAAATAGGACTTGAAACTCAATTTACTTAATTTCCACGTGATGAATTTTTTTAATGTGGCAGCTTGGCTGTACTAAACTATGGTTTTCCGTCAAACTCAGGTGTTCCATCAAATGTGAATCTGTATGTGGCTGTGAAGAGATTCTGTTGACGTAAGTAGAGTCTCCAATCTGTTGACTTTAAGGAATCAAAAGAGAGTATTCTAGACGGTCCTGACCTTATCAGATGAACCCCTTAAAAGAGGGCTTAGGCCTACTTCATGGAGCCCAAAGACTTGAGGTTTTAGCTCCCAGAGTTGCAACTTGCCTGTGATCTTTCCCTTCCTGCCTGTTGTATATACTTCAGACTTGCATACACACCTTGTCACGTTATGTAAGCCAATTCTTTGTAATAAACGTAAATATTAACCTGTCTGTCTATATATCTATCATTTAACCATCTACCTACCTATCTACTGGCGTTCTACTGGTTCTGCTTTTCTGGTTGAACCCTGATTGATACACCATAGTTTTCAAGAAACATATATGTGGGTAGTTAGATTTTTTCATGGGTAGAAGCATAAATATTCTAAAAAATAGAGTTTTGTTTTGCACTCCTCACACATTAAAGAAAAGCCGCTGTTTAATTTCACTCCTATCTTAAGTAACATAATCCATCATTGATTTAAAAGGATAGAACAACTCAAGACCAATGAGCTTTTCAAAGATTTTTAACTGGATTTCAAATGAAAATTATAAACACAATGAATCAGTGGGCCCTAAAAATGAAGACTTAAATACTTTGACTTAAAGCAAATTTTTGGAAACAGCCAAGGACATTTGGTGTGGATAAAAACGGGTTCCCGACACCTTCTATTCTGAATGCCTTACTTCCTCCATGCAGTTCACGAAAATTACATGAGCACATACACATAAATACAACCCTAGCAGAGGGAAGCAAAATGTAAGAACGCGGCCATCTGTCAGTGAGTCTCAGGAATATTGAAAGCTTAACAAAAACTATAATTTAATTCAATGTTAAACAAACAAAATAATTGAAGGAATTTCACCTGGTCATAATAATTATCTTCTCCACCTTTAATGAGCAGCTTTTTGTGTCTTAGCAGATGTCATATGCGTGTTTACTGCCTCCTTTAAGAAGTGAGAAACCAAAATATTTTAAGCCATATATCAGAAATCAGTTAAATTAATCATACCTTGTAATTCCCTTCCTCATTAAAAATTCTTAATAATGTCTCAAAATTTAAAAGCATTGTGAAAACTAAATTATAAGACATTCACAACATGGAATATTACACAGCCGTTAAAAAATGTGAAGTAGCTAGGGGACAGGAAAAAATTATATATGATTGATAAACTCAGAATAGTTCTGTGTGTGTGTGTGTGATTTAGAAATCAGATAGTAAAATATTGAGATAAATGGTCACAATATTTTTTTTTTTTTAAGACAGAGTCTTGCTCTGTCTCCCAGGCTACAGTTCAGCGGCATAATCTCAGCTCACTGCAACCTCCAACTCCTGGGTTCAAGTGATTCTCTTGCCTCAGCCTCCTGAGTAGCTGGGACTACAAGTGTGTGCCACCATGCCCAGCTAATTTTTGTATTTCTAGTAGAGATGAGGTTTTGCCATGTTGGTCGTCAGGCTAGTCTTGAGCTCCTGACCTCAGGTGATCTGCCCACCTCAGCCTCCCAAAGTGCTGGGATTATAGGCGTGAGCCACTGCACCTGGCCATACAAGTTCTAAATAATATTTATTTGGGGATTGTGGCGTTATAGAGAATGTTTTCCTAGATTTCTATAGTTATTCTAAATTATTTGTGTACTTAAAATTATTTATAGAAAAAGATATTGATTGCTTTAATTATTCCTTGTCTATTAAATACAGACAATGTTTGATATACAAATAGTAAAAAACTCATCCTGGAGAAATACATTTCCTTTGAGGTGGGAACTACGTGTATTCTGTAAATAAACCATGCCCGGTGCCTGTTTTGACTCATCCTAGCAGGTGCTTGACTCTAGACCGTGCTTGGTCACACAGGATGCTTCTGGATTGCCTGTCTATGCCCTCAGTCTTCGCGTGATCAGCTTGATCAATATCAAATGACTGAGTTTTAAAAAGTCAAGACGATATTAGGCCGGGTGGTGGCACATGCCTGTAATCCCAGCACTTTGGGATGCTGAGGTGGGCCAATCACTTGAGGTCAGGAGTTCAAGACCAGCCTGACCAACGTGGTGAAACCCTGTCTCTACTAAAAATGCAAAAACTTAGCTGGGCGTGGTGGCGGGTGCCTGTAATATCAGCTGCTCGGGAGGCTTAGACACAAGAACCATTTGAACCTGGGAGGCGGAGGTTGCAGTGAGCCACGATCACATCATTGCACTTCAGCCTGGGCAACAAATCTCAATAAAGCGCGTGCGCGCGCGCACACACACACACACACACACACACACACACAAATGTAAAAAGGGCGATGGTATAAGAGATAAAAGAATTTTGCTTAATTTATGCACAGAACCAGTTTAAATTCACCATTTTAGTCTGTGTGCTTCACAGGCACCCCTGTTCTTATAATTGGATTTTCCATATGTTCAAAAACAGATGTTTTGGTATCAGTAGTCTTCCCTCTGTGTTTCTCTTTTGGGTACTATGGGTGCCTCTGGTCAGGGTATGTCTTTCCTCTTAAGTTCTCTTCTGTCAGAATCCTCTTTCTAATTTGAGATGGCCAGATGGACAGACAGCAAGTGTAAGAGAGTTCAAAATAAAGAATACTTAAATCCAAATTTCAAAAGCTAGCAACTACCCCCAATAATTTATACATAAAATAGTCTCCTCTGTTTTTCTCTCACACCTGTGTTCCCTTGGAACGAGGGTAGAAGACCCACTGGCGGTAGATATCTTCTACTCTATTCTGGATGTCAGACCAGATTCTCTCTTCAGGCCTCAGTTTTAGGAAACATTTAGCCCTGTCACCACTTAGAAAAAAAGATCACGAAGCACATTTCCAGCCATTGGTTTGCCAGGAGAAAATATCTGGGAGTACATGCATAGCTTCAAGGAGAATCGTTCTGATCTGGCTGAAGAAGAAATAAATTTTTCTTTCACCAAAACCAATGAAAGGCTTTCCTCTGCTTGTTGATGACAAGCGTATACATCCAGATTAGATGAAAAAAGGTATCATTTTTTTCACAATTCCATCAAACATATTGAACATACCTTGTTATTTAGCAAAAATGATAAAGAAAACAGCTAAACTGAAGAAAAATATTTTAATAATAATGACATCGGTGTTACAGATATGTAATTATCCTGTATCAAGGAAATGGATGTAGGTTAGAATATTGAAAGAATCAAATAATAGTGTTAAAACAACAAAAAGTAACTCAGAAGTTATGTAACTTTGGTTTAAAGTCACATATACACACTGGACTGTTTGCCTAAGGTTTGAGTGAAATTGGTGCTGTTCCAGCTCCTGTCAGGATGACAAACTCATAGGCACTGCCAGCTCCTTCCCCAGTCCCCAGCTCTGGAGATTCCGTGGAAGTGAGAATTTGAAGGATGTGAGAAAATGACATTAAAGCTATTTGACAGCTCCAGGAAGAGAGAAGGTGGCTGTTTCCTGGAGGATGCGGAAAGATGGCAGACCCAAAAAAAAGTGAGCCGGGAGCATGCATGGGGGACAGGTGGAGGAGAGCATTTTGTTTGTGATTTTTTTTCCTTAGTGATAATCCAAGGCAGATTATTGCTGCCATCAAGTTAAAAATGTTTAGAAAGATAAAACAGATCGCCTACAATGGAAGAAGAATCAGATAAACATCAGACTTCTCATCAGCAACAAAATAAGCCAGAAGATGATGGAGTTATTTTCAGTATTGTTATAACATTGAAACTAGAATTTTTCTACTTAATAGTCTCCATCATATATATCCTAGGAAGTTTTACAAGACAAAACCCTCTGTAAGATATAACAGGCCAGGCATTGTGGCTCACGCCTGTAATCCCAACATTATGGGAGGCCAAGGTGGGAGGATCACTTGACCCCAGGAGTTCAATGCCAGCCTGAGCAACATAGTGAGACCCTGCCCCTACCAAAAATTTAAAAATTAGCCAGGTGTGGTATCATGCGCCTGTAGTCTCAGCTACTCAGGAGGCTAAGGTAGGAGGATAGCTTGAGCCTGGGAAGTCAATGCTGCACTGAGCCATGATTGGCACCACTGCCCTCCAGCCTGGGTGACCCTGTCTCAAAAGAAAAAAAAAGAACTAAGAATTAAGAAAAATATATTTAGGTTTCATGAGCTGTATTTCATGAATTACACATGAATAAATAACTTACTATTGGTTTTTCAGGAAAAGGCAAAACCAGCACCGTGGGAAACAGTGAAAAATACTGACATATTTTTTTGAAAGCATAAAATAGATGGAAGAATAAATCTAAAAGACTCATTGAAATACGTAAATCGTTGCACTTAGTGATCGAGACATTCCCAGATTTGTAATCTACAAATCAAATGGAATGAGCAATATGTTGTTTACAAGAGACACACTTAAAACCAAAAGATCCAGGACATTTGTAAATGAAAAGATTGAGCAAGATACACTAGACACATGTAAGCCAAAAGAAGGCCAAGAGACCCAAACACAAAACAAACATTCAAGGCAAAAATTTCACAGCTGACATTATGTAATAAAATAACGGTAGATATTAGGATTTTGTGATTATAAACACTTAGTGACCAATAATATTGCCTCACAGTCTATCAGGAAACAACCAGCAAAACTACAAGGAAAAAGGGATCGTTCAAAAAAGTTAGTCTTGCTCATGGGAAAAAGAAAGCGTATTAACTTCATTAAGATACCATGTAGTATTTATGAGCTCAGTAAAAATCCAAATATTTGACAACATATTCTATTGGCGAGACCACGGGGGAATTATGTGTGCTCATTGTCGGTAAGAATGCAAAATCATGCAACACTTGAGGAGAGGAATTCAGCTGGAGACAGAAAAGTTGCATATGAATTAACTCATTGAGGCTTTTATATCTACCTCAAAGACAAAAACATAAAATGATATTTGCATATTTTTTAAGCCTTTATTTCTGCTAGCAAAGACTGGAAATAACCCAAATGACCATCAACAGAAGTCTGGTTGAAAAACTTTGGCGCATCCACAAGATGGAATATATGTAATTAACTATAAAAAGCAATAGAGAGGAACTCTATATAGTAATACGGCTTTCTAGACTGTATTATAAAATAAAAGAAGGAAAGTGGAGAATAGTATAATAGTATATTATATATATGTGTGTGTATATATATGTTATATATATACTATAATAGTATAATAGAATAGTGTTTGCTGTATGCCAACTCCAAACTAACTAAGGGGAAGGGCAACTTTTTTAAAAAAGAAACAACATAAGGGTCAACAATAAAAGGGTGACCTATGCCAGGACAGAAGTAGCTTTTCTGAGCAAATGAAACAAAATAGGTAATGTAAAAATATTATAATATTAAATCTTAATTAGAAGCATCAGTACAATTCTATATGTTGCTTTAAATATATATATGTATTTTCCAGACTAGAAACATTGAGCTTAGAAACAGAAGGACCACTAGCACCCGAACTGTGGCCTCTAAATAACAACTTCCACTAAATGTACCCTGAACACCTTGGAGCTATTTCCAATGCTATGTCTAGGGCAGCAAATTTATAAATTAAATCTTCCTGGCATTAACTTTTTGTTATACTAGAAAGTAAGGCAGTCATTAAAGACTAACAGAGTCTTATCAAAGGGACACAGGAACTCATCTAAAGGTGCTTCTGTTGGCCTAATAGGGGGATATTTTAGCATGAAAAGTAATAATGATGACAATGAATAGCAACGCTTCAAGAAACTGAAAGCTTGTGGTGCCTTGGTGATATCAAAGCACGCGCAGTGGCCACCACCAGAGGTTGCTAATACAGCAGCCCATGATTCTGAAGATTTGTGAAGGCAAGAAATCAAAAATTCATCCTGAATTCCTTTTACCAATTCTAACTCGTTAAGCAAATGGTTGGTAAGAGATATTTCTTCTTTATAGAAGAATTCCAGCTAATAAATACAGAAGCAATAACTCAAATCAAGTTACCATTTTGCCATTTCCAGTGAAATAATAAATTTAGGTCACAATGACCCAAGCTAAGTTTAGTAATATTATAAATCAGTAACAAAGAAGAGCTAAAGAGAATTTCAAATATCTGAAACCTGAGAAGATTACTACTAAATGAATTTTGGTTAAAGAACAAATTATATGGGGATCATGAAATATTTAAACTAAATAAAATACTCCACATCAGCACATGTATAAATTAGCTAAAACAGCATGCGGCTTCTAATGAATTATTTGGTGAAGGAGAAAGCTGGAAAATAGCGAGGTAAGTATTTGACTTAAGAAGTTGAAAAAGAGGCCAGGCACGGTGGCTTACGCCTGTAATTCCAGCACTTTGGGAGGCCGAGACGGGCGGATCACGAGGTCAGGAGATCGAGACCATTCTGGCTAACACGGTGAAACCCCATCTCTACTAAAAATACAAAAATTAGCTGGCCATAGTGGTGCATCCCCGTAGTCCCAGCTACTCAAGAGGCTGAGGCAGGAGAATTGCTTGAACCCGGGAGGCAGAGGTTGCAGTGAACCAAGATCGCACCACTACACACCAGCCTGGGCAACAGAGCGAGACTCCACCTCAAAAAAAAAAAAAAAACAGTTGAAAAAGAGCAAGAAAATAAACATAAAGGAACAAGGGAACAAGAAGGAAAGAAATAATACAGATATGGGAGTAAATGAAATAAATAGAGATTTATATAGAACTATAGAAAAACTAAAGGCTAAGGTCAGGCGTGGTAGCTCATGCCTGTAATCCCAGAACTTTGGGAGGCTGAGGCAGCCGGATCACCTGAGGTCAGGAGTTCGAGACCAGCCTGGTCAACATGGTGAAACCCTGTCTCTACCCAAAATACAAAAATTAGCCAGGTGTGGTGTGGGCGCCTGTAATCCCAGCTACTCGAGAGGATGAGGCAGGAGAATCACTTGAACCTGGGAGGAGAAGGTTGCAGTGAGCAGAGATCATGCCATTGCACTCCAGCCTAGGCAACAAGAGCAAGACTCCATCTCAAAAAAAAAATCTAAAGCCTAGTTCACTATAGACTAAAAATGGACAAATCTCTGGCAAAACTAATGAAAGAGAAAGAGAGAGAGGTTATAACTAAATAAAACACAGAATGTAAAAGGAGAAACAGACAGAATGAACATTTGAAAAAATGGCAAATTAATATTAGGAATATCTATATGCCAATAAATTTGAAAATCTAGGAAAAATAATTACATTTCTGGGAAAATGTATGATGCCAATATTTGTGCTGGGAAGATAAAAAATGCAAATATATCAAATATTAATAAAACATGGAAAGGAAAGACAACACACAGGCTCACACTCAATTTTTTAGGTGAATTCTACTAAACATTAAAAGAACACATTGTTCCTATCTTAAAAATACTTTTTCTCAAAATTAAATAGAAGTAGGGTTACCCAGCTCATTTTCTTAGTTAATGTAACATTGATTACAGACTGTATTTATAAAAACAATGGAAAAACAAACAAAAAAGCATGATAGGCCTTTTTCACTTGTGATTACTGAAGTAAACAGAAATCCCAAATAAAATGTTAGTAATAGAAAACAAAATCATAGGGGACCAGGAAAAGAAAGAAATATTACAACTTGATAAAGACTGTATCCCAAAACCAACAGCATAGTCCTCAGTGGAGACCTATTAATTCCACTTAAGAATACAGAGATTAAGAGTGGTTACTTGTCACCTCCAGTATGGAAGGTAACGGAGGGAAGATGCAGCCAAAGAAATAAGACGAGCCCGAGAACTAAGAAGCATATCGATAGAAAGGGAAGAGACAAAATTATTAACTTCAGAATATGATTTGGCTGCACATGGTAGCTCACACTTGTAATCCTAGCACTTTGGGAGGCTGAAGCGGGAGGTTTACTTGAGTTCAAGACCGGAATAGGATTTTCTACAGAAAAAAGCTATAAACAAATAAAAATCAAATGGTACAATCTTTGTTGTAAATCCAATCTAAATTATAAGAGAATTTTAAACAAAATAGTGCAAGCTTATTTTGAAATTTAAATGAAGGCCAGATATGGTGGCTCATGGCTATAATCTCAGCACTTTCAGAGGCTGAGGCAGAAGGATCACTTGAGGCCAGGAGTTCAAGACCACCCTGGGCAATATTGTAAGACCTCGTGCATGCCTGTAGTCCCAGCCACTTGGGACACCGAGTGGGAGGATCCCTTGAGCCCAAGAGGTCGAGGCTGCAATGAGCAGTGAGATCCCCACTGCACTCCAGCACTTCAGCCTGGGAGATAGACTGAGGCTCTGTTTTTTAAAATAAAATAAAATAAAATAAAAACTAAAAGACAGAAAGAGAAGCAAAGTGTGGATTTTCACCATATTACATATTAAGAATTACTGAAAGTCATATTAAAACAAATATGGCACAGAAACAAAAAGTATGAAGGAAACAGAAAAATCACTAAAAGCCTCAAGTGTTTACATGACTCATTGAGGGAACCTGATGTATATTATCAAAGAGCATCATAGTCAGTGGTTGAGATCAGATTGTTTAATAATAAATGATGCAGGAAAACTGACTCAAAAATAAAGTTAAATATTTACCACCACTATTTAAAGACTTAACAGTAAAAGATAAACCTATAAAGACAATAGAGAATACCTCAGTGACTTTGAGTTGGAAATGATTTCTTACGCATGACCCCAGGAAGATAAATCGTAAGGAAAGACACTGATGGATTTAACGATTCAAAATCGAGAATGGCTATTAAATGAAAGATGCTGTATACAAACTTAATAGACTAGAGGCAGATTCAGACAAGATATTTGCAATAGTGAAACCTGTTTATAATACAAGGAACTCCTACAACTCAATAACAAAAAGATTTTTTAAAAAAGCTTCAACGGAAAACTGGGCTAAGGATATGAAGTGGTTATTCAGAGGGGAAATTAATCAGTTAAGTGAAAATTAAAAAGTAGGATAGTACCAAATGTTAGCAAGAGTGTGGCAGTCTAAGAATCTTCATGCACCGTTGGTGGAAGTGTAAATTGTTACAACTCCTGCAAAGTCCTTGGTGAAATTAAGTATGCATAGCCACTGTGTCCCAGATCCCACTCCTGGTTGTGGGTCTCGAAGTAACCCTCACCCAGGCCCATGAAAAGGCACTGACAGCAATGCTCATCCTGATGTCATATGATATGGTGGAGAATTTGAGACAACTCACATGTTCAACACTAGAGCAAATGTGATGGAAGCCTTCGTGGAAGGCTTTGCAGGCATGCCACAAGTGAATTACATATAACACAAGAACCAGAACCCATCTGAATACATAGTGCTGAATGAACTCGTCATAAACAAGGTTCTATAGTGCGCCATATTGTTTCTGTGAAAGAAAAATTCATGAACCACAATCGATGCTATGTGATATATATGTCCAACAATACATGTGCACACAAGAACATCACGCTGAAATGAGAAGGTCAACCTGGGATAAAGAGTAACAAAACAAAACAAGATAAAGGCACAAGTTTTTGCAGGGACCAAAAATGATAATATTCCATGAATTAAGGAATATGGATCACCCAGCTTTCTGCACTTCAGGTTTAAATACAAAACAAATGCATAAGCAAATAGATAAAATAGATAAAAAAATAAAGTTTAGGCCGGGCGCGGTGGCTCAAGCCTGTAATCCCAGCACTTTGGGAGGCCGAGACGGGTGGATCACGAGGTCAGGAGATCGAGACCATCCTGGCTAACACGGTGAAATCCCGTCTCTACTAAAAATACAAAAAACTAGCCGGGCGCGGGGGCGGGCGCCTGTAGTCCCAGCTACTCCGGAGGCTGAGGCAGGAGAATGGCGTGAACCCGGGAGGCGGAGCTTGCAGTGAGCCGAGATCACGCCACTGCACTCCAGCCCGGGTGACAGAGCAAGACTCCGTCTCAAAAATAAAAAATAAAAAATAAAAAATAAAAAAAAATAAAGTTTAGACATGGAAAGAAACTTTTGATGTCATATGGCCTGCAATACCTTTCAAACTTTTGGGTTTTTAATTTTTTTTTAATTTATTTATTTAGTAGAGACAGGGTCTTGCTATGTTGCCCAGGCAATAGGCTGGTTTCAAACTCCTGGGCTTAAGTGATTTTTCTGCCTCTGCCTCAATGTGCTGGGATTACAGGTGAGAGCCACTGTGCCTGGCAAACTTTTGTTAACAATCTCCAGCTTCTTTTAAGCACATGGGATACAACAGGTTAAGCAAACAAAAATCTAAGGAAACAATCCCTTTAAGATTGCCCTCCCTGCACACATGGGCCAGAAGTCTGGGGACCACCCTCGCTCAAGACCAGTTGACTACAAATTCGAGGGTCTCCACATCTGCTCTCAAGTTTGATAATTCACTGGACTCAGAACTCTGTGAAAGCTATTGTACTCACAGTAAGGTCTGCTACAGGCAATGGATGTAAATGAGAATTAGAGCCAGCCACAGGCAGAGGCGCATACCCTCCCAGCATCTGTGAGGAGGCACCACAGGGTATGGCCAGCCAAGGAAGTGCGCTTCTGTCCCTGTGACCTGCTCCCTCACACACTGCCTGTGTGGCTGACTTTCATTCTTCCTCCCCTTCGGGAGGTCTGGGCTAAAGACCTTTTGTCACCAGTTTCTCCAAAAGTTGAAAATAATATTGTGTGCCTGAAAGCCCCTATCAGAAGTCACTTTGCCAATGCTCCAAAGACACTTCTATCATGCAGGACATCCGAGTGGCCAACGTGTCACCTCCCAGTAGCTGATGATCAAGGTCAGACCTCCTTTAGGTAGGGTTAGTTCTTCACTACACCTTGAGTAAGAATCTCAGAGAATCAGAGAATCCATGTTGCCTAAAAGCTTGCTAAGTGACTCTGATAAGCCAGGTTTGGAAGCCGTCAATGTAATTAATTCCTGTATGTACAGCTGAAAAAATATCTGACGTCGGAAGAAATTAAATGGCTTGTATATGTGGTAACGATCCCACAGATAGCAAGAGAGAAGCCAAGGCTGGAAGCTGGGGAGCCTGGCTATGCCGTGCAGGGCCTGAGGACCTCCAGGCACTCTCCCTCACACCTCTCATGCTTTGCCTATGGACCGGGTAATAATCTGCTCTGCCCATATCTGTAAACCTGTTCACATGTTGTCACGATTAACAAAATAGGAATTCATGTAAAGGCACCACTGAATTATTTATGGCCTTATAATTCAGAAGGCGGTAAAGGAGATTTTGAAAGTACGCTCTGTACGGAAAACGGAGGAATAATTAAATCAGCATCGTTTATCTATTACACGAATCTACCTTAACCCTGCCCTTACCAAATCCTGTGAGTCAAATTCATTAACCCAAACTCAAGCCCTAGCAAATGTGGTGAGATGTTGCCAATGTGATAAAACACAATGAAAGAAATTCCTGTGATCTAATTGCTTTTTAAACAACTTACCATTCAACTTCATTGGTGCTTAAATTATACAGGAATCTTACATAGTATCTTTATTGCGGAGACATCACCATTCCTACTAAACTGTCACCTTTTGTCATAGTAGCACTCAGTGTAGCCGAAATATAAGAATCAGGTAAGACTCTTGCTTATTCTGAGACTTTCATATTATTAAGCTTTCTCCAAAAATTATTATTTCTTGTTCCATAAATTAAGTTTCCTTCAGTAATTGAAGTAAATCACTGTACTCACAATTGATTACTAATTCTTGAAATTTGTGCGATTGTTGATGTGGAATTAATGATATGGGTATAATTGATGTAGAAATAATTGTTACAAGAAAATTGGTAAACAAAATCCACATTATACTCAGCTGATAAACAAATATTTGTTTAGCAGGAATCAATTTTATTCTGAGTTTGTTAAATCTAACCTCTAATCTTACTCACCAAGGTGAAGATGCTCCAGCAGTATCCGTGCATGCTAATCCCCAGTTCATATGCAGATTCAAGGGCCTGTGCCAGCCAAACAGAGGAGCAGGTCCTACGGTCATCTGCTTAGGTCACTGATGATGGGCTCCCTGTCCAGTGAAGCAGAACTCATGGCTGCTGTGGTGGGGCCCAGGTTGGATTCTGGGATTTTGTTCAAGGCTCAGTGGTAGAGTCATTCTCTTGAGATCCATTCTCTTTCAACCGGGTGTGGTGGCTCACACCTGTAATCCCAGTACTTCGGCAGACCGAGGCAGGTGGATCACCTGAGGTCAGGAGGTCGAGACCAGCCTGGCCAACATGGTGAAACCCTGTCTCTACTAAAAATACAAAAATTAACTGGGCATGGTGGCGCATGCCTGTAATTGCAGCTACTCAGGAGTCTGAGGCAGGAGAATTGCTTGAACCCAAGAGGCAGAGGTTGCAGTTAGCTGAGATCACACCAGTACCCCCCAGCCTGAGTGAGAGCATGAGAATCTGTCTCAAAAATAAATAGCAGGAAGGATTTGAAAACAAATTGAGGAGAGAAAGTTGTTGACCTGAACTGATGTTTTCTCACTACTGTTCCTTGGACTATACAACGGATGGATTGATCCAGGTCATCTGTCCACAAATCATCTTATCATATATTATCACTTTCTTTTCTTCTCTGCCAGCAAAAGGTTTACAGCATAAGTTTGTAGCTACTTATTTTGATTTGTTTGATGTATAGGTTGAGAAAATATTGGTATTCATTCATAATAGCAGCAAGAATTAGACATGTACAAATTCTTAGCTGAAGTTGTTAATCTTTTGGCAAACATGTAGCATGACTACATAGAAAGGACTAGTGTGCTTTTCTTGTTGAAATAACATTAAACCATAACAATCTTTCGCTCTGGACAAATATTTATAAATGCCTATCATTTATATTGTTTGCCATCAATCTAGCTAAATTACCCTCAAATTTTCAGGATCGGCAAACTGTAGCTTGGAGACCAAATCTGTCCTGCCACCGAAGATAAGAATAGTTTAACATTTTAAAACTATTTTTTAATTGTAAAAAGATAATAATATTTAATAATGTGAATATTTATGATATTGAAATTCCAGTGTGCCTGAATAAAGTTTTATAGAAATGTAACCATGCACAATCATTTCTATAGTATCTATAACTGCTTTTGTGCTACAATGACAGAACTGAATAATTGCACCGAGAGAGTATGGGCCACAAGGCCTAAGACATTTACTATCTTGTTCTTTACAGAAGATGATTGACAATCTCTGCATTAGAATGTGTGTGCATAGGGTGAGGGGTGGGAATTTGTTTAAAAAGGCATATTCCCTGGTTCTACCCAGAGGTTCTGATTTTGTAGATCAGTGTAGAAGTCCAATAGTCTGCATCTTCAGTAAGCATCCCAGGTGATAGATATTGTAGCAATAGTTCCTGGCATTGCTCTATGAAAAACATTTTAAAATATAATGTGATCACGTGTGTATAATTATGCATATATAAAATACATATTTATACATACTTATGTGTGCATTTCACCTACAGATATTTTCTTCATGGTAAATAAATATTCCTTATCTAAGACAGTGGTCCGCAACCCTGGGCCACAGACTGGTACCGGTCCACGGCCTTTTAGGAACCCAGCCGCACAGCGGGAGGTGAGTGGTGGGTGACGCCATTACCACCTGAGCTCCACCTCCTGTCAGATCAGCTGTGGCATTAGATTCTCACAGGAGCGAAACTCTGCTGTGAACGGCGCATACGAGGGATCTGGGTTGCATGCTCCTTATGAGAGTCTAATGCCTGATGATCTGTCACTGTTTCCTATCAGCCCCAGAGAGGACCACCTACTTACCAGAAAACAAGCTCAGGACTCCCCCTGATTCCATAGCAACTGCCTTATGGTAAGTTGTATAATTATTTCATTATATATTACAATGTAGTAATAATAAAAGTGCACAACAGATGTAATGCTCTTGAATCATCCTGAAACAATCCCCCCTCAACTACCCTAGTCAGTGGAAAAATTGTTTTCCATGAAATTGCTCCCTGGTGTAAAAGATTGGGGACTCTAAGATATCAAGAGGAATAAGTAAATTTAAGTAGTAAACTATAAATAGCTGTTTAAATACTTACATATTCTTATTTGCTAAGCCTAGGGATGTGTTTGTCCCATTTTTAAAAATAAATTTACTTTTTACACTTAGGGAAAAAGAAATCATTCTTTTCAAGTAACATGTGTCAGAAATAATAATCCTCTTCTTCTCCAATCTAGCCCAAATTTAAATATTTGAACAAAAAGAACAAAACTAAGAATAAGATGTGAGGGAAGAGAAATATTTCCATAGGAATGCATAGAGACTGACTCTACCCAGGAGGCCCCTATGACAGCAAATGCCATATTTAAGTGTACAAAACTCTCTGCTTCAAGTCTCAATTTTAAGACATTGTGGGTTGTCACACATTTTCTTTGTGGATAAAAGTTCATGAATGTCAGAGAGAGACATCACCAGGAGATGGCTCTTTACCAGTTTCTTACTAGATTATGGGTAATGTGTGTAGCATTACGTATTCACAAACTAAAAAGGAGAAAGGAGTTGCAACGTCAAGTCTAAAACTTTCAAATTCAGCCTATAAGTCTCAGTACATTAATGATAAATTTGAAAAAATTCCTAACATGGTACATTTAAAGCATGTTATGAATTTTGATTCAGCCAATTGTATTGAGTTTCCCCATTTGTAGCCAATCTGAGTTATTGATGTTTCCACTCCAATTCCCTTGGGACATTTTAATTTCTTGGTTCTCACTGCACAGAAAGTGGTTCATTCTGGAATCTTTTACAGTCCAGCTCTTCTAAGGAAACAACCCTCCCCAGGCACAGGGTCTGTACAAGAGCTTCCAGCCATGTGAAAATATGCTTGCTGGCCCTTTTTTCAACTTGGTTGCCCCCCACACCTGCTGCCTGCCTAGCATTTTGGCTCTGCCTTTCTCCTTCAACACCCCACAGATCAATCTTCCCTGGCGCCATCCTTTGCTTTCCCTCTTGGCTCTGTTCTACTTCTGCCTGCATATTCAGAAGGAATTATTATTATTATTATTATTTTTTTTTAGAGACGGAGTCTTGCTCTGTCACCCAGGCTGGAGTGCGGTGGCTGGATCTCAGCTCACTGCAAGCTCTGCCTCCCGGGTTCCCGCCATTCTCCTGCCTCAGCCTCCCAAGTAGCTGGGACTATAGGCGCCCACCGCCACGCCTGGCTAATTTTTTATATTTTTAGTAGAGACGGGGTTTCACCGTGTTAGCCAGGATGGTCTCGATCTCCTGACCTCGTGATCCGCCTGCCTCGGCCTCCCAAGGCCTCCCAAAGTGCTGGGATTACAGGCGTGAGCCACCGCGCCTGGCTGGAATTCTTATAATAACATCAATCTTGACTATACCAAGGCTCTAGAAGGCTTCCTCATTAGTCTTGGTCTCAAGATGAGGATCTGTGAAGAGAGACCAACAGTGCTTTCCAGCCTTTCAACTCATGCACACTGAATGCGGGGAGAGTAAACTCACACCCACAGGTGGTGCAGAGATGAAGCCTCAATAGCCTGCAAGAGTCCTCAACACTCGTATATAGGGTTAAGTGCAGGTTGGCCATGGGACTGTGTCTATGCAGATTCCTTTGCAGTGGAAAGCCTGAACATCTTTATGAAGTGGTCCTGAGTCCAATCCAATGCAGTCATTGAAACGGTCCTTTTATGTACTTCGAAACCCCTAAATTTTCTCAGTGGCATTTGCATGGACAGGAAAAAGGTTGGAGTGTGTATGAACTTTTGGTGAAGAATCAGGGTCATCGGGACTGGTGTCCTTTGCCATCTCTGCCCTCTGGAGTCAAGTCTCATGTCTAACTAGCAGTCAAGGCTGCAGTGGTTTTGTTTGAGATCTGACCTCTCTTATCCCCGGAATCTATACCTACCTTCTCGGGGTAACTGGTTCTGACTTTGACTCTCACTGGTGTCATGGACGCCTTGTCTCTACCATATCTTGTTCAAGATGTTCTCCCAGAGTTTGTGCCCAAAGGTAACCTCATCTCTTAATACAGATGGCCCCTGACAGGGTTGAGGTTTCTTCTCAGTACTTCATTAGGGAATTTGGGTGTTTGTTTTTCTGTGGGTTTTTTGCCTCATGTCTGCCACATAGAAACACAACTGGCACAGCATGCATCACTTTCAAGATTTCTGTCATGGGTTGGGTGTGGTGGCTCATGCCTGTAATCCCAGCGCTTTGGGAGGCTGAGGCAGGCGGATCACCTGAGGTCAGGGTTTTGAGACCAGTCTGGCCAACATGGTGAAACCCCGTCTCTACTAAAGAAAAATACAAAAAATTAGCTGGGCATGGTGGTGGGTGCCTGTAATTCCAGCTACTCAGGAGGCTGAGGCAGGAGAATCACTTGAACCCAAGAGGCAGAGGTTGCAGTGAGCTGAGATCGTGCCATTGCACTCCAGGCTAGGCGACAGAGTGAGACTCCGTCTCAAAACAAAAATCTGTCATGAGTTGAACTGTGTCCCCCACCAAAAATGAAATGTTGAAGTCCTACGCCCCATTATCTGTGAATGTGAATTTATTTGGAAATAGGAACTTTGCAGATGTGATCAAGTTAAGAGGAATCGTTAAGTGGATCCTAATCCAATATAATTAGTGTCCCTATTAGAGAAAAAGAGGAAAACCCCACAGGATAAGAGCAGCAGAGATGGGAGTGCTACAGCTGGATGCTGGGGAATGCCGGGAATTGGTGGCCACCACCAGGAGCTAAGACAAGGCCGAGGAGTGTCCCCAGAGCCTCAGCAGAAGCATGGCCCTGCGGAAATCTTGATTTCTGACTTCTGGCCTCCAGAATTGTGAGAATAAACTATTTTTTATTTTAAGCCAATGAGTTTATGGCACTATCTCATGGCAGCATGGGAAACTAATATGGGGCCTTCGAGAATTTTAATCCTTCAGAAACAGGGGAACTGGGCGTTTGACAGTGTCACATCATCCTTTTTCTCTTCTGTACCCTTAGCTCTTCTGTTTCTTCCCAGTGACCCCAACCCCTCTGACAAGGAGCATGTGCAAATACAATTCCAGAACATTCCTGAGGAATCACTCAGTTCTCTACAGCATGAGAATCTCCAGAGTCACCCTGGCTTTCCTTTTCTTTTTTATTCCTCATGTTGGGGACACAGCACAAAGCCATACATGTAACTTCATTACTAATCAAGATATTGGCCAGTATTTATTGAACAGAGAATCTCACAGTATCTTATTAAAGTGTGAGGGAGATTTAGGGAAAAATATATATTTCTTGGCTTCAAACTTAGAATGCAGGACTGGCACACACGAGAGAATGGATGGTGGTGTGGCGCGGCGTTGAACCAAGGCCGGATGACAGGGTTCTGACTGGAGTGCTCCCGAATCTCAAGGGCCAGAAGGAGTACATGCGGGAAGAGGGGGACATCTGAAGACAGCAGGACAAAACCAGCTGTCAAGCAACACAGTTTCCTCTGGGGCAAAGTGAGGCGGACAGCAAGAGTCAGGGAGAGGCTAGTTAGTCAAAGGGAAGGACTTCAGTTTAGATTTGAAGTAGTCAAAGAAGAAGAAAATAAAATCCTGTCTACAGACAGGCTGCAGGAATGAAGTTGCCCCGTTTCGCAATGTTCTGCAGTCACTCTCTCAAAATTCTTCATCACTTTAGCTTTGGAATTGTGTTGAAATGAAGTCCATGGGGACAGTGGAGCATGCACTGGGGTGTGGAGCCTTCCACCTCTCACCACCTCCCACCCCTCCCTGCCACCTCCCAGTGTTCCTGGATGGGTCTGCCTGGTGCTCCCTGGTGCCTCATCCCTGCCCAGCTTCTCCCTCCCCACCTGTATTCTGAGACCGCTGCCACTCCTGCCTGGATAGCAACTGTGTCACGTTGATGTGCAGAGGCTTAAGTTTCCCCATCGCTCTCTGCTCTGGCCAGGACTCTGGGCGTGGTGTGGGGAAGCTGGGATCAGGCAGGATTCCCAGAGAGCCTCAGGTGGGCAGAGGACTGGCTGTCCACAGCACATTCAGCAGGTGGCTCAGGGGGTCCCACCCTGATCCAGGTGCTGAGAGTGTCCTGGGGTAGATTGTCAGCATGGATTGTGGTAAGCCACAGGAAGGGGAACTGGCTTCACCCCTGGGGGCCCTAAACATGATGAGAAGAGTAGGTTGAGCTCCAAATTCCACCGGGCCCAGTAAAGATACAGCCGGTCCTGTTCACAGTAGAGTTAAAGCCTGTTTTATTCACTGTTTACTTCCCAAAATAATGAAATGGGTAGTGAGAGTGAAGTCGGCTTAGGGATTGGAGTAGGAGGAGCTCAGGATACCCAGGGTGGAGGAGGCCATAGAAAGGGTGGTGATGGGAGGGTCAGTGAAGAGGGCGGACAGGCTCCCAGTGCTGCAGAAATCCTCTCGAATGCATTCTATGTGAAATCAACTTTTGGGTAATAAGAGTAATATATTCTGTTACTGATACCGCCACTCCAGCCCTCCCCAGCGCGGCTTCCTGCAGGCAATGGCTTGTGAATATTTGATCTCTTTGATTTTTCTCTTGGTTATCTTTATGTCACTAAATAATATACCAACATTGCTGCCTTGAATAATCAGATTTAAGCCTAATTGATTGATTTCCACCTGAATATGGGTGAGGTTTAGCACATTAAAAAACAAAAACAAACATTTTGGAGGATCAGGAAAGCCCAAGGAGGCTGTCGCAGACGTCAAGTCAGGTCCAAGTCATGCCCTGTCACACGTGTATGCAGCACCATCGGCCGCAAACCAGTTGGAAATCAAAGTCGGTTTTGAAACTGGAGGGAAGGTAATGTCCTCAGTAACCAACTGCTATCGGTATTGCCTTAAAAACCAGGAATGTGACCTCTGGCCTCTCCCAATAATGAAGTCCACCTAGCAGTCCTTCAGGGAAGGCCGAGGCACAGAAAACCAAAACGATCCTCATTGAAATCCTTTTTCTGTTTTGTTTTAACCCATACCCTTTTTAGACGTGAGTCACTATTGCTATTATTGATTAGGTACTCAGAGTATTTAAAGCACCACAGATAGGTAAAGTTGCGATTGCTCTTTCAGACTATTTTCACCACCAACTTCCAACAGTCAATATTCACCTAGTCAAAGAAGACCTAAGAAATGCATGGACGCTCCCCAGTGTCTCTAATGAGAGCCCACTATTGTTTTCCCTAATTTTTAAATTTGCTTTTGCTTTAATAATGATTATTTATTTAAAAAAAAAAAACCTTTTACAATTTGGAAACCTATAAGCAAATCAGAAGATGCCAAAATTAACCTTCCCATTTCAATGTTAAGTCACCAACATGCATATGCTTTATTTTATAGAGACGTGTGTGGTGTGTGCGTGTGTGTGTGTGTGAATGTGGGTGTGTTTAACGTAGAGATGGTCCTTGCAGTTGTAGACCACATCCTGAACCTAATCCTCTGAAATTTGTTAGAGAGCACATTTGAAAGTATTGCTTAGCTGGGAGAAAAGGACAGGCCAAGTTATGAACCAATTCAAATAGAAAGACTAACAACGCCAATGTTTTCCTTTCCCGGCTGTCTACCTGGCTACAGGGAACATCTGGCTCTTTCCTGTGAAACTGGAATGATAAAAGTACCTCAGAGAGAAAATGATCTACCCCTGGGTCCTAACTTTTGGAATTTTTTTCCTTAGGGACATAATCTCTGAATGATTTATGGGGCATTGATTTGGACAAGAACCAAGTATACTCCATTTTCTGAGAAAATGAAACCACCGCTGGAAAAGTATAAAGCAGGAGAAATTCTTTCGTGATGTTACGTTAGCAGAAACTAATATCTCTTACTAAATCACTTTGCTCTGGCAGCTTCAAGCATTGATATGAACATGGAATTTGCGAGTACTGCCTACATTCAGAAGTGAGAAAATGTTATCCTCTATGATACCAGGACAAAGATGAAAATGTATCCAACTTACATTATAGTAATCATCACCTGTGTTGTACGTACTTGTTCTATGCCTGTCTCATATCCTGTATGTGTATATGTGTATTGCGTTTGTTGATTTATATTTTCTCATCAAATAACTTAAAAATGTATTGCAAGCATATTATGTGCTAATTCCTTTACATTGATCCTCCATTTAATTCTTATGACAACCCTGTAGGTAGATGCTATTGTTAGATGCATTTTATGCAAAGCGAGAGTGAAATTACAGAGCCAAGGGAGTCAGTGTTTAAACCCAAGTTTATTTGTCTTCAAAGTGGGTACGTTTAACTACGTTTATGATCTAACTACAGCTAAAGATTATTACAGTGCTTTAAATAGATAGTAAAAGTTGGAAAAACATATTCCAACAATTCTATTACACTGTATTCTGAATTCCCCGTATAGAAGTAAAAAGGAAAAAAACCCTTAAGCCAAAAGCTCAGTACCTCCCATTCTCTCCTATCACACACTCTCGGTTCTCCTTCCTTCAAATACTGCTTTGCTGCAAAATGTATTATAACAAAGTGCTTTTGACATGTCTTTCTTTTCCCCCGGGGTCCAGATACTAAACATTTGCTAATGGAGAAAATACCTTAATTTGGACATTTAAATTATGGGTAAAATTTATGTTATACTTAAAGAATAGAATGAGTCATGTGGAAAAATTTTTAAGAACAGAAAACAATGTTTTAACTTAAATGGGTTGGTTTTTAGTGAAAGTAATACACAAAATGTTTGTAATAACAAAAACAAACAAACAGAAAGCAGGTATTTAAAGACTTACGAAGAAAAACCATCTTTCTCTGATACCGCCACTCCAGCCCTCCCCAGCGCGGCTTCCTGCAGGCAATGGCTTGTGAATATTTGATCTCTTTGATTTTTCTCTTGGTTATCTTTATGTCACTAAATAATATACCAATATTGCTGCCTTGAATAATCAGATTTAAGCCTAATTGATTGATTTCCACCTGAATATGGGTGAGGTTTAGCACATTAAAAAACAAAAACAAACATTTTGGAGGATCAGGAAAGCCCAAGGAGGCTGTCGCAGACGTCAAGTCGGGTCCAAGTCATGCCCTGTCACACGTGTATGCAGCACCATCGGCCGCAAACCAGTTGGAAATCAAAGTCGGTTTTGAAACTGGAGGGAAGGTAATGTCCTCAGTAACCAACTGCTATCGGTATTGCCTTAAAAACCAGGAATGTGACCTCTGGCCTCTCCCAATAATGAAGTCCATCTAGCAGTCCTTCAGGGAAGGCCGAGGCACAGAAAACCAAAACCATCCTCATTGAAATCCTTTTTCTTTCTACTTTGTTTTAACCCACACCCTTTTGCTTGGCTGACTGGCTAATCCAGGACTTTTAAAATTCCAGGGCATTGTATGTGCTGGCTAAGAAACCCTACACCAACGTGGAGACTCCAGGAAGTCGCCTTCAGGAACCAAGTCTATTTTGTAAACAGACAGCCAGCTTTGGATTTAACACAAATACACATAAGCCACCACTTGTTCGTGTTTGCTAATGGTCTTCAGGATTTGGGCCAGAGCTTTAGTTAAAACCTCAATTTAGCCAAAATTAGTATATGCTAACAACAATCACATTCTTCTCTGCACTTACAAAGTGATAATTTTTTTTTAAATACAGTGTTTTATCTTAGTGAGCCTATTAAGAAGTCGTGCAAGCCATCTTTAAGCAAGAGAGGGTAAAACACCAGCATGGTTTTGGAAAAAGAAATAGAAATAGAAAAGTGTAGATGGATGAGACCCGAAATAGCTGGGTTTGCTGAGTGGTTCCCAGGACTTATTCTTGGAAACCTTGGGATTATTTGTATGATCTTAAAATAATCTCAGCAGTCCTGAGATATGGCAAAGTCTAAACAGTTTTGATTTGAGAACCAACATAACAATCAAATATTTTTCTGGCATGTTTTATAACACTACTTAAGCAGGGAAAAACAATAACTAATGTGTAACTGACCTGTCTGCCCACATCCAAGCAGATGTAGATTGAGTACCTCAGGCGTGGTTATAGAGATGATAGAGACAAATGTAGAAACAGAGACATATAGATATAGAGATACGTATGATCTCTAACCCCTGACAAAAAGAAAATGACAAGGAACCTTTGCATCTGTTTCCATCCACGTTGTATTTCATATTAAGAGGCCCTTGAACTCCTGGCACTTCAGACAAGTCAGAGCATGAGTCTTGGAGGAGACTTGGACTCTGTTCACCGTCATTTTTCTTTTTTTTTTTTTTTTTTTTTTTTTTTGAGACGGAGTCTTGCTCTGTAGCCCGGGCTGGAGTGCAGTGGCCGGATCTCAGCTCACTGCAAGCTCCGCCTCCCGGGTTTAGGCCATTCTCCTGCCTCAGCCTCCGGAGTAGCTGGGACTACAGGCGCCCGCCACCTCGCCCGGCTAGTTTTTTGTATTTTTAGTAGAGACGGGGTTTCACGGTGTTAGCCAGGATGGTCTCGATCTCCTGACCTCGTGATCCGCCCGTCTCGGCCTCCCAAAGTGCTGGGATTACAGGCTTGAGCCACCGCGCCCGGCCTTCACCGTCATTTTTCTGACCTTGTCTGCAATAAAATCCACATTATCTGTTCCAAATCTGTTATGCGTAAATGTCATTATCATAAAATCAGGAAAATCGGGCTTTTTAAAAAAATAACTTTATTGAATGCTGATTTATGATACATTTACCCATCAAAGCAGAGACATCAACAAATTTCTGTTTCTGAACCACTGTGACTACATGTACACAACTCTGTGATAGAGTAGCCGACCAAGCTATCCTAGAGACAAGAACCGGCGGTGAAAGGAGTTCGAATGTAATAACAAAGTCACAATTCAGGCAATGAGGACCCTCTTCAGCAGAAGAAATCATGTTCAATTAGGTCACTGAAAATCACAGAAGGCCACCCTGCTTTTCTCAATTGGAAAAAAAGTCTTCAACCATAACACAGATGTTATCACTAGACACATTTATATTTTTCCTTCTGTGATTTTTCAAACCACAGCATTGTGTGGGGAAAATGATATTGTAATCATCATATGCCATAAATTGATTTCTACTTGCTTAACGGTGAGTTTATTTATAGGAAAATTTCTTTATATATTATGAATATATGACATATTGGTGGTATCTCATAATGCCAATTATAAACTTCACCTGGATTTGGTTTAAGGTGGAATTTGCTTAGCTAAGATTCATTTATTTTTGTCCTTTTCAATATTTTTTTCAGTGGGAGGAAGAAAAAAAATCAAGAGGAAGTGTTAGCACAGGTTTAAACAGTGTGGACATCTGTTGCATATGATAAGCTGAACCAGCTTAGAAAATGAGGTCCTCCCAGAGTCTCACATAAAAAGAAGCTTGTGAGAAGCTCTGAAGGTTGATCCATCTGTGAAGGAAGCTCCATCACAGAGTTGTGTCTCCTAAGGCCTGTTTCCATCCTAGGACCTCCATTTTCTCTTTAAGTGACAGTAGCCAATTTCAGAAGGGGGTCGGTGGATTCTCTGACATAAACGACAGACCAATAAAAGGTCTTTCCAGCTGTGCACGGTGGCTCACACCTGTAATCCCAGCACTTCGGGAGGCCAAGGTGGGTGGATCACCCGAGGTCAGAAGTTTGAGACCAGCCCGGCCAACATGGTGAAACCCCATCTCTACTAAAAATACAAAAACTTAGCCGGGTGTGGTGGCAGGCATCTGCATTCCCAGCTTCTCGGGAGGCTGAGGCAGGAGAATCACCTGAACCCAGGAAGCGGAAGTGGCAGTGAACCCAGATCATGCCACTGCACGCCAGCCTAGACAACAAGAGCAAAACTCCGCCTCAAAAAAAAAAGGTCTTTCCTCTTCTGTTGCAGACTTCCCACCACAGGCTGAGCATATCCTTATCAGTTACAGCACTGCATATTTTTAGAGGCACTTTATGCTCTGAGTATAAACACAAGGCATTTTTCCTAGTAGCTAACCAGTTGCCATCATGGTAACAATTTGCCTATTATGCTATGAAGTCACCAACAACTAAAACTAACAAGATAATACCAGAATTGGACTGTGATTTAGAAAGTGTTTACCTAAGCTGGGCATGGTGGCTCACGCCTGTAATCCCAGCACTTTGGGAGGCTGAGGGGGGCAAATCACAAGGTCAGGAGATCGAGAGCATCCTGGTTAACACGGTGAAACCCGGTCTCTACTAAAACTACAAAAAATCAACTGGGTGTGGTGGCAGGCACCTGTAGTCCCATCTACTTGGGAGGCTGACACAGGAGAATGGCTTGAACCTGGGAGGCGGAGCTTGCAGTGAGCAGAGATCACACCACTGCACTCCAGCCTAGGTGACACAGCAAGACTCAGTCTCAAAAAAACAAAAACAAACAAACAAACAAAAACAAAGAAAGTGTTTAGAGCTAGATGAATCTGATAGAGTAAAGAAAGTTAGATTTCTCCTTGAAAACTTTGTTCAAAATCTTGTCTGTATCCCTGAGGGCTACATAACCTGGAGAGAGTCACCTCAACGTTTGGAAACCTGGTCTGTCTTCCTCATAGTGCAAATAATAACATCTATTCCACCCAGTGGTGACAAACATTACATGAGCTAAAACATGAGTAAAATAAAGGCCCATGGGGCTATGTTAAAATATCATGGGAACCTCTCAAATTCTGAGATTCTCACTTTCATTTAGAATGTGCCTAAACTCAAGAGAATGCCGGGAACCCGGGAGGCGGAGCTTGTAGTGAGTCGAGATCGCGCCACTGCACTCCAGCCTGGGCAACAGAGCGAGACTCTGTCTCAAAAAAAAAAAAAAAAAAAAAAAATGTGCCTAAACTCCAAAAATATTTGAATGATTCCACAAGAGAAAGAAAATAGAATGGGTATATTAGTCTGTTTTCACACTACTGTAAATACCTGAGACTGAGTAATCTATGAAGGAAAGAGGTTTAATTGACTCACAGTTCCTCATGTCTGGAGAGGCCTCAGGAAACTTACAATCATGGGGGAAGGGGAAGCAAGGACCTTCTCCACATGGAGGTACAGACCTTCTTTCTCGCACTGAGAGAGAAGAATGAAGGAGGAACTTCCAAACACTTAAAAAACCCTCAGATCTTGTGAGAACTCGCTATCATGAGAACAGCATGGAGGAAACCACCCACATCCAGTCACCTCCCTCCCTCCACACGTGGGGATTACAGGTCCCTCCCTCCACACATGGAGATGGTGGGGATTGTGGGGATTACAATTTGAGATGAGATTTGGGTGGGGACACAGAGCCAAACCCTATCAATGGGATTCAGTCGCTTCACCAGGTTCAATTTTCCACAAACGAAATAACCAGTTCATTGGTTACATGACTTCCTAGTTAATTATTTCTGCATTGTTTAGGCACAATCCTGAAGGATCTAAAAAATAACAGATGCAAGGCCCGGTGCTCACACCTATAATCCCAACACTTTGGGAGGCCAAGATGGGCAGATTGCTTGAGTCCAGGAGTTCAAGACCAGCCTCGGCAATATGGTGAAACCCCATCTCTACTAAAAATATAAAAATTAGCCAGGCATGGTGGCATGTGCCTGTAGACACAGCTATTTGGGAGGCTGAGGTGGGAGAATTGCTTGAACCCAGGAGGCAGAGGTTTCAGTGAGCCAAGATCATGCCACTGCATTCCAGCCTGTGCAACAGAGGAGATCCTATCCCAAAATAAATAAAAATACAAAATAACATATTTGCCTTTAAATGTCAGAAATGTCCTCTGACAATATTCGTATTTTCAGCATACTCTTAAACCTTTCCTTTCTGAGAAAAAGTCTCACTTTGGGGAATAATTTCTGTGGATTTCATTTCCATTGTAGCGTGCACATTTTATTGAGTGGTTGGATTTTGGTCTTAGGGATTACACTGCTGCTACAGGCGTATTCACACAGGCTGGAGAACTGAGACAACTTGAGAGATAATTCAATATTAAAAATAATTACTCTTCCCTTCCACTATCTCAAATGATACTTTTCTCCTAATTATGTAATTAATTGCCTCCGTTCTTCATTTCTTTCTGATTATAAACATCCCAGCCTCAGAGAAGAAAAATACTATGATTTTTATATCCACCAAAAATCTGGGCGGTAGACAAAAAAAAACCTATGACAAAATAAATGCATTGCCAGGGTCCTCAATTATGATATTTCTGCAAGTAAACAAGTATTCATGTATGTGAGATGAATACCTCAGTGATGATGGTGCAAGTGTTTGGAATGGACCGAGTGGCTAGCTGTGCTTTATGCTGTGGAACAGGTATCTAAATAGCGCTGTCCCATCTAGAGGAGATTAAAGGACCCCACAAACCCTTTTGGGGGTTTGACCAAACCCCAAAAAGTGGATATGGTCATCTGATCACTGTGATATATGTAGGTGATCCCATGCACATTCAAGATTCAAATTTTACCAATTAGACAATGACACCCACATCTTCATCCTTAGACAAGATCTCTTCTGAGTTTTAGCCAATAAATCTGACTCTCTGAAAGACATTTCCTTAGGATATGGGCAGGTACCTTAAATTATGTTTCAAAAATTGTAATATAATAAAGTCTTTAAAGGTATGGGCTCTAGAGTCAGAGTGTCTGGGTTCAAATCCCAACTTTTCCACATTATGAGCTGTGTGACAAATGACCTACTCTCTCTGTGCCTAGGTTTCTTCATCCGTAAGATGGGGGATAATATGGTTTGGATCTGTGTCCCCACCCAAATCTGATGTCTGGCGTGTAGGGAACGCTCAGCAAAGATCAGCAATCACCATCAGGACCATTGTTCTTCCTCCTCCTCAGCTCTCACCACTCATTACTTTCCAAGTCTTGTTGCTGTAGCCCTTAAAAACTCCCAAATCTCCCCTCTCTTCCTTACCATGTCTCTCACCATTTAGCGCCTTTCATATCCTAACGGTGTCTTTTTTTTTTTCTTTGAGATGGAGTCTCACTCTGTCGCCCAGGCTGGAGTGCAGTGGTGCAATCTCAGCTCACTGCAACCACTCCTGGGTTCAAGTGATTCTCCTGCCTCCACCTCCTGAGTAACTGGGACTACAGATGCGTGCCACCACACCTTGCCAACTTTTGTATTTTTAGTAGAGATGGGGTTTCACCAGGTTGGCCAGGCTGGTCTCAAACTCCTGACCTCAAGTGATCTTTATCCCAGACTTTGGCTTTCCAGGGCATCCTCAGCTCCCCACTAGGACGAGCTCAGGAAGCACAGTCACGCCACTTCCTGCTCCCAACGCTCCACAGGCTTCCTCTCACTTGCACCAAGGGAACAGTTCAGGAGACGTTTGCACCGACACCAGTCCACCTGACAGCCAACCTCTCCAACTGAGCCATTCCAAACAGTCACAACTCCCCATTTGTCCCAAAGGTCTTCTGTGTTTTGTCACATGCCTGTCCCCAGCAGTGGGCACATGGAAGGATAGAGTGAAACACAACTGGCAACTCCTGCAAGGCATTTTTTTTTTTTTTTTTTTTTTGAGACGGAGTCTCGCTCTGTCAACCAGGCTGGAGTGCAGTGGCCGGATCTCAGCTCACTGCAAGCTCCACCTCCCGGGTTCATGCCATTCTCCCGCCTCAGCCTCCCGAGTAGCTGGGACTACAGGCGCCCCCCACCTCGCCCAGCTAGTTTTTTTGTATTTTTTAGTAGAGACGGGGTTTCACCGGGTTAGCCAGGCTGGTCTTGAACTCCTGACCTCGTGATCTGCCCGCCTCGGCCTCCCAAAGTGCTGGGATTACAGGCTTGAGCCACCGCACCCGGCTGCATTCTTTTCGGATGTCTGCACCCTGTGCGATTACCATTGTTTTAACGTTTAGGCCTTCAAAATCAGCAATTCTGTAAGGAGCAATCTAACATGATGGACTAGGATACAAATGTCCCACTAATTTTCAAGCTAAAATATAAGACCTCACATATCCTTTTTGCATACCAAAGGTTGCTGTGGGCAGTGATTGAAAAACTTTAGGGTTTTGTGTTCACTTCTCACTGCCATTAAGCTTATTTCAGGGGAAAACATCAATCCCAGCCATATCACATGTTTCATGTCCTCTTCTCTGGCCAGCTTGACAGACAGGACCCTGGCCCACCCCTCACCCTCATCTTAGTTGAGAGACGCATCCCTCCGCATCCCTCCGTGTTGGCAGACAGCACGGTGTGTTTCCTGTCCATCAACACAGGTCTCCCTGCCCCTCCCTGGTTTGCCTGTCTTTCCTCCATAAACTCCAGAGGTGGGGGTGGTGTCTTATTCGCTTTTGTATTGTCAGAGCTCAGCGTGGCCCCTGACATGTGATAAAAGACTAAATTAATATTAATCAAAGTTAATGAGTTTCCAAAATACAGCATGTTTCATAAGAAAAGCTGCTGGATATCTCACTAAGCTTTTCCTAGACTCTACTTCCGATTCTACTCAATATGCCTCTATCTACAACAAAGACTACAACACACGGTCCACATATATTGTATAGGCTGTGAGGCCATGCTTGCCAATGCCACTTTGTAACTTATGGGTAGATGGCAAGAAAGATATTTAAAAATGTTTAAAAGTTTTAAATAGTGACGCTGTGAGTAAATAACCCACTCTTGCAGGGCATAAGGACCTCAGGGTAGAGTGGTTCCTTGGAAAACATTTTGGGTTATGTTCAAATTGTTTATTTTCCAAGAAAGATTAAAGTCAGCTCCTTGATTTCAGTCTCCGTTTAGACTCCAGAGACTTGCTGCACTCTCTGTTACCCGGAACTACACCCTTTTCAAGGCAACTTGCCAAAAAAAAATCTTGTTTAATTTGTTTTTGTGGTTTTGTTTTGGAGAGTGGTATTTTTTCCCCCTTTGTCCACATTTGAGTTACAATAGCTGCAACAGGGGCCAAGCTGATAAGAAGAGAAAACCTTGTAAAGGAACAAACCTTGAGCAAGAAAGGAAATTACCAAATAGGGAATTTTCATTCTTCTAAAATTAAAAACAGCCTAAATTAAAGCAGCATGCTGGGAAACCTCCTCAGGTTGTTTTTAATAAGCTTTTAAAGACAGTAGAGAGATGATCTTGTAAATAGAGCAAAACAATCACCCTTCTTCACCCAAGTCCTCACCAAGAGGAGCTCCTTCCTTCCAAGAACTGCCCCTCACCAGCAGGCTCAAGCCCAAATCATTCTTCAGTTCTCTGGTGCTTTTAAGAGAGACATCAACAAAGTTGGGCATGAAATTACAGGGCCTGAAACAAAGCAGTTCAATGAAGACTTTGATAAGGAATTTTGGCTTCTGTTGAATGGAAGGTCTACCGGCTAGTTTGTTCTTATTTGGAGCTGGTGTGGGTAAGGACAGGGCATAAAGCAGGGAGGGGAAGCAGATGCAGAAAATTCAGCCAATGAGCAGTACCTTCCTGGGACTCTTCTTGGAGCGCTGGGTGTCCACATGGGGAATTCTGGAGACAGTGTCCTGGAGTAGGCAGCCCTGTGGGATCTGGAGGGCTCAGCAGGGTTACCTTAATTCAAAGACTCTCCTTTCTTTCCATCGTTCCTTTCTTTTTTCCATTTTATTTTATTTTATCTTTTGAGACAAAGTCTTACTCTGTCATCTAGGCTGGAGTGTGGAATGCAGTGGCACCATCTCGGCTCACTGCAGCCTCTGCCTCCCGGGTTCCAGTGATTCTCCTGCCTCAGCCTCCGGGGTAACTGGGATTACAGGCACGTGCCATCACACCCAGCGAATTTCATATTTTTAGTAGAGATGGGCTTTCACCATGTTGACCAGGCTGGTCTCGAACTCCTAACCTCAGGTGATCAGCCCACCTCAGCCTCCCAAAGTGCTGAGATTACAGGCGTGAGCCACCACGCCCAGCTCATCTTCCCTTTCCTGTTTAGATTACTTGACAATAAAATCAAAATGCTAAGAAACTTATTTCTGTAAAAATCAGTTGACTTGAGCAATTCAGAAGATGTACATATCAAATTTCGCTTTCTTTTCTCTACTTAGCCACTTTCTTCAAACCCAAATGACAATGAAGTCATTGCCAAAGACGTCAACTGAGATGGTATAGTCATATTGTCTCACTGCACCTCAAACCATCTAAGCATTTCATAAAAACATGCATTTTTAAATTTTCTCTTATTGCAGTTGCTTTATGCTTATTCAGCTTACATCATAACTGAAGGAGGTTGCAAAGGGATGGGTCTCAGCTCCACATAAGGCATCAGGTCCAGCTTAATCACCCTGAAATTCTGAAGTTCTTACATCTCTTTTCAATTTGATAAAACTGACAAACCACATAATTAGTTTGCCTAAATCCTTTTGAAATTAAATATTAGTTTAAAAACATGGCTAAATGGACCCATGTCCATGAAGACAGCACTTCAGGTTGTATGTCAACAAGCCTCCTAATTTTGGTTCCTCATGAACCTTAAAGACAAGTGCCTAAACCTTGCAGCTAAGTTTCTTTCTTTTATTCTTTTTTGAGATAGAGTCGTGCTCTCTTACCCAGGCTGGAGTGCAGTGGCATGACCTTGGCTCACTGTAACCTCCGCCTCCTTGGTTCAAGCGATTCTTGTTTCTCAGTCTTCCAAGTAGCATGGACTACAGGTGCACGCCACCACGCCAGGCTAATTTTTGTATTTTTAGTAGAGACGGGGTTTCACCATGTTGGCCTGGCTGGTCTCAAACTCCTGACCTCAGATGATCCACCCGCCTCAGCCTCCCAAAGTGCTGGGATTACAGGCAAGAGCCACTGCCCCGGTCAAACCTTGCAGCTAAATTTCAATAGGAGCTTTCTTGTTTGTTGTTTTTGTTTTACTAATAGGGCTCTCTGAAAGTAGACTTAATTGTACCTTTGTAGGTCACTCCTCCATACAAAAGACAGGGTTGTCTGGAAGCCAAAACTCCTTAGTTTCCACTTCACTGGTAATCATAAACTGCAGCCTCATGAAAAAGAAAATAGCTCTATCTTTTCAGACAAAAAAAACCAAACAAACAAAAAAAAAACTGGCCAGGAATATGTTTCCATTGACTAAGCTGTCCTCTGAATCATGTGATGAGATTATAATTTTCTATACTTTTCCATGTACTAAATTATTTGCCAGAATAATGTCTGTATTGGATGTGAATAATTCAAGGTGTTGAAACCTTTTTTTTTTTTCTGGTGGCCATACACTAGAGCTATTCAGCAAAAGTGCTACTCTTCAACCACCTGAATCAAAATACGCAAGATGGAATCTTAGCAGAGTGATTCTGTCCAGTTTTGCTAATTGGGGTCGGGGTGGTGGGGAATCTGTTTTGGAGGATCACGGCGTGCACATGACTCTATCAATAATCCCTGCAGTGTTCTCCCCAGTGACAAGAAAAGACAGGACAGGAAGGATTTTGCCAGGTCCGAGGAAGTGCTTAAAGGTCCCTAAAACTAGCCAAAATATGTTATGTTCTATAGAGTAATTAGGGTAAACATCCAATTAAAGCATTTCTTGCCGGAGGTAAGGGAGCACTTTTTCTCTGTCTCAATGTATCACCAAAGCAGGACATGAATCCAAAACACGGTCCCAGAAAACAGTGGATTGTAATCTTACAAAGGTTAAAGAAACAGCAATAGAGAAATCTGTTCCAGTAATGGCTGAGTCTAGAGCAAGAAAGTCCTTATATCTGTCTGGGTAATTTTTTACTTTTAAACATTTACCTTTGTATAGTGAAACATCACACTGTTAAAAAACTGATTCTTCACAAATGGTACAATTAGTAAGCATTTTTAAATATTTTTTAAAGTAACATTAAAATAATCAGCTAATAATTGTTCTAAATCATCCATGGCTGGCAATTCACCTTAACTGAAACTTCTGAGTTATTTTAATACATACAACTAATGTGGCAGCTATTGAATTATCAACATAGTGCCAAAAACGAAACACCTTCTACAAGGCATGCCTTGCAAATTTAATCTTATTAACTGACAAAATCGTAAGTAATAAGTAGAGCAAAGCAAAAATAAATCTTGAATAGTTGCATTTGAGAGTGAATTTAAGGCACTCACAATCCAGTATTTGTATGAAAGAACATAAGAAAACCATATTTCCTTAATGAAACTGGTATTCTTTGAACATGTTACTGAGAAGATTTAAATAAAAACTCATTTTAAATATACTTTTAAGGTGATCTATAATTACACAGGAGAACAAAGCACTGTAGAAGCCAGCATTCTGTCCTAGAAACAAAATGTCTGCTACATCATTGCTTAGAACTTAACATAATTAATACCTATGACCTCAATTCTGCAAAGTATTTAAATGTATTAATCATTGAACTTCCTCCCAAACCTTTATTCTCCATCTCATTTTGTAGTACAACTATCTGTTCATCATCCCAAGTAATAAACCTAGACCTCAGGATCCTTGACTTTTCTCCCTCAACTTCTGTAACTTACTTCCGAAGTATTTTTCTAATTCAACCTCTCCTTTGTATCCTCATCCCATTGATCCTCCATTAGCATCCCAGCTGCTCCTCGGCACCGAGTTTTGTACCCCCTAATTCCACCTTCCTCATTTCACATTACATTGAATGGAATGGATCTCGGCTCACTGCAACCTCGGCCTCCTGGGTTCAAGCGATTCTCCTGCCTCGGCCTCTTGAGTAGCTGGGATTACAGGCTCATGCCACCACGCTGGGCTAATGTTTGTATTTTTAGTAGAGATGGGGTTTCACTATGTTGGCCAGACTGGTCTCAAACTCCTGACCTCAGGTGATCTGCCCACCTCAGTCTCCCACAGTGCTGGGATTACAGGCGTTAGCCACCTTGCCCGGCCTAGAAAATTGAAGTTGTAACTCTAGAGTTCCTCCACTTTCCCACTGGTGTGTCATGTTGGGTAAACCATCTGATTAACTCAGTATCTTTGGCAAAATGATTTAATATGAGGATTAATGGGAAGATTTATGTTAATTTCTTATCACAAGTTCTATTAATGTTAAACTTTTTATATAAAATTTACTCCCTTTTACATGTAGTTTCTCAATATTCTTATTTTCTTTATTATAGGTGAAAAAGGAATTCATATTTTTTTTGAGACGGAGTCTGGCTCTGTCGCCCAGGCTGGAGTGCAGTGTCACGATCTCAGCTCACTGCAACCTCTGCCTCCCAGGTTCAAGCAATTCTCTTGATTCTGCTGCCTCAGTCTCCCAAGTAGCTGGGGTTACAGGTGCGTGCCACTATGCCTAGCTAATTTTTTTGTATTTTTAGTAGAGACAGGGTTTCATCATGTTGGCCAGGCTGATCTTGAACTCCTGACCTTGTGATCTGCCCGCCTGGGCCTCCCAAAGTGCTGGGATGACAGGCGTGAGCCAATGTGCCCTGCCTTCATATTACTTTTAATAGTACCTAGTCATATTCTATTTGTTGATACACGATCATACATATATGTGTCCGATACAAGACCATGAAAACCTGGACTACAGAATATTTAGGAAAAGCCCAGCTCAATGTCCTCACCAAAACAATGCCTAACTAGGAAACTGTTGCTGTGTGTTGGACACCCTGCTTGGTGGGTCATACCACTAAATCCTCATATCACTGTAAGGGAGGTACATTCTATTTATAGAAAGAAACCAAGTATTAGAGAGGTTAGGTGACTCATGCAAGGTCATAAACTGCTAAGAAGCTGAGCTGAAATCTTAACTTTTTCTGGCCCCAAAGACATCTTCCTATGACATGGTTTCCTAACTGAGCATCTAAAACTTGCAAGGCGTTATCTTTCACGAAAACGGCAAGGGTTGTGCAGGTAAGAGTTCAGACTGCGGTCCTGAATGATCATAAAAAGATTAGCTCTGCCAAGATGCAATCCAAATAAAAATAAGAGCTGTGTTTAAGAATTCTAAATATTAGAATTGTCATGTCAATCATCTGTAGTTGTGCCAAGTGTTGGGAATGGAGGAGGTAAAATACTATCACCTCCACATCCACGGATCTGTCTGCGTGGAGCCTCCTAAATTAAAAATGCAATAAACACCTTCTTTGACTTATGTTAGTCTAACATTTTTTTCTGGTTGTGTTTAGAAACCTCACAAGGGAGATCTTTGCTCTCCCACGCAGAGTTACAGTTTTGCTGAAACTTCTTCAATATAAAAGAACGCAACCCTTGCCTTTGCAGCTCCTCCGGGCTTCCTCATCACCTTTGATGACTGCCTGTTCGCAGCAGGCCAGCAGGTACGTTTCTGCATGCGTCTGCTCAATTTAATTTACTAAAATGAAGGTTACCTGAGGAACAGCAACTCTTTCACTGCATGAAGCAAAAGGAGTTTGTGTCCCTCTGCCAGGAGGGAGAAAATAAAAAACAGAAGAATTGCCAGCCCCAGTCCCTGGCAGCAGCTCCAGGGACTCCGGGTCCCCCTTTCTGTTTGATTCTCTCTTTTATTTCTAATTTAAGCTTTCTTCTTTTCACTCTGGCTCCCTCCTTCCTTTAGTGTCCCCCTTTGTCTCTTTTTTTTCTTTCACATTTTTCACTTTTTTTTTTTAACACAATGTATTGTTAAAAAGAAGTTTAAAGAACAATTTTTAAAAAGTTAAAAGAAATGACCCTTTTATGCTTTCTTCTCATTCTTAATCCATAGAAATATATCAGTGGTTGTAGTACCTATAAAGTGTCGATAAACTTGTGATCCGCTTTCACACTCAGTGTTCTTTCGTGAACACTTTTCCTTTCCTTTAACATGATTCTCTTATTGTATTAATAATTATGTCATATCTATTGCATTCACACGCCTCTTACCTTTTCTTGTCCCCTTCCTTTTTACATGCTCGAAACTCTCTGCTGCATGTTCCATTTGCCCTGCTGGCAGGTGGTGGAAAATTCTAGTATAACTTTGCTCTAGCTGTGTTTGAAAGCTGATTTTAACTACCCTTGAATGAAGTACACCTATTTCTATTCACAAGCTATTGGGGGGCATTTTGAAAAGTATCCGTGGTATGTAATGTGGCAAACATAAAACCATGACAATCTTCACCTTAAACACTTTGGCTGCTCACCGACAGTTCCTATTTTTTGCCCACAAAATGATACAAGGCAGAGGCTGATAAGGGCTATGGTTCATATCGTCTGGTCAGATATAGAAAATGTGGGCTGTGTATGTGTTATGTCAGTTATTTTAAAAGCTTTTGCCATTTCTCAAACTTTCCCTCTGCTTTGAGGATGCTCATGACATAATTCAACTCTAGTTTTTCTTAATCTGTGGAAATGCTTCTGGTTTCAATTCTTGAATAATTTTCTTCGTTAAATGAAACTGTATATTTATTTGTACGACTTGCCTGGAAACAGAAGGCCAAACAAGAATAAACTGGACCTTGTGATAAGCATTTTATCTCCTCCTGTCATCATGAACCAGTATTTCCTGTGTTTCTGTGTGCCATGCAATGCTATCTAATAATGCTCTCACGTTTCGCCTGATATTGTGAGTAAACCCAAGACACAAGTTGTTCTATTCTTATGGCAATGAAATGTAAGTCAACAAAATGAGCAGTGACATTGTAGTTGAAGCTCTGCAATCTCTAATCCATGAAGACAGGTTTCTAGAGGGGAAAAATGGCCAACTCATACACCAGGCATATAATTTATTTCTTATTGTATTTTGTTTTATTTCCCAGGACTAACCCTCAACCCTGTAATAAACACATTATGTAATTTCCCACAACCCCTACCCTCAAGTGAAAAGTAGATACAGTAATATAAAGAACCAGAAACACAAGTTGCATTGAAAAAGTTTCCCATCGCCCCATTTAACTGTTCCAAAACGAAAGCATTAGAAAATAAGAGTGTGATACTATTTGATTTTTCTTTCTTTTTTTTATGAGATGGAGTCTTGCTTTGTTGCCTAGGCTGGGGTGCAATGGCATGATCTCAGCTCACTGCAACCTCTGCCTCCTTGATTCAAAGGATTCTCTAGCCTCAGCCTCCTGAGTAGCTGAGATTCCAGGCGTGTATCACCACACCTGGCTAATTTTTGTACTTTTAGCAGAGACACAGTTTTGCCATGTTACTAATTTTTGTATTTTTAGTAGAGACAGGGTTTCATCATGTTATTCCTGAGCTCAAAGTGATCTGCCCACCTTCACCTCCCAAAGTGCTGGGATTACAGGTGTGAGCCACCACGCCCTGCCTACTTGATTTTTCAAAGTAAAATCATCACTTTCATATAAGCGTGAAATGAACACAGTAAGGATTTTATTTAACTCAATAATAGAGGAGGGAAACAGTAAGATATTAAAACCAGTTCAAAAAGAATTTAAATAATAGATATATATGTAGGCAACCAGTAATGCCAACATGAATTTACTAATAGACACAGGATGAATTGATGTACAACAGGGAAATGAAATGCAATTTGGATCATTTTATCTATAAGGTAGGAATCAGCTACATTTCTGCCGATCAAAGTTCACTTGCTTTGCTACCAGCAAGAATCATTTGCACTAATATCTTAACTTCCACCTCTGAAGACTTTTAAAATGGCCTAGTCCATAGAAAGGCAAGGAAATGTTCAAAGTCCTATAAAGTCAGTGCCCAGAGGGTTAGCTAGACCTACACTGTTCAATACTATAGCCACTAGTTACATATGGCCATTTAAAGTTAAATTAATTAGGCCGGGCACGGTGGCTCACACCTGTAATCCTGATACTTTGGAAGGTTGAGGTAGGCGGATCACCTGAGCTCAGGAGTTCCAGACCAGCCTGGCCAACATAGTGAAACCCTGTCTCTACTAAAAAAAAAAAAAAAAAGAAAAATTAGCCGGGTGTGGTGGCATGTGCCTGTAATCCCAGCTACTCAGGAGGCTGAGGCAGGAGAATCATTGAACCTGAGAGGCGGAGGTCTCAGTGAGCCGAGATCATGCCATTGTACTCCAGCCTGGGTGACAGAGTAAAACTGTCTCAAAAAAAAGTAAATAAAGTAAAATAAAGTTAAATTAATTAAAATCAAATAAAATGAAAACATTAGGCTCTGCAGATGCTGCCGCAACTGGGCACCTCATCCTGCCAGCCATGGTCAACCCCACTGTGTTCTTCGACATCACCGTCCAAGGTGAGCCCTTGAGCCGTGTCTCCTTTGAGCTGCTTGCAGACAAGTTTCCAAAGACAGAAGAAAACTTTCGTCTTCTGAGCACTAGAGAGAAAGGATTTGGTTATAGAAGCTCCCGCTGTCACAGAATTATTCCAGGGTTTATGTGTCGGGGTGGTGACTTCACAGGCCATAATAGCACTGGTGGCAAGTCCATCTACCGGGAGAAATTTGATGACGAGAACTTCATCCTGAAGCGGATAGGTCCTGGCATCTTATCCAGGGCAAATGCTGGACCCAATACAAATGGTTCCCAGTTTTTCACCTGCACTGCCGTGACTGAGTGGTTTGGCGAGGTGAAAGAAGGCGTGATTATTGTAGAGGCCGTGGAGCGCTTTGGGTCCAGGAAAGGGAAGACCAGTAAGAAGATCGCTGTTGCTGACTGTGGGCAACGCTAATATGTTTGATTTGTGTTTATCTTAACCAGCAGACCATTCCTTCTGGAGCTCCAGATGGCACCCCTCCACCCCATTTGCTTGCAGTATCCTAGAATCTTCGTACTTTCACTGCACTTCCCTTTAGGTTCCATGTTTTCCTTATTCCCTTCCATGCCTAGCTGGATTGCAGAGTTAAGTTTATAATTATGAAATAAAAACTAAATAACAATTTGTCAAAAAAGAAAATCAGTTCCTCAGTGACAGTAGCCACATTTCAAATGCTCAAAAGCCACTTGTGGCTAGTGGCTACTGTACCTTTCTGAGATTACAGAAAGTTCTACTGAAGGGCACTACATAAAACGATAGCCCATATTCCGTTAAAAGGATACCCAGTAAGCTCCTCTGCCCATTTCCAAGTCTTTATTTTTCCTGATGAAACAAAATAAGCAATGGCAATAATGACATGGAGTAGGGACTCTGAAAGAATAATGGCTAGTATTTATTGAGTACCAATGATATGCCAGGCATTATATCAGTTTACCTGAATTACCTAAGTGGGTTTTCACAATTTATGTATATTATCTACTTGAGTCCTCACAATAACTTGGCCCCATTTATTAGTTTAGGAGAGGCTCAAAGGGATTAAAGTAATCTGAGGCTTCATAATCTAGACATTATTTAATGAAGCCTCACAGTAACTATATTAGTTGGTGACTCAGATACTCAAAGAGATTTAAATACTTTGCTCAAAACCATACAACCATTAAGGGGTTGAACTAGTATTTGATCTCATCTAAGGTACAGATAACAAATATAACTAATAAAAAGACACATAGAAACCTGACCTACCCAGGTCGACTTAAGCCACTTTTTCCCACTAGAGTATAGCATGGTGGCCTGGCTACTGCAGGAGAATGTGAGAAGTGTTAATATCAGCCTTCTCTCTTTTTTAAAAAAATTATTTCCACAGGTTATTGAGGAACAGGTGGTAGTTGGTTACATGAGTAGGTTCTTTAGTGGTGATTTGCAAGATTTTGGTGCATCCATCACCCAAGTAGTATACACTGCACCCAATTTGTAGTCTTTTATCCCTTATCCCCTTCCTGCCCTTTCCCCTTGAGTTCCCAAAGTCCATTGTCTCATTCTTATGCCTTCACATCCTCACAGCTTAGCTCCCACTTATGAGTGAGAACATACGATGTTTGGTTTTTCATTTGAGTTACTTCACTTAGAATAATAGTCTCCAATCTCATCCAAGTTGCTGCAAATGCCATTAATTCATTCCTTTTTTATGGCTGAGTAGTATTCCACTGGATAGATATACCATAGTTTCCTTATCCACTCATTGATAGATGGGCATTTGGATTGATTCCACATTTTTGCAATTACGAATTGTCCAGTCTTTTATGTCCAAGACTGTTGCTGAACCAACCCCAGGATATACTGTGTTCAACCGACCGCATTGTAGCATTTACACCACTGTGGTATATTTCTCATGAAGTCTCTCTCTCTCCAATTAGACCTTGAATTACTCCAAGGTAGAATCAGAGAAAAACCCAGTGACTTCTATCATACTGCCTAGTACATAGCTTTTCAGTAACGTATGTGATGGGTTCTGGACACACTACCCCAGTGTATGGGACCCTGGCATACTGAGCATCTTAAGCTGAAGAAAGCTGAGAAAACTGCAGAAGCCGGAAGAGTTCTCTGATCTTGTCTTGCCCCTACTGTCCTGAAGCAGGTCATAAAACTCGTTGACCTTTCCTTGAAGTAGGTCATTTTCCTCCCTATACCCACAGGGAAAGGATGTTCTTATTCTCAAAGACACAATGACACCCAGACGAATCTGAACAAACACGGCTAAGTCCTCCCCAGTTTATTACCAGTAGACCACGCCTTTTGTCCTCCCATCATACTTCTGCATGACTGTCCATAAAAATACACTTCTCCTCTTTCCTTTGGGTCTTCCTCTTTAAGGAAGTCTGTGTGATTAAAACAATCGATAAAGTTGTACACTTTTCTCTTTTAATCTTTCTTTTGTTATCAGGAATCTCAGCCATGACTCTTGTAATGGGTGAGAAATCTTTTTCTCTGCTACATTTGCTAATATAATCTCTTCTATTTTTATATACCTGCCCCCTGACATCATCCTATCTTCTCCCAAGTTGCCCCACACTAATATTAAAGAGTTACAGATGGCTGGTGTAAGAGTTAAAAATGAGTATCTTTTTTTTTTTTTTTTTTTTTTGCAACCCTAGGTTCATGGTTGAGGCCCCTATAACAAAAGGCAGATTAACAAGAAAAAAGCATACAGATTGATTTAAGTACTACACGACATGGGAGTCTGCATAAGGAAAGGAAGACCCAAAATAAACAGGTAAACATGCATTTTGGTGCTTATGTTGGATAAAGAGTAGACAGTTGTGGAGAAATATGATTGGACCAAAAGTGTGACCTAATGGTAATAAACTGGGAGAAAGTTAGTGAGACCTGTTCAGATTTTTCTCTATGTCATTGTGTTTTCAGAGATAAAGGCGCCAGGCGCGGTGGCTTACGCCTGTAATCCCAGCACTTTGGGAGGTCAAGACAGGTGGATCACGAGGTCAGAAGTGCGAGACCAGCCTGGCAAATATGGTGAAACCCCGTCTCTACCAAAAATACAAAACTGAGCCAGGAGTGGTGTCGCATGCCTGTACTCCCAGCTACTCGGGAGGCTGAGGCAGGAGGATCACTTGAATCCGGGAGACAGAGGTTGCAGTGAGCTGAGATCGCACCACTGACTCCAGCCTGGGTGACAAAATGAGACTGTCTCAAAAAAAAAAAAAAAAAAAAAAAGAGAGAGAGAGAGAGAGAGAAAGACATTTCTTTTCTTTCCTCCAGGTGTAGATGGTCACCTCTAGCATGAAGATCTTATGACTTGCTTCAGGGGTGAAGGGCGGGAGAAAAGTCAGAATGACTTTCCCAGGTTTTATAGTTTGCTTCAGCTTCAGGTAAGAAGGGTGAGGGAAAGGTGAGACAGGCCCTTCTGCTACTGCTGTTTTCTCAAATGCCAAGGTGCCATATTTTGAGGTGGCATGTCCTGAACTTTATCACTGGACAATTTGCTAGGTGTATAATCCTTGCTTCTACTACCGTTTTACTTCTGCAACTACTGGACAATATGGTAGCATCAAATGATGGACAGGCATCAAATAGACCACCTCCATCATCACAGGTCACAAAGCTGTGAGATTTGGAGGAAATTATTTAAGTTCTTAGGGCTTAGTTTTTGTTTGTAAGCTATGGACAAAAATCAAACCTATAAACTTTATTGAAGAATTTAATGAGATAATATATGTAAAACGCTTAATACAATGTCAGTTACATAGATCCAAGAGACATTATCTATTAATGTTGTTATTCTGAGTCAAATAATGGATATAATTTCATTATTTCTTTCAATATTTGTATTCATATAACTTTTTTTAAAGGATAGATTGACATGAAAAACTTATTTTGAAGAGTTTTAAAGAAAGAAAATGTAATAAAGGATTGATGAGACAGTACTATTGTGACCATCCACCTTAACACATTTTCTCAGATAAATGTACACGTCTAAAACTGGCCCACACTGGCTACCTCAGTGGAAAACAAGACTGACCGATATCTGTGACATACCAGAAACAACGTGATTGCATGAGAATTCTGCTGAAAAACTGAGCTGAGTAATTTGTGGCTTAAAAACACCTGACTTTTTGAGCATTTTAACTTACGTTTTAACTTCTTTTAATGAGGACAATGTGGAGGTTTGCTTTGTTTGCTTTAACCAGAATGGAAATGACTTTTTTTTTTTCTCCATAGATGTCATGGTGCTGTTGCTTAGACAGAAGTGAGGGAGAGAAAAACAGGGCAGCAGATGAAATGAGAAGGCAATCAAATCAGCAGCTGAGCTTCAGGAAACTATTTCAAGTATTGAGCAAAGCAGTGGAAGAGATGGGAGGGGAGAAACATTCTTGGAAATTTGATAAGAGGGGGACGCTTGCCTCAGGAGGTAAATACAAGAGTGCGTGTACAGTACTCGGCTTTCTCATACGCGCACGTGGTTAGGCTGAGGATTTCCAGGGCCCTTTATAAAATGAGGTAGTCTCCTGAAGCAGTTGGGCTGAAGCACAGATCCCCAACCCTTGAAACCTGAGCAGGCCTAGTGGCAGAGCCCAAGGATGAAATCCTAGCATGCTTATCAGCTGCACAACCTCACCCTTAGCAAATTCTGTGTTTGCTAAACACCTTGTTCCTGTATATACAGCTCCGAAAGGGAATACCCTCTCATTTTCAACATTCTGGGGCTAATGTTCTGCATCAGTCAGGGCTGTCATCATGGATCCCACATTCTTCCTTTTAAATCCATGAGTTTCCCTTTTTCATGATGTGAGCAAATTGAAACCTGCGTGCTAGTGGTTGCAAAACGTACCATGCCACAGAGAAGCTTTCTGACTGTCCTACTCCTGTTATAATCATTGGTTTTGTAAGAGTAATTCAGGAAATGTTCATGTATCTAACTCCCACATGCACAATGAAACACGGGAGGATTCTGCAGGTAGATATTTAATATACAAATAGTCCAAAGGAGCTGTTCAAATGCATTTTATTTTGAGGATCCAACTAGTTAATACGTGAGGATCGTTGCCAAGAAACATTGTAGTATTCTTTCTCTCTCTAGAAATGCCTAAGATAATTGTCTTTTAAAGGTAAGAAGATACTTGAAACCAGATCCGCCTGCATTCCAAGCCCTACAGGTAGTCTGAGAGGTTTATGATAATGAAACCCTCCTTTAGTCATTTACATTTCTTTAGCGGTTATTTATGCAAACGCACAGATTTTTCACTACCTAGAAACAGATTCACTGATGAATGAATCTCCTCCTCCTAAAGAAAACATTTCAGCCCTTCTAGCCGGGAAGTCTCCAAAATAATATTTGTTGGGTTGGGCCGGGCGCAGTGGCTCACGCCTGTAATCCCAGCACTTTGGGAGGCCGAGGCGGGAGGATCATGAGGTCAAGAGATCGAGATCATCCTGGCTAACACGGTGAAACCCCGTCTCTACTAAAAGAATACAAAAAAATGAGCTAGGTGTGGTGGCGGGCGCCTCTAGTCCAAGCTACTCGGGAGGCTGAGGCAGCAGAATGGCGTGAACCCGGGAGGCGGAGCTTACGCTGAGCCGAGGTGGCACCACTGCACTCCAGCCTGGGCGACAGAGTGAGACTCCATCTCAAAAAAAAAAAAAAAAAAAAAGAATATTTGTTGGGTTGATTATAACTACTTTGATATCCTACTACACTGAGTTTTGGAAAATAAATATTTGTGACTGTAGAAGAACTGAGCCTTCAGAGGAATCACGTTTTCATATAAAGAAGCAAAGTTTCATCTAGTATTTTAAAAATCACTGTAGACCGGGCGTGGTGGCTCACCCCTGTAATCCCAGCACTTTGGGAGGCCGAGGTGGGCAGATCACCTGAGGTTAGGAGTTCAAGACCAGCCTGACCAACATGGAGAAACCCCGTCTCTACTAAAAATACAAAATTAGCCAGGCGTGGTGGTGCATGCCTGTAATCCCAGCTACTAGGTAGGCTGAGGCAGGAGAATCCCTTGAACCTGGGAGGCGGAGGTTGCCATTGCACTCCAGCCTGGGCAATAAGAATGAAACTCCGTCTCAAAAAAAAAAAAAAAAATCATTGTATGAACCTCATACTACTCAGTGGATATAAAAATTAAAAGTCTTCAGTATCTCTTCCATATATATCTCCAACATAAGGAGAGACATCTCAAAGGAAAATAAAAAAATAAAAGGTGTATACAGTTGTCTTTTGCTTGAAATGTTAGCAGAGAAAGGCCTGGTAAAGTTTCTGCTCAGAGGAAAGGTTGTGGCCTCCGGGATGGATCTCAGATTGTCAAAGGTTCCTGATACCAGTTGGGTAGGGATAATATTGGAAGCACCCGTCCCATCCAACACAGAGAAAACCATTTTCATATGTACTAGAAAACCAGCGAAGAAACAATAAAAATTATAATGAGTTCTGGCTTATTCTCAACCATGCCAGAAATAATGATTTCTAATTTGATAAAGTGTCAGAATCATATGAATTTATCACCTAGGAATCAAGTTTCATGCCGTTTCACTCACTGATGAAATAATCATTTAAATAGATATGAATGATGGTAAAAAGAATTTTACTTCTGTCTTTTTATTGTTGCTCCAGGTAAACCTGGTTTGCTTGATTTTCAAACTCTGATTTCTTTTACTTAACAATCTGAAAATGCCCCCAAGGCTTTTGCACTTTCTAAGTTCATGTTGGCTTTGTAAAAAATTTCACCTTAGCACTTTTTTTTGAGGCTGGGTGTTGCTCTGTGACCCAGGCTGGAGTGTAGTGGTGCCATCTTGGCTCACTGCATCTTCAACCTCCTGGGCTCAAGCAATCCTCCTGCCTCAGCCTTCCAGGTAGCTGGGACCACATGTACACAAGACGTTGCCTGGTTTTTTTTTTTTTTTTTTTTTTTTTGGAGAGGCAGGATCTCACTCTGTTGCCTAGACTGGTCTCGAACTCCTGGGCTCAGGTGATCCTCCCACCTCAGCTTCCCAAAATGCTAAGATTACACAGGCGTGAGCCACTGCCACCAACCTGCGCTACATTTTTAAAGGGTAGCACAGAAATTGCATTACATTCAAATTTATTATAAATGTTATATTTTGGTTTGGAAAAGATGGTTCAGAGTTCTGTCATCCAACAGATCACCAAAATGGCTAAAGAGTAGAAAGGGAAGCTTTATTTGCAAGCTGGAACATGAAAGTCTCTAGCACGGAATAAAGGTGCTCTCTTGCAAGAGGGGAAGGGACAGGTTGAGTTTTTGTGTCACAGGGCCTGTATCGTATTCAACAGGTTTTGGGGGAAAGCTATACATATTTATGAGGGGAGCTGGGTGCATGTGTAATGGATAGACATAGGTGTAACATACATCCATATTCACTTTGGCTTTTAGCATTAAAATGAGGTGGAATTTGGCTTTTTATACCAACAGGTGAACTATGGGACACAAAGATGGTTTGTGCGCAGCCTCTGTGAGCTGCTGAAACCTGAGGTCTGTAACAGTTTATCAGAAGAGGGTGTTCAGATAAGGCCGGGCCTCTGTCCAATCAGAGTTACACTGGTCTAGGTTTGAAATCAGAGCGGACAGATCCCATTGTTAGGGAGTTTAGCCCTAGGAATTTAGAAATTACCCAAGCCAGCTGGGCCCTGAACCCTCCACCCGTAGGTGACTTTGTTTTCTTTATCTTTGGGTCCATCTCAGTGGATAAAGGGGTGTCTATTTTAGGATCTCAGATCACAGTGCCTATGCACATCATAAGGTGAACACGCAAATACGTGAACTCAGTGTTTGAGTTTGCTTTGAACATGGCTACTAGCACAAACCATGGAGAAAGAGGGACCTTGGTGTGAATCCAGCTCTGCCATTTTCTACACATGTCACCTTGGGCATAGTGTTTAGCTTCTGCTTAGTTCTTTCCTATACAGAGCTGGATTGATAAAGCCTCACTCAAGTAAGAATTAAATGAGGTAATCATTCAATAGGATAATCAGTCAATCAAATGCTGTTGAGTATTTACCAATTACCAAAGACCATGTCTGAAACATAAGTCTCAAAAAATAACAGTAGTTATTATTAGAAAGATATACTAATTTCCATTCATCTCCTTTTGGATGAATTTACAGGGCCATCCAGTACTAATAAGCAACTTAGCCCAGAAGATAATCAGATTTCACTAATTTGGGCATATTAACTCATCTTTAACTTTTAAAGGAGAAATATGGCAAGATTTTTTTTTTCTAATTTTACAGACGAAAACAGTGATGTTGAAAAGTTTGTGAACCTTTTACAATGCCACAAGGCTATTTAAGATCAGGTCTATAACATACAGGCACAACTTACAATCCCCGTTTTGGAAAACGTTTAATTTACTTTTGTTTTGCCATCTAGAAACTAGCATGTAGGGATAACGTAATGGTTATGAGAACAAGCAAAAATGACATGTAAGAATGATGCTTGTTCAAGCAAACTAAATATGGCCTGAGAAGGACTCCATACTTCTATATTTGAGTCCTTGTGGATGAACTGTAACCTAGCTTAATAGTCAGACAAAATTGAAAACCTAATAGAATGCACCTGCAACAATGGCTGAGAGTTGGCCAATCCCAGTGGCCATACTTCAACCACTCGTAGACTGCTGAGTGTTCAAACTGTGTTCCAACAAGGCAAATGCCAAACTGTAACCAGTCTCACTGCTTCTGTACCATACTTCTGATTCCTGTATGTCATTTTACCTTTTTGTCTATAAATTTATTCTAACCATGAGGCACCCCTGGAGTTTCTGTGAATCTGCTATGATTCTGGGGGCTGACCAATTCTCGAATTGTTCATTGCTAAATTAAATGCCTTTAAATGTAATATGGCTGAAGTTTTTATCATATTTAATTCCAATAATTACTAAAGTAATATTCCTGTATCTATATGACTTACAGATGAAAACTCAGTTTCATTTCAATTTACACTTCTACCAACAAAGTATGAGGGGGCCAAAGTATCAACCTTTGGCAATACTGACATTTTAACAATGCAATGAATAAAACTTTGTAGTCTTTTTTTTTTTTTTTTTGAGACAGTCTTGCTCTGTCACCCAGGCTGGAGTGCAGTGGCACTGTCTCTGCTAACTGCAACTTCCTCCTCCTAGGTTCAAGCCATTCTCCTGCCTCAGCCTCCCAAGTAGCTGGGACTACAGGTACCCGCCACCACGCCCAGCTATTTTTTGTATTTTTAGTAGAGACAGGGTTTTACCATATTAGTCAGGCTGGTCTCAAACTCTTGATCTCAGGTGATCCGCCTGCCTTGGCCTCCCAAAGTGCTGGGATTACAGATGTGAGCCACTGGGCCCGTCCTAGTCTATCATTTTAATTACTATTTCTCTCTTCCCATGTTAATAGCCAATTTATGTTTCTCCTCCATCATACTGCCTCTGCATTTCCCTTAAAATTTTTTCTATAGTGTTGATATGTCTTTAAAAAAAACAGATTTGTATGAGTTAAGACTATCAAAGATACTGATCTTATGGATATAGTTGCATATATTGTCAAATTCAAAATTTGTCTTTTACTTTTGATGCTGTCATACACATCACATAGATGCTTTAAATTTTCTATGTAGCAATACAGTCGATCCTCTTTAGTATAAATTCTAAGATAGATATCTTTCTAAGGAAAGTCTTTTTGGCCAGGCACAGTGGCTCACGCCTATAATCCTAACACTTTAGGAGGCTAAGGTGGGTGGATCACGAGGTGAGAAGCTCGAGACCAGTCTGGCCAACACGGTAAAGCCCCCTCTCTACTAAAAGTACAAAAATTAGCTGGGTGTGGTGGTGTGTACCTGTACTCCCAGCTACTTGCAAGGCTGAGGCAGGAGAATCTCTTGAACCTGGGAGGTGGAGGTTGCAGCAGGCCAGAATCATGCCCCTGCACTCCAGCCTGGGCAACAGAGCAAGATTCTATCTCAAAAAATAAATAAAGCAAGACTTTTCAGCTTCAACTTTATAGAGAATATCTCATTTTTCTGTTATACTTGTGGTTTTATTAATTGGGGTTTAGACATTCAGTTGTTTTCCTCCACTGCGTGCACACTTCCCTCTATGCTGATTTGAAACCCCCGTTTGAGTGTCAGTGCTGTGGCAGCGTCATTCTGCTGTTGCCGCAATTCACGGTCTCCTGAGTCCATCAGGAGCTGACCTTCACTTCCCCACCTTTAATTTGGGCTAGCCTCGCTACTTTGGCCGCAAGAATGCAGCAGAAGTGATAATGTGCCAGTCTCAAAAGGCCACGACTGTTGATGCTCTTTCCCGACAAGCCTACTCCAGCCTGGTGGAGGATGAGAGGCCATCTGAAGGGAGCCTGCATTCCCCAGCCTAGAACAGTTTACAGCTGGACCACCCTCAAACATGAGAGCCCACCCAGCCAAGACCAGAACTGCCCCACTGGCTTGTACATTCATGAAAAATAGCAAATGCTTATTTTAAACCACTGAGGTCTTATTAAACATCAAAGCCTCACATAGATACACCAAAGTTTGATACGTACACTCTTTCCAGACGTTGTTCTGCTCTATCAGTTCTAGGCATGTTCCTGCAGCATGCATGTCCCTATTGCCATTCTGCTGTGCGTTTTCTGCCCAGGTGTGTGCAGCAAGAGGTGTAGTGAGTGACAGTCCTCTGCTTGGCATATGACAGACTGTCCCACATCCCCTAAGTACTTCTGGCAAGGATTTGCTGTTTCCTTTTGTAAATGTCTATTCGACACTTTCTATGTTCATGGTGTCATGCTAAGTTCTCTAGGAGGTAAGAGGACGAGCATGAAATAGTATGCCGGATTGCACAAGATGTCACCGCACTTAGGTGCTGAATAACTGTGTGCTGAAGAAAGTAAAAATAATTTATGTCATTCTCTCCTAGAACAAAGCATAGATCTCTCGTTTCACCAGAGGCAGATGATCACTCCCTGCTCAAGGTGTGGTTGGAAATAAATGTAGGACAAGAGAAAGACATGGACAAATAAGGTCTCATAGTTATCATCAACACAATGACTCCATAAGATAAAGCTACTTTATTTTTTAAAGTTGAAAACTGAGTGTCTATATGAAGAGACTCTCCTGCTTTGCCAAAATTTTCTAATGAACAGAAATCTGTGTTAGGCGGCAGCAGTCTGGATGGTTCAGTGACTGAAGTGTGTTCAATCTCAAATTTATATTCTCATCCCTTTTCTCATTGTATACAATAAAGCCAGACACTAACTGTACTGTATCTCATTTTATGTATTAATAAAATTGCAGCATGTTGTGAGGTTTAATTAGATAATAAAGCACTTGAAGACCCCTCCTTGATAAGTCTGTAAGTGAAGAATATTGCTAATTTAGTAATAATCATATACAGTGAAAAATTTCCCCTAAAATGTTCAGAGACACTTTTAAAACCCCAGGCAATCACATCAGCTTTGGGTATGTTAAAAAACAAGAACTGTTGAGGACCTTCATCTTGGGATGGATGAACTATGTCTTGCTCACTCTCCTTTTTAAATTTCTATTTATACCCCCTCTTCATTTAAATGTTTAATTAGTAAGAAACACTTCCATGCATTATAATTAAATGCAAGCACAGATTCTTCACCACAAAAGAGTCATTTTCCATTCAGTTTATACAAAGTTTTGTTTTGTCCCTGAATGAATCAATATGAAAATTAAGCTCGTTGTCTGAAAGCCTTAGAAGTATCGCTTTCATAATACAAGAAGATTCAAATGAATTAAAAGTCTCAAAGCATATCCTTTTAGAATAATTGCGTGCTATATTCTTGCAGCCCTTAAAGGTAGCTTTCCCAGAGAAAAGAAAAATGAACAAAGGAGCCCTTTCGTTCCAGTTCATCTTCTTTAGGAGCTGGAACCTTTTCACAACTGAAGCACAATTTTTCACTTTTAATTGGTTAGCTTGTAATGGGAAGATTGTAGGACAAAAAGCAATCCTTGTTCTGATTAGTGATGGAGGGGACCTGTGAGCGTTTGGAGGTAATGAACAGAATAAAGGACCTCAGGTTGACATGTTTATTGGGATCTTCTCCAAACATTCTGACCCTTTCGGAGCTGCAGAATTTGGTTAGAAATCCTATACGTAAGAATGTGCTGAATCTAGGAAATTCTCATTTTATCTCTTCAGTCCTGGTCTTTGTGTTCCAAAGTTCCTGTGAAATGTACACATGTCTGTGCGTGTGTCAATGTCTGCTTGCATCTGTGGTAAAGAGAATGACAATTATCCCTGAAATTCCCTTTATGTTGAAAATTGTGCTTGATGTAACATATACTGAATTTTTTTTTTATCTTAGTACTGGCTTGAGAGCCAAGGCTAGAAACACCATGAGAGGTAGAAACCTTTCTCCTAACACCTCTGTTCTTCTGCTAGCACTTCACTGTTTCCCTTCAGCCAGGACCCTAAGTTAAAGATATTCCAACATTAGTAGAGTAACTATAGCTTACAATAATCTGTTTTGTATGCCTCAAAATAGCAATTCTAATGGTTCTAGCATAAAGAAAAACGTTTACGATGAATATCTGAAGTACACCGATTTGATCTTTACAAATTATATGAATGTATTAAAATATCACATGTACCCCATAACTATGTGCATCTATTATGCATGGATTAAAAAAAAAAGATATCCAACATTAAATAGACTCCTTTCCCCTACCTCAAAATATATAATGGGTATGAGTTCAAATTGAAGTGGATATAGGACGGCTCATATTTGACCAAAATGCTTGTTCGTTTTGTTTTGGCACGAATGTGTGTTACCCACTCTCTTTGTTCAAAGAAGAACAGATAATTCCAGGGTTTTCTGTGTACAAACTGCACCGTATTTAAACAGACAGATGGTGTCTTAATTACTGTGGTGTCCAGAAGCTAATATGTATGAATCTGTCCACCAGCATTTAAATAGGAGTGGTCTTTCTCTAATGACAGGGGAAAGACAATGGAAATCACCATACCATTAGAAAAGGGAACCACAAGCCCACCAACTGCATTGATGCCATATCAGTTTATGTTCATGTGAACTAGGAAGCTGAAGTAGACTGCATGGATATGGGTTATGTTGAAAAGAAATTTATAAATAGATGTATAGATATTTTTTCTCCAATAATTTGTTACACACTCTATTGCCCCAAATGCTCACACCATGATCCGATGGAGACAGTCAAATAATTTTTTAAAACACTCCCTTCACATTTTATTGGTGACTTTAACTCTGCCATTTGTGCCTGGAGCATCAATGGGTTTAGTTAATAAGCAGGTCTGCACAGCCATGGAATGCCCAGGAGGGCTGAGTCATCTGCTGATATGGCAGCCATGAATCAAATGCACTTCTGCAAGGAAGGCAGGATAAAAACCCTTTCCTTCACTCCCAGATGCTGACATCTGATTGAAGAATCTTTTGCTGACAACTGTGGCCAGCAAAGTGCTCTTCCCTTGACTACTTCTGAAGCATAGTGCAACTCAACTATGCTTTCCAGGCACCAATGTCCCTAATCCCAGCTCTGATCAGCTGCTCAGCACAATCATAGTCAGACATCTGTGAACACGTGTTCTCAGGCCAGAAGACATTCACCTTTCCTCTCCCAGGAGAGGTCCTCTGCCCTTCCCTGCCTTGTGTCTAACTCAGTTCACACTCTGCCTCTTGGTAGAATCAGATAGTTGGAGCTTCTCTAACCCTTGGAGTCTAAGCATAGTTAGACTCCTCTCTCTGGGGTATAATTACTTGTTTGAGAGACGGATTTTTTTAAAGTCATGTTTAAAATTACTATGATACACATAAGCGTCAATTGGCATAGTCAATTGTGAAATACATGTTTCAGAAAATGATGAGGAAACAAAGAATAAACAGTTACTAATAGTAAAATTAGTTTGTGAAAAAATTATGGAAAGCAGAATGTATGCATTCTCTCCAAGTACCTCCACATGAGATACTTTCAGAAGGAAAAAATGGCACTACTAGGGTGGAGAAAGATGGCAGATGGGTTTCCTATCAGGCCATTCTAGCACTGTTATGAAGAAATGCCTGAGGCTGGTAATTTATTTTTATTTTACTTTATTTTTTGAGACACAGTCTCACTCTATTGCCCAGGTTGGAATGCAATGGCGTGATCTTGGCTCAATGCAACCTCTGCCTCCCAGGTTCAAGTGATTCTCCTGCCTCAGCCTCCCGAGTAGCTGGGATTACAGGTGCGCACAACCACCTCCAGCTAATTTTTGTGTTTTTAAGTAGAGACAGGTTTCATTATGTTGGCCAGGATGGTCTCGAACTCTTGACCTCGTGATCCACCTGTCGCAGCCTCCCAAAGTGCTGGGATTCTAGTCATGAGCCACTGTGCCCGGCCTAGGCTGGTAATTTATATAAGAAAAAAGATTTAATTGGTTCATGGTTCTGCAGGTTGTACAGGAAGCAAAGTGGCATCCGCTTCTGGGGAGGCCTCAGGAAGCTTCCAATCATGATAGGTGAAGCGGGAGTGGGCACATCACATGGCAAAAGCAGGAGCAAGAGTGAGTGTGGGGTGGGAGGTGTGACACTTGTAAATGACCAGATCTTGCAAAAACTATCATGAAGACAGCACCAAACCACGAGGGATCCTCTCCCAAGATCCAAACCAGGCCCCCACCAGCCCCTACCTCCAGCGCCGGGGATTCGAGTTCACAATGAAACTTGGGTGGGACAAACATCCAAACTTGATCAGATTGTAACCCCGTATTAAGGTTACATCCCCAGTGATGACACAATCAGCACCCTATGGGCTCCATGACATGATGCGTTCAGAAGGACATCCTCATGCTTCTGTGGCTGTCTTTCTAAAAATGGACAACCTCAATCTAATCATGAAAACTCACAAACTCAAATCGAGAGACTTTCTACAGATATAACTGACTTTAAAGTGTCCAGGTCATAAAGAAAGGCAGACTAAGGAACCCTACTTGACCAGAGGCGCACAATGTGTTACAACTAAGTGCAAAGAGGGATTGTAGAGTGCAAAGAGACCCGTTCAGAGGAAGCTGCCAAAGTCTGAGTAAAGCCTGTCGGTTACTTAATAACAACGGAGCAGTGTTGTTAGCACTAGAAGAAACTGAGCGAGATACGCAGGGACTCTGTACTATTTTTACAACTTTTCTGTAGGTCTAGAATTATTTCAAAAGAAAAAATTAGAATATAAATGCTCCTTGACTTACAATAGTGTTATATCCCAATAAACCCATCCTAAGTTGAAAATATGACCAATCCAAGATGGATTTAATACACCTCACTGACCAAACGTCACAGTTTAGCCTAATCTACCTTAAATGTGCTCAGAACACTTGCCTTAACCTACAGTTCAGCAAAATTATCTAACACAAAGCCTGTTAGAGTGTTGAATATCTTATGTAATATATTAAACACTATGCTTAAAGTGAAAGATGAAATGGTCATGTGGTAATTCAAAGTATGGTTTCCACTGGATGTATATTGCTTTCCCACCATCATAAGTCAATCTATTAAGTTGGAGACCATTCATAATTAATTTTTATTGATGACCATGTGCCAAACACTATTCTAACTCATATATATGTAATCTCATATATATGCTTTCAGTTACTCTTCGGAAAGTCTGAAAAGATAGGGAATAGTATTACCCGCATTTCAGAAATGCAGAAACTGTGGCACGAAGAGATTAGGTAGCTTGCTCCAGTGAAGAGATTAGGAACGGCCAGAGCCAGGATTGGGACCCAAGCCATCTAGATCTGAAGGTCATCTGACTTCCTCCAGGTTTCTTTTCTGACTTTTAATAAGAATCAAGTTAATTGTAATCCCTTCAGGTGCATGTTCAAGAAATAATTTAGGTTCCCACATAGCCAGAAATGGAAAGATACGGTTGAAATGAAAGCTTACCTAGAATAGCATAAATGTGGGCAAAGAAACTCTGCATGTACTGATGTGGCTTCTTCAGCCTCTGGTACAGAATAACCTGTGCATTGCTGAAGAGGGGAAGTTTTTCCTATACCAGTCAATGGTGCTGGTGAAAACTTGACCACTGGCTCTCTGCAGAAGGTGGGTAGGGTCCTGCAGCATTTGCCTGTTCTCTTGGTGAAATGTTCCCACCTTGGCCAATTTCAAGCAACCAATATGATTGATTGACATCGGCCTCAAAATTCATAAAAAACTTTAGTTAGCTTTTGAGCAGGCTCTAGCATATTATTTAATTAACATTACAAAGGCCATGGCATCTTGTTTATTTTAAAAAAATACAGAGAGAATGAAAAGTAGGTGGAAAAATGCAAAATATGCCTTCCATTAATACATCTCATTCTTGTGCAAACATCAAGAACATAAAAGCAGCTCTGTTTCTGTGGGGCTGATCCGTGTTATGAGTCAATTGTTTCTGTAAGACTAAGTCATTTACAATAGTTTTGAAATTTGATTTTTTTCTTGCTTACCTTGTGACCTGTTCACATTTACACAGCAAGCTGTCTGCTCATGCTACAGTGTCTCAGGGCACAGACAGGAGGATCCCAATCAGAAGCACCTCCCAGACACAGTGACTAGGATTTGAAGGTTTTTTAAAGAAGTCACAAATTTAAAAATAAAGTGTATAAATATGTAACTCATACTGAAAAATATATCCATGGAAAACACAGAAGCAAAGCTGTTGGTGGGAGAAATAACAACCTCAACCTCACATTGTTTATTTTTATTTTTGTGTGTTTGTGTATTCCAATGCAAATCTTTTTGGACAGGAAAGTGAGTGATTGGCCATGGAGAAAAAAGGATTTCTTGGTGACTTCTGAACCAGATAGAATGCCTGGTGGCACACTGAATTATCCCACACTCAACTCCTTCACTCTCCTTCGCAACATACACACAACCACTTTGATGACCTAGATTACTCTCATTCATTAAAAACCACAAATTTAACGATTTTCTACTACCTGCTAGGCATTTTTTCTAGACCGAAGACAGAATATTGAATGTTTTCTGCTCTCACAGAGCTGGTATTCAAAAAGTAATTTTTTTTATATTTTTGATAAATGTTATGGAATTAAAGGAAGATACATGACTGTATTCCATTTTCGTGCTGCTGTAAAGAACTGCCCAAGACTGGGTAATTTACAAAGGAAAGAGGTATAATTGACTCACAGTTCAGCCTGGCTGGGGAGACCTCAGGAAACTTACAGTTATGGCGGATGGTGCAGGAGAGGCAAGACACCTTCTTCTCAAGGCAGCAGGAAGGAGAACGAATGCAGGTGGAACTACCAAACACTTATAAAACCATCAGATCTCGTGAGAACTCACTCACTATCCTGAGAACAGTATGGGGGAAACTGCCCCCATGATTCAAATACCTCTACCTGCTCGCTCCCTGATTCAAATACCTCCACCTGCTCGCTCCCTGATTCAAATACCTCCACCTGCTCGCTCCCTGATTCAAATACCTCCACCTGCTCGCTCCCTTGACAGGTGGGGATTATAAGGATTACAATTTAAAATGAGATTTTGGGTGGGGGTGGGAAACACAGCCAAACCACATCAGTGACTTTGAGTAATGAGCAATCTAACCTAGCCTGGAGGCATCTGGCAAGGTTTCCCTGAAGGAGTTTCCAGAGAAAGATCCCTAAGAAGCAAAGTATGCTTAGGATTTATCTACATGAAGCCCAACACTGGGCAGAAAGGTACACCAGGTATAGGGAACCCCATGCTCAAAGGTTTTGAGGCAGAAGGAGTCAAGAACTGAAAGGTCATTGGGTTGGGAGCTTTGAAAGCCGAAAGCACAAGCAGGACCCCCTCATAAAGGCTCTTGCAGGTCATGTTCTGGTATTTGTACTTTGCCCTAAGAGCAGAGGAGACCATTAAAGAGTGAAGCAGAGTATGACGTAATCAAAGCTGCAATTAAAGTAAAAGCAGAACTTGCTTAGGTTGGGCTATAAACCCTTCAACTATGAACTCCAGAGTGGTTCAGTTAGTTCATATTGAAAGCAGGTGACACCAGCATTCTGCTAAGCAGTTAACTACTTTTAGTAGAAGTGAGGGGGTGGACAGGGAGCTAGCATACTTTGTGCAAAACCAACTATTATTTTAAGTTCTAACTGGGAGCTCATATTTCCCAACTGAAAACCTGTATTATTGTTGTAATCAGAATTCTTAAGTGTTTGCTTTTTAAGTTTATGTTTTGTTTTTAAAGAAGAGTCTAGATTTATAAGGCCTCACTAAGCATTCCAAAACTACAAATAGAAGGAGATGAATGTATTTAATTCCTTTGGAACATATAAAGTCTACCACTCCCATATGGGTTGATTTTCCTCATCAACGGATTTTCTAGTATCTATTATTTAATGAGCACTGACTTCTGTTTGCCAGATGGCAAACTGAGCCCATGGTAAGCCCCAAACCTCACCCCAAATTCCATGGCAATGACAGAAGACATATAAAAATAAGGGGGAAAAGTCTATGACCCCCTGGAAATCACAGGTTAGGCCCATCAATGGACAAGGAACTTTGGGGAGTTTCTAAGAGATGCGAGGCACCTGGGATTAAAAAGGAGGACTAATGAGTGAAAAAAATCCCAGGAGTCAAGACAAGCCAGGGCAAGCTGGGCCTGAAGGGGCACTGGATGTCTTTGCCAACAAAACCCCCCAAAATGTCCCAAAAATCGGTAGTGAGAGAGGTCTTACAATCTTCGGGAAAGGATCAACATGGACTTTATAAAAAGTAAAAACTTTTGTGAGGCAAAAATGAAGTCATTGGCAACTACAAATACAAACAAGAACAGCAAATGGAAAATATTTCTGCAACACAGAGACAAAGGCTTAATACTTTTATTATATAAAAAGTGTTTTAAGAAACATTAAGAAAAATACAAATACCACAATAGAATAATGGCCAATAACCAAAATGGTAAGTTGTAAAAGAATACAAGTGAGCATAAATGCGTTTTGTTTTATTTTAATGCTCAACTTATAAACAATCGAAAGAAAGGAAAACAATAAACTCTGTTTTTAAACCGAGCAGTTTAACAAACTGGCGCTACCCAGTGCTGACGAATGTGGAACGCTACTCCTGTGGGAGCGCCAGCTTTTAGGAGGAAAACCTGGAAATCCGTATTACAAGGCTTGGAAATGTGACAAATTTTAATCTATCAATTTCTTTTTTAGGGCCAGGCGCAGTGGCTCATGCCTGTAATCCCAGCACTTTGGAAGGCCGAGGCGGGTGGATCACTTGAGGTCAGGAGTGCAAGACCAGCCTGGCCAACATGGTGAAACCCCGTCCTTACTAAAAATACAAAAATTAGCCAGGTGTGGTGATGGGCGCCTGTAATCCCAGCTACTCAGGAGGTTGCAGTGAGCTGAGATTGCACCACTGCACTCCAGCCCGGGCCACAGAGGGAGACTGTCTCAAAAGAAAAAGAAAAAAATATTTTCCTTTTTAGGTAACAATCAACCAAATGTGCAGATTATCTGTTCTTTGGAGCTTTATTTTTGGTAATTTCAGTCAGTTGGATACCCTCCCCTCAACTTCCTGACCCCATTCATGTCCTTCCCAGAATCTCAGAAGGTGAATTTATCTGGAAATAGGGTCATTTAGTTAAAATGAGTTTTATTGGAGCAGTGTGGGACCTTAATCCAACATTATGGGTGTTCCTACAAGAAGAGAAGAGACACAAAGACACAGACATATGGGCAAAGGTCATGGAAAGACACAGATTGGAGTGATGCATCTAAAAGGAATGCCAAGAACTGCTGGCAACTTCTAGGAAGGAATAAGCAAAGAAGGGTCCCCCCTTAGCACTTTTAGAGGGAGCGTGATCCTGCCAACACCTTGATTTTGGTCTTCTGGCCTCCAGATAGAATAAATTTCTGTTTTAACTTCCCAGTTTTGATACTTTGTTATCACAGCTCTAGGCAACTGGTGCAAGACTAACATCAAGAAATTACCCAAATGACCACCGATGCGAATTGATTAAATAATGATAAAAACTCTGCATAGCGGGACCCTATGAACCCAGTAGAAACAATGAGATATATCTGTGTGGATGGATATAGAAAGCCGCTGCAATGTGTCAGGGGAAAATGCCTGGTTCTATAGCAACATATATGTGATTTTATTACAACAATAAAGTTGCATGTGAAAAAAGAAGAAAAAGATATAACTCGAGTTGTTAGCCATGCCTTATATTTTCTATTTGATAGGCTTCTGTATTGTTTATATAGTTTTTTTTTTTTTTTTTTTTTTTTAGAGGCAGAGTCTGACTATCTTGCCCAGGCTGAACTTGAACTACTGGTCTCATGGTGAGCCTCCCACCTTTGCCTCCTCAGTAGCTGAGACTAGAGATGCATGCCACCACACTCAGCTCTTATTTATTTTTCTTTTCTTTTCTTTTTCTTTTCTTTTTTTTCTTTTTCTTTTTTTTTTTTTTTTTTTGAGATAGGGTCTTGCTCTGTCATCCAGACTGGAACACAGTGGGACGATCTTGGCTCACTGCAGTCTCAGACCTCCTGGGTTCAAATAATCATCCCACTTCAGCCTCCCAGGTAGCTGAAACTACAGGCATGTAACACACCAGGCTAATTTTTTTTTTTTTTCAGAGATGGGGTTTCACCATGTTGCCCAGGCTGGTCTCAAACTCCTGAGCTCATGGGATCCACACACTTCAGCCTCCCAAAGTGCTGGAATTACAGGCGTGAGCCATTATACTTGGCCTCAGCTCTTGTTGATAGTTTTTAAAATGAGAATATATTACTTACAAAATCAACAAAATTCTTTAAGATATTTCCATTTTGGTAGAACAAATACCTTAAAAATAGTAATAAAGCACTATCCTGAGAAACACTGGTCAGTATCAAAATAATGTCATTAATATTTCTTCTCTGAATGAGTCACCTCTCACTCTCAGAATGATATTTTATTTGTAGATTTTTTTATCCTAAAATTGAATCAAATTAAAGAAATTGGTGGCAATTCTCTTTTCATATAGATGTTGCTGGAAGGAAAATCTTGAGATAAAAATAAAAGCTATAAAAATACATTTGCTAAAGAGCCTCCTCATTAAAAGATTTTCACTTGCCATTTCTGTCTCTCTCAATGCATCAGCCGATATAGATACCTTCATATTTTTATGTGATTTATCTCATTGAGAGTATCATTGTTATTATTCTTTCATTTTCCTCCTTTTTATTCTTCTCCTCTTTTGGTAAATAGACCTTTTGCTGGAAAATAAATTGCTTTTAATGCCTCCAGTGAAAAATAATCAAGTTGCGAATTTGCTAGATTAGAAGCAGTGCCCGCAAATCAACCAATGTGTTTTCAGTACCCTTTTAGGATATAGTCCTAGAAAGATCTAACTTTTTAAGCTATTCCTCACAAAAGCTTTGAAAATGGTATTTGTCATGTCTCTATACTGAATTTAATATGCTGTCTGAGTTTCCTCTCTTCAAGAGATATGTGCCATTCACTATGTTTCTACTGCACTCCATGCATTTTATATATAATATGTCATTTAATCCTCATAATAAATCTAAAAAGTAGCCATTGCCACTCTTCCTTAGAAATGAAGAAACTGAAAATCAGAGGGGTTAGTAAACACCTCAGACCACACAGCCAGGAAATGAACAAGACAAGCCTGAAATCAAATTTTTTTTTATTTCCAAGTCTATGCACTTTCTATTACATACTGAAATCCCTCAATATAATCTACATAATAAATATGTCCCACATTATTACATAAGTCACGTGGTCTCTTTGCTTTGTTTTGGAAATGCTCACCGCTTTATTAACTGGAAATGGAGGAACGTGAGGGCAGGTCTTAGAAGTTCATGCTAAAGCAAAACATCATCTGTAGAACAAAAATTAAAAACAAATAGAAAATATGATTGTAAACACCTGACGTGAATAAAACATAGCATAAGACATTGTAAAGAGTGAACCTTAGTACATGAAATACTACACGCTATGCATTATAAATATCTTTGTTTAAGTATATGAAGCTTGTCCTGTCTATAATAATAAACTGTAGAAGAAACAATATTTTTAAATGATATCCTTTCTGTTCCAATCAGAATATAAAATGTCAAAGAACTGACATTTCAATGTTGTAAAGATCAAATATAACTTCTCTTAAATTTCTTGTTAAAATGTAAGTTTGTTACATATCTGAGTGGGGTTTGGAGCAGAGTTTGTTAATAGGGTAAGTTTGTTACACACCTGAGCAGAGTTTGGAGTAATGCATAGGTTCTCCTACAGGGCACTTGCCGGTGTCAGCTGTGCCTTTTGCTTTTATGTTTGTTGCAATGATGACCATACCCTCAGGTGGAGACCCCCACACATTTGGAGGCAGAAGTAAATGTCCTCATTTTGTGAAGGTCAGTTTAGTCAGGGCTTCCACTAACACGTGCACCCTGAACATCCAGTGTGCAGATCAGAGAGCCTGAAAGGAACTCGAGAAAATGCAAATGCTGGGAAGACTTGACCGTGCTCTTGTACCTAACCTAGTGGTAACTGAGCAGCTTGTTAGCTAACAAGCCAGCAAGGCAGGGGTTGTATTTACTTGTTTATGTGGCTGTTTCCTCTTTCGGACTCTGAGCTCCCTGAAAGCAAGAGGCTCCTCTTTCTCATTTCTGCTTTATCCTCTGTGCCCAGCGAAGTGCCTGTCAATAATGGAATGAATGAATGGGACTGACATCAAATTAGGGCAAATGACTTGAAAGTGAGGTGAAGATACGACCTCAAAGTTGTTATAATTATTGTCGGTTCATCATTATCCAACCAAAGCACATGAGACATGAAAATAGTGGACAAATGCATCCAGAACTTTCCTGAGTCCTAGAGATAGGAAATACAGCAAGATGCCAGGAGCTAGAAGGGTGATTTGGGGAATGACTTAGGTTGGAGGCTGATAAAAGCACTTTTCATCGCTCTGATGCCTTTGATTCCAGCTTTCGTGTGAACAACACTATAAATGATGGAGAGGTAATTCAATCTTTTTGATTAAATATATTTACATATAACAGAGTGACAATGGGGCAGTGATTGATCTATGAGGTAAAATGCAATTGGAGGAAGTTGTCAATGTATTAATTAAACAGTGAAGGGAACCATCCTTCTGGAAGTTAGAAGTAAATAAATCTGTCTTGGGGGAAGGCATGTCAGGGAGGGCTGTTGAGTGGCCACAAGCCTGGACATGAGTGAGAAGCACTGTGAAATTTGGATCTAACCACCAATTCAGATAATGCGCAAAGAAAGATGGGGCTTTAACGAGAACATTAAAAAATCCCAGCACTTTGGGAGGCTGAGGCAGGTGGATCACGTGAGGTCAGGGTTTCGAGACCAGCCTGGCCAATATGGTTAAATCTCGTCTCTAATAAAAATACAAAAATTAGCCGGGCATGGTGGCAGGCACCTATAGCCCCGGCTAGTTGGGAGGCTGGGGAAGGAGAATCCCTTGAACCCAGGAGGCGGACATCACAGTGAGCCGAGAACCCATCATTGCATTTCAGCCTGGGCATCGCAGCGAGACTCCCTCTAAAAACAAAAACAAAAAACAAATTGGGATAGAACTTGTTATCCTAAAATCGATGGTTCACTGTTCATTTGGATGCTTAATTTTTAAAACGAGGGCCAAGATATGGTTACATAGAGCGTGAATTTCTGCAGAGTAGGAGACGGGATGAAGGGTTGTTGCTGAAGATGCTAGCTTTGTCTCAAGGGTAATTTAAACAATGCCCATTAAAGTCTCAGGTCTCAGAGGAAATGGGGGACCACGTGACCTCTCCTACACATCCCTGCCTGGCGGCTGGAGCGGTTCCTCCGTGTCCGAGGAGAAATGGGACACAAATATTTATGGGATGCTGCCATGACACATCAGCATATGAGCACCCTCACTCTAGCCCACTCACCGTTTCCGCTCATTTCGGCTGCCTCGGGTGAAATATCACAGCAATTATAAAAGTCAAGGTGCCGGGTGGGAGAGCTTTAGGAATGGCTCCAGCAAATTGCTTCCATTTTTCAGCTCACAGTGAGAAGAAAGGCAGAAACAGAGAGAGGTAAAAAAGAAAGCCAATGAGCATGCCTACTGCAGCCTGTATATCCTGCATATGTACATATATAAATATATTCAGCTTCCCTTTTGTGCCTTGGAGAGAAAAGAGCAGCAATCAGCAATTCAGGGACGATCAAATAGATTAAAGTGAACATCATATATGTCCCAGAGGAGCCAGTGATAACACCTTTATTCTTGCTTAGCTACCTTCTCCTCCACACTGTGAGGGAATATATTTTATTAAAAACATTTCTTTTACCTGGAGGTCCTGTCAACTAACGAACAGAATGAAAAGAAACTGAGAGTCTTCTTTGTGTGCCAAAAAAATAAGCTAGTTGAGAAAATGTTATTTAAAAATACATATATATATATATATATATATTGGCCGGGCGCGGTGGCTCAAGCCTGTAATCCCAGCACTTTGGGAGGCCGAGACGGGCGGATCACGAGGTCAGGAGATCGAGACCATCCTGGCTAACACGGTGAAACCCCGTCTCTACTAAGAAATACAAAAAACTAGCCGGGCGAGGTGGCGGGCGCCTGTAGTCCCAGCTACTTGGGAGGCTGAGGCCGGAGAATGGCGTGAACCCGGGAGGCGGAGCTTGCAGTGAGCTGAGATCCGGCCACTGCACTCCAGCCTGGGCTACAGAGCGAGACTCCGTCTCAAAAAAAAAAAAAAAAAAAAAAAAAAAAAAAAAAAAAAAAAAACATATATATATATCAGGAGAGAGCAAAGAAATGGCTTACATTTTTCCCCTTGTAAAGTTGAACAGCGTTTCTGCTTCCTTGTTGGCCTTCCTTTAGTATTTGGGAGACGTTTCCTCATCAAAAATCAACTCCCCACTAAAAATGGGCAATTTGCTTTTTAAAATCTCTTTTTTTTTTTTTTTTTTGAGACGGAGTCTCACTCTGTCCCCCTTGCTGGAGTGCAGTGGCCGGATCTCAGCTCACTGCAAGCTCCGCCTCCCGGGTTCAGGCCATTCTCCTGCCTCAGCCTCCCGAGTAGCTGGGACTACAGGCGCCCGCCACCTCGCCCGGCTAGTTTTTTTGTATTTTTTAGTAGAGACGGGGTTTCACTGTGTTAGCCAGGATGGTCTCGATTTCCTGACCTCGTGTTCCACCCGTCTCGGCCTCCCAAAGTGCTGGGATTACAGGCTTGAGCCACCGCGCCCGGCCTAAAATCTCTTTTCAAAGATACATGAAGGCTTTTATTTGAAAACTTTGTTGTCATTACAACATTGGAATTCCTTGATCTTATTTTTACTAGATAGCATAGATTTTGGAATGCATTTTATTGACAAGAGTCACGTAATGCAACTTAATCTAATTTGACCCAATGTATTCTGATGTTTTCACTACAGCTGTCATGTTTTAAAATGTTAGCGAGGTTTTCTGTAGATCCATTTAAGTCTAAGGTTTTTATTTATTTATTTATTTTTATTTTTTTGAGATGGAGTCTCGCTCTGTCTCCCAGGCTGGAGTGCAGTGGTGAGATCTTGGCTCGCTGCAAGCTCTGCCTCCCGGGTTCACACCATTTTCCTGCCTCAACCTCCTGAGTAGCTGGGACTACAGGCGCCCGCCACCACGCCCGGCTAATTTCTTTTTTTTAAGTAAAGACAGGGTTTCACTGTGTTAGCAAGGATGGTCTCAATCTCCTGACCTCGTGATCCACCCACCTTGGCCTCCCAACCTGCTGGGATTACAGGCGTGAGCCACCGCACCTGGCCAATTTGCTTTTTAAATAAGTCTGCGTTTTAAAGATAAATACATATATGCCCCAAAAATATCTAAGTTGATTCTGCTTTATAGCTGAGATCTCCTCAATATCAATAGGGAACAGGGCAATAAAAGACCTTAATTTATCCTTCTAAAATTTTCTTTCAATTTCTGGATGTTAGAATATGGCAATAAACCATAACTGCAAATTTCATTATTTTAACTAGTCTTTACTGCTGGCTGTTGAAAGGATAAACACATAAACATCAAATTCCATTTTATAAAGATCACAAACGCTTTAAAAGAGAGAGTGTTACTTTATAAATAGAGAATTTGTGTTATTTTCCTCCAAATCTCTTAACCAAAATTGAGTCCCTCAAAGACAAACATCTAGCTGGGATTTTCATAAATGTTGTTTCTGATGCAAAGTCAGTGTGGCATTGCTAGAGGAAGGCTTATCACACATCACACACTTGTGCCTTTCAAGCAATCAACTTAAAACCAGTTTTTGAACAGATTGCCACCCGATTTTATAACAATTGTTTTTCCTGATTTATTTTCCTTACTCACAAAATGGGGGCTTGCACAGGGGGCGGTAGCTCTGACATCCTTGCCACTTCCCCTGTGAGTGCCCATCACGTGCCAGGTCAAACAGGAAGCCAATAAAGCACGCTTTTCCGTTGATGTGAAACCAAAGTGTAACGATTTCACGTCATCTGCCAAAAGTGAAGAAGATGTAGAAAGAAGATTTGAATCCAGCTCTGTCTGCCTCCAAATCCCATGAGTTCTGTGCTCCAAAGCCCATGGGCGGCTGCTGCCTCTTCCTCAATGCTGAGTCTGACATTGCTGTGTTCTTCTACAATCCTTCATTCTTTATTTTTGGGTCTTCTCCATTGTACGCTGGCTAACTTTGTTTGGTCAGCCTTCTGTCTATTCCACAATCTCATGACTTCAAATGATCATCTTTTTGCTTTCGAGACAAAATGTCCCAAGGTGTTAGAACTCAGTGAATTAGATTTCCAGTTCTTATGCTTTGCTGGACCAGAGCATATCTCACAGGGCTTGGTGATTATCTGCTCCTCACCTGTGTTAGTGGAATCCACTGAACTAGAGAGGTCAGAGATGATGACTTCCCAACGTCATGTTCCCGATCATACCTACAATGCAAACATATTTGCCCTACAATGACAGTTGGCAGATGTTAGCACGGTCTCCAAAAATAACCAGGACATCCTACATGTTTAGAAGATGTTTCCATATTTCTTCACGCTTGAAAAAAAAAGTCCGTCCCTCCCTTCTGCAGGAGACTGCACTGTACGCTGGTCCTGCAGATGGATTTGCCAAAATACTCTTACACTAGCCTGATCAAGAACGTAAGAAATCAACATCTTGGGAATATGATTTCTACTAATAGATACATAGCTACTATATTAGATTCCTAGGGCTGCTGTAACAAATGGCCACAAACTGAGTGGTTTAAAATAATAGAAACTTATTCCTTCACAGTGAAGGGGCCAGAAGTCTGGAATAAGGCAGGGCTGGTTTCTCCTGGAGGCTAGAGGAGAGAATTTGCGCCATGAGCTTCTGGTGGTTGCAGGCAACAGGTGGCATTTCTTGGCTTATAGATGCATCACTTCAATCTCTGCCTCCATCTGCAGTGGCCTTCTTCATATGCTTCTCTGTAACCTCTCGTCGTTTTTGTTTTTGTTTTTGTTTTGAGACGGAATTTTGCTCTGTCTCCGAGGCTGGAGTGCAGTGGCGTTATCTCACTGCAACCTCTGCCTCCCAGGTTCAAGTGATTCTGCTGCCTCAGCCTACCGAGTAGCTGGGATTACAGGCGCGTGCCAGCATGCTGAGCTAATTTTTATATTTTTAGTAGAGACAGGATTTTGCCATTTTGGTCAGGCTGGTTTCAAACTCCTGACCTCAGGTAATCCACCCACTTCAGACTCCCAAAGTGCTGGGATTACAGTCATGAGCCACTATGGCAGGCCCCTCTCTTCTTTTTAAAAGGACACCAGTAATTGGATTTAGGACACAGCCTAAATCCAGGATGATCTCATCTCTAGATCTATAATTTAATTACATCTGAAATGTCCTTATTTTCATACAGGTCACATTCTAGGGTTCCAAGTGGACATAAATTTTGGGGGACACTATTGAACCAACGGCATAAGTGCATACATATACATTATATATTCCTGTGATCATAGACATGTAAAGAATAAAAATCCTATTTTTGTCCTTTGTTGCTTTTTTAAGGGACCCTGCTAGCATGGCAAAAGAAAACTTCTCACATACATAAAATTCAAGAAAAAATTTTAGCGATTACATTTTAATGTATTTGATTTTATGTAGTGTTACTTTATTTCTTGCTACACTATTTTCAGAATCTTATTTGGAATAAAACAAATTAAACTAAAAAAGGGTAAAGAATAAATGGATGGCTCTGCTCATTGACTAAATTCTAAAATAGTCTTAATAAGATAACACTCATCAATTTGAATAACACTTTTTACTACTTGAAGCATACACAAATTTGAAAATTGCTTTAAAAATAGTTCAATGTGCTGGGCGCGGTGGCTCACGCCTGTAATCCCAGCACTTTGGGAGACCGAGGCGGGCAGATCACAAGGTCTGGAGATCGAGACCATCCTGGCTCACCCGGTGAAACCCCATCTCTACTAAAAATACAAAAAATTAGCCGGGCGTGGTGTTCGGCGCCTGTAGTTCCAGCTACTCAGGAGGCTGAGACAGGAGAATGGAGTGAGCTCGGGAGGCGGAGCTGACAGTGAGCCGAGATTGCACCACTGCACTCTAGCCTGGTCGACAGAGCGAGACTCCTCCTCAAAACAACAACAACAACAAAAGTTCAATGTGCTACCGATCATTTAATAATATAGAATTTGCGTATGAAATATGGGCTGTGCCAATTGCTATACATGTACACTGGAAGTTACTAACAACCCATGCTTTTGTGAGATGTTTTTAGAACGATGGTTCTCAAATGGGAGCAATTTCATACCCCAGGAGACATTCAGCAATGTCTAAACACATTTTTTGGTTTCACAACCTGTGGGGGAAAGGTGTGTGCTAGGGCCACGTAGTGTGTAGAGGCCAGGGATGCTGTTCAACATTTTACACTGTGCAAGACAACCCCACCACGAAGAGCTGCATGACCCTGAATGTCAAGAGCTCTGAGGGTGAGAAATCCTATCTTAGATCTGTACTGAAGCATTTTCACTCCTCCAGCCTTCCTCTCATTCCTCTTATGACCAGTGATATCCACTGTTGAATCACTAGCTTGAATCAAAGTACGAACTGCTCCGAATGACTGCACCTAACACTTAAGCTTTATTTCCACCATGAGTTTAGCTGGTTTTTATTCCAAAATCAAAATGCAAATGCACAGGACATACACTAATCATTATTTTTAAATGACCAGAACACCTGGTATGTAGAGTAGGCAAGATTTTCCTTCTCTCCCAAGTGTCTCCTAGGAATTCTAAGGAAAATCATATTATATGCATGCTCAGGTATTAAACAGATCCTTATGCCTCATACGTCTACCCTCACTCCCTTCCTCCATCCCATGTTTTAGAATGGTGATTAACAGCTTGCACTTTGGAGTCCCAAAATCTAATTCGACTCGGATCCACTCCTTTCTACCTGCTTGTCCTTTGACAAATGACATCATTTGACATAATGACATCATTTGACTCATAAGGACAGTAATACTACTTACTGTAAACATTAGAATTTGTTATATTTATTTTCATTTTGCTCATAGACAATATGCTGAATCCTGCTCTTTAAGGATGCTAACATGCTTTCGTGTGTGTGTGTGTGTGTGTGTGTGTGTATGTGTGTGTAATTACATTTGACACCTTCCCAACAACCTTGTGAATCAGGTAGGTAAAGAACTGATACTTATATTGTGTCAATAAGGAAACTGGGGCTCATGGAATTAAATTGACCTGTCCCAGATTGCTCAGGCAACCCAGAACCTCTGCTTTCCAACTCCTACTCCAGATCTTGCCCTTGACCCAGATGCTCTTGAGTATTGCTGGGCTGGAAAACTACGTGATGTAAGGCAGTGATTTATTCAATTCCTATCTGAAATCCTATGTCTGGCCAATAAACTAAGATGCATCAGGCTCAAGTGAATTCATGTCCATTTGGAAACTGTTTACCCAACAGAGCTAGAAGTTAAAAATATTGGAAGATAGAGTATCCTTCTGTCATCTAATCACTGTTTTACACTTCATGATGCATGTGAGTAATGAGCTGGAGGACTTCAGCTGCTGCTTTGATCATTTGTTCTTTTGTGGCTTCCACCTTATAATAAGCCTGCCTCTGAGACAGGTATTATTAATTGCATATTGTTTTGTGTTTCTAATGTTTCATTTCACTGATTCCTCTTTCTCTTCCCCTCTTGGTTTTAAGATCCCTGCTGTTTTTAATATTTAACCATTTCTTCACAGGCATCTTTTTAATCCAGCTTAACTTTGGACATGAATTGAAGTTGACCAAATTGCTTGCTACAGTCCTGTCAGCATTTCTGCATTCAGAACTGTTTGTTGACTCAGTTGCAGTGATATAGATTTTCCCACACAGTCTGTTTGACATTTGCAAGTCCAGTCTGCACCAACTTCTATTGTATTAAGCAAATAACCATACTGCACTGAAATTCCACTCATTGTTAACTCTAAAGCAACAGGATTTTCTCCAGTTCACCAACAGTCAAACCTATTGTTATCACAAAACCCTCTCCAGATGAAAACTGAAAAGAATCATATGACCCAGAAAAAAGATTAGCCTTCAGGAAGTCTTTGGGTTTTGCCATTTTTGTCAAAATATCCCCAGAGGCAGTGGAAAATAATAAAGTAAAACCTATTTTTGGAATAAAGCCCATTTCAAAATAGAGTCTACAGACTTTCAAATTTGCAAGACAGGACTTCTCAAAATGAAAGGCACAAAACTGGGCTATGGTAAACCCAAAGGGACCAGAAGCAATTCAAAACAAGGGATTTAGTAACTTTTAATTGCCTCATTTTCAATTCAAAAGGGAGTGTAAGTATTGATATTATGCTATAGCTCAATTGCACAGACCAATCAGCTAGTTTGCTGTGACACAGGAATCCTCAGAGATTCGTCATTACCCAGGATTTCTGTCATTTCAGATGAATTTTCCACCTTGTTGGAAACAACACGCTGTACTTCCCCAATCTTCTTTTTCTATGCTTCTATCTGGGGAGACTGATTTAAATTATAGTGTTCCAAATAAAGTCTGAGTAGGAAACAAACCCAGTATTTTTTATATATGAAAAGGCAGGGTGTAAAAAGCTTCTTCTAAGGACACAAGGTATTTGTTTACCAGAAGGAACACAAAAGTTTACGTCTCAAGATTGGAACGTAGGCAAAACCGTAAAACCTGAATTATAAAAAATTAGAAAATAGTGAATAAAAATAGCTAATAAATTGCCAAGATTTATGTCCCAGTACCAGCTGCTGGGATTCCAAACCAGTTCCAGAGATGCTGGGGTTCTCAGGACACTACTTCAATTAGAGAGCTGTATGGAAACAGGATCGAGTGTGCACCCTTCTGGTCCACAACATCTCCTGAGGCTTCATGGATAGAGGAGGCGGCAGCACTAACATTCTTCACTTCGAATCATTAAGAATAACCAAATATTCCATATTGGTCTGTTTGTATATTAGCTATCTGTCATTGCATAATAAATTACCACAAAACTTAGTGGCATAAATCAGTAACAACCATTCATTACCCTACTGTGATATCCAGCTTCCAGGATGGCTTACAGAGATTCCCACTTCCTAGTTTTCACACCCTTCTGCAGTCCACACTTACGTTGACTATGACTGACATGTGCAGCCAGTTAGATCATATGGAAAAGACAACACGTGACTCCCAATGTTAGGTCATAAAAGACATCATTGTTTCCATATTTTCCCCTCTCTTGGATTCCTTCTCCTGGGAGAAGCTGGCTACCATATTGTGAGACACTCCAGCAGCCTGAAGAGGGATCCATAGGGAGAAATCAAGTTTTCCTGCCAATAGTCAGTGAGGAACTGAGGTCTCCTTAACATCCACATGAGGGAGCCATCTTGGAAGCAGATCACCCAGTTCCAGTCAAGCCTTCAGGTGACCACAGCCCCAACCAATATCTTAACTGCGATATCAGACACCTTAGCCAGTAACACCCAGTTAACCCCCTCATAAATTCCTGTTTCACAGACACTGGGGGGAAAGTGTTTATTTCTTTAAGCCACTACATTTTGGAATAATTGGGTATGCATCAATGAGTAACTACTACAGTAGCCTGCATATTTGGGAGTGGCTTATCTGAATGGTTCTGATCCAGGGTTTTTTGCAAGGTTGGCAAAGCTGCAGTTTTTTGAAGACCTAACCATCTGATGGATCTGTTTTTACTATGTCTCACTTATATGGCTGGCAAGTTGGTGTTGGCTGTTGATGGGAAGCCTCAGTTTCTCTTCCTGTCATCTCTGTGCGGTCAGCTTTGGTGCCTTCACAATGTGCAGGCTGGCTTCTCCCAGGGTAACTGAGCTGAGAAAGAGATCAAGGAGGAATCAGTACAGCCTTTTAGGACTGTGGAGGTTAATTTTGTGGCAACTTGACTGGGCTAAAGAATGCCTAGATAACTGGAAAGACATGATTTCTGGATGGGTGTGTGAGGGTCCTTGCAGAAAAGATTAGCATTTAAATTAGTAGACTAAATAAGAAAGACCCATCCTCACCAACGTGGTGGCCAGGCATCAACTAATCCATTTGTGGCCCAAATAGGAAAAACAACAGCAGAAAGGGTGAATTTGTTCTATTTGAACTGGGACATGCATGTTCTGCCTTCAAACATCAGCAATCCTGGTCCTCAGACCTTTGGACCTGGCCTCAATTACCATTGGATTTCCTGATTCTTCAGCCAGAATACTGCAAGTCGTGGAACTCCTTTGCTTCCATAATCACATGAGCTGGTTTTCATAATGATTTTCCCTCTCTCTCCAGATAGATAGAAAGAGATAGATAGAAAGATACAGATAGATATATGTATAGATCTGTCTCTCCAAATATATGTATCTGAGTGTATATACATGTATGTTATATAGACACATATACATAAAATATATATATATACATATATATAATATATGTAACACATTATTTGTTCTGTTTCTCTAGAGATCCTTGACTTATACAGATTTTGTTACTGAAGGTAGTTCTAGGGAAACAGTTTTAAGGATGAGTTTTATGAATTGGTTTTGTGGTGTCTAATTGGCTCTTGTAATCTGACCTGATTTCAAGTTGCTAAGGACTCTTTAAAGTAGTAAAGAGAGCATGATAGTTCATGGTGTAAACTTTATAAAGATATCCAAAATATCTGCAGTGGATATCACTAATCAACCACTTAGAAAAAGCAGAGTGAAGTGACTTAATATAACAATTTTGCACATTTTTTGAAAACGACACAATTCAATGGCATTGTTTGCTTATTCCTAACATCACTGAGCAAATGGGGGAAAAAAAAAAGTATGAGCTCAGGAATTCTAATTTCCACCTCAAGCACCACATAAATGACCTAAGAACTTCCAGATGTTTCTTGAAGGAGATCCTTATCTTCTGTTACTACAGGGTTGAAATTACTGAAAATCAAACTCAGAATCTTATCCTGTGATTGGCTGGATTACAACACAAGTTGAACTCCTAGCCTTAAAGTAGGGTGTCTACTGTTAAAGTGAGAACATTGACTGGGAAAGAATGAAAGAATGAGATCCCGTAAGTTGAGATGAAGATGTATAAGGAGAACATAATGAAACTGGGAACATTGAGCCCCTAAATTCTTTTTTTTTTTGGTAGCGTCTCTCTCTGTCACCCAGGCTGGAGTGAAGTGGCACAGTCTCAGCTCACTGCAGCCTCTGCCTCTTGGGTTCAAGCGATTATCCCACCTCAGCCTCCCAAGTAGCTGGAACTACAGGTGCGCACCACCACACCAGGCTAATTTCTGTATTTTCAGTAGAGATGGGATTTTGCCATGTTGGCCAGGCTGGTCTTGAACTGCTGACCTCAAGTAATCTGCCTGCCTTGGTCTCCCAAAGTGCTGGAATTACAGGCATGAGCTATGGTGCCCTGCCTGAGCCCCTAAATTCTGATAAGTCTTCTCTGCCAGTGGACGAAGTCTCCCTACTCACAGTGGTAGAGGCTTCTCCATTCACAAGGGCTTGGCCTTTCTACTTCCCTTTGAGGATAGTAATTTTGTATTGCCTGAGGAAACGGTAATGTCCTCCCCTGAGGCAGTTGCCCTGCAAGACAGTACTGATACTCTTCATGACCTACGCTCATCACCCCTCGTTGCTTCTAGACACATAACCAGGCTCAAGTCCCAGAAGATCCCTAAAGGTGAGGCGAATAGTGTAATTCATGGGGAGGTGTACTACACTCCAAAAGAACTTACTTGAATTTTCTAATTTTTATATGTAGAAATTTATGGGACGCGTGTGAAAATGGATATTAATACAGTAGAATAATATTGGGAGGAACATACATTTGGATCAGGTCAAACTTATTAATATGTACTCAATAAGAAGACATTTTACATTAAATGTTGCAACTCAAGGAGTTAGAAACAGCTCTTAGAGTTTGGCTGGTTGGTTGGTTGGAACATGGAACAAAAGACAACCCACAGTGAACACATTGCAAACATGCAACCTCTCTTGGTTTAATATAGGAAAGGGATTCAAAGATTTAGGGATATTGGAATGTAGAGCGGATTTGTCATTTGAGACTTAGACCCCCAGGGAGGGTCCAGAGGACACTACTTTCACCAATTCTTTGAGGAATAAATTTGTGAGGGGAGCCCCAGTAAGTTCTCTATAGGCGAGACCTGACAGTGGGAACTACAGACCTTGATTAGAAAATGTAAATGCAATGGGAGTAATTGGAACCTAGGAGGGCAGAGGCTAAGGGGAAGACTCAGTTGCCAGTGCCAAGGTGGGCAGTGGCTACCATAATGGACAGCAAAGTTAAAGCAGCAAACAGAGCAGTCAGATCTGTGCAGATATGTGGTGTTGGCTAGTTCATCATGGTGATGCTAGAGATGAAATAGATGGAAATCATACCCAAATTTTACTTGATCTGTATAAGGAGAAAAATTCTAGATGAACTGAACAAAAGCCTAACTCAAATCATAAAAACAGAGAATCACAGCCCCTGCATCAAGTCTCAGAATCAAGCCAGTTTGCAGACCCAGAACCTCTTTAATAAAGCAAAGGCTAGGTCCCTTGAGGAAGAGCCCTGGGACTGTACATCTTCCTCCCAGCCTTCCCCACAGAAACCTCCAGCCTTTTAAAAAGGTAACTGTGTGTGGGAAAAAGGAAAATGTCAGAACTTTGGGGGACTTCTGGACACTGGCTCTGAACTGTTAACTGATTTCAGAAGAGCCCAAAACATCGCTGTGGCCCTCCAGTCACAGTAGGGGTTAGTGGTGATCAGTTACTTTTAGCTCAGGTTCATTTCACGGTGGGTCCAGTGGATCCCTGAGCCCATCCAGTCATTATTTCCCCAGTTCCAGAATTGATCATTGGAATAGACATACTCCGAAGCTGGCAGAATCCCCACACTGGTCCTCTGACCTGTTGACTTAGGGGTATTATGGTGGGAATGGCCAAGTGAAAGTCATTATGACTGCCTCCACGTGCAAAAAGAGTAAATAAAAAACAGTACCCTGGAGGGATTGCAGAGATTAGTGCCACCATCAAGGACTTGAAAAATGCAAGTGTGGTGATTCCCATCATGTCTCCATCTAGCTGTCCTATTTGTCCTATGCAGAAGACAGTGAATTTCTACGTGCTCACCCAAGTGGTGACTCCTATAGGAGTTGTTGTATCAGACGTGATTGTATTGCACGAGCAAATTAACATATCCTCTGGTGCCTGGTATGTAGCTATTGATTTGGAAAATGCCCTCTTTTCCCATCTTTGTCCATGAGGTCCACCAGAACAGTTTGCTTTCAGCTGGCAAGGGCAGCAATACTCCTTCACCATCCTGCCTCAGGAATGCATCACCTTTCCAACCCTAGGTCATAATTGAATCCACAGAGATCTTGACTGCCTATCCCTTCTGCAAGTTACCACGCTGGTCTATTACATTGATAATATTATGCCTCTTGCACCTTGTGCGTGAGAAGTAGTAACTACTTTAGACTTATAGGTAAGACATTTGAGCATCAGAAAGTGGGGAAAAATCCAGTGATAATTCAGGAGTGTTCCAGCTCAGTAAAATTTTTAGGGGTCTTGTGATGTACAGCATGTCAAAATATCCCTTCTAAAGTGAAGGAAAAGTTGTTGAATCTGGCCCCTCCTATAACTCAGAAAGAAGCACAATGTCTAGTCGGCTTATTTGGATCTTGGAGGTGACGCATTACTCATTTGGGTGTCTCTCTCATCCGTTTACCAAGTGACCCAAAAAGCTGCTAGTTTTGAGTAGAGCCCAGAAAAAAAGAAGGCTCTGTGACGGGCCCAGGCTGCTGTGCAAGCTGTTCTGCCATTTGGATCCTATTATCCAGCAGATCCAATGGTGCTTGAAATGTCAGTGGCAGAAAGGGATGCTCTTTGGAGCAGTGCAGGCCTTTAGCATTTTGGAGGAAGGCCTTGCCATCATCAGCAGATAACTACTTTCTTTTCCAGAGAGAGCTTTTGGCCTGCTACTTGACCATAGTAGAATTGGAACACTTGACCACAGTCCATCAAGTTAACCTGTAACATGAGCTGCTTTCCATGAACTGAATGTTATCTGACCCATCAAACCATAAAGTTGGACATGCATAGCAACACTATATCTTCAGATGGAAGTGGTATACACATGATCGCGAGCCAAGCATACCTTGAAGGCACAAGCAATTTACGTGAATAAGTAGTTGGAATGCCCATGGTCCCACTCTTGCTACACTGCCCTTTCTCTCCCAGTCTGCATATATGGCCTCATAGGGAGTTCCCTACAATTAGTTGAAAGAGGAAGACAAATTCAGACCTGATTGAGAGACGGTCAACATGCAGGCACCACCCAGAAGTGGGTAACTGTAGCACTCAGCCACTCTCCAGGACATCCCTCAAAAACAGCAGTGAGGAAAATCCTCCCAGCAGGCACAACTTTGGCAAGTGTGCTTGGTTGTGAACTTTGCTTGGAAGGAGAAATGGCAAAATGTGAAAAATGACCAGTGGATCCTAGATGCAATGGCTACAGCCTCTGAATTGGGTATTAATGGGCTGTGGCTGGTGTTTGACAGAATGGTCAGAAACTTGAAAGAAAGATGATTGGAAAACTGACGTCAAGTAAATATGGGGAAGAAGTGTATGGAGAGATTTCTCTTAAAAGGCAAAAAATGTGAAGCTATTTGTGTCCCATGTGAATGCTCATCAAACGGTAACCTCACGAGAGAAGAATTTTAATAAAGTGGATAGGATGACCTTTCTGTGTATGTCAGTCAGCCCCTTTCCCACCTCTGTTATTGCCTGATAGGTTCATGAGGAAAATGGCCATGGCAGCGGAGATGAGCTATGCCAGGGCTCAGCACTACGTACTTCCACTCTCCAAGGCTGACCCAACTATGGCCACTGCTGGGTGGTCTTTGCTAGCAGAAGAGACCAACACTGAGGCCCCAAACAGCACCTTTCCTCAGGGTAATCAGCCAACTACCTGGTGGCAGGCTGATTACATTGGACCACTTCCATCATGGAAAAAGCAGTACTTTGTCCTTACTAGAAAAGATGCTCACTCTAGATATAAATTTGCCTGTACTGTATGCAATGCTTCTGCTAAAATTACCATCCATGAATTTACAGAAAGGCTTATTATTCAGCATTATGGTATTACACACAATGTGGCTTCTGATCAAGGAACTCACTTGCAGAGAAGTGCAGCAATGGGCCCATGCTCATGGAATTATTCACTGGTTATAGTACGCTCCTCACTATCATGAAGTTGCTGGCATGGTAGAATGGCAGAATGGCCTTCTGAGGAATCAGTTACAGTGCCAGCCAGGTGGCAATATCTTTCAGGGCTGGGACAATGTTCTCCAGAGGCTATATATACTCTGAGTCAGTGTTTAATATGTGGTGCCATTTCTCTGATAGCTAGGATTCATGGGTCCAGGAATCAAGGGATGGAAATGGGTGTGACTCCACTCACTATTCCCCACTAGAGACCCACTAGCAAATTTTTGCCCCATTTCCTGTGAATTTATGCCTTGTTGGCCTAGACATCTTTTTTTTTTTTTTTTTCCCTGAGATGGAGTCTCGCTCTGTCACCCAGGCTGGGGTGTAGTGGTGCAATCTCTGCTCATTGCAACCTTTGCCTCTCAGGCTCAAGCGATTCTCATGCCTCAGCCTCCCAAGTAGCTGGGATTACAGGCACATATCACCATGTCTGGCTAATTTTTGTATCTTTAGTAGAGATGGGGTTTTACTATGTTGGCCAGAACGGTCTCAAACTCCTGACCTCAGGTGATCCACCCGCCTCAGCCTCCCAAAGTGCTGGGATTATAGGCATGAGCCACTGGCACCTGGCCAGACATCTAAATTCCAGGGGGAGAAATGTTTCCACCAGGAGACAAACAATGATGCTATTGGATTAAAAGCGAAGATGGCCACCAGGCCACTCTGGGCTCCTTATGCTTCTGAGTCAACAGGCCAAGGAGGAAGTTACAATGCTGGTTGGGGTGATTGATCCAGACTGCCAAAGGGAAAGGTGACTGCTGTTCCACAACGGAGGTAAGGAAGAGTGTGTCTGGGATACAGGAGATTCCTTAGGAAATCTCTTAGTACTGCCATGTCCTGATTAAGGTCGATGGAAAATTACAACAACCCAATCAGGCATACCAACTAATAGACCAGACGCCCTAGGAATAACAACTGGAGTCACCCCATCAGGTAAAAACCAACTGAGGTGCTTGCTGAAAGCAAAGAGAATATAGAATGGGTAGTATTAAATAGAAGAAGGTAGTTATCAACATGAACTATAATCACATGACCAGTTACAGAATTAAGAACTGTAATTTTCATGAGAATTTCTTCCTTTATTGTTATAAATATGCCTGTGTATATATATGCATATATTAAGCAAATATCTGTTTTTTTTTTAATCTCTTATGCCCTTATATAATGTTAGATGTATTGATTTTACAACAATATTCAAGCATTGTTAGTTCTACATCATAGTATTTAAGTTACAGAATATCAAGAGAAGAGTACACATCTCTCAAGGACTTTACTTTCTCTTTTGAGGGAGGGATAATTGTTTATTTTCAATCATACACAGGATAATTGCATCATGTTAGCTAGAATTATGATGTTATTGTCTTTATTTGGAGATTAAATGCGGTTTTATTATATGATAAACTAAGGAGATGTGTTTGAGTGCAAAGTTGGCAAGGGGTGGATATGTGATGGTTAATTTTATGTGTCAACTTGACTGGGTTAAGGGATGCTCAGGTAGCTGGCAAAATATTATTTTTGGGTCTATCTGTGAGAGTGTTTCCAGAAGAGATTATACACACACACACATACACACACATACACACACGTATATGTATGTATATGTATATATATATAATATAATTATATGTGTGATATAATTCTATGTATAGGCACCTATATAAACACATGCACATATATATCTCCTATTGATCCTGTTTTTCTGGAGAAGCCTAATACAATAACCTAGGGTCAAAAGATGCACATTGTTATTTCTATGACATTCTATTCATTAAAAGTAAGTTTCTGAGACATATTTTAGGTGAGGGGATTTAGATTCTACCTTTTGAAAAGAAGAATATCAAAGAATTTTTGTACATACTATAAGACCACCAGAGTTCACACTCTGGCTACAAATTATTAACCTTCCTCTTGCATGCCAAATATATATATTCCCTTCAAAATTCCCCCCAAATCTTACTTATTACAGCTCAGACTCAAGTTCAAGGATTTGGGTATCTAAATCAAATCCTGCTTTAAGTGAAAGTCCTTCAATGTGGTTTCTTGAGTACAGCTCCTTCCTAACTGAAGACTTGTCAGCTAGAGAGAAATTGTCTGTATCATACACCTATATATAATGGTGAGACAAGCCTGAGATAACCTGTGTAAATACTTTCAAAAATGGGTAGAGCAAGGAGACACACAGGAATCACTGGTCCATAGCAATTGTGAAATCTAGCAGGACACATATTAGCATTTCTTTGATCAGGAGTCAAGGCCTGACAACAACTCTTCGTAACTCTTCGCTCTGTCCTCTAAGTTCTTCACCTGAGTCATTTCTTCTTTTCCATGGAATATAGCTTGTGTTTTTAGCAGAATGGTATTCTTAGCCTGCTCCTTACCCGTAGAAACTTTGAATTTCAAAGTCTTCTTTTTAAATTGTACAGTTCCTGCACCTTGCAGTTCAAGCAAACAATGTTTTTGTTAATAAAATTATCTTAAAAACTTTGTGAGTCTCCTGTGATTCCTGTTGGTATTCACTCTGTTAGAAAAAGCCACACACACAAATGTGGAATTAGCCCTTCTCTGTCTTGGGCTTCTACTGCATGTGGTGAGGAACAATACTTTTTAAGCTTCTCAGAGGTGTCACTGTTTGAATGATTGTCTGAGGTACACATTAGATATTTCCAAGCTCTTAACAAAAGGTTTACAGCTACACCCTCAACTGCTTCTTCTTACCATGTTTTGTTGACAGCAGTCTAGATTTGATATTTGTCCTGGAACCATTTTTAACTTTAGCATCATTTTACTATCTAGGAAGTTTAGTATTTTTAAAAGTAGCAATTTTCATCTCTCTTATGCTTCATAGACCTTTTAGTTTGTATCTCTTCTTTTCCATCTTACTATAAACAACAAGTAAAAGCTATGTGATGCCTTCAGCAGTCTGTCTGGAAATGTTATTAGCTAGATCTGACAGTTCCTTGGGTACACTTTGTACTTCAACAACACTTTCACCAGTTGACCAACTGGGGCAGGTATCCAGGAAAAGTTCAGTGCTTGTTTACCTGGCCAGTGTCCTGGTCTCACAAGCACTAAGAAAGTATGCTTATCCATCAAAGAAGGGAAATGGCCAGTAAAAATGCATGAAATAAAGTGATTTCCATGGCTGGAGAAGTGGGTGAGGTGGGTATGGTTTCTGAGGTCAATACTTAAAATTCTCTGTAATACCAACTAGTTTAAACATTGTGCTTTACAATTTCCAAAGCACTTTCACATGCATTTCTATGTGACTGTGCAGTATTTCTTTTGAGACAGTCATTGTGGATTACTGAATAATTGGATATTTTGGTAGGTACTTGTTTGCATGAGTCAGAAACAAAGTTAGAGCTGATTAACATTCTATGAAATATTCTCAATAAACGTGAACATTGGAAAACAGAAAAATTGAGCAATACGCATATACATTTAATAAATGATACCTATTTCAATTCAATACGTTGGTATTAGATTCAGTCACTCAGTGTTGTTTTCAAAGCTCTGACCTCTCACGGAGAAGGCGGCAGTATATACAGCTCTCTATAATGCAAAGCAAAATATCTTCATATACACAACAGAGAAACTAACTGAAGTTTTACTGAAGTTCCCTTAAAACATGAAGGAGAAAACTCCAGAATTAAACTCATTTTCCCACCATTTTTTCTAGTTTTTCCCCAAGGTATTTGTTTAATGATTAATGGCGGAGGAGTGGGACGTTATACCCCATGCATGCTGAGGAAAAGAGCAATGCAGCTAAAATAAGCAGATGAATGAAAAGGTAAGAATCAGACCAGCCTGCAAAGCAGGCTACAGTTTCACGGGCAAAAAAAATCTAAAACATGAGGGGAAAAAAAAAAAAGATGAGTTTAAAGAATGTAACTAAACACAGGATATGATACAGCCTACTGTACAGTGATTACAAATGAGATGATAAATGGGAGAATTGCCCATTTATTTTTTCAATGACTGTTTTAATGCACTCTGGTCAAAATGTAGTGATAAATAAAACACAAAATCTAGGAATAAAAAAGGAAGGGACATAAATTATTCTTATTTCTAAACATTGTCATTACTTTTTAAATTGAAATTATATACAAATCATTCATGTGGTGTTTACAATGTCAGGAAAAAAATATCTTCTCTGCATCTGCTACATCACGTTCAAGTCCACTGTGTTGACATCAGAGAAATAAGACTTTGCAATGGGTGAAATTCAAACTTTTAAATCTCTAGAAAAATTAAAATTCAGATTTTGAAGTTAATTTCTTTCATTTCATAAGATGGATTTTTTTGTGTTTTTTCACATAAATGTAAGACTTCTATGGAAAGAAAAATAGTGAACAAGAAACTAGATGGTGTTCGCCTTGCTTCTCATGTAACTAGTGCCCTGCGGTAATCTGGGTGAGCTACGTCTGCACAAACACATATTTCTCCCTGAAAACAGCAAGAAAATTAGCAAGAAAATTAAACATATCTTATTTCCTGACCTCTGCTCTGTGTTGATTACTGAAAGAGAGGGGACTTTAAGAACATAAGATACGGCCCGGCGCGGTGGCTCATGCCTGTAATCCAGCACTTTGAGAGGCTGAGGCGGATGGATTACCTGGGGTCAGGAGTTCGAGATCAGCCTGGCCAACATGGTGAAACCCCGTCGCTACTAAAAATATAAAAATTAGCCTGGCGCGGTGGCAGGTGTTTGTAATCCCAGCTACTCGGGAGGCTGAGGCAGGAGAATCACTTGAACCCGGGGGGCAGAGGTTGCAGTGAGCCGAGATCGCACCACTGCACTCCAGCCTGGGCAACAGAGCGAGACTCCATCTCAAAAACAAACCAACAAACAAAACAAGATAAAAATATAGGATCCCTTTTTCTTCCCTTACAGGACTTCCCAGTGAGGGGAAAAGGAGACAAAGGGCGCACTTGCCTTGGAAGCTGCCGATGGCTTCCCCTTCTCCATCCTGGGGGACTGTTTACTTCTCTTTGATAGAGCTGTTTCTCTGTGGATTACGTCAACATTTTGTGCTCCATCTCAGTAGTTTCCTCGGGCAGCACAGAAAGATGCTGAGTTATTGTGCTCACTAAATCATGACGCTCACACCCTGGATATTCTGTGTGAAGGCAAGAGGCACCCTGGGAGCCAGTGCAGCAGTTAGCTAACTTCTTTGGGGGTAATCACCACTTTCCAGAAGAGAATGGAAGAGAAAACATCTAACAGCCACTGAGCCACCTGTGCTCCACCCCAACCTGCTGCTAGAGTGACATTTTTTGAGGACAACAGTCGGCCACACTCCACGGTCCTGCATCTGGGAATGGATCCGGGCGTCTAGGCTGCAAGAGCCTCTGAGCCTCAGCATCCTTGCCTCACACACCTGCGATGTGCGTTCTTCCACTGACAAAAACAGATGGCGGTGTTTCAAGCCATCACCTCCAGCGGAAAGGTAGATGTGAACGCAGATGAGAAAAAGAGCCTGGAGAAAACTGCAGGAGTGAGAGGAGCCATTTGCGCTCAAAGTGAAATATGAGTGAAAACAGGTTCACACTGGAAATGTTCTGCAGATCAGTTAGTATGAAGAAGCAATAATTATAGAAGATGTATTGCAAATATTTTCAGTGCAAAAAAAAAAAGAGAACAACAATACTGTTTCCTTTCTGAAACGTGTCACACTGAAAGCTACTACATATCAGGATCACCTCACTCAAACATAGACTCTCAGGATTCAACTATTTAATCTGGACTCGAGTTTTCCCCCAAAATTCTTTTCACCATCTAGCTGCACAGTACAGAGCACATGAAAACATTAAACCTACAATTACATTGATAAACTGACCTTCAGGAGGCATCCCCTATACCTTAGCTATGGAGATGAGAGTATTTTTTAATTTATTAGATTGTAAAAATCTAATAACTTACAGAATAGAAATCATGCTTAAAGTTTACTTCAATAGAAAAAGCAGAACATGGAATTGCTGGATTATATGTTAGCACCAGTGTACACATATGTCCAAACTCACCAAATTGTATACATTATGTGCAGTTTTTAATAGCAATTATACCTCCATAAAATCAGAGAAAAAAGAAAAAAGGCAGAATGTGAAGAAAAAGGGGGGAAATGAAATGACTTAAATATATTTCCTGTAAAAATTGCAGTATCTTATGACATAACCAAATATTTGCTGTGACTTAGTCTGAGGCTTTGAAATGGATAAGGGCATGGTTAGTGCTATTCTGGTGCTAGGGCATGTTTCCTGTGAAAGGACCACCCTTCTCGGTGTGCTATCTTCCCCTGAAATGTGCTCCTGAAGTTAGATCACAGGACGAGTGGCCGTATATCAAAGTGAAGAGCGTAGTTAATCTCCAAAATAAAAACCCTTGTAAATATCAACCAGATGATTGCTCCCAGAAAGTTCTTTCCAGGATACAGCGGCACAAGACAAAGTCGATGCAAATACCGAAGAGAGATTTGATAAGACGATGGCAGAGGACCTGAAAAGACCAGTTCCTGCTGAGGACTTTTTCTCCATTTATTCAAGAAGCACGTGTAGTTATGTTTGTAGCCAGAAATGAAGACGGTGAAGCACCCAAGCAACCTGTGAGCCCACAAATGTGTGTCTGCAATTGTAAGTACCGCACTGGAAAAATATGCCAAGATGGGCAGCATGAGGGGCTTGATTTCAGTAGATTAGTCCTGCAAGCACAGACTGCCCTCAAAAAGAGCAAAGAACTGAGGCTATACCTGGACTATGATAGATTGCTAGTAAATGATAGGAAATTCATAAATACATAGATACGGTCATGTACTGTGTAAGGATGCTTCAGTCAATGCTGAACCGTGTATAAGACAGCAATGTTTCAACCAGATTACAAAAACGTATCTTTTCTGTGTTTAGATATACAAATACTTACCATTGTGTTACAGTTGCCTACAGCATTTCTTACGGTAACATGCCGTCCAGGTTTGTAACCTAGGAGCCATAGGCCGTACCGTACAGCCAATGTGTGCAGTAGGCTATATCACCAGGTTTGCGTTAAGTCCTCTGTCATGTTCACAAAATGACTAAATCACCTAATGATGCATTTCTCAGAATGGGTCCCTGTCATTAAGTGATGCATGACTGTATTTTGCAAGTCATACACTCTCTGTTACTTTCACCACTCGTCATTTCATCCTAACAACACCAGAGGGAGAGGCGGAAGCCAAATTCACACCAACATAAATATCCAGGCATCTTTTCTTACTCTCCCCACACAGTAGCCCCACGATAGATAAAACTGTTAAAACCATCCATGGTTGTTAACAACAACTATTCTACAATGGAACATGTTTTTGTTTTAATGGTCACATTGAGAGTGACTTCATCTCCTCCCCTCCCTTCCTCACTCTGATCCTTGAATGCCAAGCCCATCACCCCCAGGACCAGTGCACATGCTGTTTCCTCTTGCACACGAGCACTCTCCAGGCATCTGCGAAACTCCCTCCTTCAGTTCCTCAGGTGCTGTACAAATCTCTCCTACTAGAGGCTTTCCCCAGTCACTCAGTAAAATCATACCCGCTCCTGCCCCTTGCGACACTTCCTCTTTCTCTTTACTTATTTTACTATTCTCCAAATATGTGTTACCACTTGACAGGCTATATATATTTTTGTTTGCTTGTTTGCTATTGTTCTTACCTCCTAAAATGCAAGCTCCATGAGGGATGTCCTTCCGTTCAGTGCTGGATTTCCAGTTCCTGGGCACTTTCTTCCACCTGGCAGATTCTCAGTAATTCTGTGCTGAATAATTGAATAAAGTATTTAATTCTAATGTAATTAAAACTCCACTAAACATGGCCGGGCGCGGTGGCTCAAGCCTGTAATCCCAGCACTTTGGGAGGCCGAGACGGGCGGATCACGAGGTCAGGAGATCGAGACCATCCTGGCTAATATGGTGAAACCCCGTCTCTACTAAAAATACAAAAAACTAGCCGGGCGAGGTGGCGGGCGCCTGTAGTCCCAGCTACTCGGGAGGCTGAGGCAGGAGAATGGCGTAAACCCGGGAGGCGGAGCTTGCAGTGAGCTGAGATACGGCCACTGCACTCCAGCCTGGGCGACAAAGCGAGACTCCGTCTCAAAAAAAAAAAAAAAAAAAAAAAAAAAAAACTCCACTAAACTTCATGTTTTCTATCCTCCTCCACAAACTAGGAATGTGGTCATCTTTCTAAAGCACAGTTAAGATCAGGTTTCTCAATCCCCTGCACTGGTAATGTCAAAAGCAAACAGGGACATGAGTAACTTAGGAGGCTCCCCTAGGAAGACAGAGTCTAAATTCCTTAACCTAATTTGCAAGACTTTTAATGAATTTTTAATGATCTGCCTTTTGGGTGTATCTCCAGATTGATTTCCCACTATTTAATTATCACGTGTTAAAAGCATGGATTTTGGAACTTAATTTATTAGGTTCAAGCATTGTCCTCATCACTTATTACCTGTGTGTTTATAAAATTTCTGCAGTTTTGTTTTCTCAGCGGTAAAATGATGATAATAGTATCCATCTTGCAATTTGTGTTTTGAGAAACAAGTGTGTTAAAATATGTAAAGTACTTAAGGAAAAAAAAAACCTACTAAATACATACCTAGACAGTGATCTAGCAGGTCAATTCCTAGGGATTTACCAAAGAGAAATGAAAATATCAGTTTACGAAGAGACTTGGACACATTTTCATAGCAGCTTTATCCATGAGAGCCCCCAAATTGGAAAAAGCCCACATGTCCATGAATGGGAGAACAGATTTAAAAATCTGTAGTGATGCTGGCAAGGCTGTGGAGAAACAGGAACGCTTCTACACTGTTGCTAGGAATGTAAATTAGTTCAACTATTGTGCAAGACAGTGTGGCGATTCCTCAAATGTCCGGAGCTGCACGCCCCGGCCATAGCGAGTAGTAGCTGACGATTGAAGACGCCTGAGCTATGTTCATTTCCACCCCACGCCTTCTCCCTATCTTTGCCTTTTTTCCCTGTATTAATACCTCATAAAAGATGGCGCTCTTCCTGCTTCTTCTTCACCTATTTTTCCCGCGCCCGCGAAAATTGCTACCTGACGGCGCAGGTGCAACATGACGTTCGACCAGAGAAACCAATACCTACTTGGTCACGCCCTCTGTGATGAGATCATCTCCGCCTCTGGCCCAACCCCTTTCCCTCCAAGTGTATATAAGGCACTGCATTACCGCCATTAAAAGAGACTTGATCAGAGCACTGTCTTGTCTCCATTTCTCGTATCTCTTGTTCCCCAAATTCCCACCCCCTCTTCCAGGACCTGCTTCGACTATCCCGCGGGCCGGGAGACGTGGCGCCCGAACAGGGACCTGGAAACGAGGGACTCTGTGAGGAAGAGGACGCCAAAGGATGGTCGACCGCTAACAAAGACAAAAGGAATTAAACTGATCACCGCGGGAACCTGCCGCGTCAGGATCGAAGGTAAGTGAGGCGTCCGAAATGGGACAAGAATTAAGCCAACATCAAATATATGTAGGACAATTAAAAGAGGCTTTAAAGATACGAGGAGTAAAGGTTAAAGGTAATGACTTGTTTAAATTTTTTGATTTTGTAAAAGATATTTGCCCTTGGTTCCCACAGGAAGGAACTATTGATATCAAGGTATGGCGTAGAGTAGGGGATTGTCTTCAGGACTATTATAATACTTTTGGGCCAGAAAAAATTCCTGTGACAGTTTTCTCTTATTGGAACCTCATTAGAGATTTAATAGATAGGAAGGAGGTCGATTCACAAGTCATGGCTGCGGTGGCTCAGACAGAGCATATTTTAAAGGTGAGCTCCTGTTCTAACCTTGCGGGGCCTCCGCAAGATACGGAGGAGGATCTCATTTCCCTCGAGGGTGATCGTGGGAGTGGATCCCAGTGGATGTGCAGATGGCTGGGCGGGTCTTGCATGTTTGCAGTTTTTGTAAATTTGTCGAGTACCATCTGAAAATAATTATTACTATTCAGTGATTCTCAAGCTTTCTCAATTTTGGCAGTGTATATGAACCACCTGAAGATTGTATTTTAATTGGTTAAAACAATGGTTCTCATTGAGTTTCAGCCTTCAGTGTGCATGAAACTCACTTGGGAGGCTTGTTCAATCACAGCTTGCAGAGCTCTGCCCTCCAAGTTTCTGATTTGCTGCGTCTGGGGTGCAGACCATTATTTACTTATCTACCATGTACCCAGGTGATGAGGTTTTTGGTCTTGTAGGCATGCTTTGCGTTTACAAGATTTAAGAGCAGTAAATATCACTATGATCCTTATGGGTGCCTTACAACCAGGATTACCTTCACCGGTTGCGATTCCTCAAAAATATTTTAAAATCGTTATTGACCTTAAAGATTGCTTTTTTACAATTCCCCTTCATCCTGCTGACCAAAAAAGATTTGCCTTTAGTCTTCCATCTACAAATTTTAAACAACCAATGAAACGCTATCAATGGAAAGTCTTACCTCAGGGTATGGCTAATAGTCCTACCTTGTGTCAAAAATATGTAGCTGCTGCTATAGAGCCAGTCAGAAAAACGTGGGCACAAATGTATATTATACATTATATGGATGATATTTTAATAGCAGGAGAAATTGGCGAACAAGTCTTACAGTGCTTTGCTCAACTCAAACAAGAGTTAGCAGCAGCTGGACTACAAATAGCCCCAGAAAAGGTACAATTACAAGATCCATACACCTATCTTGGTTTTCAAATTAATGGACCCAAAATCATTAATCAAAAGGCCGTTATACGTCGTGATCATTTAAAAACTTTAAATGATTTCCAAAAATTACTGGGAGACATAAATTGGCTTCGACCGTACTTAAAACTCACTACAGGAGAGTTAAAACCTCTTTTCGATATATTAAAAGGAGACTCTAATCCAAAATCTCCCAGGTCCATTACTAAAGAAGCATTAATGGCACTCCAACAGGTAGAACATGCCATTGCAACACAATTTGTTACCAGTATTGATTATTCTCAGCCATTAATATTCCTTATTTTTAACACAACAATAACCCCTACTGGCCTATTTTGGCAGAACAATCCCATTATGTGGGTACACCTGCCCTCCTCCCCTAAAAAGGTTTTGTTGCCTTATTATGATGCCATAGCTGATCTAATTATCTTGGGAAGAGAAAACAGTAGAAAATACTTTGGAATAGAACCCTCTACCATTATACAGCCCTACACTCAATCACACATTCATTGGCTATTACAAAATACGGAAGCCTGGCCAATTGCTTGCGCTTCTTACACTGGCTCAATTGACAACCATTACCCACCTAACAAACTTATTCAATTTTGTAAACTTCATGCGTTTGTGTTTCCCCATATTACCAGCAAAGAACCTCTCAATGACGCATTATTAATTTTCACTGATGGATCTTCCACAGGACTTGCCGCTTACACTTATAATAATGTAGTCGTTAAATTCCAGACCACTTATACATCAGCTCAGCTGGTCGAATTGCAAGCTATAATTGCAGCACTATCAGCTTTTCCTTGTCAGCCACTTAACATTTACACAGACAGCACCTACCTGGCTCATTCAATACCCCTCTTAGAGACCGTGCCTCAAATTAAACATATTTCAGACACAGCTGACCTATTTTTACAATGTCAACAACTTATTCGAAAAAGGACTACTCCCTTTTTTCTTGGGCATATTAGAGCACATTCAGGATTACCGGGACCTTTAACACAAGGTAACGCGACAGCTGACGCGGCAACAAAAATCATAGCCACAGTCACTACAGACAATTTGCAACAAGCACAAAAAGCACATGCCTTACATCATTTAAACACCCAAACCTTAAGACTCATGTTTAAACTTACCAGAGAACAAGCTCGACAAATAGTTAAACAATGCGCCAACTGCATAACATATTTGCCTGTTCCCTATCTAGGAGTTAACCCCCGAGGACTCATCCCCAACGAAATTTGGCAAATGGACGTTACTCACCACTTAGAATTCGGTCAGCTAAAATATATCCATGTATGCATAGACACCTATAGTGGATTCATCAGTGCAACTCTCCAAACAGGAGAGGCCACCAAACATGTCATAGCTCATTTATTACATTGCTTTTCTATTTTAGGAATACCCAAACAAATCAAAACAGACAATGGCCCTGGTTATATAGCCAAAACCTTTTTACAATTCTGTAATACCCTACAAATTAAACATACCACAGGTATTCCCTATAATCCCCAAGGACAAGGTATAGTAGAAAGAGCTCATCTGTCTTTAAAAACTGTTATCACAAAATTAAAAGGGGGGAGCTGGTACCCCGTGAAGGGTACCCCTAGAAACATAATCATGCCCTGTTTATCCTTAATTTTTTAAATTTGGACAGTCATGGAAAATCGGCTGCTGATCGTTTCTGGCATCCTGAATCTCAAAAACAGTTTGCAATGGTAAAATGGAAAGATCCACTTGATGGTTCATGGCATGGTCCCGATCCAGTTTTAATTTGGGGAAGAGGCTCAGTATGCATCTTCTCACAAAAAAATGATGCAGCCAGATGGCTGCCTGAAAGATTGGTAAGACAAATAAATCATAACCATTATCAGTCCAGGGAAGATAAATCTCCCTGAGAAGTTCTTTCCTTCTTGTTTTTCAGAAAATGAAGCCTAACATGAGATTCCTTTGGAGAATAATCGCTCTATATAACATAGTGACAGTCTATGCAGGTTTTGGTGACCCTCGTAAGGCAAGAGAATTATTATGAAAACAATACGGCCAGCCTTGTGATTGCAGAGGGGGACAGGTATCTGAACCTCAGTCAGACAGAATCACCCAGGTGACTTGCTCGGGCAAGACAGCTTACCTAATGCCAGACCAGTCATGGAAATGAAAAGTGTTGTTTTTACGCCAACAAATCCGGAATCGTCAGAGATAAGATAAAGACTTTACAGGAAGAACTAGAAGAGCGCAGAAAAGGTCTGGTCGCTAATCCCTTGTGGACTGGACTCGATGGACTTCTCCCCTATCTCCTGCTATTTCTTGGTCCTTTACTTACTCTTCTACTCTTTCTCACTCTTGGGCCTATAATCTTTAATAAGCTTATGGCATTCGTCAGACAACAAATCGAGGCCTTCCAGGCCAAACCTATACAGGTCCATTATCATCCCCTTGAGATGACTGAAAATGGTGAGTCTTATTTGCCTTAATAAGACCACCTCCCCTGTGTGCTGAACTGGACAGTCAATGACGGGTAAGAGGACACTATCTCCATCGGAGCCTAAGACAGGAGGGCCGCCCTTGCTGCTGCCTTATCCCATGACGGGCCTAGAAGGTGGGGATGAGTTGACCCAACCTAAGACAGGCGCAGTTCCCGAGGGGTCGTTTTCTCATCATAAAATAATTAAAAGGGGGACCTGTCCGGAGCTGCACGCCCCGGCCATAGCGAGTAGTAGCTGACGATTGAAGACGCCTGAGCTATGTTCATTTCCACCCCACGCCTTCTCCCTATCTTTGCCTTTTTTCCCTGTATTAATACCTCATAAAAGATGGCGCTCTTCCTGCTTCTTCTTCACCTATTTTTCCCGCGCCCGCGAAAATTGCTACCTGACGGCGCAGGTGCAACATGACGTTCGACCAGAGAAACCAATACCTACTTGGTCACGCCCTCTGTGATGAGATCATCTCCGCCTCTGGCCCAACCCCTTTCCCTCCAAGTGTATATAAGGCACTGCATTACCGCCATTAAAAGAGACTTGATCAGAGCACTGTCTTGTCTCCATTTCTCGTATCTCTTGTTCCCCAAATTCCCACCCCCTCTTCCAGGACCTGCTTCGACTATCCCGCGGGCCGGGAGACTCAAAGACCTAGAGGCAGAATACCATTTGACCCAGCAATCCCATTACTGGGTATATATCCAAAGGGATATAAATCTTCCTATCATAGAGATACATGCATGCGTATTTTCATTGTGGCACTGTTCACAATAGCCGAGACATTGAATCAGCCCAAATGCCCATCAATGATAGAATAGATAAAGTACTAAATAAATAATGTACTAAAATGTAGTACATATACACCATGGAATACTGTGCACCCATAGAAAGCAATGAGATCATGTTTGTTGCAGGGACATGGATGAAGCTGGAAGCCATTGTCCTCAGCAAACTAACACAAGAACAGAAAACCAAACACATGTTCTCACATATAAGTGGGAGCTGAACAATGAGAACACGTGGACACAGGGAGGGGAACAACACACACTGGGGTCTGTTCAGGGTTGGAGGGACGGAGAGCATCACGATAAATAGCTAATGCATGCTGGGCTTAATACCTAGGTGATGGGTTGATAGGTGCAGCAAACCACCATGGCACATGTTTACCTATGTAACAAACCTGCACGTTCTGCACATGTATCCTGGAACTTAAAATTAAATTAAATTTTAAAAATAATAATAAAAATAAAAATCTGGCCGGGCGCGGTGGCTCACGCCTGTAATACCCAGCACTTTGGGAGGCTGAGGCGGGCGGATCACAAGGTCAGGAGATCGAGACCACGGTGAAACCCCGTCTCTACTAAAAATACAAAAAAATTAGCCGGGCGCGGTTGTGGGCGCCTGTAGTCCCAGCTACTCGGGAGGCTGAGGCAGGAGAATGGCGGGAACCCGGGAGGCGGAGCTTGCAGTGAGCCGAGATCGCGCCACTGCACTCCAGCCTGGGCGACAGAGCGAGACTCCGTCTCAAAAAAAAAAAAAAAATCTGTAGTATAGTCATACAATGGAATACTACTGAGCAATAAAAAGGAATGAACTATTGATACAGGCAACGACAGGGATGAATCTCAAAGACCTCATGCCCAGTGAAAGAAGCACCGCACAAAAGCAAACAGTGTATTGATAGAAGATTCTGGAGGAGAAAAAAATAATCATGGGAGGGGAAGAAAATCAGAGGAGTGCTTGCCCCTTAGAAAGTGGATTGAAGGCTCACTGGGAAAGGCTTGAGGAACTTTCTAGGGTGGTGTTAAGTTTCTGTATCCTTGGGTTAGAAAAGTGAGATTGTGCTGAAATTTAGAGAGTGTACACTTTCAATTTGTGCAATTCATTTCACATAAGTTTTACAGGAAAAGAATACAAGTAAATGCAAAATTTTAATTTGTGATAGGCATACTTCAATATTTAGTAGGAATTTTAATGATGTCTGCAATTTACTTTCAAATGCACTGAAAACAAATGATAATTAATTGCTGGATAGAAGGTTGGAAGAATGGATAGACATGAAAAAGTTTAGTTAAATGTTAATGGTAGCATGGAAGTGGTGAGTATATGGATTCTCACCTAAAAATTCCTTTAACTTTGCTGTATCTGAAAATTTTCATAATAAAAATTGGGAAAAATACAAAAGGAGTGTAGCAAAAATATTAATTTAGGTTATCATCATGTAAAATGATTCCACATTTACAATTGTCCATAAAAGTAAACCCGAGCCTCTCTCTTTTAGATCTTTGAGACTCAGTATTACATATTGCCTGACAATTATTGACGTATTTATCCTACACTAGCATTAACCATATCTTTCTTCATTGACTATTTTTATAGAACAAAAGTTAAATGAGCCCAGTGTTTTGCAATTAATTTTTACAGCATCATTGATTAGATTTCCCCAAATAATTTATTTCTCACTTCATACCCTAGAAGGTAATTCCATTTAATATTGTGGTGTAACATTTTAAACCAGACTGCCTCAGTGTGCCATTGAAAGATTTACGTAGGTCTGAAGCAAGAGCTATTTCTGCCTAATGATCTGTATGTAAAAGCAACAGAAATATAGAAGGTAGGAATAATCAATCTATAAAGTGTTATATATCTCCTAAGAGTTGTCTAAGTAATCAAAGATTTCCTGGTGTGGGTCATAATACATTATAGTGACTCCAGTTAACTAAACACTTAAAATATATGTTTCTCTGGAATTTAACATTACCTCTGCACTGCTGGGATAGTAAACCATTTTGTGTGGCCCATTCAAATATACAACCTAATTATCTAATTCAGTCAGTAAATAAAATAAAGCTTTATTTTTATTTTTATTTTTATTTTGCAGGCTGCAGGGCGCCAGCTAAACTCTCTGGGAAGTTGCAGGAGGCACAGATACAGCCTTAACCTTGAAGCGTCTTCCATCAGAGACATTTCAAGGTGGAGTGTGAAAACGAAGAGAAAGGCTCTGCTCTAACAGAACTTTCTGCCCAGCCATAACACAAAGATACCATGAAAAAAATAACAAAATACTGTCATAAGAAAATGTAACACGGCCGGGCGCGGTGGCTCAAGCCTGTAATCCCAGCACTTTGGGAGGCCGAGACGGGCGGATCATGAGGTCAGGAGATCGAGACCATCCTGGCTAATACGGTGAAACCCCGTCTCTACTAAAAAATACAAAAAACTAGCCGGGCGAAGTGGCGGGTGCCTGTAGTCCCAGCTACTCGGGAGGCTGAGGCAGGAGAATGGCGTGAACCCGAGAGGAGGAGCTTGCAGTGAGCTGAGATCCGGCCACTGCACTCCAGCCTGGGTGACAGAGCAAGACTCCGTCTCAAAAAAAAAAAAAAAAAAAAGTAACACAAATAAAGATACAGTACTCCAAAGTACCCAGGATGCCAATTATAACTTACCAATATAACTTCAGGTTGTTAATAAATACTTCATAGGTCTATAATTTCATAGTAATAGTTTAATATTGAATTTAGAGGAATAAAGAAAAAATATATTTTTAAATCCTATACTCAGTAATGGCTAACATTTATTGACCCATTATTTTATTTTATAACATTTTATATAACTCATAAAACAATGCTTATATAAAAATTCACACAAAGTGACTAGAAAACATACAATTTCCAAAAATGTCCTCGGTTTTTGTTACATCCAGTTTTCCAAAAATGCACTCAAATTAATGGTAAAATGCAGACATTATGTGATATTTCATTCTTTGGTAAAACTATTCTTATTATTTTGTCTCCTCAAAAGATAAACTCTGACATCTTCTTTGTGTAGGAGCTGCTATTAACATCACCAGGAGAAAATTGTTAAAGCTGGATCTGGGAGAGGCAAGTATTTCCACATAGCAGTAATAGCTCCTTAGTCCCCACCCTCACTTCAGTACCTCCACCTGGTCCATCTACACTGCCAGGTGGGGTAAGAGCTCAATGACCTCCAAGCAGGAGGCTAGAGACCCCCTCTCCACTAAGCAAGTTGCAAACGTTTGGGGGAAAGCTGGGAATGGAGGATGTCTCTGCAGGAACCCAAGTCACCGTACTGTGGTGTGGTCAGGCCAGTGACTCTCACCATGTAGGCGGCCAATTGTTCACCACTGAGTAGATGCCAGTGGCTGGTGGATGACTGCTGCTGGTATGATGTCCCCTCCCCATAAATTTAAACTTAAAAGATCATCTTTGATGGTCACAAGCTGTGTGACCTCTGCTCAGCCACCTTGTTCTGATCATTTCCCAAGTGAGAGCCATGACTCATATTTCAACCTCTATGATCTTTATATCCACCACCAAGGATCCTTCTGACTACCACCCTTGCATTATGAAAACTGGGCTAGAATTCCTCTTGATTCCAACTTAAAAGCTTCATATGCTGTCTATGACACATTTCTATGTACTAAATAAATAAACAGATTTCAAAACAATCTGTGCTATAGCATCGTGTAACCATCTAAGCCATAAAGTTCTATATTCAATAATTTAACAAAAATAGCTCAATTTTATCTTCAAAAATTTTCTGAATAGAGACACAAAGCAAATACATCTTTAAAACCTTTGGAAAAGAATCACATAAAAATAATTATAATCTATAATTCAGAGCTTTGTTTTTCACAAAGGTAATAAATTAAACATTCTCCTTTGAGATTTCTTTACTGTGCAAAATGAGACCGATTAGGTCAAACTGTTCTTTTTACCACTTTTTGACATGCTAGTCAGAGATATTAACATTTCCAAAGAGAAGTGGAAAATATACCAGAGTTTGAAGAAGAATTTGGGATAATTAACCTAAAAGTAGATGTTGATTATATTCTTTCCCCTTCCTTGATTATATTGTTTATCCTTCCCCGATTCCTATGAAATTTTCTCCTATAAAGCAATGGTGAGTTGAAAGAAAGGACAGCAATATGTATTCACAAATATTTTCTTTAAATTCAGTCTAATCATCCCACCAAAGAAAGAAATGGCAGGCTAGCACAAAACCAACATGCTCTCAGGAATGGGGCCTCCATGTGTTTCCTCTCCTCTCCTCTGCAACACGACTTCAGCCTCTGCACTAAGCATAAACCTGCCCTATTTCATCCTAGATCCTTCTGTGGTCACAGAGGAGTCAGAACTGGGTAGACTCTTCCTTTCGTGCCTGAATCCTCCTGGCCCTTCCAAGTGTCTTTCTAATTTCAGTCCTTCAACATATTCTGCTCCTTTCTTCCTTCCTTTCTTCTGCTTGCTTGTTTGCTTTCTCTCTCTCTCTCCTTTCTCTCTTTTTCTTCTTTCCTTCCTTCCTTCCTCTTTCCTTCCTTCCTTCCTTTCTCTTTCTTTCCATCCTTCCTTCCTCTCTCTTTCCCTTCCTTCCTCTCTCTTTCCCTCCCTCCCTCCCTCTCTTTCTTTCTTTCTTCCCCTTCCTTCCTTCCTCCCTCCCTCCCTCCCTCTCTCTCTCTCTTCCCCTTCCTTCCTTCCTTCCTTTCTTTTCTTTTCTTTTCTTTTTTCTTTTCTTTCTTTCTGACGGAGTCTTGTTTTATCACCCAGGCTGGAGTGCAGTGGCATGATCTCAGCTCACTGCAACTTCCACCTTCTGGGCTCAGGCAATCCTCATGCCTCAGCCTCCCAAGTAGCTGGAATTACAGACACCCACTACCATGCCCGGCTAATTTTTGTATTTTTAGTAGAGACAGAGTTTACCATGTTGGCCAGACTGGTCTCAAACTCCTGGTCTCAAGTGATTTGCCTGCCTTGGCTTCCCAAAGTGCTGGGCTTACAGGCATGAGCCACCACGCTTGGCCCAATATAATCTATTTCTGCCAATTCAACATAATACACGAAATACACTTATGGACACACACACACACACACACACACACACACGCCCATTACAACGTATCTTTCCAAGGCATATTATTTAAAATATTTTTTTCTCCTATTTTAATGCCAAAAATATGTTTTCTTCTCCTTTGATCCTAGGTAGCCAATTCCCTTCATAGAACTGTGCTGTTGAAAGTAGTATTTGTTGAATAGTACTCATGTTCTATAATGAGTTTAAATAATGATGGTCATTGACCATTGTTTTAGAGGTAGACCCTTATATTAAATGCGTGTTAGTCCACATGGCTTGCTTCCTTTTTTCTTTTGAGACAGGGTCTTGCTCTGTTGCCCAGGCTGGAGTGCAGTGGCACGATCATAGCTTACTGTAACCTCAACTTCCCAGGCTCAAGCGAGTCTCTCATCTCAGCCTCCCAAGTAGCACGGGACTTTGCCATGCTTATTAACCCATTTCCTAGGTATTAAGTCCTGCATGCATTAGCTATCTGTCCTGATGCTCTCCCTCCCCTCACCCCCCGCCCCGGCAGGCCCCAGTGTGTGATATTTCCCTCCCAGAAATAAAGATTTAAAGAAATGTCTATGAAGAAATACTAGGTAGCCATTTAAAATAAAGATGTAGACCTGGTGCAGTGTGGCTCACCCCCCTGTAATCACAGCACTTTGGGAGGCCAAGGCAGGTGAATCACTTCAGGTCACCAGTTCAAGACCAGACTAGCCAACATGGTGAAAGCCCATTTCTACTGAAAATATGAAAAAAAAAAAATTAGCCAGGCATGGTTGTGCATGCCTGTGTTCCAGCTACTCAGGAGGCTGAGGCTGAGACTGGTGAATTGCTTGAACCCAGAAGGCAGAGGTTGCAGGCAGCCAATATCATGCCACTGCACTCCCACCAGGGCGATGGAGCCAAACTCCATCTCAAAAATAAATAAATAAATACATAAATAAAAGTTAATGTAAAATAAAGACAGATAAATATTAGCTGGCGTGGAAAGACATCTATACTATGTTGTTCAGCCAAAGGAACAGGCTAAACATAACATAATCTCAACTTTTATTAACTTAAATATAGGATTGTAAATGCATGGGAAAAGGGTCAGAAAAGAAACACCCCAAAATGTCAACATCACTTATATCTGACTCGTGAGGCAACAGGAGATATAACTTGACTTTTCTGTTTAAAAAATTCTAAAATAGTTTCTTCAGAGAACACAAGTTATTTTTATAGAGTCAAGATATCCTTTAATTGGAAAAATGTTTCACAGAAATTACTGATTTTCTGCCCCATTATCTCCCCCAGCCCCACCCTGTGCAGAAGGATTAGCGAGTTCACGTGGTCACTCACATTTCGTGACCCGTCACGTCACGGGTGAGGCTGCTGTGTGTGCAGACATCACGCTTATAAATACGTGTCCTTTTTCCTTCTTCTTGCTTCTGTTCGACCAGGGATGCTTCCCAAGCCTCAGGTCTCCCTGCGCGCTCCCTATGCTGTTTCTGCTGCCTGGACCCTTTCATCCTCTCCACCCTCATGGTAGGTCAGCCTGAAACAGAGCCAGGAGACCCCAAAACTGAGTTTGGGCTCAGTGTAGTGAAGAGGATATTTGTGGCTTTAGGTCAGGCACCATTCTCCAGCCATGCTTGCTAAAGTGCTCTGCAGATTTTGCGTACAAGTACAGCTAATAATCGAATGGTATACCCAATTTATTTCTCTCCCATTGTCTCCTTATGTCTGTAACTCCCTCAGGAGTCCCCTAAGGAGAAGTCATGAGGATTTGAGGTAGGACCAGGCATTCATCAACCCCCTAAGCAAATACCACTGAATAACACTAGGATTTTGCCTCTGCCAGGGCTGGCTTCATGAGCCCTTGATCTGGGTTGTCACAAAGAGTTTCCACCTTTAGAAGGGCTCTGGGCTTGGTTCTGCTGTTGCTATCTTGAAATCCTTAAAATTTTTTGAGCAAATGGCACTGGGCCCCACAAATTATGTAGCTGGTTCTAACCCTCGCCCCAAACACTGAATTTCTTTAAAATAAAAGTGACAAAGTCAAAATTTACATATCGGGGAAAAGAACATAGGAACATTCCTTTCTTTTTGGATTACCAAGTAGTACAAATAATAGTGAGAAGAACAACTCTCTTTTCTTCCTAGAAAACCACCTGAGTCCTTACCTTTTGAACCTGACTATAGATTTGCATTTGAGAATCATTTTCAGAGAGGTGAAGTAAAAGCTCTAACTGGTCTGCACTGTTATCGAAAGAATGGAATAGAAGTTCCTAAAAAATGAAAAATTGTTAATAATCCATGATCTCAAGATTCCAGTTTTGTAAATATTTTTACTTAGACAGAGTGACGAGTGTTTGGGGGTTCTAAACTCATGCCAGGATTAAATTCACATTGTAAATAGGAGAGCAAAGCTTGTCTGATGAAGCCAATGAAGCGTTCTTGGATTTTAAACAGTCGTTGATTGGCCAAGAGGTCAGCTAGTAAATCAAATTGTGACACCGTCGAATGCTACCACCATCGATTTTTTTCATGCCATTTCAGAGAAAAATAATATCACTCATCCTTCCCCAGAATTTAGTTCAGAGGTTTATGGTCATGGCCTTTCTAATCAATGTCAAATTTCCACTGGGACAAGGTTAAAAAAGCTGTCTTAATTGAAACAATAACTGGAGATCAGAATAAAATGTTTTTCTATCCACAGTCAGCATTCAGTTCTGTTTGTCTCTTTTAGTCCATTTCCCTGCCAACAAATTTATGTTAAATGCATGTAATATTCCAATCTGTTAAAAAGATTTGATATAAAGTGAAAGAATAGTGTATTATGAATAACTCTGTTGTTGACAAGCTCTAGGGACGTACTGTTCTTGTTTTAATTCTATTAAAATGGATATGGGTCCCAAATGCTAGACTCTATCTTATATGTTGACAGCAAAATGGGTCAAAGGACCATTAATTCAGGTCCAGAACTGTCATATCTGGTCCTAGGTTCTGTACAACTAATGAGACTTCACTGGTATTTGCTCACACGGCCTGCCCAGCCCTTAGCATTCACAATTTCCATTGACAAGGTTATTGGATTCAAAATGAATGTTTACATTGAAAGGGGAAACAAGTGTCAAATATGAAGCTCAAATAAATACTCCAAGCTGGAGAAGCTTATCATGGCTTAAACCGTCTACTGTTTATTCCCCCTAATGAAAAGCAAAGACAATAGGAGACATGGGGATAAGTGTAATGAAGAGAAACAATACCAGGATTCTTAGAGGTTAATCCAGGCACAACAGAGTTAATCTGGAAGAGGGTAGGGGAGGTTTTAGGCTAAAGACTCAGACAAAAACTTGTTACTTTTGATCCAGTTGTACCCAATGAATGGCTCTATTTGCAAAGAAGATTTTGGATTTTCAAACCAGTGGGACAAAAGTTACATCCTTGATTTTTCTTGTTAAACACACTTGTGCTTGTTTCCAGAATAAATGATGTCACAGATCTTCATTTTCCTCTCAAACAACAAAACAAAAGGAGCATAACAATACAGATACTTAAGAAAGCACAGAATTTGTCCTAAGACTGAAAAGTCCCTGAGAGCCAAAATGTATTTTCAACAGATGCTACAATAATTACCTTATGAAGCAGAGAAGAAATGCTATTTTATTTTAATATCCCAAAAGTTAAAAGATAAAAACAACACAGTGGATTCATCATCACAGGTAAATATAGTGCTTGGAAATATTAATTTGTTTTAAAATTGTATATTCTGCATCATTATAACTGAAATATAAAGTCAGATCAATGAGGTTATAGGAAAATGATTAAATGTAAGTGTACGGCTTTGCTTCGCATATTTGCAAAATCTCTGCCTTGCAAAGCTAAATGTACAAACTTTCAAAATATGAGTTAATTAAATTCACTTAGGATTTTCCTAAGGTAAGAAACCAAACATAACCTGGGGTGGGGAGGCAGGATATTAAAATCAAATTAATATTTCTGAGAACTAACCATGTTATTTGAATTCAACAGCATAACTTCAAACATATCACTGAGCACACCCTTATATGAAAATCCCCATGGATTAAATCTGAGCCTCTATCACATAAATCATAAATTATGCCATGCATTACATCTGAATGAATGGAAAAATCCCAAAACAAAATAACTAAGACCAAATAAAAGTAATATCACAGCCTTTTGGTGAATAGGTAGGTATGAAAGGGGAGAGAATGTTACTGCCAAAATGTTAAACCAGAATTGTCTTAAACACAGCAAAGTGTTTTTATGTGATTTTTCATATTTCTAAAAGACAGATTTTATTTCTAATGGCAACTTTTTAATTTTCCTTTTCTAATTTGAAATGTTAATATGAAAATGTATTATATGGAATATGAAAACAACCTTCTTACAAAAGATTATTAAATGTATCTGCCAGTTAAAAAAGCGTATCTTAATCTAAAAAGGTAACATAAAAATTATAATAAACCTTAAGTGTTATTTTGTATCTATCATTGTTATTCCTATTGTTTAAAAAACGAGTTTGAAAGCAAACAGGTGCATTTGGAAAGGAAATATGTTTATAAGAGATTCCTCTTGAATCCTATTAGTGAAGTCATATTTGATCTTATTATTTAAATTATTGTCATGTTCTAGGGTGTCATCTTTATACCAAGTAAGTTGAAATAAACACAATTTATAAAGCAATAGTTAAAAATACATTTCTCATAGATATGTTTTGTTTTATGCTTAGCTGTTATTGGGTGGTTCTGTTTTTAAAAGTAATTTGTAGTATCATATGCTCAATTTTCTCAGATTATTCAAAAGTTTCTTGGCAACAACATTCTTAAAATAAACAAATGGATTAATATGTAAAAATAAATGTTTAGATAACGTACTTAGAAGAGCTTGCCCACTGGAATATGAATAAGACCCTCAACAACTGACATTATTTCATCCAAAGAACAAAGAGAAACCAGGAAGTTGTCTGAATTTACAAGAAAAACATGTTTGCTTGTTTTTGTGTCTGTCTCCCTGCAGAGGACAGAACAAAGGTCAACAGACTTAGGTCAATGTAAGTCAAGACTTTCAGAATTATAGCTATACAACCATCAAAATGGCTGTGTTGAGGCATGGTGAGCTTCACATCACTGCAATTATTTAAGAGAAAATGGATAAACTAGATAAATTGCCTTTCTGCTAAAAGGAAAGTCTTTATGAGTTGGAAGTTGAACTAAATGACCCCAAAGGTCTCTCAGTATATTACATTCAACAAACATTATGAGTAAGCCAAAGGGGTATCATTTCAGATGTGTATACACACATTTACTCAGAATTCATGTAACTTGAGGAACCATGCTCAGATTCAGCTGCTTTTGGAAAAAAAATCGTGAGACCCATCCAGGCTAATACTAGAGGTAACTAAGTAAACATCATCTTGTAAAATGTGACATTCTGAATGTCCCTGAAAACGTTTAATCCTTTTTCCCTTCAATCATCTCTTCCTCAGCTTACAGCACGTGGGTGTAACTCAACTAATATCTCTTGTGGTGCTTCCCCACCCACCAGTGTTTGTGGAATGCATATACATGATTGGATTGCTTGGGCACATCCTGTTTCCCCAAGAATTCTGGAAAAGGTGAAGGGCAGAGAGTAGGTGAAGGGAATGGGGGAAGGGGAAGCAAAACAAACAGGTCCTGTGGAGGGAAATAAACCCCTGAGATTTTCACAGGAAAAGGAACATGCTTTAATTTGGCTTTAATACAACTAATATTCCCTCTGAGAAGCCTTTCCTTTCCCCCGTTCTGATTGGGGACCCTGTCACGTGGTCTCCAGCCTCCTGGACTTCTTCCTCTCCTATCACCTTTGTCTCTTTGCTGAAAGTGACTGTCTGAGCATCTGTATTCCCTATGGAAGGTAAGATCAGTGAGCCGGGGGCTGTTTCCTGTTACAGAGCAAACATGCATCAAATGCTCACCGGGTATCCTGCATATGGTGTCTCAATGTCACATCAACTCTCTGAGGCAGCTGCTAGTTATGATGCCTCGGAGACACCTTAATACCGTGGTTAGGAGCAGGGACTTCAGAGCCAGAGGGCCTGGATTCTAACCCTTAGGCAAGGCAATTACTTCATCATGCCTCCATTTTGCTGTCTGTAAATGGGTCTAAAAATGGTGCTTACTTCAAAGAGTTAATGCGTACTAAATAATTTAATAGGTATGTGGCACTTTGAGCAGTGCCAGGCACAGAATAGATGGTACAGAAATGTTAGCTGGTATTACCTTCCATTTTGCTGATAAGTAAACTGTGGCTTAGGGAAACCAAGTCACAGGTGGTGAATGGAGAATTTATCTTACTCTTACAGGCTATATCTACAACACTGCCTTAAACATAAAGTATAAAAATGTTCTTTATTCCAGAAACAGAGAACAACCATAGGTAATCAGTAAGTGTTATTAGAGGCAAGGAATGGTAGAAACACTTCTCCCTCAGTACAACCGCCAAGGCAAGCTGGCCAGGGAGGGGCAGGTGGAAGCAATGCTGGAGGACGGCAATGTGGCAGGGCAGGGATCCACAGACCCCAGGTGTCATGACTTTGAGAAGCTTGTCTCACTTGGAAGCAGCCTGTGAGACTTTGATGGTAGGCATTAATTCCTAGCATCTGACTACTGTTTCGAATGTTAGTTTTTTCTTTCCTAAGCATAATCATTACGCTCTTTTGATTTAAAGCTCCGTCTCCAAAAGAAACAATTGCACATACGTAACAGTTAGTTAGCTGTGACACAGGAACCCTCCGGGATTTGTCATTACCCAAGGCTTTCTGGCATTTCAGATGAATTTTCCACCATGTTAGATGCCAGGGGTAGGCAACAGGTTCAATAAACATACATTTACTCAACAAATGTTTAATTGAGCAACTGCTATAGATCAGACACAATATTAGGTGTAGGCATTTATGATGCAAAGGTAGGCAAGACAAGTTACTTTTTAACTAAAATCTTTCTTTAATGGTTGGTGCAGGGGAGTGATTAATTACTTAAGGATAGAGAATATATCTAGATTCTCACCTTGTGCCATACATTAAAATTAAATTTCAGATGACTAAAATAATTAAGTGTAGAAAAAAACTAATGTAAACTATAAATGAATGATTTGACTTATTGGTGGAGTAGATCTTTCCAAACCAATAAGCTCAGAAAAAAAAATTGAACATCATACAATGAGATTAACTCAAAATTGATATGTGTGTGAATCAAAATATCAAGATAATAACAAACCAGGAAAATATGTACAATAAATATGAAAAAGTCAGCAATCTGGAATCTGTCTTGCTGCTCTATACCACACAGAGGCGTCTGGAAGCCCAGCGTGTGGTCAGTTTATAACCAGTCCCGCCACTGACTGCTTTACTCCAGGGTCTGGATTAATGCTGAAGTGTTCTGATGTGTGCTTAAGTTCTAATACTGGTTTTAGACTTTTCCCCCAAATCCCTACTGCTTGGTATTGGTTTTTATACCCAGTGGAATTCTTACAATGCTCCTTCCCCAGCCTGGACCCTATCACATACCTGCAGAGAACAGCATAAACTGGTCAGTCCAACACAAACATCTGGTGGGTCACCTAGAACCATCTCTGAATTAGGGCTGACTTGGTCCCACTTTCTTGGTGACAGCATAAGTTATGTGATTGACACTCTCCTTTGGGAATGAGCTCTGCCAGTTTTCTATCCATCCCCAGATTCTTCCCCACCGGCCTCCTGCTAAGATGCAACGAGGTCTCAGAACCTAGCCTATCTGGGAAATGACAAAAGAAAGAAATCACCTATGTTTATTTTATGTTAAACAAAAAAAAATTAATTTTTTCTTTCTCAACTCACAGGGTTGTCCTAGATTTCAGTTATAAAATGTGGAGTATTCAAAGGACATGAGAAACACGTGGAGTAGAAACAGGAGTTTGATATCGCCTGGTAAAGGGTAGGCATTAGGCATGTGAACACCTGCACTCAGCATTTATAAAGTGCTTACAAAAACTAGGCAGTGAGCATCATGTGACTTGGACCTCTTAGTACATTATAAAAACTTTCCTTCCTCACAATGTGATAATATTTGCTATTTTTAAAGTTGCACTGTCTTTTAAAAGTTGCCATATTAAAGAAGAAAAAAATTAGGTGTTTGTTTCCCATTGTGTACATTGCATTCCCTCCCGAAATTCATGTCAAATCAGAAAGTTGGGAGGCTAACTGAAGTGGAAACAGGAAATAACACCAATACACTTCTAACCCACAGGTTTCCCAGCCCCATTAAAATTCAACATGTGGAGGAGGTGCTGGAGGGAACTAACAAGAGCGTCCTGTAACCCAGGAGGCCAAAGATCAGCCTCCTCCATTGATGGAACTTCCATTAAATGATGTTTATTTGTACCTAGGGTGAGGTTACTAATGGAAAGGCCTGCAGCCTGCAGTATTCAGTGTCATTTTGCAAATTTGTCAATGAATTACAAGATACATAACATCCTGAGTTGAGGCTGGGTGATTTTGTTACGTTTGAGGGTATGAATTTTTTTTTTTTTTTTTGAAGGGCAGGATGTGAGAAGGATTGTTTTGAATATATTATTGAAACTCCAGTTCAATCGCGAGAAAAACATTAGACAATTGTTAATACAGAGACATCCTAAAAAATACTTAGCCAGTCCTCCTCAAGCTGTCAAGGGGATCAAAACAAGGAAAGTCTGAGAAACTGTCACAGCCAAGAAGAGTCCAGGGAGACGTGATGGCCAAATGTAATGTAGGATCCTGGATGAGATTCCAAAACAGAGAAAGGACATTAGGTGACAGCTAAGGAAATCTAAAGAGACTATGAAGTTTTGATTAAAACAATATATCAATATTGGTTCATTAATTGTAACAAATGTACCATGTTAATGTAAAGTGTTAGTAATAGGGAAAAATGTGAGAGGCTGAATGGGAACTCTCTATACTATCTTCTCAATTTTTTGGTATATCTACAGGTGCTCTGAAAAATACTCTTTACAAATTTTAAAAAGTATTATTGAGATTAAAGTCTGTTACTAAATCTTAAGCAAGATGAAGATAACTTCGACTGATACGTGATAATCACTATCCTTTTCAATATATTTTTTCTTTTTGTTGAGCAAAAAGAAATGTGACAACTTATATTCACATTTTTCTTTTTTATATTTACAGTCTTACGTATTTTATTCATAATTTTTTTCTTATTTTAAGAGTAATGATTTACCATTGAGGAAAATTAAGAATATACAGGTAAAAAAGGAGAAAATTAAAATCCCGTAAACACACACAAGTCAGATAGATTGAGTAGAGAAAGGGTATCTCATCTGTTTGAATACCTGAGTTTATCTTAAGAATATACAACAAACACATAGTTTATACAAACGTAATTTATAATGGCTGCATGCACTTCATTATATAATGGGCCATTCTTATTTGGCCAGGGTCTCATTTCGAGATATTAGAGTTCTTTATAATTTTTAAATTTTTTTCTAAACCCCACTCAGCTGAGCATTCTGTTCATTGTTGCATATATCTGTAATTATTTCCTTAGCATAAATACCTAGAAATGGGACTTCAGGATCAAAAGCTATCAATAATTTTAAGCTGCTTGTTAATGTTGCAAATCACCTTCCCAAATTGGTGCCATTGTATACTCCAATAAACTGCAAGTTCCCTTCATTAATCAAATCAGCCATACAACAAAAATACTTAAAGAGACCTTTCTGTGTATCATGTTCTTGTCATAAAAAACTCAAAATATAAAATAGACTACAAAATAACTTTCAAAAGGAACTCCTACAATCTTAAAATTACAGCATTTTGCACTAAAAAAATTGGTTTCTTTCCCTTGTTGCTCTGTTATGAAATGTAAATTAACATTATTAAATATGAAATATATTAAATAATGAAGGAACAGACATTTGATGAAAGCTATACGTATTTTTTTCCACTTCCCCCAATAACTAGGCTTTAATTAAAATCCATTTATAAGCATGTTTATTTTGATAAATTGGTAAATTGAAAATTGATCAATTGAACTCATTGTGTTTTATGTAAAACAGTAAATATAACATAATTATTGTAGAAGGAATTACTTTCAGCCAACAGAAAGAAGTGGGGAAGAAATGTTACTTCATTCTCTGTAAACTGGCTTCCCTGGCTTTGACCCCCACCCCAGGGCACCAGCATTTTGGGGAATGCAATGTTAGATATTACTGTGTTATCCTCTGTCCCCAGGGCTTGTGGAGATCTTTCCAGGCCCCATGTGGTCCTTGCAGGTCTAGAGGCTCAGCCGCCTCCGCATAGCCAGGGCGCAGGTTCCTGCAGGTCAAGGACCAAAGACCTCCTACTCCTAACTCTGGGAACAGCTCTTTCCTTCAGCTGGGCTCTAGGCCTGCTCTCCAAAGCCCACCAGGTGTGATCAGGGCAGTCTCATTCTGCAAATACGTACACTTCTGCAAATGAAAACCAGAGCTTGGAGGCGAAGCAGCTTCTGTTTTCTAGCTCTGAACAACTTCCTCAGGCAAAAGCTCCCAAAGCAATGGCTGCCTGCTGGAATCCTGAGTAGGGAAAACCATACATGAAAAAGAAGACACAAAATAGAGTTCAAGCCTGCCTCCCCTACCCCGCCTCCACTCCCCATACACGGAAGTGCTTGCTTGTCCTTAGTGTAGACAGTGTTATCAGCTCTCCTGAGAGGACTTCTCTGGTAATCTTAATACCAGAGGAATTGAGGAATTAGCAGATTAGGGGGAAAAGAAGTCTTAGAACAATTTAAATACAAGGAAGCTGTGTAGACAGCATGCTGGACTTGGAGTCAATTGAGTTCACAAAGTTTTATGTCAGGATCTTCATATTCCATTATGGTTGTGCTCAGGCTTTGCTGCAGACACAGTTTTAAGGCAAGGAGGTCTGCTGTGCTTTCACCTTTCTAGAGTGTCACCATGCACCTGACCTACCTCCTGGCCTTAGCTATGCAAGCTGCTCGTATTTGTGCCCTCTGTTAGCTCCGGAAGAGTATCCTGGACAGACATTGTTCCATCATGAGTGTGACGTTACTTTCTTTACTTGAAAGGTGGCAATTAACACTTGCAGAGCTGTGCTGAGGGTGGGAAATACAGTTTTGAGGGTTTCTGGAGTAATTAGTTCACTGGGAAAGCATACTTTTCTACATAAAAGGGTTCTACCCTCCCCCCACCTCACACTAAACAGAATCCCCTTCCCCTCCCACATCCAGCCCTCTTTTGGAGCCAGAATTATCTCACCATCTCTAGACTGTGTGTGCACGTGTTTCTGTGTCTATGAGTGTGCTCAGTTTGGTTCTGTCATAGTTGTGTCCACACTCATCTTCTTTATCAGACTGGACTCTTCCAAAGCCAGGCCTTCCTCTAATATTCACTCTTTCATTCAAATGATGTCATTTTTCCTGCTGTAAGGGAGAGCCTAGGTAAGAAAGTGAACTAGACACAGGCAGCAAATATAGGCCATAGCAGGCACATAAATACATGCAGAGGATACTGATCCTCAAATCCCAAAACATAGCACAGTGCTTGGCACATACTGAATTCTGTTTGCTGAGCTAAGTTAAATAGTGGTTGTGTCTAAAATTGAATTTGGATTCTGATTCTTATCCACATCCTGCTCGTCATACACTAGGCAGCCCTTGCCCTAATATGTCAGTTTATTAACATTGTAAACAGATGATTTAGTGTAAAAAATGAACTTTATCCTAAAAAATGATACTGTACTAAAGGCATGTGACCAAGCTTTTCTTTTCTTTTCCCTTTCCTTTCTCCTCCCTCCCTCCCTCCCTGCCTCCCTTCCTCCCTCCCTCCCTCCCTCCCTCTCTCTCTCTCTCTCTCTCTCTCTCTTTCTTTCTTTCACTATGTCACCTAGGCTGGAGTGCCATTCTCCTGCCTCAGCCTCCTGAGTAGTTGGGATTACAGGCGGCTGCCATGATGCCCAGATAATTTTTGTATTTTTAGTAGAGACGGGGTTTCATCATGTTGTCCAGGCTAGTCTTGAACTCCTGACCTCAAGTGATCTGCTTGCCTCAGCCTCCCAAAGTGTTGGGATTCCAGGCTTGAGCCACCATGCCTGGCCTCTTTCTTTATTTTCTATATGAGAAATTGCTCTCATGCTCCAAACAATAATTATGAGATAATAGTAGTAAAAGGAGATAATGACTGTAAAGAGATTATCTAGAAGTTAAATCTTATTTTGTGGGTGGGAACACGGAGCCTGGATAAATGAGAAGGGCCGATGATGTAAAACATCGATGTTGTCGCCTCTGTGCAACTATCATGAAGGAAATGCATCTGTCTCAAGTTCTTGGATAGTTTATGTATACCTTCATCATCTCAGCAATTACTATGTACAGATTACAAGATTTTCATATTCTGTCTTGAAGTGTATTTAGGTTACTTTAATCTTACATTCATATCCCTTCCAAGACTGTAGAGATTTTGGTGCAGGGACTTAAACTTTTACATCTCTTATATTAGTAACTTCATTGAATGTTATATGAATTAATGCAGTGAATGAATACCTTTGATCCAGATTGAGTGCTACTTCTATTTGAATTTCTTAGCTATTCTCAATTTTCTTCACTTTGATCCTATTCACCAAATTTAAGAAAACCTATCAGCTAGATCCCTTTTACTGTCAAGAATTAAAAATTTTTTTTTTTGGACCTCAACAGAATTTTGTTAGCAAATATCTGAGCAAGGACCTATCGCATGTAAATTTAGCAAATACATATGGATGCCTATAAACAACTTGTTTTTATTTTATAAATCAAAGCACTAAATATTTTATTATTTTGTTCTTACACCATAAACAGAATCATTAACTTGACATATTTCAAAGAAAAGCATGTGAGATTGTGTAAGTAATCACTATAGAGTCGCTGAAAACTAATCATAAACACTCTTCATTTATAAAAATGGACCCTGCAATATTTTGGGAAAGTCACCTCTTCATTTTGTCAGAAACAGAAATGATTTCAAACACTTCAAAGACATCTTAAAGGGAAAAGTTTTAAGAAATCACAAATGACCATTCATAAAACAGAGTCATTGTGTCCCGATGAGAAGCCAATCATGTTTGGACAAATTTAGGAGATGACACGCTAGACCTAGCAACACCCTGAAGATCTTTTCACACATCATTTGGGACTTTTTTTTTCTTTTATTTTTGATGGATGGATGAGCAAACTTAAGGAGTTAATGGGCAGATAAAAGTTGAAATGGGAAAGGACAGTAATGGTCAGGCCAGTTAAAAGCTCTTTCCGACACCAACTCCCAGCCCTGCCTCCCCAGTCGATCCCCCTGTGAACTTTTTGTGTTTCATTCATTTTGCTGGAATTGGAAATGGAGAGGCCAAGAAAAGGCCATATCCTGCTTCATTGACTAAAGCTATCCTGTAAGCGAGTTTAATGGGTTAGAAGTTAACACCAGTGACAGTTGTAAGAAAAGTTACCAAGTGTTTCCAGGGCCTGAAGAGACTCCCTGCGGCTCAGACTTCTTTGCGCTTCCTTCCACTCTCCTTTTCTCTTATCTGTGGAAGCGTCCATGACAAACAGGGGGCATCTGTTAGGAAACAAAGCGGGGGGCTGCTAGAAGTGAGCAAATCCCCCCAACCGCAGGGCCTGGCAAAGAACGAGCTCCAATTACAGCCGATTCAGCAGTGGTGATCAGGTGAACAGATAAGTACAAGCAAAGAGAAATCAAGTTTCCCTCAAATTTACAAACCATTGTTTCCCTTTATTTGTCCTCTAAGAGAGGGCCATCGTTCTCCGTGAGACGTGAGCCCTCTCAGTTACGCTCACTTTCTCTGTGTGGCTTTTATTGTGACCGTTTCTGAACATCGTGTTTTCACATGGTTCCTCTCCAAGTACCTTCCAAAGCACAGGAAGATAGTGACCACAGAAGAGTGGAATTCATCCTGCCAGCTGAGCACGAGAAACAGCTTTTTCCAACACTTCCTCCAAGCATCTGCTTTGTGATATATATTTTCTGACCCCTTTGTCCAAGTGTTGTATACAAGAGAAACACGCACAGTTGGTAAGTCCACAGCTCACTGAATTTTCACAAGCTCTCGTGTAACCAACATTCAGCCCAGGAGACTTGTGCGTTTGATTCCTAGGGCTGCTGAAACAGAATCTCACCAACTGGGGGGCTACAAACAGGAATTTATTGTCTCACAGTTCTGAGGCTAGAAGTTTGAAGTCAAGGTGTTGGCTGGACTGGTTCCTTCTGGTGGACATGGCGGAGAATCTGTCCTGTGCCTCTCTCCGAGCTCTGGTGATGGCTGGCAGTGCATGCTGTTCCTTGTCTCATTGATGCATATCCGCATCTCGGCCTCCAGCTTCACTTGGCCTTCTTTCTGTGTGTCTGCGTCTCTGGGTATCCTCTCCACTGATCATATCGAATTAAACTTGATATCTGCCAAGATCCCATGTCCAAATGAGATCACATTTTCAGGTACTGGGGATCAGACTTCAACATATTTTTGGCAAGGGAAAGGAGATGGAACACAATTCAATTCATAATAATGACTATTCCAGATACTCCCCCATCCTCCCTTCCAGTAAACACCCCCACCCCTAAGGGCAGCCGCTTCTGACTTCTGATAGCATACATTTCTTTTCTTTTAAGTTTATTTAAATCATGCATATTGAGTCTTTGTGCTGTAATGTGATCTCTAAGGATGGCTTTCCAAACTTTAGGAGTCACTCAGGTTCCCTGAATGGGTCTCACCATTGACATTCCTGAATAGCAATCTACTACATAAACAGCAGATAGTTTTAAAAGTCAGATAATCTATCATAAAATCCCTTATTTCAAAAGAGAAGAAAGCAAAGTTTCCTTACCGCAATACAGCAATCATTCTATGGAAGTGGTAAAACTTTAAATGAATGCATCAGATACATTCATGTCAACCTCCTGACATGCATAGCATCAGGCTGTGGACAAGAAATGTAACCGTCTGTATTTCTCAACAATGCATCCACTTTCTTATTTTAAGCCATTACTCCATGAGGACAGGAGAACCTTAATCTCAGTCAATTTTGTGTTTCTTTCACCTTTTCTTGGCAATTGTGTCTTAGCGTGGAAAGGGGATCCCAGAGAGGGTTTGTGGCTCTCTCAGGTCACCTGGCTTTGCAGGTGTCTGCCGGGATGTCTACGGGCCTCTGTGATTTTAGGCTGGCGATAGATCTGTGTGCCGTGAAATGATGCTAGTTTCTGTCCGTCGGCCTCTCAGGTCTTGTAGCTCTACTTCTGAAGACCCCGATAATCCTCCTGTGACTTCTATGCCATTAAGAGTCCTGGAATCACTGAGGCCATTTCTTTTTTGACATCTGCCTTGGGTTTTCACCAAAAGAGCCTTTCTTGGGCTTTGCCACCTGCCCAGAACTCGCTGGGCGGCACCCTGTGGAGTCCCTTGCCTGAGCCTCTTTGACACGTCTGCTCTTATTCCAGCCCTTTGCTCTCCGGCAGTCCGCCCCGCCCAGGGAAATCTTTTTCTAGCAGAGAGGGAGGACAGCTCTATCTTACTCTATCTCAATCATTCTCCCAATCGTTTTGTCTAAGCCTCAGATCTTCTAAGTTCCTTTGAAGATGTTTTTTAACACAAGGTCATATTTTAAGCTAATAAACACACCTGGTTGAGTAACTTCGGACAAGTTAATTATTCTAATTAAAGACCATCCTCTTCGGTAAGGAAGAATTAAAAACAGTATCCACCTCACAGGATTTTTTTTTTTTTCTGTAGAGGGGGTATAAATTAACTGAGTTGACCTGTATCAACACATAGAACTGTGCCTGGCACATACAGAGTCTCTATAGTGGAAATTATTATTATTGTTGTTATTCTGAGATGGAGTCTCGCTCTGTTGTCCAGGCTGGAATGCAGTGGTGCAAGCTCGGCTCACTGCAACCTGAGCCTCCTGTGTTCAAACAGATTCTCCTGCCTCAGCCTCCTGGGTGGCTGGGATTATAGGCACCCACCACACCACACCTGGCTATTGTGTGTGTGTGTGTGTGTGTGTGTGTGTGTGTGTGTGTGTGTATTTTTAGTAGAGATGTGATTTCACCATGTTGGCCAGGCTGGTCTCGAACTCCTGACCTCAGGTGACCCACCTGCCTTGGCCTCTCAAAGTGCTGGGGTTACAGGCGTAAGCCATCACGCCCGGACAGTGACAGTTATTATTAATTTATTTATTAACAGCTTAAATGGACAGGGAGAGAAAAAAACAACAGGACGGGAAAAAATCACTGCATTTTCAAGTTAAGGTAACAAATCATTATTTTGGAAACTTACAAAAGTAACTGTAAATCTAAAAACAGAATGATAGAAATGAAGAAGTGCAGGGAGACGTCGAGAGTGGAACCATTAATTCAGCGGCATCTGCTCCATTAAGGTAGCTAATGGTATTGTGAGGGATTGGGAGAAACCCACACATGTGTCTCAGACAGAAGATTCCCCGCTAAGAGGTAAAAAACCAATTCATTTCAGTCAGGTTAGGTCATTAAAAAAAGATAAAGTTAAGGTAACCCATTTCACCTAAAACTGTGGAAGGAGAAACAATGATATCACGGAAACTGTAATTAACATTTCAAAAGATCACAGAATTAGCCAAGTAGAAGCCCTGGGTTGTCAACACAACCATTAGCTCTCACTGGCTGAGTAAACACAGAGGGGAAGTAGCTACTTCTAAATGTTTTTCCATTTTATCACTTTCAATGGTGTCAAATATTCTACAATGGAGACTTAAGTAGCACGTTCAGTGACACTGGTTTCACTGAACCTCAAGACGGCTTTCACGGTAAACACTTTGTTTAGAGTGCCATACACCCCGTGAGTGAAAATAAATATTACATGGAAATGACACCACCCCGTAAGGTATCATGTGTCTGACATGTTGACGGTCATCTCAGCTGGAATGCCTGGCAGCCCACCTGCAGGTCTATTCTACTCTGCAAGTTACTCATAAACACATTGGAAAGCATCTTTGAAAGAAAGAATTAGCGACCAGATGTTCTTCCTCTACAGAAAAATGAACAGAGGAGGAGGCAGCAGGGAGGTAGCCAAAACGCTGTGGGAGAGATTTAAGTTATACGGGAGATACAATGAATTCATGGGTTACCAGAAAGGGGTCCTGATTCAGACCCCAAGAGATGGTTCTTGAATCTCTTGCAAGAAAGATTTTGGGGTGAGTCCATAAAGTGAAAGCAAGTTTATTAGGTAAGTAAAGGAATAAAGAACAGCCACTCTATTGGCAGAGCAGCAGCTTCAGCTAGGCAACCAATGATACTTATTGTTACTTCTTGATTATTTACTACACAAGGGGTGGATTATTCATGAGTTTTCTGGGAAAGGGGTGGACGATTCTAGGAACTGAGGGTTCCTCTTCTTTTTAGACCACATAGGATAACTTCCTGACATTGGTGTGGCATTTGTAAACTGTCATGGTGCAGGTGGGAGTGTCTTTCAGCATGCTAATGCTTTATAACTAGCATATAATAAGCTGTGAGGACGACTGTAGGTCACTCGCTTCACCATCTAGGTTGTGGTGGGTTTTGGCTGGCTTCTTTACTGCAACCTGTCTTAACAGCAAGGTCTTTACGACCAGTACCTGGTAGCAACCTCCTATCTCATTCTATGACTTAGAATGCCTGACCTCCTCGGAATGCAATCCTGTAGGTCTCAGCCTCCTTTTACCCAGCCCCTATTACCCAGCAACTCAAGATGGAGTTGCTCTGGGTCAAACGCCTCTGACACATGGACAGTAGAAGTTATTAAACACAGGCAGGTGCTAGTAAAGGCAATTATAGAATTTTATTCATAGATGTTAAAAAAAATGAGAGACAAAAATCTGTGAAGATTTCTGTATACTGATGTTTCAAATTAAGATATGCAAATTAAAGTGAAAAGATTATGGTGAAATGGGTGAACTAGGTCCTCTGTTGAGATCTCTTTTTATTTCTCAGTACTACATTGATTCTACAGATGCAAATATTAAGAAACTTATATGGTACATGGACTTATTTTAAACTTCTGCAAATCTTAGGAACTTGATTTCAAGTTCAATTATTACAGCTGCTTTCTCTGTAGGAAGTCACGATCATAAAACAATTTGGTGAATTATTATGACCTCTAAATGTATTGCATGCCTTGTGCTATAAATCATGAATTACCTAGAAAGTGCTTTCCCAATCAATGATTTAAACAAGAAAGTGCTAGTGCACTTTGTTTTCCTTTGTTAATGTAAAATGTTTATTAAAATATAATTTAATGCAGCCATTAATATTATGTAGAATAATATTTAATGGATTGGAGGAAAGTTTATGATATATTGGTTTTTAAAAAGCAGGTTACCCACTAGCAAGTACATTTTCCTCCCTCCCTCCCTCCCTCCCTCCCTCCCTCCCTCCCTCCCTTCCTTCCTTCCTTCCTTCCTTCCTTCCTTCCTCCCTCCCTCCCTCCCTCCCTCTCTCTCTCTCTCTCTTTCTTTCTTTTGAGACAGAGTCTCAACCTGTCGCCCAGGCTGGAGTGCAGTGACACGATTTTGACCCACCGCAGCCTCTGCCTCCCAGGTTCAAGCAATTCTCCTGTCTCAGCCTCCTGAGTAGCTGGGAGAACAGGCGCCCACCACCATGACCAGCTAATTTTTGTATTTTTAGTAGAGACAGGGTTTCACCACACTGGCCAGGCTGGTCTTGAACTCCTGACCTCAGGTGATCCGCCTGCCTTGGCCTCCCAAAGTGCTGGGGTTACAGGCGTGAGCCACCGCACCTGGCCCTGCATTATGGTTTGTAAAAGATGTTTTTATAAGCACAAGAAAAATAAAGGACTAGAAGAATATAATCGAATACATTAGCAATATCTCTGAACCATGGAAACAGAGGTGACTTTTCTTTCACTTACTTAAACTTACTATGATGAATACGTACTTTTCTTTATAGTGAGAAACAAAACCTGTTATGAAAGTAAAGAACATTGTGTCTTAATGGTGAAGACTAGATTAATATTTTGAAAAAGAAATGCTATCGTAGAGTAGAATATTTCATTTGGTAAAATCTATGAGTCTAATGTGCACACATATCATCCCCTAAACTTCTAGCCTAGGTGGAGACAGATATGTTTGTTTAGCCTTAGAGGAGAGGTGATAGCATCTACTTAAAAATATCAGCTGGCTTAACCAAATGTTTCAGAAATAGCCTGGCATTTCAGGATATGATGAATCAGCTGGGTGGGAACTTACTCTGACGAAATAGCTCTGCTTTCAGGAAAATTGTCCATATACATTCAAACTCAAATGTATCCAATGCGATTTGTAAATAGAGCTGAACTTTACTAATGTGACTCCAATAATATGGGATTTCTTAAAGTTTGAACCAGGAATGAGCCAAATTTTGACCTTAGCAAAAATTTTCCCTACATTACAAATGAATGCCAGGGCTAATGTTTAAAATTCATGGAAATCTCTTCAAACAGCATCATTTTTATATTTATTGAAGCAAGTTCCTTATGGAATACTTTACTGACTAAACTTAATTGTATGTTCTTAGCAGTAATCAATTGTGTTTTTCCTTTCAAATATAGTGGTTTTTTGCATAGTCATTCATTTACATAGAACCTTCACATTAGACCCATAGGATGACCATACAAAGCCTTGAACGTTATGTTAGTTGCTAGCTAGTTAAACCTCTTCAACGATTCCCAGCAAAGAGGCTGGAGCCACTGCTTGTGTACTTTGCATGATAGAAACTGTCAACATTGATTTATTAAATAAACACTTATTGAAAAAGAAGACTGGACATGGGTAATATCTATTGCCTGAGCTTCAAAAGTGACCAGCACTTTCCCCACAAGCATGAGCTTGTGGTGGAACAGCACTGAAATAATATAAGCTCCAAGAGAAATGCCAGATTTCTTTAAGGGAGTGCAGGGATGCATGCTTTATTTCCAAGAGTGAGTCTCCAGAGGCAGCAAGCTTCTTAGAGAAGCCTCACAAACCCACAGCTTCTGAGCTGTAGAGTAGCAGCTCTCTCCACCAACAGCATTGCCTTCACCTGTGAGATGCAGATTCCTGGACCCACCTCACACCTATTCGGGGTGAGGCTCAGCTATTTGTGTTTTGAAAAGCCCTCCTGGAGATTCTGACACACACATACACACACACACACTCAAGTTTAAGACCAAAAAAGGTGTCAAGCAGGATGACTGCAGGGATCATGAGTAATTAGCACTCTTTACCAAATAGTTCCTGGGCCTGCAGTGGAAGTACATTGCCTTAATCTAAAAGTTAGGCATGCTGTGTGATTTACTTAGACCAATAAAATGTGAGTGAAAATGGCATGTTTCATGTTCAAGATGACAACTGCCACATCCGATGGACCTTGGAGTGAGGTAGAGCAAAGCCCCAGATGAAGTTGAAGGACGTAACATAAGCATGAGATAAACTATTGCTTTTTGAGCCACTGATTTTTGGGAGTTGCTTGTTATCATAATGTAACCTAGTCCATCCTGACTAATACAATAGGGAGGAGGAGTGTGCACTGCCCCCCAGACCATAACGACCAATATAGTTGATGATGCTACATACATCCTAGACACAATTTTCATCATCAGTGTAGCATTAGATCATTCCTGGGTGCTATTGTTTGGATATGGTTTATCCCCACCAGAACTTAGGTTAAAATTTGTTCATCTATGTGGTGTTGTTGAGGGGTGGGGCCTAGTGAGAAATGTTTGGGGAATGGGCATGGATCCCTCATGAATAGATTAATACCTTCCTGAGGGTAAGTTCCTTCTCTCTTGGATGGATTAGTTCCCCCAGGAGTGGCTTGTTAGAAAGAGCCTGGTTTCCTTGATTTCTCTCTGGCTTCCTCTCTCTCCATGCAATCTCTTTGCACACACCCACTCTCCTTCCATTTTCCACTGTGAATTGAGGCAACTTGAGGGCCTCACTACATGCAGCTACCCAGCCGTGGGTTTTTCAGCCACCAAAATTACATGCCAACTAAACCTCGTTTCTTTATAAATTACCAAATCTCAGGTATTCTGTTATAGCAACACAAAATGAACTAAGACGCTGGGCTTCCCAAGAAAGGAGGGGCAGCAGCAGAACAGGGAAGATAAGTAAACTGAGAGGCAAACTATTTTCAAAGAATTTTAAAAATGTGGGTGTCATGACCATAGGTTATAGCAGGCACAACAGATAACTGCAGCCAATCTGTACATGTGAAGCTCAATAACCAAGTAGCACAGAACCACTTGGCAAAAGATCAATGAGAGGCCTTTCCATTGATGCCATGAAGGGGTGAGCCCCGGTTGCCATCTCAGGACAGAGAATGAAGATGGCAGGAAAGACTGAGCATTCATCTCAAAAACACAATGGATGGAATGAAATTATGATTGACTATATTATCTCCAATCAGACTTTTTGTTGCTGTTGTCTACTACAGAAGCCAAATGAATGCTCAGGAGCATGTTAGTGATAAATGTAGAAAGCTACCTATGTATACATCCAATTTGTGCCTATAATTTTAAAAATCTAGATAAGGGCATCAAATACACACACACACACACACATATATATATATATATATATATATATATATATATATATATATCCTTATCATCTCTTATGATCTAGATAGATAGATAGATTATAAGAGATGATAAGGAGAAAGTAATAGGGTTATGGGATAGTGGCAGCTTGGGAGGTGAAGCTACCTTAGAAATGGGGGTTTTGAAAAGCCTCTATGGGAACAGACACTTTCATGAAACTTTTGAGCTAAGTCCTGAGTGATGGAATGAGCCAGGTCTGTGAGGTTCTGGGGAAATTGCAATCCTTATGAAGAAAAGCACAAGTGCAAAGGTCTAGGGGCCGGGATTCATGTTCAAGTGACAAGAAAGAATATCTATGTCCACGTGTGCAGCAGTATCTCTCCACCAGGGTTCCCAAGAGAACGAGACTCTGTAGGAAAGGACCTGCAAGACTATTTCCCAAATTCTCTCAAGTCTGGGATTGAATGAAATTATGATTCTAGAGGAACAAGAGAGAAGCCACTATGTGCAACGCATGCTTTATGGCATTCTGGTTTCATTCTCTAAAAGAACCCCAGCTGAGAAGGGCTGACTGCAGGGAGGCAGGTTGGAAAGGGATTCCAATGAAGTCAGAGAGGCAGGCAGGGGCCAATAAGGATTTGGGGTTTGATTCTATGTGCAGTGGCAGGCACCGGAAGGTTTCAAACTGTGGAATGGCACATTCTGACAGGTTTGTGAAGGATCACTGGCTGCCGTTTGGAGAACGGACTGCAGAAAGACAAAGGAAAGACAGCCAGTCAGTCAGGAGGCGTTTGTATTACTGCAGGGGAAAGATGATAAGGCTAGCATGGCTGGGGTGGAAGAAGAGACACATTTAGAATATGGTTGGAATGTAGAGTTGGGCTTGGTTATGGGCTCAGTGTGAAGCCAGGTGAGGGAAGATAAGAGAAAGTTATGAATCTAACAGGATTCCTGAGCAATTCCTGATTGGTGATGCCATTGGAGAATGTGGGAAAGACTAGGGAAAGAGTGGAATTGAGGATGAGAGAATCATGAGATAATGAGTCAACAGTGGAATATATGAGTTTGGATCTCAAAGGAGAGGCAAGGATGAGACACACAAACAAGGGAGTTATCAGTGTATAAAAGTGTTTAAACCATACAATAGGATGAGATCACTGAACTCTGTCAACTTCTCTTCCATTTTCCCTCAAATTTATTTATTCCTCTTATTCCTGCTGCCATTAATCTTTGTTTCTTAAAGGATCTACTACAGTACTTTTATACCAGGCCTGCGGTCTCTCTCCTCAGCAATCCCTCCTGTACATAACCATACCTACCATTCATGTTCCTCTTCCACAAATTAGACTATTTTTTTTATATTCAATAAAAAAACTGAGTACTCATGTACAAATCTCTCTGTTCAGTTCTTTGGGTGATTCAAAGATGAACAAAAATTAGATTCTGACATTGAAAGCTTTTAGTCTATAGAAAGGATGTGTTTGTAAAAAAAAAAAACTATATTTCTGGTCAGGCACGGTGGCTCATGCCTGTAATCCCAGCACTTTGGGAGGCCGAGGCAGGTGGATCGTCTGAGGTCAGGAGTTCGAGACCAGCCTGGCCAACAAGGCAAAACCCCTGTCTCTACTAAAAATACAAAAATTAGCCAGGTGTGGTAGTACGCACTTGTAATCCAAGCTACTCAGAAGGTTGAGGCAGGAGAATTGCTTGAACTTGGGAGGTGGAGGTTGCGATGAGCTGAGATTGTGCCACTGCACTCCAGCCCTGGCAACAGAGTGAGGCTCTGTCTCAAAAATAAATAGATAAGTAAGTAAATAAATAAATAACTATGTTTCAGGGTAGAGAGTGACAAGGACCTCCGGAAGGAAAAGAAAAATAAGTATTATGGCCATTTTGGGGGATGAAGAAGTGACTCTTTGCTCCACAAATTTGGAAAGTTTTTGTTAGGAAAGTTGTCTTTGAGTTGGACCAAGAGGTCAAAATTCCTTCTTGACTTGTCGATTGAAGTGTGTGGTCCTTACGATCCCCAGTCTCTGAGAATCTTCTTAATTAGCTTCTCTCCTACTCTCTGATGTTCGAATGCTGGCATTTTTAATGGTTCAGTGTTAGGTGATCTTTCCTTGGTGCCACACTCATTCTCTAGGCAAGCTCATCGACGCAGATGGCAAATCCATCATGTCCCTTCAATTCACTGCCTTTCATTTAAAAATGCAAACCTGCCCCTGTCAGGTGTGCTCAAAGCCTGGCAATTCCATAGCTGTCAGGATTAACATGAAACGTCAGACCTCCCTCCCACGTCTCTTGCTTTTCTCCTCCGCACTCTCTGAACTCTAACCACTCCAAGTTCCTCCAATGATATACACCCCATCCTGCCTCAGGGGCTTTATCCATGCGATTCCTGGTGTTTGTCAAGTTTTATTTCCAGCTTCCATATCACCCAGGGAACTTCTACTCCTACTAGTTTAAATGTCAACCCCAGAAAGCCATCTCTGAACTTACAGGGACTTATTGTAATATCTTCTCACCACATTTTGCATCTTTTCTTTACTGAAATATCAGAATTATAATTGTTTCGTTTATTTGTGTTATTTGCTTTCTATTTCTCTGTCCCAACAGTCTATAAACACCCCCAGGCCTGAAATGAGTTGCCCAGGTTCATCACTGCAAGACCTGGACTGCACAGGTGCACTTTAATTTTTATTGCTGAATGGAAGCCTGCTGTTCCACCGCTTCCTGATTTCACTTTGTGCTCCCTCACTTCTTGTACATACCTCCCTCAGCATTTCAGTGCAACTCCTCCTGTAATGTTGTACGTGACAGTTCCACCTCTTAAAACTCTAGCCATTCTGAAGGGTCATTCTGTCTTCCCGCTTGACCATGAAGCCCTCCCACTCACTCCTGACCACACCTGATCCTCACTGCTGACCACACCTGATCCCCACTCCTGACCACACCTGATCCTCACTGCTGACCACACCTGATCCCCACTCCTGACCACACCTGATCCTCACTCCTGACCACACCTGATCCCCACTGCTGACCGTACCCGACCCCCACTCCTGGCCACACCTGATCCTCACTCCTGACCACACCTGATCCTCATTCCTGACCACACCCAACCCCCACTCCTGACCACACCTGATCCCCACTCCTGACCGCACCTGATCCCCACTCCTGACCGCACCTGATCCCCACTCCTGACTGCACCTGATCCCCACTCCTGACTGCACCTGATGGAGGTGGTCTCCCCCGCCTCTAAACTTGTGGTGTATTCTCAGAGTTATTCTAATTGACATGGATCACTACTGTCAAGCTCTGCAGTGATTTGTAGGCAAGCGTTACCTCTGAATTTCAGATTTTTAAACTGTCAAGTTTGGCATTACTATATATTCTATAAGTTTGTATGCACTGACAGAATCTACCGTAAGACTGTAGAAGTGGGGAAGTTTCACACTTGTGAAATGAATGAAAAGCTACCCAAAAAGCCTTTGGTGCTTAAACGGTTAATATTCGGAAAACTCTCTCAGCTGTAGAGCAGCAGATTTCTACATAACGTTGGATAAAAAGAGAATTACCATTCTCACCTGTGGACTGTAATTTCCAAAGAGCCAAAGGATGTTTCTAGTCTGATTTTAAGAAATGTAGTTGTTCCTCACCCATTTGTTGTCAGGATAACAGGATCTTGCTGGAATCATGATAGTTTACGTGACCTCCCATGCCCAGACGGTCAAGGGACTTAAACCATATTGTAAGAGGACCAATTAGAGACACCTGACTGTTTAGCTCATGAGGAAATGCAATATGAAAAAGAAACAGGCAACCTGACTATCCTCAAATATTAAAAGGACTCTCAAATAAAAGTAAAATTAGATTTATTTTAAATGGCCCCAAGAAACCTTTCTAGGAATAATGAATGGATATTTCAGGGAGACAGATATTTACTTAAGGTAAAGGAGAACATTACAATATCCAGAGCCCTCCAATGATAAAACGAATTACCTTAGAAGATATCGAGTCTCCTTTTGCTTGAGGCATTCAAGGAGAAGTTTTATAAATATTTAACAGGAATGTTAAAGGCAGTTTCAAACACTGCAAGGTTGTACCTACCATCTTTCCACACCTGAGATGCTTTGATTCTATCATAACAACAGCTAAAATGCACAAGGCACAAATCCCATGCCAGGTCCTGTTCTAAGCATTGTACATGCATTATCTCATTTAATTGTCACAACAACTGTTATTACATCCGTGACTAAAATTAAGAAAACTGAAGCACGGAGACATTAAATGATTTGTCTTAGTTCCCATAATGTTTACGTAATTTGACACCTAATTCTTACCTAATTTGACACCAGGAGATCTTTTTCCAGGGCCCAGCCTGTGATTTCACCTTTCATATTCATACGGCAGCTGTATGTCCAAAACAGAAAGGCCTTGCCTCGGAAAGTGTCAGGCTGATTTCAAACTCCAGACCTCAGGTGATCCGCCCGCCTTAGCCTCCCAAAGTGCTGGGATAACTAACAGGTGTGAGCCACCGTGCCTGGCCGTATTGTAATTCTTATAAATTAGCTGGGCATGGTGGCTCATGCCTGTAATCCCAGCATTTTGGGAGGCTGAGGTTCGTGGATTGTCTGAGGTCAGGAGTTCGAGACCAGCTTGGCCAACATAGTGAAATCCCGTCTCTACTAAAAATACAAAAAATTAGCTGGGTGTGGCGGCAGGCACCTGTAATCCCAACTACTAGGGAGGCTGAGGCAGGAGCATGCTTGAATTGGGGAGATGGAGGTTGCAGTGAGCCAAGATCGCACTACTGCACTCCAGCCTGGGCGACAGAGCAAGTCTCCATCTCAAACCAAACCAAACAAAAACAAAAACAACAACAATAACAACAACAACAAAACTAAGCTTGAATTTTAGTGCTCCTGCAAAGAAAAAAGGAGCTACTATCTAAAACCCAGAAAGTATATAGGGCAAGGAGAAGGAGGACATGATGTAGGATTGTTGCTACCAGACAGGAAAGGGAAAGAGCATGTTAGGCAACAGTGAGGGAAATCAAAGAAGAAGGCAAGGCGATTAATAGTAGGGGCGTGAAACAAAGCTAAAACTTGAAGGAGTAAGATAGAGACATCCCAGCTATGTTGAGACTAATGCTGAACACAGAGGTCTCCTGTCCCGCTTCCTGTTTTGGTCTCTGAAAGGAAGTGTCTTGCACAATGTCCCTTCCCTGCACCAGCACAAGGGACATGAGGAGGGAACCTACTGCCATCTAGAAGTTACTGAGCATTCTTAATGGGGGATGTGAAAAGTAACAAGTGACCCAGAAGGGCTGTAAGAAGATTCCTTTATGAGGGGTGACATTGCCCCCTAGAAGCCAAAGGGTAGAATACCCAAGCCGGGGTTCAGGTACGGAGTTCCACGGAGGCCCATAGCTGTTGTTGTTGTTGTTTTGTTTTGTTGTTTTTGAAACATAGTTTCGCTCTTGTTGCCCAGGCTGAAGTGCAATGGCATGATCTTGGCTCGCTGCAAACTCTGCCTCCCTGGTTCCAATGATTCTCCTGCCTCAGTCTCCCAAGTAGTTGGGATTACAGGCATGCACCACCACGCCCAGCTAATTTTGTACGTTTAGTGGAGACAGGGTTTCACCGTGTCAATCAGGCTGGTCTCAAACTCCTGACCTCAGGTGATGCACTCGCCTCAGCCTCCCAAAGTGCTGGGATTACAGGTGTGAGCCACCGCGCCCGGCCCCGTAGATGTTATACTCCAGCAAGAGCAAAGTGAGACTCGTTGGTTGGGGAGATTGAAAACATTGCTCATGGCCAATGTTGAGAGAAACAAGTTTACCAGAAGTGACTCCATCAGCTGATACCAGCTTATGAGAGACCAGGCATGGCAAGGGATAGTCCCGGCACGGCATGGATGACTCAAGGGTGCAGGAAACAGCACAAAATCAAGCCTAGACTTGAGAGTCAGTCATTAACACAGGACAAATAGTTTTTCTTTGTACTGAAATGCTATCTTGAGAAGAATAATTGTGTTTATACACTAAAATAATTTTTTTCAATTAAAAAGACAAACCTGAGCATTCAGACAAAAGAGACTGAATTGACCAAGAAGAAGCTAATTTAAAACAAAGACACTGTTTAATTTAATTGAGGGTTTAAAATACTTCTTGACCACCCAAAAGGGATCCACAAAGAAGTTTGGACCAGAAACATATATAACAGACTATTGTATGTGAAATGACGTGTGTATGTGTGTACATATGCATTTGGCACATCTTAATTTGCTGGGAGTTAAGTTGCTCCCTCTAAACATTCAATTAAATAAAGGAAGTTGAGACCAGTGCAGAGACTCACGTCTGTAATCACCTCGGAAGGCCGAGGCAGGTGAATCACTTGAAGTCAGGAGTTCAAGATCAGCCTGAGCAACATGGTGAAACCCCATCTCTACAAAACATACGAAACATTAGCCAGGCGTACTGCACCTACCTGTAGTCCTAACTACTCAGGAGGCTGAGGTGGGAGGATCACCTGAGTCCAAGAGGTCAAGGCTGAAGTGAACTGTGATCACACTACTGTACTCCAGCCTGGGCAACAGAGCAAGACCCTGTCTCAAAAACAAAAAAATAAAAAAAAATAAAAGAAATACAGTTGAGCTTCTTGAACTACTTATACATGAGGTTTTAATTTATAAAAGCGTTCAGTTTGAGAAACATTTCTTGTTGTTCTATTGAAGCAAATCTAATTGAGAAAAAAAAAAACAAAACAAAACCAGAGTCAGTGTCCAGTAATGGCTCTGTGATATGCACCCCTCTGAATGTGACGACCACATGCTCTGCTTTGCCTTTTACCTGACTGCCAGCACCCTGCGGAGCAGCACCAAAGGTAAATTTCAATTCTTGATGGTTTTCTAACTTTTAACATTTACTAAATGCATTTTCCACCAGAACCTTCAGAGTTGCCCAGCAATTTCATTTGGGATTTATCACTAAATGTCTTTGAGCTCACACATGATATTAAAAGTGTGCAACTGCAATAAGGATTACATTATTTTAATCCTGTAACTAGTGCTTACGGTTTGCTGCTTCATTTCAAGTTATTGTACTTGCTGGAGAATTATACATATAACAATACAAAAATATTTCAAATATGAATGGGTTATACATGTGTTTTAAGCATATAAAAAGGTGATTTTCAATGTCATAGTGAGAGATATTATACTTCATATAGTTTATAAAATGTGGAGATAACTAATACAATGTAAAGTGATAAGTGAAACATAGATTAAATTCACACAGTGCTAGGTTTTTGAAAACATTTCATTTTAACTCAACTTGAGTCAAAAATATAACATGGTTGCATGAAAAAAAGAAATCTAATGCAGGAAACATCTTATCCCCTGATACTTTAGTAGTCAATTGCTGAATTACAGTCTCATACTTTGGGAAACACTAAGATACAAAATTAAATTATTAACCAACTGAAACACGAATGAAGGAAAGTTTTAGAAAGGCAACTGGAGATTATGTATATGTTAAAACTCTATTTATTATGTTTGAAAAAAGTAGAAATAAGAAATGCATAGATTTTAGACTTGGTGTATATATCAGTAGTATGAACTGTGAAGGATGAGGGTCTCAAATTCTGTTTTGACTCTCTGGGTGAGACTAGATTCACAATGTAAAAGGTAGAACAAATGTTAGTGAGAGGAAACCTCAAGTAGATGAAGGCATTGTAATGTAGTATCCAGATACTCCAAATGAATATATGTATTTTTTATCAATTAGTTAAAAATTAAATCTCTGAATTATTTTTGTAATCTTTGAGAAACTATGGCCACTGGAGGAAGAAGAGGGAGAATGTGAACTCCATAAACTATAAACAGGTAAGCTATATATCAAATCTCAAAATAGATTATTAAAATAATTGTAAATAAGGAGTTAGAAAAAGAATGTTGATTTGTTAGATAATTTTCTTTATGTTCCTTAGAGGAAAGTCCATCAACAGAATGTGATAAACATGACATAAATACTTTGTTGCAAAAATTCTGTAAAGATCTACTATGGTATCATTATAAACAAAGAAGAGGGGTAAGTTCTCAGCTAATGGAACGACGATTCTTAAACTATGTGGAATAATTGACTGCTCTCAATCTAAAGTGATATTTGCACTGAAAAGCTGAAGCCATTTTTTGTCGCTGTCTGATGGGCACATTTGTGTGTTGCTGATTTTTATTTTTCGAATGAAAAGAAGTTAAGATCTTTTGACAAATATATTGGATGAAATAATTTTTTTTTGAGACAGGGTATTGCTCCAAACATCACAATTTCGCCTAGCCTACCTTACACATGTTCAGAATACTTACATTAGCCTACAGTTCAGCAAAGTTCTCTAATACAAAGCCTATGTTATGATAGTGTTGAATATCTCATGTAATTTATTAAATACTGTGCTGAAAGTGAAAGATGAAATGGTCATATGGGAGCTCAAAGCACGGTTTCTACTGAATGTGTATTGCTTTCCCACTCATAAGTCAAACCATTGTTAAGTCGGGGAACATCTGTAATTAGTTTTTAATTGATCAGTAACTATGTGCTGATCACTATTCTAACTCATAGATATAATAAACATATATATGTGCTAAGTATATACATGTGCTAAACACTATTCTAACTCATATATATACATATATATGTATTATTATTATTTTTTGAGACAGAGTCTCGCTCTGTCTCTCAGGCTGGAGTGTAATGGTGCAATCTCCACTCACTGCGACCTCCACCTCCCTGGTTCAAGCGATTCTCTTGTTTCAGCCTTCACTCACTGCAACCTCCACCTCCCAGGTTCAAGTGATTCTCCTGCCTCAGCCTCCTGAGTAGCTGGAATTACAGGCATATACCACCATGCCCAACTAATTTTTGTTCTTTTACCAGAGACAGGGTTTCACCATGTTGGCCAGGCTGGTCTTGAACTCCTGACCTCAAGTGATTCTCCCTCCTCAGCCTCCCAAAGTGCTAGGATTACAGGCGAGAGTCACCACACTGGGTGGATGATAGAATTTTAAAGAAGCAATTTAGAAGGTGTTTAGTCAAATTTCTTTCAATTGTACATTTTAGAAACTCAGTATACAAAAACTTAAATAAGAAATGAAATTTATTGGCTTATGTAAATTGGAAGATACATAAGGTTGGCTCATGGGGTTTGAATTATATTATTGGGGTTCTATGTTTCTCTCCATCTTTTAGCTTTGCTTTTTCTCTGACAGGCTTAGAGTGACAGACTGCCACTGACTATCTTAGTCTTGTATTTACTTTACCATCCATGGTACCAGAGAAGGAAGAGTGTTTCTCTCCATGGTCCCAGCAAAAATCCTGTGGAAGGTGTTGATTGACCTGATTTGGGCCATGTCCTACAATCATGGAGGCCAGAGCCATTGGATATTTCAATTGGCCAGGCTGAGAGCTAGAGAACATCTTTGTAGTGAACAATGAAGAGAGTAAGAAAGAAATCAGATCGTAACTAAACCACATGGCATGTTTACACACAAGAAAGGAGGACTTGGTTGACAGGTGCATGGAGGAGAGCAAGTGAAAAGGCAGATTGAAAACCATAGATGCCTGTCTGTGCTTCGCCATCTACTCTGTTAGTAAGGTTCAATGTGAAGCCCTGTGCTAGGATCCAAAATTAAAGTTAAAACAAGAAAATGAAAGAAATATGGCTTTACAGTGAAACACACACAAAAGAAGAAGAAAAGTTTAGCGACCGTAAACTGGATGTATGAAGGTTGCAGTATGTCGTAGCTAGGAAAAAACAAACAAGCCAACAGGAACAACAGCCCGCAATGCCTACGTTAAAGAAGAAAATATTTAGATGCAGGACACTGTGGGGGAAGCACGGAACTCTTATTTTTCAGCTCACCACAAACAGTAGATGTGGTGGCAGGATCTCCAGGAAAGAGTTAAAATTCAGACAGAACTTACTATTCAGGGAAGAATAGCCAAGATGGCAAAAAGACTGGACACGAAGTCCTAAGAGCGAACGATGGGTGGGTGGCTGAGTAGCCGATTGAGGCTGGAGACCACGGCTTTTGGGTTCTGTGAAGGAAGAATCTGGTACAACTGATCCAAGGTTGGGAATTTTCACCCCGAGTGCTGTGGAAGGACAAGGGGGCAAGAGAATTGAAGGACCCACAGAAGAAAGGTGGGAGTGCTTCTCCCTGGGGTTCATCTGTGGAGGAACTGAAGCCAGGAGGGGAGGACAGGGAGGAAATGAGACAAGGGACTGATGAATGAAGTCCACAGTTCTGGAGTCCTGGGAGGAAGACAGTGGGAGGTAGAGGAACAGGCAGGGCAAACCAGAGATTTTTGTGTTTCAGCTGAATATTCCAAATGTGTAATAATTTTAAGAGTGGCACCAAGGCCAAGAATGCAGTCACGGAAGTGGATTTCTGAAACACAGTCAAGCGAAGACCAAGTTTGTTGGATTCTAATCAAGGAACTTGGATAGAAGGTCTTAACTGGGTGAACTTCCTCTTTGGTGTTAAAATCACAAGACAATGACTGGATTTAGGATGGAAAAACATGACTCAGAAGCTGAAGTCCACAGTGACTTGAGGGCATGTCCAAGAGTTTGGTCGTTGACAATGCAAAGAAAAAGTACATGAGGGTGTAACCTGCGAGCAGCACCTCAAAGGAGAAAGATGAATATGAAGTTCTAACTAGTACTTGAGCAACTGAATTTCTTTTTTATACACTGATAGACTTTTAAAACTTTATTTTCATTTAATATGAACATCATGTAGGATATACATAAAAATTAAAACTAAGAGACACATTGGCTTTGTAAATCTATGTTTTTACATAATGGTTTTGTTAGATTTATTCTTCCATCAGTGAAAACATTTCTTAAACACGAATTCCATTGCCATTTAAACAATTTGTAAGCAAAGTCCGGGTCCGATTACTTTTTGGATATATTTAATGTTTGTCTCCTGAAGTTTGTCTTGGTATACTTTAAGATGTTGATTTGTCTTTCCATGTCTTAAATGCATGATTATATGTATTTTGTTCATTTTTCAATAAGAGATAAAGTCCATCTAGGAAATAAATAAATTTTATAAAAAATTTTTAAAAAGTGAGACAATAGTCATAAGTAGCAAAGGGGTAAGTTTCCCAGAGCCACAAATTTCATGACTTAAAACAATGTCAATTTACTCTCTTACAGTTCTGGAATCCAGAAATTTGAAATGAGTCTTATGGAGTTGAAATCAAGCCCACACCAGAGCTGGGCTTCATCTGGATGCCCTACGAAAGACTCTTTTGCTCACCTCTTCCAATTCCTGGTGATGCTGGCGTTTCTTGCATTGTAGACTTGTCATCCCAAGGTCTTCCTCCTTGGCCCCATTGCCTTCTCCTCTCCTGTGTGGGCATCAACAACTCTCCCTTTCCCTCTCTTTTTTTTTTTTTTTTTTTTTTTTTTGAGACAGATCCCGCTCTGCCACCCAGGCTGGAGAGCAGTGGTGCGATCTCGGCTCACTGCAAGCTCCGCCTCCCGGGTTCACGCCATTCTCCTGCCTCAGCCTCCCGAGTAGCTGGAACTACAGGCGCCCGCCACCAGGCCCGGCTAATTTTTTGTATTTTTAGTAGAGACGGGGTTTCACCGTGTTAGCCAGGATGGTCTCGATCTCCTGACCTTGTGATCCGCCTGCCTCAGCCTCCCAAAGTGCTGGGATTACAGGCTTGAGACACCGCGCCCGACCCCCTTTCCCTCTGTCTTAAAAGGATATGAAAGTGACTGCATTTAGGACCTACCTGGATAATTCAGAATAATCTCCCCATCTCAAGACCCTTAACATAATCACACCTGCAAAGAACTTCTGTTTTCTTTAATCATATGAGTTAACATGTACACATTTCAGAGATGAGAACATGGATATCTCTAGGGCACCATTTTTTCAGCCCGTTGGAAATGGTAGATGTGGAAGAAGAGGAGCTAAAATTCAATCAGACCAGGGGTCTGCAATCTGTAGCCTGCAAGTCACTGTCTGTTTTTGTAAATAAAGTTGTATTGGAGCAAGCCTTTTTTTTTTTTTTTTTTTTTTTTTTTTTGCATATTGTTTATGGCTGCTTTCCTGCCACCTGGAAGAGTTGAGTGGTTGTAACAGTAACCATATGGTCCTCAAAGCTGAAAATGTTTACTATCTGGCCCTTTGCAGAAAAAGTTTGGCCATCCCTGGGTTAGATCAAGAACGTGGCAAATTGTACTAGACAGATTATGAAGTTTTAATTTAAAGTTGAGCAGCAGACCGGTGAGGGCGAGAACTTCAGTGAATGAGAAACCCACAAAATACCATTAGATTTTACAGTTAGACTTTGGTAGTTTTGGGTAGACATATTTTATTGAAATGGTGAAAGTAGAAAATAGATATTAAGAAGAAAATTCTAAGGAAATGGATATTAGCAAAATATTTTGCAATTTGCTTAAGATTTTTAGTTTTATTATACCTTTTATATATATACAACTATGTATTTACCAACTACATATGAGTTGATAAAATGCATATGCTTGGAAATATTTTTCAATAAGTTTGTGTACGGAGTTGAAGGAAAAGCTAGAATGGAAGTATAACAGCATCACAGGGTAAAAATAAAGCCAAAGGTGAGGGAAAATAATACTATTAGTGCTTTATGATTTCTATTGAGAAAATCAATGTTCTATGAATGCATAGCTCATTCCAGAATAATCAATACAAACTATGTCTAACATATGTGCACTTTTGGTTTCTGGGCCAGTAAAGAGATGCAATTGTTGTGTGTGTGTGTGTGTGTGTGTGTGTGTGTGTGTGTGTGTGATGTGGCTCAATTCTGTCTGGCAAGGCTTGGGCATGTCTGTAGACAAGGTGTGGAGGGAGAGGGGCTGAAGGAACAAGGCACGGAAGCAGGCCGTGAGTGAGATGCCATCTCAATGAGAATGCAGGGGGTGGGAGTGGAAGGCTCACGGAGCTCCAGGTAGGAAGAGTCACCCGATAGGAAAGAGGAAGCCTATTTCTCTCCAGGGGCCGGGGAGGAGGAAATGCATGGAGGCACCAGGAAACACTGGTGTGCAGGGGAGAACAGAAAGGGGTTCTGAAGCTACAACAAATGGCATGTGTCTAATTCACAGATGTTAGAAACATGGGGTCTATAAATGGTCCTGAGAAAACTGAGACCCTAGAGGATTTAGTGAGAAATTTTATCAGAAACCCGAAGAGTAGGGTCATCTGCTGGTGGGAGAAAGTCAGGGTGAGGCTGAGGAACTGGCTGTGGAAAATATGTGTAACAGCTGTGGGGGAGGCACACAGGAATTTAACTGGGGGCGACGAAGGCTGTGAGCAGACTGGGGGAAGTGGTGTGAGCACGTGTGTGTGTGTTACAGAGAGAGAGAAAGACAGAGACAGAGCTTCTCTGACGGTGCTCTGCAATATTTGAGTAGGAGCTGTTGGAGTGTGTCGAAGAGGTCATCCTTCAGCACAGGCTTACTACAACAGGTTCGGCCACAGTTGAAGGGCAACAGGGATTTTCACAGATAGGCAATGACTGCTTCCATGTGAGCCAAGTACAAAGGGCAGGTGCCTGAGAAAACAGGAAGCTGTCTGGAAAGGAATCATATCACTCCTTCTTATATCCTCAGTGACTGGAATATTTTCTGGCTGAATAATAAAAAATGACTTTTTTTTTTTTGACAGCTGACAACATTCATCATCACATACTCCCCAGGTGGTGTGACTATTAGCACCTACACTCCTCCCTTACCACGAACCCATAAGAAAGCTGGGTGCAGGGATGGTGAAGGATTTGCCAGAAGAGACAGCTAGTAAGGATTCAGTCCTGGGTCCATGTGACCCTGAATTTATTCCCTGCTGTGAAACTTCCTCTGATAAACAAGCAGAGGCCACATGCAACCGTGGCGGGAGGAGGATGAATGAAGTCGGCCTTGGTTCCATATGATTCCTTGAAGCCTGGAGTTCACAACATTTGTGCAAAGCAGTGCCATTAATATAAGTCTTTCCACATTTTACCGCCTGTTGTAGAGTCTGCTTGTCCTTCTGACAAAGGCAAAACTTTCTGGCAAGCAGAAGCTCCAAGGTGCTACCTCAGGGCTGTCCTGTGGGGATGGGGCTTAGGACAAAGGCAGAACTGGAGAACACAGGCAGAGGAAAGAATTAGGAAACCCAAAACAGTTCAGACAAAGACTCAGTGCACAGTGGGCTGGGCAGAAACGCGAGACACTCACAGATGCTGAGGAAGGGGGTCTGGGACCAGAGAAACCAGCCAATGTTGGGGTGTGGTGTGAACAAGAGGCATATCAAAAATCCCAAAGGCCCTGATCCCCAGAACCAGGCCTTTTTTATGGGGCTTCGTTTTATCATGGGAGTGGAAGAGGGGCTATGAAGTTGACAAAGTCAATTTGGACAATACTAACTGTAATTTATCTTATGTGCGGTGTCCCCAGTTGTCTGCCTGTGCTGTAATCCACTCTTCCTGTGGGTCATTTATAACTCATGACTATTTCTCCTACTGTAACCCACACCCGTGTCTGAATGGTGGTCTCATGCCACCCATCTCTTCTCCCCGCTGTGCTTTGCTCTCAAAGCTTGTTATCTATTGTTTTGACAAAAATGCTCCACGGTTGCATGATAATTTCCCTTTGTGATGAAGTGCAATTGATTGGTGACAGTGATTGTTCATGCTCCTCAGGGCTCGATTAGGAAAGGCCCATAGCTTTTGCAGCAAGTTGAGTTTTCCAGATGTGTAATTTCCTCCCAAATAGGACCTTTCCCAGTTGGTCCAAAACATCGATATCACACAGCTCAGGCTGAGCAACGCAGCCTTCCCCAGCCTCTCGCCTTCAGTTCTGACAATAAATACGTGGCACAGTAGCCCTAGGGTCCTGCGCCTCTGTCCACTGCACCTCTCACCCCAACTTTGGCTGGTCCCCACTTTTAGAATTAGTCCACTTTTGATCCAGGAGAATCTGGAGACGATTCAGTAAAGCCGTTTTATTTTTTGTGGATTCCACTTATGCATGCTGTTCCTGTTCCCTATGGCCATTGAAAATTGCAAGCCTGCTACACTTCGAAGGAAAAGGTGGTGGAACAAACCAATTAGTATCCCCCTCATAATCACTCACCTATGAGCAGGCTGCTGACTGTCTGAAGTGTACGACAAGCACAGACTTCAGAGTCCCGAGCTGGAGAAGTGGTATCCAAATCACAAATCAATCCACTGAGAGGCTTTTCAAGCGAATAAAAAAGGCAATCAGCACCCGGACGCCAGGGTTGTTTTCTTCTTCATGTCTGCCTGTTCCCCCTTTCAGGTGTACCCCAGTGTTTCTACAAACAAAAATAATAAGGACACTCAGGGCCTTCAAACAAAGCAAAATGCGATCCCTTTGTGACTGGTGCATCAATAAATGAATGGTGCTCCCTAGACCCTGGAAGAGAGATATCAGATGTGCTTGGGGATCTTAATACCATTATTGGGGACTAGACCAGTTGAGGAATGTGCTTTTCCTGTAACACCTGGAGCAACAAAAGCCAAGAGAGAGCAGGAGAAAAAAAAAATGTTTTTTTTTTAGGTCTGCTTTGAAATTCATTTTTCCTCCTTAGTAGGGACCTGCCAATCAAACTCCTGAAGTAAGAAAAAGGTCATTCTTACAAAAAAACAACCAAGGGAAGACTTTCCCTTACCTTTGGCATATACAAACACTGGGAGGGAAAATAATACTATTGGTGCTTTATGATTTCTATTGAGAAAATCAATGTTCTATGAATGCATAGCTCATTCCAGAATAATCAGTACAAACCATGTCTAACATATGTGCACTTTTGGTTTCTGGGTGGGTAAAGAGATGCAATTTTGTTTTTAACTGAAATTTTACTGAAACTCTGCTCTGAAAAGTTCTTTTTTCAGACATAGCGGGAGAAAGGGCTTCATTCCATTCCTTTTGTCTATAAGGAAAAACTCTTATTTCCTTTCCTTAGTCCCTTGTCCCTAATCCTTCTTCTCTCCCTTTCCTTTTTATAAGGAAGTTATAGAATTTTATAAAAATGCTGTATGTTTTAGAAAATCATGAAATATTAAAGTTGGAAGTGATTTTTAGACACCACCAAGCCAAGCTCCCTCCTTTTATAGACAAGAAAATTGAGGCTCAGATATGTTGAAACTTATCCAAATTCTACACCTAGTTAGCAGCAAAGCCAGAAACAAAATACAGGTCTCTTCCCTTCCAGCGTAGTGCTCTATCTCCTAGGCTAGGGATTTCCAAAATTGCCTGATTATCCAAATTACTCTGGGCCCTTGTGAATGATACAAATCCCAGGTCTTCTCTGGAGATCCTGTGTCCATCGTGATCATCTTTCCAGGTGATTCTCAGGGCCAAGCATTATTTGGGAAACACTTCATGAAAACATGTTGCTCTACCTTTTTCTCTCAAAGGGGGATTCTCTTTCACCATCTGTAGTGGCTGCTGCCTTGGACAGAAAGGCAGGGGGTGGAGGTGGGAAGAGCCAGGCTTGTTCTGACTTCTGGCAGCCTCCTCCAGGGCAGTGAAGCAGGAAATGGAGAGTAACTTTCATGCGTGACCACGGCAGACCTCAGCCACTTTTACCTGGTCCAAATTCCCAAACTCTTATTGTCCCTTTAGGTGGAACTCATATGTTGCCTATTATTGGGTTAGTTTTCCATTCATATTTGCATTTCTTGGCCACTTTAATAAATTGTAAGATTACTAAGAAGAGAAAGAATGTCTAGCTCATCCTTACTTACCTCTGAGTATGTAACGATACACCTTGTTAATTATTTGAATTAAGCTCCATTTTTACCTCCAATTTATAAGACAGAAGACAGGACAGTACATGCCTCTTCTCCTGGCATGATCACCCAAAAGCAATTAGGAGGATTTTTTTTAAAAATGCACATTCAATTCCTATAGAAAGTAGTAATACCTGGAAAATCAATAATACCTGAGAAAAGACTGCCAAATACAGTGAAGGTCAAATAGGAGTGTTGGAAGATATATATAGGGAATGCCTGTAGCTGCAAATTTCAGACTCAGACAGGAGAACACTATTCTTTCAAAGTAACCCTCACATCACACACTCTCATTTATAGCCACGGGAAAGGGCTGATGCTGATGGCAGGAGTTGTTTCAGTTCTGGTTGGCTATAAAGAAGAGCGAGGCAGGGCCGTGTGCGGTGGCTCACGCCTGTAATACCAGCACTTTGGGAGGCTGAGGCAGACGGATCATTTGAGTTCAGGAGTTCAAGACCAGCTTGGCGAACATGGTGAAACCCTGTCTCTCCTAAAAATACAAAAATTAGCCGAGCATGGTGGTACACTCCTGTACTCCCAGCTACTCAGGAGGCCGAGGCAAGAGAATGGCTTGAACCCAGGAGGTGGAGGTTGCATGAGCCAAGATCTTGCCAGTGCTCTCCAGCCTGGGCAACAGCGAAAGACTCCATCTCAAAAGAGAAAAACAAGAAATGAGGAGCAAGGCAGAAGGCTGAGTGGGGAGTTGGAGATGCGTGCCAGGGGAGAAGAGACTCTCTGTATTGTGGGCAGCCCTTTAGCTGCTGCCTCTGACAAATGAGAACATGTAGAGGCTAATAACTAAATTATACATACAATTCTCTCTTGTAAGGAGAATTTCTCCTAGCCTGAACTCACCTGGTTCAAAAACGAAAAATGAGGAGGAGGAGGAGGAAAAGGGGAGAAGGAGGAGGTACTGCTCTATACAATTAAAAGAAAAAAGAATGAAGCAAACGAACACCCACTGGAAAACAATACAAGCGAATTAAAAGAAAAATAAAAGAATGACTATATACAGCCACACACACATTAAGAAATCTTACCATGACACTGCTTCTATTTATAAAAAAGGTCCACATAATTAATAAAAAAAAAGTACAGGGAAATGTGTCAGGAAAACAGGGAAAGCTGAAACCTAAGCTAGCAGAGATCAGGAAATAAGTGAAAAATTTAAAACACTGTCTCAGAAATGAAGGCCACATTAGAGGTAGCAAAATAGAGAATAGACACTTACACATACCTAATAAAGGCCATGGAAAATACTATTTAAAAAGTAATAAAAATGAAATGAACAAAGAACTGAAAAGGACAACAGAGGAAATAATAGGTAATGATAGATAATGAAAGACTGATAAAGAAAATCCAACACATAAATAATTGGTACCCTTGTCCCAAAAGAACAGGCTCCATAAACTTTCTATAATTTGTCTAAGAAGTGATGTACTATGTCTTAGAAGCAAAAAGACAAAGAACTGTCATCAATAGGACATACCCTGATAACAATACTGGATTTCAAATATCAACAAAGGAAGGAGATTGAATGCAAAATAAAAATTTTTAATTTCAAAATGTGAGAATCACATTATTATTGTAAGATCAATGAAAAACTATATTTGGGTCTGCATTGTCACAAAGACAGTAAACTTCCAATGTTTCAGAATTTGCCATATCCTGAACCAAGAAAATATTAAAGAATTATGAGGTGGCTACTTCCTAGGCCTTTACTCTATAGATGATAAAAATACAAGCTCGCTCCAGTGGAAAACTGGAGCTGGGACAAGTGCTAGAGCCAACAGTTGTTAGTCATGTTATGTTCAAATATCTGAAATCCTAAGGTGCCTCACTAGTGGACTTACTCAGAGAAAGCAATGTTTTGTACCCATAATGTGAAAAAAATGTATTTTGAAAAGGACAAAATAAAAAAACCCACCCACTTAAAATTTTAAAGGTGTTTCTTAAACAGCTATCGATAACAGAAGTTGTCACACTGTATGGGCTCTTGAAAATAGTGATAAATGGCCGGGCACGGTGGCTCAAGCCTGTAATCCCAGCACTTTGGGAGGCCGAGACGGGCGGATCATGAGGTCAGGAGATCGAGACCATCCTGGCTAACACGGTGAAACCCCGTCTCTACTAAAAAATACAAAAAACTAGCCGGGCGCGGTGGCGGGCGCCTGTAGTCCCAGCTACTCGAGAGGCTGAGGCAGGAGAATGGCGTGAACCCGGGAGGCGGAGCTTGCAGTGAGCTGAGATCCGGCCATTGCACTCCAGCCTGGGCGGCAGAGCGAGACTCCGTCTCAAAAAAAAAAAAAAAAAGGAGACATGGTATTGCTAAAATGGTTTTCAGGAAAAAAGTCCTGCCTTCGGTATTTTCTTCTTTCTTTGCCACAAAGAAAGAATAAAAATAAATGAGGTAAGAACTGAACTCAAGAAGTTAGAAAAGGAGGGAAAAGGCCAAAGAAAAGGATTTCTAAAGATAAAAATTCAGTTAAACTTGTGTTTTATATTAGCGCCTTTATTTCTGCCTCTCCTCTGAATGTCACTACATTTATAATGAAATTCACACACATGCATATGTGCATGTGCACGTGCACACCTACACACCCACACACACACACACACACACACACACCCTAAACAAGCAAAAAGAACCAAAGCGGAGGCAACAGAAATTAAGAGATGCAACCACAAATGCTGCAGCCAGACTGAGTGGTGAATGACGTTTCAGCCTGGAAGAAAGCTGCAACCTCACCCAGCAGGGACAAAGCCGGCACTCACTTTTCACCATAGTTCCTTTTGTACTATTTAGATATTGCTCCATGTGCATGTATTATTTTTAAAAAATAAACAGTTAAAAAAAGTGCTTCCTGCCTACATTTAATATTATAGGTTATGATTCTATGTCTTGAAAATTAAACCCCACATCAGGAAGAAAGGAACACTAGAGGAATGAGATTGTGGCTTTTAGCTCATTTCGGTCTCCTTCTTTTCCTAAATGTCTCAATCCTTTCTCAGGAGACAAAACAGATCCCCTGGAGGGTAATAGTTCTGAGGTCCCAAATCTATCCCTGAAAGAGCAAGAGACAATTCTGGAGTGAAACTCAGCTACAGTCCTTACAAACTATGTGATCCCAAGCAACACACTTAGTCTTGATTTTTTTCATCTATAAAACTGGGGAAAAAGCCACTTTACAAGTAGTTATAGGAGCTAAGTGAGTCAATGAACATAAAGAATCTGGCACAGTAAGAGCACTTAACTAACAGCTGCTTCTTTCTCACTCCCTAAACTCCTCTCCTTCATTCTAAGCAAATCTCCCCACCTGTTGACACCGCCAGATCACCAGAAGTGGTGAGGCCAGCTTTCATAAATCTGTGAGGCTGATCCATACCCCAAAAGAATAAAATGTAAGAAGCTGAGATCAGCAATATGAGAATGAATTTTTCCATATCCTGGTTCCACTTATTACATTATTAGAAACAAAAAAGTGAAGAAAAAATAAAGTATAAATTTTAAATAGATGTGTTACCTGAGGTCAGTCTGAGCTAGGGAATATAACTCAGGAATATGGGTTAAAGCAACATCATCTGTAGGGCCAACACCAAGACTGCTGGGTTCCCAGCTCCTGGAATGTTGGTGTCCCCAGGACTCTGCACACAGCCCTCTTATCTTAAGCTACATACGAATGCACACAGGTCCTGTTTCAATCACCTATTTGCTGATGACTTTTAAAGCTTCATCTCCACCCAGATGTCTCTTCTAAGTTCCAGGCCAATACACAATGTTGCCTTCCAGTCGTCGCCAACTTGACCCATCAAACTTGACATGCCCCACACTGAACTCATGACTGCCCCATGTTGGCCCTAGGCAGGTAAGCCTGCTCCTTCTCTGTCCCTTGTCTCACCACACAGAATAGCCAATGACGAAAGGGCCGAGCCAATGACCAAAGGGCTAGATTCTGCCTTTTCCTATAACCGTCACAAGAGGCAGACACCTGTCCATTCTATTTCACAAATACACTGAAAGTCTGACACCTCCTGTCCTTCCTAATAGCCACTTTTCCAGTTCAAATCATCTCATTTCCTTCCAGGAGTTATATAACATTAGTTTCCTAACAGTATCATCGTGGGGCCCCACCCAAGTCACCATTCATACCAACACCACATCGATCCTTCTGGAACTCAGAAAAAGTCAACTCACTCTTGAACTAACCTATTTTCCATGCCTCCTTATCACTTATAAACTAAAATCTAAAATTCATTGTACAGCACACAAACTCCTGCTCACTTTTAGCCTTGCATCCCATGACCTAGCCACTATATTTGTTAGTTTGTCAAATGCCACAAGCAATTGATAATTACAAAATCAACAAGTTGTTTATTTGCTTTAGTCTTTACATCTGCCATTCTTCCCTCTTAAAAAGTGCTTTTTTCTCTTACCTTTCCAGAGAAATACTAAAACCCAATTTCTGGATGCCTCCATGGTGAGACCTTCCCTCAAATGTCCTACTTAACAAACACACAGGCACTTCTTCTCTCTACAGAACTTGCTATAAAAGGGCTTGCCACGTGATTACAACTGGTACAACTCATGTCATTTTCTCTCATGATGAGCCGTTTAAGAGAAGGAATTTGTATTCGCTAATACCCAGTTCCATGATTAGCACATTGTTGGAACCTAATGGAAGTTCCCTGAATGAGGAAAGATTCTTCTTTGCGTTCTCAAAAGCTCTCAGAACCTTTCCATATGCCCCCAGCTAACTGGTACTGTCCTTTCCTTCAAAATGCCATGACATCTCTAAATTTGCTACCAATATTTACTGCTGTTAAGGGCATGAATACGGGACATCAAAACTGGTATATCAAGATTAATTTGGACACAGTTGAATTTGCCACCTTTCAACCAATGAAGCTTCCAGCCCTGCCATTGTGCGTGTGTGTGTGTGTGTGTGTGTGTGTGTGTGTGCACGTAGCATTCACAAACAATGGAGAGGCTTAACATCTTGGGATTTATCAGATTCATCCATCCTGTTTGATACCTTCCCCAACATTTATTATTGGACAATATTTCTTACATTCTCTGTTTTTTCTATTTCCAGTGCCACTCCTATTTGCTCCTTTATTTCAAAAGCTTTCAAAGTGATCTTTTTGCCTAAAGTCTATTATGCGACTGATCCAGGAAAAATATACTGAAAGTTTGCTTTCATCGAGTCATTCCTTAATTCTCAACTTAAACATTTCTGTGTTCCTGCAATTAGGTTTACATTCCTCATCTGACATTAAAAATCCTGGGAACTATATAGCTTGGCTTCAGATTTATAAACCCAACATTGTCCAACATAAACCCTCTGTGAAACCTTTCTATTTTTGAATTAGTCTTATACTTTCCAACGAGAACCATATTCCTATCTGTGCTCATGCTGTTTCTCACCAAAATACCTCACTGCTGCTTTTTTTTTTTTTTTTTCCTCCACACAAATCCTACTTATTCTTCAAGGACGAACACAAATTCTATATTCCCCATAAGGTGTCCCTGAGTATTCCAGATCACATTGAGCCTGCTCTTCGCTGAATTTCTTTATCACACTTTAGCACATACACTGTATTTCATCACTTCCTATGTATGGTTCTTGTATTAGTTTGTTTTCATGCTGCTGATAAAGATATACCCAAGACTGGACACTTACAAAAGAAAGAGGTTTAATGGACTTACAGCTCCATGTGGCTGGGGAGTCCTCACAGTCATGGTGGAAGGTGAAAGGCACATCTCACGTGGCGGCAGGCAAGAGAAGAGGGCTTATGCAGGGAAACTCCCCTTTTCGAAACCATCAGATATCGTGAGACTTACCTGCTATCACAAGAACAGCATGGAAAAGATCTGCCCCCATGATTCAGTCATTACCTACCAGGTCCCTCCCACAACATGTGGGAATTCAAGATGAGATTTGGGTGGGGACACAGCCAAACCATATCATTTCTGGTGTGCATCTTAGGGCTCACTGAGAGAGAGAGAGAGAGAGAGAGAGAGTGTCTGTGTGTGTGTCTGTGTGTGTGTGGTAATAAATTGATCAGGAAAAAAAAATCAACTGGAGCTCTGTTTCCTTCTCTGACTCTAGCATGCTCCCTTTAAATCTAAAAATCTGAATCTTTACCACATGAGTAGGAGCCCCAGGAGTAATTAATTCTCAGCTTGTTGGGTAATTGATCCTCAGGAAGTGGCTTAGCTAATGTACATTTCGAAAATTTCGTTGAAATGGGTATCGTGCATACACAGAAAGTTTTGTGCAGACTTAGCTTCCTATTCTTTGACATTTTCTTTGACATCTTTGGGGAATGATTGGGGCCCCCACCTTCACCTTCAACACACATAAATTATTTTATGTTGAGAGATGTTTCATTGGAAGAAAATTGTTCAAGGGACAAGGCACGCACTTGAAATTTTTACATTTAATCATGAAAATGGACACAGATCCCTTCATGGTTATCCCGTAGCCATAGTGTTTCAGTTTAGATGGGAAAGATTTCCAGGTCCAGGAAGAGGTTCAGTTCAGAGGGGTGGGGAGAGGTGAGGATGTGTAAGTCTGACTTTCATGAGAAATGAAGACAAGCTCACAAGCAAAATGGACACGGGTGATAACAGTTGCATGATACATCAGAAAGAGATGGCCTTAGCACCATGTCTTGGCACTACCCAGCATACCCACTGGAAACCCTGCCTCGCATAAGCCTCTACACATAGCTCTGTCAGCTCGCCAGGTACATCCACTCATTCCCAGACTTCTGGGATGCTTTCTTTGGGCAATTTCTGACCACAATTGCCTAATTTCCAAGGGTATTCCTGATGGTAAATACAGCCTGGATCCTTAGGTATTAACTCAATTCTTCTAGTTCTAGAACTCTTATCTACTTGACATTATCAGGAATATTAATGGGTACACATACAATTCAGCAAATAACTAGTTTTTTTTTTTTTTTTTTTTTGAGAGGGAGTCTTGCTCTGTCGCCCAGGCTGGAGTGCAGTGGCGCTATCTTGGCTCACTGCAAGCTCTGCCTCCCGGGTTCAAGCCATTCTCCTGCCTCAGCCTCCTGAGTAGCTGGGACTACAGGTGCCTGCCACCACGCCTGGCTAATTTTTTTTTTTTTTTTGTATTTTTAGTAGAGACGGGGTTTCACCGTGGTCTCCATCTACTGACCTTGTGATCCACCCGCCTCAGCCTCCCAAAGTGCTGGAATTACAGGCGTGAGCCACCGTGCCTGGCCAGTAAATACTAGTTTCTGCATGTCTAGATATTAATGCTAAGATAAAAAGCTAAATAATTTGTATTTCAACTTTCGTTGAATATTCTGTAATTCTCATTCTTGAGTCATATGGTTTTTATCTATTTTTAAGTGACATGGAAAAGAAAAAATATATATAGCACAGTGCTCAGGAGTTCAAGCTGCAGGTTAAAACCTGGGATGCTCCAGTTACCTAGCTCCGTGACCTTGGGTGAATTATTTAGTGACTCTGTGCTTTTGTACTTCCCCTGTGAAATAGGGCGGATATTGGTGCTTGCCTATGAAGGCTGTGTCAGGATGATTAAGGAAGATAACACATGTGAGATGGTACCTAGAACAGTACTGGTTAAGTATCATTATCATATTCTTATTATAGATCTGCTAAACACCTTCCAATTCACCTTGGAGTTCAAGGTCTCATAAGTACAAGGAATATTATACTTAGGAAATAATTCTTTTAACCACCTTGAATAACTCACTGACAATTTTTGCCTTCTATTATCTTTCTTGTTTAATATCTGAATTACTGGGAGAAGCAGGGTAGCTCAACTGGCCTCTAGAATCAGCTGACCCACATTCCATTTCAGGCCTGTCACTCAACAGCTCCATGAACTTCAGCAAGAAACTGACTTTTCCCAAGCCTTCTTTTCTCTTTGTGTTAAAAAATATAGTATTAATTGTCATAGATAATGTACATCAAAGAGTTCAATAATAACATGTAACAAGCTCTCAGGGATCAAAATAAATGATGGGAAAAATAATAGAAGTCAGGACTGTGGGTGTGTTGATGGGCAGATATTGGCAGGGAGGGACAGATGGCGGCTCGTTAGACTCCGGGTTTATCTCCATCTGCGGTTTGGCCACATAAATATGTATATTTATAAAAATCCATCCAGGTGTACGCTTAAAACTTGCATTCTTTACCACATCAACGCTATTCTTCAATAACAGAGCTCACAGACGCAAACAAAATATCTCAGAAGATCACACAGGCCTTATACTGTTTTTGAATAAATAAATATTTTCGGTTTTCTTACTACTGAATATAGACAAGCCGACCATCAGAAACTTAGACTATACCACATTTACATATAGTAAAGAGGAAATTTGGCCATCATTCATTTAAATTAATTAACATAGGAGCCAGGGAGGGGCTAGAATTTGAAAGACTGTTCCCATGTAGATTAAACATGGTGACTCGAGTCCTAGTGTTGGAGACACACCCACGCCCAGGTGGGCAGAGTAACTGGCAGGCTTTCTGCTTCTTGACGCTCCCCCCAGGGGCATCATTACTTCAGGACTACAGAACTTGGCCCCCAGCTTTCCCGGCAGCCGCCTAGCCGCAGAGGAGCCCCGGTGCCAGGCTACCGCCTAGCCGCAGAGGAGCCCCGGTGCCAGGCTACCACCTAGCCGCAGAGGAGACCCTGGTGCCAGAGGTTATCACACTTCCAAACAGACAAAACTCTTGGTCTCAAAACAGGCCCCGAGGGATATGAGCATCCTGCATGGAGGTTCATATACCCTGGGTGTCCAGGATGGCACACTGATGAAACTCTCCTGCAGGCAGAAACCAGAGAGAATCCTTTTGGAGATCAAAAGAGAAAAAAGTGAGTTCATTGCCTCCCACTCCACACCCTGCAGCAGAACTTAACTAGGATTTGGAGACTGCTGCATGAACGGGCCCTGCATCTCAGCTCAGCTTCCCCCAACAGTCCATCATCACAGACACTCAGGGGCCACTGGAGGCAGGGGTGCAAAGGAACAACAATAATCAGTCTTTTCTGAGTACTGCCTACCTGCCAGGCTCTGAGCTAAGGATTTACCTGTGTGGTCCTTTGAATTCTCACCCCAACACTACATGTCAGGTGGCATTATCTTTATATCACAGAGAAGGGGTAGAAGGGGTAGAAGCCTAGAAAGGCTACAGAAAACCAAGCCAGGATTGGAACCCAGGTCAGTCTGATCCCAAGATCTGGATTTTTCATCCTTAGAAAAAAATTTACTTTGGGGAGCTTCCTAAATGTACAAATAAAAGGATGATAAATAGAGGGTCTTTGAAACTCTCATGTGTAAATGAATGTGTATGGTTTTCTGAAGAAGTAGAAACAATTGCAATATTAACTTACAATGATATAACTGTCATCAATTTGCATAGAGCATGTATCTTCTTGGTTGAATTCAACAAGATAATGTAGAAGAATAAATGATATTTCCAAAAAATTTCTGGGCTTAATAAGTTGCTACATGCCTTAGGTCGAGTTAGCAGCAAACATCCTGTGAAAGGGATGGAGGGGGTCTCCTCTGGAGTGCTCCCCAAGAGTCAGCACAGAGGGCAGCTGAGTGATGGAGTCCCAGAGGACCCTCATCCTGTCCCACGGGGCCTCTGAGCTGAGTGATGGAGCACGGTGGACCCTCAGCCTGTCACAGAGGATTCTGAGCTGAGTGATGGAGCACAGTGGACCCTTAACCTATCCCACGGGGTCTCTGAGCTGAGTGATGGAGCAGAGTGAACCCTCAGACTGTCCCACGGGGTCTCTGAGCTGAGTGATGGAGCACAGTGGACCCTCAGACTGTCCCACGAGGGCTTTGAGCTGAGTGGTAAAGCACAGTGGATCCTCAGCGTGTCCCAGAGGGCTCTGAGCTGAGTGGTAAAGCACAGTGGACTCTCAGCCTATGCCACAGGGGCTCAGAGCTGAGTAACAGAGTGCAGTGGATTCTCAGCTTTTCCCATGGGGCTCTGGGGTGAGATGACCCTTCAGAGTTGTCACCAACTGAGGCAAAGGGGCTGGACTCTATACACTCCTGCCATCAGACAGTCGCTGGCTAGGGTCTGCACACAGGAATGGGGCATAAGCTTGCACTAGGCAGCTCCCTTTCTCAGGGAAATACCTGGGCATAATTTTCTAGAACTACCATAGGAAACTGCCACAAACTTCATGACATCCTGGTCCAAAAGATATGTCTACATCCTCAACCCTGGAAACTCTGCCCTGATTTGAAAGAAGAGTCCTATGGATGTAATTAGGAATCTTGAGATGAGATTGTCCTGTATTATCTGGGTGGGCACTAAATCCAATAAGAAGTGTCCTTATGAGAGACACATGGAGGAGAAACATGGAGTAAAGAGGCTGTGAAGGCAGAAGTAGAGAGTGGAGTGAAAGCCACAAATCAAGATATGCTTGGAGCCACCACAAGCTGGAAGAGGGAAGGCAGTACCCTCTCCTGAAGCCTGCAGAGGGAGCACTGCCCTGCCGCACCTGGATCGTGGACCCCTGCCATCCAGAATGACGACAGAATACATTTCTGTGGTTTATTTTTCTAATGTAAATGTTATAACTTCCCTAGGAAACTAAGTGCTGTGAAGCACTGAGTGCTGAGCCCTGTAGGCCGCTCGCCAGAGGCTGGAGCAGGCGCTGTGGTTCTGAAAGGAGAGACCTGAGGGGTGACTGTCAGTGTCCTCCAGCCCACAGTTGCAAGTCTTCTTCAACGGGGCTCCTTTATGAAGTAGGCTCTGTCCTTTGGTGAATCCCCGTTCATACGTACCTTTCATTCAACACATGTTTATGCAGCACCTGCTACTGCCAGGGACCAGGGGAGGCTTCAGGCACGCCAGAGAGGACAGAAACAGTCACTGCCCTCAAGTAGCTCACCGAATGACAGACAAAAAAGAAACTTTCAAAAGGCCCGAAGTGTTTGGTGGAGACAAATCCTAAGAAGCATCATCTAACATAAGGAAGGGATGCAGACTGAAGGTCTGGGAGAGGAGAGTGGCTCTCTACTGCGTCCCAGGTGAGAAGAGCTGGCTGGGGAAGGGCGAGGAGTTTGGAAGACAGTTGGTCTGGGCAGCAGGAAGGATGTGTACATTAAAGACTCAGTGAGGAAGGAACTGGCTGAGAACTTCTCCCTTCCCCACCCACCTTCACGCCCCTCCCCACTTTTACCCCCCACCCTTACCCCACCCCCCACCCCCTACTGGAGCTGAGCCTAGAAACACCCATGCAGGGCTACTCTCTCCAAGTGTGGTCCTCAGCCCGGCATCACAGTCACAGGCACCTGACCAAACGTGGAGCTCCTGGCCTGACACAAGGTCCTTGTGTCTGAGAGAATTCACATCTTTCACAAACCTGTCCTGTGAGTGTCCTATGTACAAAGTTCCAAAACCACTGCTCCCAAGACCCTGTTAAGATAATAGAACCATGCACATTTTCTTTCTCTCTTTCTTTCTTTCTCTTTCCTTCTTCTCTCTCCTTTCTTTTTTCTTTTTCTTTCTGTTTTCTTTTTCCTTCCTTCCTTCCTTTCTTTTTTTCTCTCTTTCTTTCTTTCTTTTCTTTCTTTCTTTCTTTCTTTCTTTTCTTTCTTTCTTTCTTTCTTTCTTTCTTTCTTTCTTTCTTTCTTTCTTTCTTTCTTTCTTTCTTTCTTTCCTTTCCTTTCCTTTCCTTTCCTTTCCTTTCCTTTCCTTTCTTCTTTTTCCTTCCTTCCTTCCTTTCTTCCTTCCTTCCTCCCTTCTTTCTTCTTTTCCTTCTCCATTGGACAAGTTCCATAATGTACATTTTTTATTTGTAAAAATAAATTATTTCAAACTCTCCCTATTGGTAACGTAAGTACTATATAAAGAGGTGAGTAATGGATTTCAAAACAAATCTAATTTTTAAAACTTTTATTTCATGGATATACTATATGCATATATATGGATGTATAGATATATGTAATTATTTAACATTAGCCTATCTCTGAGTCTGTGTAGGTGTCCTAATTAGTTTTCACAATTAACAGATAACATCTGATGGAAATATTTTTTCTTTCTTTCTTTCTTTCTTTCTTTCTTTCTTTCTTTCTTTCTTTCTTTCTTTTCTTTCTTTCTTTCTTTTTTCTAGCATTCATAGTTCAATCGCTTAGCACAAAAGTTAAAACTGGATAAACACAGGCAGGATTTGTCTGCCTCTGGCATTCCAAACCCAGCGCCATCTGTGTTGACAATAGCTTGAAGTACAGACCATCAATTGGTGCTGAAGATCTAAAAGGATTACCAGCAATAAAAGTCTCCCTGGACGGACCACCATCCTAAAAGCCGGCCACCACTCAAAGTTCATCTCATGCTTGCCTCTGAAGGTAATTGCTGCATCTGCTTCTGGAAGTAGCTGAAACCAACACACGCCTGGCTTCTATTTTGTGAATAGCAAGCCGCTTGGAGCGGGAGAGTGAAAGAGATTTGAGCACAGCCAGCCCGGAGTGCGGCCACGGGTCAGAAGTGAAGACACAAACAGCTGCTTCTTCAATAGAACCATCAGCGCTTCTCCAAGCTCCTTGCACTTGTCCACAAACTGCCAAGCAGGGGCTATTGTGTTATTTTTATGCTGTGGGAACTTTGGCCTTAAAAACAAATGGACGAGCTTAACTATGCAGTGTCAATCAAAGCTGCTGGGGTCGAGGGTGGGGGTGGGGAGAGTGTTAAAATTTTAATTAGTTTGGGTAGCTTTCTGTTTGTTGTTTTTTCACTCTGTGATCACTGCGGTTGACTTTGTTTAACTTAGTACATTCAGGTGAACAAAATTCCACATGTCTTTTATCACTGGGCTTCTTTTTTTTCTATTTTCTTGTGCACTGGCAGCAATCTCAGATCTTGGGTGTTGATTCACTGTCTTTTGGCAACGATGCACTGGCCCAGACTGATACCTGTGAGAATCCACCCAGTGCATTCACAGATTTCCCATAAGGAATACTTGTCAGAGCCTCAACCAAGTCAGGTACTTGGTTTTTTCCCCATGTTCTGTAACTTGTTCATTAATGATTTTGGCTCTGAAGCAAAAGAAACATGGGGAAGCAACTAAGAGTAGTAAGTGATGCCTCACTTTCTCTTTCCCAAAATAAAAGGTGATAAACCAATGAAGTATACATACGGAGAATGATGACATTGAGACTGCTGCCACGTTGGCCTAAGTTGTGATGCAGAGGACAACAGAAAAACTTTTATGGATGAGACTCAAAAAACCTCCAGAATTTCTTGCTTACCATGGAATCTGTTTCATGTTTCATTGGTTACGTGCATGAACTGTGGTTGGAAGTATGAGGACAAAGATTCACACAGCCAGGAGTGATCTGAACACCAGAAAGTTTCCCTGGAGAGCACATTCCAGGAGGACACAGAGCAAACCTTCCAGTTGTTCACAGGAAAACAGCCTCAGTCCCCAACCAGCCGGGCTTCTCAGACCCTGGCATGAAACTGCCACCTTCTATTTACAAACAACAACAACAACAAAACATATAAAGACAAAAACGAGTGCAATAACAGGAAAGGAAACTTTCTTAGCCCTGTCAGATAAGTGCAAAATCGGCCTTTACAAATAAGAAGGAAGCTGCATTCAGGGTGTCTGAGGAAATCTGCACAAAGATCATCTATGACAATATTTAGGTATTGACATGATGCACCTAAAAATGAATGAAAATAATATCTAGGTTTTAAAAAGCCCACATGAGCCAAATAGCAGTACCTAAGACAATTGTTTAATTTTTTTCCAAAGTATAAACTCCAAAATCAATCGAGCAGTTTGATGTTAGCTAATAGAAGAGAACAGTGAGAGAGTTTTAAACAGGGAAATCTAGTATGTGGAGCTCTAGGTACAAACAAGGGGAGGAAAGACAAAAGGAGTTTATTCCAAAAAAGGTCTAAAAATGTATCGTCCTCAATCTCCAACTGCCCCTCAAACACAGCTACATTGTCAGGAGCCCACGGTGGTTAGCATGAAGATAACTTCCCATTTAAAGTACCTGCTATGAAAAAAATTATAAAACTAAACGGCCAACAATAAAAAGCTGATGAAGTACACTACAATGTAAATGATGGAAGAACAATGAAATTAGAAAATATTCTCATTATAGTATGTAAAGAGAAATGACGGAACAGAATCCTGTTTTGAAAGCCACTGCAATAGGCAGATGTGTATAGAGCTACTTAAAGAGCTCTGTGTGCACAGAAAAGGAGCTGAAATTAGCCAAACCCAAATGTTCACAGTAGTTATTACCGGATGATGAGATCACGGATAACTGTTATTTTCTTCTTTGCATTTTTCTTTGTTTTTTTTTTTTTTCAAACTTTCTAAAGAGAATATGTATCTGCTTTTAAATCAAATAGTATTTTTTAAAATTTGAACTAATTTCATTTTCCCAAATCAAAACCTTAGGCTATTACAATATTCCTTTAGAAATGATCTATTTTATTAATGCCAGACTTTTTATCCTATAGTTTTCAGATGAACATTAATGTACATAATTACTATTATGTATTAATAAGCAGTTGCTTTACTGATAACGCAATTGTTTAACGGAATTATTAAATTAATGAAATTATTTCCTATAAGAAGGATTATGTTACTATTTCTATGACTCAACTTGTGACTTATTGAAGGTTAACAGAGGATTAGAAGGAATAAAAAATGTAACACGTTCCTCATGGACAATATTGGAACAGTTTTCATTTCCACGTTGAAGTGAATACTTCAATGTGCACACGTACAGACACATCCAAAGTTCCAAAAATTTCAGTCATCTCTCAAAACTTATATATATTCAAAGATACGAGCCTTAAAACCATCACAGATGCAACATGCATAGGAAATAAATATGAATTTTCTGTTGTTATTAACAATGACTCATTCTGAAAAGCCAAAAGAATTTTTTTCAAATGCAATTTAATCATACGTAACGCCTTGTTACCTTACCTTGACAAATAATAAATGCAAAAATATAAACCCAAGGGGCATGTTTATGAAATGCAGAACCACAAGTCACCCACCAGACTGGTATGAAGAAACGAGATTTTCAAAATGCGTTCCATTTAAACAATTGTAGGATACATCGCAGCATCAAGGACAACTGAAAAACAACAACAAAAAAATACAGCCTCTCTCTCCTGCTCACACACGCAGCCTTACTTTATTTCAAATATTTCCCTGTTTCCCTTTGCCAAGATATTGCTTTGGAAAAAGAGTGCTTTGAAAAAGGCAGCCACTGCAAGTAAGATGAAATCCTTTATATGGCCTATCTGTTAATATCCTCATATCGTATGTTCTTTATCAGTTTTGTTTTAATTACATATTCAATACTGATTTCGAATGACAATTCCACTTCCACACAGAAATACTCTTATTTCCAATACTCCAAACAATAACCAAGCTGGTTTCTTCTCTCCATTACTCCACCTTGATTCTTTCCTATTTTTCATTGTGACACACACAAAAGACCGTTAATATCCTTGCTACAAATTGACTCTTAGTTACATTTCTCTTCAGTTAATAGCTTGGAGTAGGCAGGCATGAGACCATAAAAATATAATCTTTAATCTTAAGGACTTCCCGTCCAGGAAGGCTCAGGGCAGACCAAATGGCACCAAGTGAGCAGCCTGACCTGAGGTGCTCCCGGTGTGAATAAACAACCCTGATTAAGAGTTACATTCTGCTAGGGACATTCTCAATGTTTCTGGGACAGAAACAGCCATCTTGCCCACACTGAAATTTCAGTTTGTCTCCCCTGGAATAAAATAAAGCTTGTTCACAGGGTGAATGCGCCAGAGTGTGGCATTTCCTTTCCTGGGTTAGAGAAACACAATAATTCTGTTATGGTCCTTCCCACTTGCACGCAGAAACGACCAAAAAAAAAAAAAAAAAAGAAAGAAAGAAAGAAAGAAAAGAAAAGAAAAAAAAGAGGGGAGGTGCGAAGCAGTTTGATTTAGACCCAGTTGTTAGTTTTTCTTGCAGCTCCAGTGTCCTGAACATTCGCCTGGTTGCATCCCCCTTTGCTTTTCAAAGCTTTTACAATGTCCCTCTGTGTCACAATGGAAGCCGCGCAGCCTCAGCCACAGCTGATGAGCTCCTGCATCTTATCATACCTTTTGAAATCACGCCAATCTAGCACTTCACACTTTCTTCAGCTTCTCACTCTGGATTCTCTCCTTTGCCCATGAGAAACACATACTCTTCTGAAAACAATGGGCTGTAAAATGAGAAAAGTTAAGAATCAGCATTAATTTCTCATAAATCTAATTTCCAATTTCCCACCAGTCTGAGTTCTGGTCCAAACTCTCACACACACATCCTGTGGGAAATGCTTGTTCATGTCCGTAGAACTAACCTAATACTCGGTTGGTTTTTCTCCTTGGTGGAAAGAAATACTATAATTCAGCAGAAGAACTGTCCAAGGAGGTTGTTAGAAATGAGTAGATCTATTATAATTTATTTTTTTATCCTGACTGGGTGCAGGAAGGCAGATATACTTATCTATAGAAAATGCATATGAATATTTTTCCTTTTTTGAATATGTTTTTCATGCTAATTTGCAGTAGCGTGGGAAGAGCGTATTAAAACTATATTTTTACCATTCTGCAGAAAGACGTAGTAAAGACATTTAAAAGAAAGCATGATAATATGAAATAGTTGTTCATGAGACATCATCTGAAAGTGTTTTACTCATTTTGATACAACAGAGAAAAACAAGAAAGAACAGCCTAGAAAGAAGTTGCTGTCATTGGAGGGTCAGATTCAGTATGAACCCCTTATTTTAGACTTCTTAGTCTCAAACTCACGTTAAGGAGACGTTTTACTCATCACAGTAGTATATGCTATTTCTATTAGTTTGAACATTTTTCCTTACTTTTATGATGAAAAATAAATGGGTAATGCTGAACTCTAAGAAATAAAAATATCTTCTTTTAAAATGTGATTCCTTTAATATTTCTGTCTTCCCATCTTTTCCAGTCATATGGTATGAGTAACATTTCTTAATCAGATGTCATTTTTCAGATCTACGAGCGTAAGTACGCTTTCTTCTATAATATCTCTACTAGGACAGCTCAAGTATACCATGTATAATGTTTCTGGTATCGTATCACATTCGGTAAGCACAGATTCTATAACTCATCATAAAAAATTGATAGCAACTTTGATGATACAACATAAACCTGTAGTTGGAAAATAAAAGATATAAAGTGACTTATTTTTTTAAATAAATACAATCTTGCTAATGTCTATATGTCCTAGAACAACAACAACAAAAAAAACCCATGAAAAATTAGTTTCTGTTGTTTCTATTAATAGTAACATAAGTTAAAAACAAGTAGTGTGAGTAGAGAGAACCTGGGACAGTAACTGGGAGCCCTGGGTTTCCACCTCGACGAGGCCAGCATGACTGAAACAAATCATGCCGCTTCTCTGGGTCTTAATTTCCTCCTCTGTGAATCTTTTCTAGGGTGTACAAGACCCAAGCTAGACCCCAAGGCCAACTCTCCTATGGTACACCTGGCGCTGTTTCAATGACTTTTCTTGTACTCCCTCAGTTAATCCTCCCAGAAACTCACGAGGTAGGCACAATCGGACAAGGACATGGTGGCATAGAGGGGCTAAGGCAGGCTCTGATGTAGCAGAACTTTGATTCAAACCCAGGCCAGCTGCAATGTCTGAGGTGCTGGCTGCTGCACTGCATCGCCTTTTATTCTACAGCTATAGCTCGCATTTGAAAGAGATTAAGAAAAGGCATCATTGGCCAGAAGAGACCATAAGGCTCTTTTACAAATCAAGGAGACTCACTCTGCAAGCCATACCCTCATTTGACCATAGTGAGTGTGGTCAAATGTGTGAGTTTGGTCCTGTTATTGTGTCTGGAGGCTGCCTGGGTGCAGGTAGAGTCTCTCAGGGGCAACAAGAAGTTTGAGTGGCCAGGTTCCACTATCTCATCCTCAGTCTTTTCATTTCAGAAACTGATTAAACAATAAAAATATATAGGATGGCCAGAGGTGATTATACATCTAATAGCACATTCACACTTGGAAGATTGACAGTAAATTGTTCCACAAACCCTAGAAACAGTTGACATCTACAAGGGAGCCATGTCTTCCAAGTACCCACAAGATCCTATCCCCGTATCTAGGACATGGCTCTCCCCCTTTCAGTGGCACTTAAGAAGTCAAATTATTTCTCCATAGCTTATTTAATACATTAATCTAAACAGAAGTAAGAGAAATGTTTGGAAGATGGTGTTTGATCTAAGCTTTGGAAGGGCCCAATGAATGTCCCAACTCTCTGGAGACTGGAGGGTAATGAAACTGCTTTTCTTTTTCCTTTCTTTCTTTCTTTTTTTTTTTTTTTTTTTTGAGACGGAGTCTTGCTCTGCCGCCCAGGCTGGAGTGCAGTGGTGTGATCTCGGCTCACTGCAAGCTCCGCCTCCCGGGTTCACGCCATTCTCCTGCCTCAGCCTCCCGAGTAGCTGGGACTATAGGCGCCCGCCACCTCGCCCGGCTAGTTTTTTGTATTTTTTTTTTTTTTTTTTAGTAGAAACGGGGTTTCACCATGTCAGCCAGGATGGTCTCGATCTCCTGACCTCGTGATCCACACACCTCAGCCTCCCAAAGTGCTGGGATTACAGGTATGAGCCACTGAGCCCAGCTGAAACTGCCTTTCAAAAATCTTGGTGAAACAAATCTGACCTGACCAACTCCCATCTTGCTTCTGACCTCCAAGTTGCCTTTGTTCTTTGGTGGGCGTAGGCTGTGAAAGTTACAGTTTAACTTTGAAACCAAGATGATAACAGCCTCTTCCAGAAACAAACCCCCTCCTTGCTTGGGAATTAGGCTTTTGTAGAACTAACAAATTCATTGTAAGATTGGAAATTATGGCTCAGAAGCCATGCAGCCAGAGGCCATAATATTCCTAACGTCCCCAGTGGCTCCTGTGGATAAAATTGCCATTGTAAAACCTAAGATTGGTGTTCAAGGTATTTTTTAGACCCTGCCTTCTGATGGACCAACTGATGCCACCCAGGTGGGTAAACTGGTTCATCGGGTCTTGTGGCTCCCATCCAGGGGCTGACAGTGCAAAAAGACAGCTTTGATTCCTTATGCTTTTAACTCGGCCCCAGCCAATCAGCACTCCCCATTCCCTACCTCCCTGCCCACCAAACTATCCTTAAAAAACTCTAGCCTCTGAATTTTCAGGGACACTTATCTGAGTAGTAATAAAACTTTGGTTTTCCATTTAAATGGATCTGTGTTTATCAAACGTTTTTCTATTGCAATAACGCTGTCTCAGTAAACTGGCTTTTCCGGACAGCGGGCAAGATGAACCCATCGGGTGATAACCATCTTGTTCCTCCAAGGCTGAGGTTATGCTTTAACCTGGGGCAGGAGGGGCATGAATGATCTTTGCTCCCCTAGCCCTCTCCTTCTAAGCTGATCATCCTCTTTTTACCCATGGATTCCTTCTGGTTTTGTTTGCAGATCCTCGGGGACCTTAATTAAACTGGCACTAAGTTGCTAAGTGTGGACACCACCTTCCCCTGTGAGGTGTTTTTTTTTTTTTTTTTTTTTTGATGGATTCAGCTCTAGGTCTAGGACCACCCAAGGTCAGAGCCCCCAGTAACCTGTAACACGGTGGACGTACAATAAGTACACAGGACATCCCTGTTATTTTCTCTTGCCATTCAAATTTTCTGTTTCTGCAGTGGAATTCACCATCTTCTAGAAGATTTAAACAACAGATATTTTTTAAAAAAGATTAGTAACTTAATGCATCTCATATTTTATCGGAATTAGTAAACAAACGGTAACAATCACAGCTGTGATGCACAGCAGGCTCCCCAGGCGAATCTCAAAACACTTGATGTTTCCCAGCGGACTCCTGCCTGTTCTTCTTAAAGGTACAAAGTCACAGACTTTAAAAGAGGCCTACTTGTAGTCTACCATTTGTGTGTGTGTGTGTGTGTTGGATTCGGGGCGGGGGGTTGTAGAGTGAGTGTCTAGAACCCAAACTTCTTATTTTCATCAATCCATGTTTCTTTTCAAACATTTCAAAATAGTGAGACAGACGCCCATTTTGCTTTCAAATACCTTTTATACAAAATATTGTCTATTCTAAGCTTGGATATATCATTTGTTTGTGCTCCTTTTAGACAATTAGGATAATTGCTTGAAGATTTAGGAATTGATATAGCAGGCAATTGCATTATTTTATATGTTCAGCCATATCTCTTTCTAAAATAGTCACACTGTGTCTGAGATCTATTGGGAGTGCATGCCCCTTCTTTCTGTATCACATGGTGGCTCTCCAAACTAATAAAATGACCTGCTCTTAGTGACAAAGGAACCGATGACTTTTTCAGAAGAGAGTGGACTCTAGATATGCTGTTCCTGCCCAATGATTCTGACCTGGCATCATCCTGTCATGATGATAAATTGTATGTACAATTTATAGTTGGAGCAGATGGGAGAGTGTAGGTTATTAAAATCTAAAGCTGTCTCCTGAACAAAAAGAGAATTGTTTATCTTTCAATGAAACATAGATTTCTTACAGAGGAAATTGTGACTATTCCAGTTTTCATAAATAAAGCAATTATGCAAGTTAGAGACACCTAGGCTAAAATAGAATAAAGATTGTTTCTAAATGATGTAATTTACTAAGTTCATTGAATGCCTGTTAGCATCCAGTAATACAAAAATTTGCCAGAAAATATGCTGTAATAATAATCAATATTTCTCTTTCCATTAAATACCTAATTTCTGGGCAAGAGCCTTATGTCACGTTACTTAAGCTCAAGCATATAGAGAGGCTGTTTTTAGATGTGCTGTACAATGTCAAGAAGGAGATGGAATACATTTTGGCTTGAAAAAAACTAATTATAATCAGAAATTTACTAATTTTCAAAGGTATTCAAAAACTCAGATTTTAAAAGGTAAGCCCATAGATGAGGGAAAAAGAATGTAAAAGCTCAAATAAACTCCCATGTCAATTGGCCTTCGGGTTTTATTTCAGCTACAGCTTAACCCAAATCAAGGGCTTTCAGATCCAAATGTATTGACTTATTCACTTACTCTTAATTCAATGACTAGTGATTGAGATCTAGGCATATTATGGAAACTTCTGGAAAACTATCACTAACCATGTTATTGATCTCAAAAGTCACCTCAGTTACAGAATTCCCTCCAGGGAATTAGGTGTACTTTTGGTGAAGCTGAATGGCATTATTCACGTCCATTGAGCAGATGGCCTGAGGAAGGCATCCATTAAAAATGTACATCTACGTATTACCCTACTCTGTGTTGAACATTTTTCACTCATTGTCACTTTACCTCCATAATTCTGAGAAGTAGCAGGTGTCATTGCCACACTTCACAATGCATCAACTTGCAACTTAAGCAAAGAATACTTTCCCAATGTCATAGTAATATCAGGAGGCAGGACTGGGACTTCAACTCAAGCTTGGCTGGCCCCCAAGTCCCCTTCTCATCTCTTCGCACCACTGTCTTCAAGGGAAAAGGATGAAAGAATGTACGCAGAAAGATTACAGAAGAATGTTCCACTTAATGTTGGTGTACGGTTTCCTTTAATGACTGAGCAGTGGATGCATTTGGTTTATAGAAAATTTAACTGCAAATTCCTGTGGGCCAGCTCTTGCCAGAACTTACCATCCAATACTTGAAAGGACAATCTAAGGCGCATTTGACTCACACATTCTTCTAGATTTTCCAAGCCTTATTACTTAATAATCATATCATCCAAAAACCAAGCAATTAGATTACATTATTTTCACTTTTTTTCATAAAATTTATCACACAGGTTGAAATTTAATGTAATGTCCTGGGATCTGAGGGGATGGTATGAAAGACATTCATTAGAATAATTTTCACTCACTTAACAAATTTTTAGTAAGTGCTTCCCTATGCCAGCCCTGCCCCTGAAATATAAAGTTGAGCAAAAGCAGATTTGGTTTCTACTCTTATAACACTTACATTCCCTTAGTTCAAAACACAGATAATAATCACACACACATTACTATTATAATAACTACTTAGATGGAGGGAAACATGATGTTCTGATGATGACTAATAATAGCCTTTGATTTAAGTAGGAAATTCTGCAAAACCATGGTTGAAATGACCCAGCAGAATATATTTTTGTTACGATCCATGTATGAAGCATACTTTGTAGAATTAAGTCAATTAAAAATAGGTTTCACTACTTTGCTTTGTCCTTTTTTCTTTTCATCTGACACCAAGGACCAAATCTAATCTAATCCAATCTAATCCTTTTTTAAAAAAAACATATTTCCAGAGGCTTAGAGTTAAATTTGTGCCTGAGCATTATTAAGATACAACTCACTCTTTCTTCATTATTTTAATGTAACTGTGGTCTCTGTATTTTAATTACTTCACTTTAGGTATGCTTTAACATTTAATATGCCTCAAACTTTTTGGGAAAATTGACAAGTATAAGTAAAAAATAAATAATGAGTAAATTATTTGTTTTTAATTGTCAGTTGATTTTTTTTTTTTTTTTTTTTTACTGTAACCCTGGTTACCCTCAATTAAAAGCTGCAAATTCCTTTAGGTTTTTGAAAATATTTCAAAAAAGCATGAATGAGTGACTTCTTAGTAAACTCCAGGGCTGCAGACATCTTGAAATTACCAAGTCTAAAGGGCTTAAATATTCTTCATGAGGAGAAAAAAAAGCAAAACTTTACAATAACCTACCTTTCACTTTTCAACTCTTATTCTTTATACTACAAGGGATAGAACTTGGAATAAAAAAGCCTATCCTTTTCATTACGTTCCACTTTACACTAGAACAGTGCAATCTCATCAGAGTAAATGACTTAGTTCTACCCTGTACACCCAGACTTAGGTAGGAGAGGAGGGAAACCAAGTTCCCAGAAGCCCAGGGCGCCTCTACTGGTGGATGAGGAGGGCACTGAGAAAGCGGCATCAACATCAACATCTTCCAAACAGAGACCACCAGATGGACAGCAAACGCCAAGAGGCACACGCACACACCTTCAGTCACTCATCCTTAGAAAAGTGTCCTCTTAGGGGATGCTTAAGACATATTCTTTCAGAGTTACATTAATCACACTTGGGGGAAGTATGAGATTTGGTGTCTGCCTGTTCACTAGCTACTTTTACCAGGGAAATATTTTATTTACCATATTAATTACCTTTTTGATTTTTCCCCTCACCAGTGTATTTTTAATTTTTTTACACCTTGGCCTTAAATAATCTGATATCCTTATGCAGTGACCTTTTGCTGACTTTATAGAATATGCTGATTAAAGAAAAATTTCTTTTCCTTACATGACAAAAATACTTAAAAAACATTTGCTGTGCTTGGGAGAGACTCTATTTCAAAATTCAACATTCAAATAGATCCCACTTTTCAATTTTTGCTTTTGTTGCAATTGATTTTGGCGATTTAATGCATGCTGGGCTTCATACCTAGGTAATGGGTTGATATGTGTAGCAAAACACCAGGGCACACGTTTACCTATGTAACAAACCTGTACATCCTGCTCATATACCCTAGAACTAAAAACAAGAAGTAAAAAAAAAAATTCAAATACACAAAACTACAAGGGATTTTTTTCAATCTTTCTTGAAATTAAAGGTGTGCTTATAAAAGTTCAAGGTCCCTTGAATAAGGCCAGGAATGTTTTGACAGCTGCAAACTGTCTAATTCCTACATTCTCCTACCTTGTTAAAATTATGTTTTGGTCACTGAGTTGGACCACTGAGAATGTGCTCCCATTAATCTAGGGGAGCATGGATGATGCTCTATCAATGAATAATTCAGACACAAATATGGCTTGAATGTTTACATGGAACTGTAATGGAAACATTTTATTTAAGTAAACTACTTCCATTACAACCAGATTTTATTGTGTCACAAAACAGATGATTATCCCTCTAATTTCATTTCTGTGTTGGATGTATGTGGAGGCTATTTTGAAAAACGAACTGGTCATACGGTGATCCAGTTACAATAATGTGAACTTGGTCACACTGATAACTTACTCAAGTAGTCTTTTTTGTATAATTATTTATGTTGTACATACATTTTTCTTGGTTGTGAAAGCTTGAAAACTGCAAAGTGAAATTCTTATTGTTCATTTATCTGTTAAACATTAGAATAAGGAATTAAGACTAAAGTATATTCAGATTGGGAGCAATTAATAAGTAGCAATGCTTTCACTATTCCAATTTTAGTACAACTTTTCTAAACAAAATTAAACAAACAAAGAAACCAATTTACACCAACTCTAGCTTGGGAGCTTAGTTTCAGCAGTACTGGGAAGCCTTCCACTTTTCTAATATTCATTGGCCACAGCTACTTACAGGTAGGTTATTATATCAGTGAATTCACTAGAGAAGCGAGACATAGTCCCTTATATATTATCTAACTTTACTTCCTTTCTTTCAGGTTATGTGAGTTCCCCCCCACACTCAGTGAAAAAAACATCACTTTTGCTTCCAAATGTAGCCATACTTTATAATCAGTTATATACTTTAACAGATACAAAGAAGTAGTCATGTGATTGTCAGGGGTTAAAATTTCCATTCCACCCCCAAACAGCGGGACACCAATAATTAACGAAACTGGTCCTCCATGTCTGTGGTTCATGGTGACTTGAAATCAGCTGAAAGGTTTCAGAGGCCCGTGGACCAAGCCCCAGGACCAGTGCTTGGGATAATGTTAGTAAAAATACCCCCAGGTGAACATTTCTTCAGGTTTTAACTTCTCTGTAAGAAAGTACATGGTGCCTGAAAGTTTTCTACTTGTGAGTTTCTATCTGCTGCATTTGAGTTGCTTGTTGTGTTCCAGGAAAGTCAAGCTAATCTGATGAACAATTTTCTTTCTCAACTCTTCAGTCTTCATTAATATGATTCTAGCATCATACGCATTGCTAGCTGACATTAGAGAAATGAAATAAGAATTCTAGGCAAAGCTTGTACTAGCAGAATCATGGAATTGCTTACCCATGGATCAACTTTTAAAAAATGGATCCTAGAGAAAATAAGTAGACAGAAGTAATAATGGTAGAAAAAGATGGAGAAAAGGTGCCTGTGAGAATAATGTGAGAAACTCACCTATGATAACTCAAAGTTTCCTTGTTTTTATCTTCAATATGAAGGTCTCATCAAGTCAGTCTAAGAAAATGAAAATCATTTTAAATGAATGAAAGATAATACTTTTAGAAAAGAATAATATCAAAAGGTAAATGAGAAAAATAAAATCAAACAACCGTAAAGACAAAATAAAAGGAGTTATGATGAATAACAGATAGTTGAGAAAGCATCATGGTGACAAAATGGTGAGAGCAGAGGACTGCCCAGGAAACCGTCCTTCCACACACCCCCACTTGGCCAGGTGAGAGTTCCTCTTCTTCTCAGGGATAGCGACAGAGTTTCAAAGAGGCAGCAGTAGCAGTTCATTGGTGATCTGTTTTGGAATAATCCTTCCAATATGTCACTGTTCATGTCTACTTGTCAGATTGTCTCACTTTTAATACTTTCTAACCTTTTTTGTTTTAAATGCATACTTTGGCATCAAATTTTTAAAATTGTGACACCATAAGTAGGTTTTAACTATTAAAGTTTTCCAAAATGAGATTTCCAAGGGGAGGCACTGATTACTCTGGTTTGGCAAATCCTCCTTTTAAAAAATATTTGTTTTCAAATAAGGTCTGACCTGATTGAAAAGTACCATTACCAGAACTGAAACAGTCATATTTCTGTAAAAACCCAAAGAGCAAATGAAGATATATTTGTGGGGAAGAAAGGCTTTTACTTAAGAATGTTTCCTAGTTTATTGTAAGTGGTTATAAATACTTGCTTAAAGTTCACTTAGAGCTACCTAAGAACAACTCTGAGCTTCGGTTAAGCACAGTGAGTGTTGTTCACTAATAACAGTAAAATAATTTGTATTCTGGTTGTGCCTAGTATTTGTTAGTTGTCAAAGTTAAACAAGAAGGCATCAGCCCTTGGCGACCATAGAATGTAAACGAATGGACTGAGAGAAATGCTCTATTCTTATTAAAAAACTGGAGAGATTGGAAATTCATACAAAGATCAGAGGCTCCTTTTTCTTTCTTTAGTGAGTTAATAAGCATTTATTAAACACAATGCTACAGAAAGCTACAAGTACATTGCATTCCGTGGGTTTAGGAAGTGGATGGTGGTCATGCCTTAGGAATGGATGTGAAGGTATGTAAACTTGTTTTCACAAGAAAATTAAAAAGAGGGACTAAAGAATAAACAGTATAACCAGTGTAAGACAAAACGTCACATTTTCTGATGTGAAGGCTCTATTTGAAGAAAGCAAACTGAAGATTGAGATAATTCTATAGATTTTTCATGCATGACAACTATGCCTTTGTGTGACATATTTTAGTCACTGGTTTGGGCTTGTGTGGGTAGTGCAATGCCAACATGCCTCTTAAGCTCTTAAGTTTTTACTTCCACAGGCCATCCTATTTCTTTAGCCACTCTTTTTTTCTTTTCTTTCTTTTTTTTTTTTGAGACAGAGTTTTGCTCTTGTCACCCAGGCTGGGGTGCAATGGCACAATCTCGGCTCACTACAACCTCCGCCTCCCAGGTTCAAGTGATTCTCCTGCCTCAGGCTCCCTAGTAGCTGGGATTACAGGTGCCCACCACCACGCTTGGCTAATTTTTGTATTTTTAGTAGAGTCAGGGTTTTGCCATGTTGGCCAGGCTGGACTTGAACTCCTGACCTCAGGTGATCCGCCCACCCCAGCCTTCCAAAGTGCTGGGATTACAGGCTTGAGCCACCACGCCTGACCTCTTTGGCCGCTTTTATGGTGCTTCTCTAAAATGGTATTTAAAAGAAGGAAAACAAATTGGCACATGCAGTTGTTGGTGAAGACATGTAATCATCTTAGAAATGTGAAGTTTTAATTCTGGCTGATAAATCAGAAGATTCAGTGCTATAAGAAGTTGGGAATCACTGAGGCTTTTGAGAGTTGGGAGAAACAACATAGAGATAAACTCGTGACTTTATTTAAATAAAAAGTGCTACTGAGCAGAGCCTTGACCTTTGCAAAAGTCCTAGAGCAAGAGAATTGAGTCTAATAGAAATGGATGGCTTGGTTACATTAAGGAAAGGCTGACAGAAATGGCTTTAATTATTCTTCCTAGGTATTATTCTGCAGGCATTTTGCCAAGTATATTTTCAAAGAGAAAACGCAAACATAAAAATAAGATGCAAATGGCTCCCAAGTGTACTAGTATGTCTTAAAGAAATTTTATGGGGTTTTATTCTGCTTTTAAATTTGCTACTTGTCCTTAAAGCCATCATGTTTTTCAAAACTCTCTTAAGGTTGAACAGTTAAAATTCCCTCAGCTTTAAACCAGGCTGTCTGCATTTGGCTAAATAATTTTTCCCCTTGTTTTGTGATTTTTACCATCAACTTAAACTCTAAAGTTCAATGTCAAATGGAACAACTGGACTCTCATCATAGGATCTGTGAAAATTGAAGTGCAAACATGAGCTATAGATATGATTTCAAACTGGGTTATAAAGAAAAGATAGGGAATGTAACACACTTCAGTGTCAAGAGTATCTATTTAGGAAATGGAGCCGTTTTTATTTTTAAATCTTTTTTAAATGTCAAAAATGCTGTGGGTGTGTAGAGTGTGATTATTGACAGCTGTTTTTGTTTTTGATAATGTGTCAGCATTTGGTTCCTGTTTACCTAAATCAAAGAAGATAAGGTTTCTTGTGAAGGCTGCCATGGATGTTTACATAACATACCTCATGATTCTGGAAATGAGTACCGCTTCCTGCTCAAGACTGAAAAGAAGAAATGGGATATGTAGTGTTCATACACACTAAAATAACTGCCACAGGTATGACGGACAAGGCCTTAAGTTACACAGCAAATATCATTTCTACCTTCCCACCTGCCTTCAAGTAGTATCAAGTTATTTACTGTTTTGTTAACTTATCATGTGTTTTTGCCTCTTCCTCTTGTCTAGAATATCATTCTTTTTTTCTCTTTTCTCTCCAAATGACGAGCATCCATTCATCTTCAAAGTCCTGATTTCAATGCCACTTCTGAAAGATTTTCCCCAACTGTGCCAAGCAGAAAAAATGATCTCCTTCTCTGCATTTCTATAGCATTTTATAAACACTCACTTTTCCACAACATTATGTGTAGCAGAATTAAATGTTTATGTGCGAGATTCCTGTCCTAGCCCCTGCATTCTCCAAGGGTGCAGCACTTGACTTCTTCCTCATTACCTCCCTGGAAACCAGTGGCACAGAAACGGACACACTGGGGTCATTCAACACTTTTTTGTTGGATGAATGGGTGAATAAATGAATGAGTCCATTAGTCAGAACCAATGCTATTTAGTTCACCTTGTATCAGAATTAAGTCACAACCCAAGGATCTTAGGGGATTCTTATGCAGGAGGCAAGATTTGATAATCCTCCTGTAAGAATAACCTGACCTAAAGAATTTCTAAAATCTTTTTCAACTCTGATATTCTATGCATTTATGAATTTTAGGGATCTAAGTGGTAAATCATCTCCATCATTCTTTTGTCCATGCATGATATAGGATATGTGAAGGATAATGGAGTCGTGGAATATCTGGACATATTTCTCTCTTTACTGCATTTTCCAAATGTAGCCTAGATGTTAGTGAAATAAACTGAGCTCTCTGTGCTGCAAAACTGTGTTGTACTGCCAGATGTCGAGTCCTTTCCTCTCTACTTCATACACCAAGCATCATAATGTAGCCATTCTTCTCTGCTTATCTCTCCCTCTCTGCCCCACACACTGAATGCTGGATGATTCGTAACAGCTTTTTGTAACCTCCGCTCTGGGAGATTCAACTTTATGTTGACTTTGGTTGTATCGTGAACTGCGTTCTTCAAGATCATCTGTAGTTTTCAAGTGAAGCACTTCATTGCTGTTTCCTTACTAAGCAGATTTTGACATTTGTACAGGAAAAGAGGATCGCTACCAAAATAGCATCTCTACGGAGAAAGGAAATTCACTTGGAGGTAAACATAGTAACTGTTTAAAGATAAGGAAGATGATCATCAACACATTCTTGAGAATAATAGAAATCTTAGCAGAGCACTGCCATTCCACCAGTTCCCCCAAATGGTATTTTCTCTTCAAGCAGTGGAGATTAGTATTGCTATGAAAGCGTATTTATCCAGAAATTTCTCTACAAGCAGTAGAAACTGTACTCTCATAGATGCAACCTGACTGGCCAGACAGAAAACATTTTCCTCTATTGTAAGAAAGTGTAGGCTCTCTGTGTAAGGATTATCTTTGCATTCAGTCTTTTACTTACTTAATAAACTTTTTCTGTGCTAGTCTCTCCATACAAAGTGTTGCAGCTTCTCAAGAATTCTTCTCAGGTCTGGAGTGAAGATCTTATAAAAAGCATATTGGGAATGCTCAGAACAGGACTGAGCATAAAAACAGTTTCTACATTTCCTACCACACATGGGCCATATCAGCTGTGGTAAGAGTAAGTGTTGGCGCTAGCATATAAGCCCTCTTTCTTTAACAAAAAAAAATAGTGAAGTCATCTTTTGTACATTGTGCCAACTACTAGGAAGTTTTCATTGGAAATATAACTTTAGTTTCTGCTTTCAAAGAACTGCAACATTAACAAATTGCAAGAGTAATATAAAAATATTTAAATAATGATCAAGATGAAAGCAAAGGGTAGATTAATTACCTATAGGGTAGGAGGAAACTGGTTCTTCACAAGACGTGCATAACTCAACATTCGTTAGTTTGAATTCTAACTGACATTCACTAGCAATTTATTTTTCTTAATCTCAGCTCTTTTTATCTTTAAAGTATTCAGAGTTGTTCTAAAGATAAGAACTAAAATACTTAGCAGCAAGTCATAACTACTTTTATAAGCAGAAAAGACTTCACGAATGAGATACCATTTGAGTTCATCCTTAAACGATGTTAGAAGCCAGATAAATATAAAGAAGTGGGGAATGTTTCCACGTGAATCACATCATGAAGACTCAGAGGCCACTCTGCTTACCTTGTTCAAAATGTAGTCTCAAAGTTGTACCTTAGCTGGGTTTAAAATCCTCAAAATTTATTTTCCCCCATATGAAGCATCACTAGAAATCTATCAACCAAGTACAATATAAGAAATTCCCTCTCTGCTTTCTTTGCTTTAGTGGACTAATTACTCTGGCTGAGTTCTAATCCCAGTTTAGTTGAAGCCTCTGTGGGGCTTCTCTCTGTAGTTCCTCACTCCAGATGCCATGAGGATTAACCAATCAATTTGAAACACCTTGTAAAAACACATGAGGCCTACTAATTCGTTTCTGGATTAGTTCCTGTTCAATCCACATTTTTACTGTGACAGGTTTTCACTGCCTATACGATGGTGGCATGCCTAACCCAGAACTCTCAGATGTGTTCACCTGCTTGTCTTGCCTCATTTTAATACTGCAAAAGCAGCAAAAAAACAAAAAAACAAAATAACCAGTACTTCCAAATTCTACTCAAGCAAGAGACTTCCTAGGGTAAGGTTGCTGTGAGGCTCTGTGTGGACCAATTTAATATTGCCTTGCTTCCAATTAGTCCCCCTTACGGAGATGTTGCCAAATTCTCTAAGCCATACAAAAAACACTAAAATTGCAGTGAGAATTAGACTTTGTTGGTTTACTAATCATCACGTCCAGAAAAGCCCAGGGGTTCTCTTTCTAATTTTTTTTTTCATGAGAAGAAAGTGTAAGCAATCATGCCTGTCTATCTTAGAGAACTCCCAGCTATGGCACCAGAGAAGGCCGAGCTCATTAGAGCTGCTGCCTGGCCCGAACCAGCTTCCCATGGACCACACTGTAAGAAATACCATCCCAGGGCTCTGCAATATGAGCTTTTCCCAACTGGGAATCAGCCGCACACACTTTTCCACAGATCCTTCAACTCAAAACAAGACTGAATGTGACACACGAGTACACGCAGCAGGCCAGGCAGGGGGAGGGGAGCTGCCAAAACGGATCCTTTTGTCAAATACGTTTTCCCTGCCCAAATGTGTGTACTTCCAGTTACCAAGTAACAAGATGCAATCACATTTGCATTTCTTTTCTAATGTTAGCTGCTAATAGGAATAAAGTTGGCCATCTTCTAGAAATACTTTTCTTGCAGAAAAACTTTTCTGCGGTAAGAGCTGAAAAAAAGCCCTGATTATTGTGTTTAAAAAAAAAGAAAGAAAATGAAGAATAGATTCGACCTTAAAGAAGCATTCCATATTTACTGAAGAAACTGCATTTCCAAGATGTAGCAGAGTAGTGATAATTTGTGCTATAACCTGCAAATGCAATCTATCACAGATAGCCAATCAACCTACTTTTTGTCACTGTCCCTTAGCTGTGCTATACAATATAGCTAAATAAGTCAATGCTGACAATATGTTAGGATTTTATTCTCTAAAAATACTTCTTTCAAGATGTATTTCCAATATACATAAACTTTAAATTAGCAAAACACATGAGAGTTACCATTCCCATGATAACACCCTATTTACTAATACTGACACACAATAATAACTATTCACAAAACTTTGTGCATGGACACCATAGACACAGCTTTTGAGATAAAGTTTTGAAATCAAAACACAGTCAACAAATTTCAAAGAGCCAGCCCTGGTTGAAGAACAAAAAAAGGTGCCTCAAAGCTGCTGATGAGGAATTACACCTCAAAAATCCAGAAGAGATTCAAAGTGGTGACACTGACCGGGCTCTCTTTTTATTTTTATTATTTTTAGAGAACAGACTGTGCCCGCAAAGTCGCTAGCTTGGAATCCAGCTCAGGCCGCACTGAGCCCGCACTCTCTCACGACTCAGAACTCCGCACCATGAAACAGGACTTATCTCACATCTCCACCACCTGCCTGGGTCAGAGCTCCCCTTTGAAGAGGTTTCAAAGGAAAACAAGATAAGAAGCACCTTTTCAGGAAAAAAAATCCTTCCGACAGAGCGCTGTGATGTGAGAGTGAAGTGCCAGGCCGCTGGTATCTTCCGGAAAGTGCTCTCTTGTCTTCCTAATAGATGAGATGAGTAAACCTGCCTTTCCTTACAGAGGACTCAGGGTTCCTGGGGAGGAGGTGACCCCTAGATTAGCAACTGAGGGTGTCTGTTCTGCCCTGGATGGGGATCATTGCATGGGTGGGCAGGCAGAGGGGTCCCCTGTTAACTCTTAGGCCCTTAGGTATCCAGGAAAGATGCTGAAAAGAAGTGAGGCAGTCCCTTAATCTATGATTCATAGCCAGTTAGTAATTTACAAACCAGAGAGGACCTGGCCCAAACAGTTGAAGCTAATAATTATTCTAGTTAATTAATATTTAATATAATCAGTGTTAGGAAATACAGGTCTCAACTGGCTTATGGGAAACATATTAATTTTCAATACAAAATTCTGTTTCTGGGTCCCTCACCTCCTGAATTAGATATTGGTCCTTAATCGTTGTTGTTTGAGTTTTGCTCTTCTTTGGATGCATTTTTAAAGGAAAAAGTTGGGTGGAATGAAAAGGACCCTGCCTGAAAGGGAAACCCCTCCCTTTCAAAGGGACTTTTGCAAATCCCTTTTCCTCTTGGTTCTGGAGGGCTGGAAGCACTCTACCTGTTCTAAAGGAACAGAGAAGGTCCAGTACCTTAGATCCTTCATCCCCCAGATCTCAGAGCCTGCTTCTTCCTAACCATCCTAGGTGTGGGAGATATATATATATATATATATATATATATATATATATATATATATATATATTTTTTTTTTTTTTTTTTTTTTTTTTTTTTTTTGAGACGGAGTCTTGCTCTGTCGCCCAGGCTGGAATGCAGTGGCCGGATCTCAGCTCACTGCAAGCTCCGCCTCCCGGGTTTACGCCATTCTCCTGCCTCAGCCTCCCGAGTAGCTGGGACTACAGGCGCCGCCACCTTGCCCGGCTAGTTTTTTGTATTTTTTAGTAGAGACGGGGTTTCACCAGGTTAGCCAGGATGGTCTCGATCTGCTGACCTCGTGATCCGCCCGTCTCGGCCTCCCAAAGTGCTGGGATTACAGGCTTGAGCCACCGCGCCTGGCCGGGAGAGATATTTTTGCTTCTGAGCCGCAATAACAACTTACATCAGTGCTATTAATTTGGCAACTAATCAAGGACTCCCTACGACATCTCTTTTACGGTCAGCCCTGGCTCACGCATTGGCTGATTTCTGGAAAGTGTGTTTGTAAAGAAACCAGGTAGATGGTACTTTGAACACATTTTTTTTTTTTTTTTTTTTTTGAGACGGAGTCTCGCTCTGCCGCCCAGGCTGGAGTGCAGTGGCCGGATCTCAGCTCACTGCAAGCTCCGCCTCCCGGGTTCACGCCATTCTCCTGCCTCCGCCTCCCGAGTAGCTGGGACTACAGGCGCCCGCCACCGCGCCCGGCTAGTTTTTTGTATTTTTTAGTAGAGACGGGGTTTCACCGTGTTAGCCAGGATGGTCTCGATCTCCTGACCTCGTGATCCGCCCGTCTCGGCCTCCCAAAGTGCTGGGATTACAGGCTTGAGCCACCGCGCCCGGCCTGAACACATTTTTAAATAAAATTAGCATCAAAAATGTTGTTCTACTCCTGCAAATATCTATTTAGCACAAATTATGATTTAATTACAATCTGACACTGTCACCTATTATTGACCTGGCCACCTATTTTTATGTTGTTTCTGTATGAACATGTTCCCTGAGTTTCAATTTGGGATACTGGAAACACACTGTCCCCAACAGAAGCGAAAACTTCCTTCCCTAAGTGACTCCAAAAGCTTCTTCCAGGACCCCAGGATTTTGTCAAGGGGGTTGGGGGGGCCTCCATGGGGCACCTTCAGCTCTCCAAGAATTTCTGGGATAGATAATTGTTTCTACAGTAAGATGAAGGGTTTATGCACATTGGAAATCTTCTAGATGTTCCTAAATCAGGGACTGTCTCAACATACTTTTAAAATGTCACTAAGCATTTAGTGTTATTTTCGTTAAGATTTTTATGTATTTAGGTCTTACCTCTGCCACTAAACTGTAAGCTTCTTGAAGGCAGAATCAATATCTCCATCATCTTTTCATTACTCCCAGTAACCAGGTACATTATTGGCCTCAATAGATCTGGATTGATTCGATTTTCATTTGAATCTCATTGTTGTCTTGGAAGTGGTGATTTGACCTATTACATTTTAACAAGCAATTAAATAACAAATCTGTATATTAAGGAGTCCCTTTCCCCTCTGTTTCTTTTGCATACTGACAAAACAGCCTGTCATTGTGGTGCAAAACCACCCACAGAATCAGAGCACAGGTCAGGGCAGCCTCTGTGTGCCCTCTGCCCTGACACTGGCTGATGTGGTTTGGCTGTATTCCCGCCCAAATCTCATCTTGAATTGTGCTCCCATAATTCCCATGTGTTGTGGGAGGGACCTGGCAGGAGATAATTTGAAGGGGGGCGGTTCCCCCATAATGTTTTCATGGTAGTGAATAAGTCTCATGAGATCTGATGGGTTTATCATGAGTTTCCGCTTTTGAATCTTCCTCATTTTCTTTTGCCGCCACCATGTAAGAAGTGCCTTTCACCTCCTGCCATGATTCCGAGGCCTCCCCAGCCACATGGAACTGTAAATCCAATTAAACCTCTTTTTCTTCCTAGTCTCAGATATGTCTTTATCAGCAGCACAAAAACGGACTAATACGCTGGCCCAGGGCTGGTCTCATTCACCTACGAAGGGTGCAGGAAGATGACACAGGTGTCATGCATGTGCATTTTGCATCTGCAGCTGTGCAGCAGATGGCAACTCTGACCCAGGCTACCTTGTTTATTCCCAGTGCATGTCAGTTGTCCTTTGTCAACCTGGCCTGTCTTGGCTCTAATTCTGGCTGCCCAGCCACTGTCATCCACTTCCCTCCAACCAAGCATGCACTTCTCTTTTTGAAAGTATGTACATCGGCCGGGCGTGGTGGCTCAAGCCTGTAATCCCAGCACTTTGGGAGGCCGAGACGGGCGGATCACGAGGTCAGGAGATCGAGACCATCCTGGCTAACACAGTGAAACCCCGTCTCTACTAAAAAAAATACAAAAAACTAGCCGGGCGAGGTGGCAGGCGCCTGTAGTCCCAGCTACCGGGAGGCTGAGGCAGGAGAATGGCGTAAACCCGGGAGGCGGAGCTTGCAGTGAGCTGAGATCCAGTCACTGCACTCCAGCCTGGGCGACAGAGCTAGACTCCGTCTCAAAAAAAAAAAGAAAAAAGAAAGTATGTACATCAAAGTCTTGGCATATGATGGGTGTTCTGGAGAGGAGCTGGGGCAGCATACATGTGGAGCTGACCTTCAGCCGGGAGCAGACTGGAACTGGTGATGTAATGCATGCTTCTATTTTCATGGGAAGGTTAACGAATCTTGTCTTCACTTTGCAAAACCTAAGAATTCAACAGAGTCAACTCTGCCTTACAAACTCTGTTAAATTACTGAGAGTAGTTTTTAAAAATATTTCTAGATCTTGAATCCTAAATGTATTTTTAATTATCATTTTTCTTCAATAATACATGTTTTAAATTTTAACATAAAAAAGACAATCTGACACAATTTTAATATTCTCTAAAGATTATTATAAGGATAGTGTGCAATGTGGAGAGATAAAGCCCTTTTTGTAGAATGAATACAATCATGACACAAAGATTTTCCATGTTTAGTATTGCTCAGTACATTATAAACACTAGCAAGTGGAATGCTATTTACATGAAGTTGAATAACTAGCCTTGATTCTTGGGCATCACTGTGCACAGAAAACAATGAAGTGGTTACAGTTGTTGCAGGTAAAGTTCCCGGTTTCACCAGAATTTCTCCAGGTTTTTGTTCCCTGTACTTTTTGTTTGCCTTGCTCCAATTCCATACTTCAGTACTATTCATTTATTTTAAACCCCTGTCCCCTTTTTACAAATGTAAAAATCTCATGCATTTTAAAATGTTGTTTAATATATCAAAATAAATTACATATCACGACTAAAAGCCAGTTTAAACAATGGGCTATGCATAGCCTTGACATCAATCTATGTTCCCCAACTCCAGACACCACCCTCTGCCCCCAGCAGATCCTCCCGGGGAGGTGGAGAGGCAATGGCCCATTCCCACAATCAGGAGCTACTACCATATAGGATCAGGGCAGGAGCATGCTACAAGAAGACAAAAAGCAAAACATAATTGCTGAGTAATTCGTTGATCAGTTAATTGACTTTTTAAAAAAGAGGGTAGTTGACAGGAAGGTAAGCCAAGTTGAAAAAAAAAAAAAAGAAAGAAAGAAGAAGGCAGGGATAGGAGATTGTTTTCTGCAGCTGGGAGAGCACTTGCTGGAGAGTGGCACAGCCCAGGAGTTCACTGAAGGGAGTGGGGAAGAAGCAGAGAGCGGAGACACCCATTTTTACCAGATTTTCAAACAAGCAGCCCACCCTGAGATGCACTTTGTATTTGTCCCCGCCCCGACGTCCACCATCAAATGAAGAGCAGGTTTTTCTCTCCTCTCTCCTTTCTCTTTTTCTTCTTTCCCTCCTGTTTCCTTTCTTATTTTTTAAAAACAGCTTTGTTGGGATATAATTCACATGTCTTACAGTTCACCCATTTAAAGTGTACAGTTTAATGGTTGTTCGTGTTTTCAGAGTTGGGCAACCATCATCACAATTTTTTCCATTTCCTTTGTTTTTTATTCATATATAATAATTTTTTTTTTTTTTTTTTTTTTTTTTTTTTTTTTTTGAGATGGAGTTTCGCTCTTGTAGCCCAGGTTGGAGTGCGATTGCACAATCTCGGCTCACTGCAACCTCTGCCTCCCGGGTTCAAGCAATTCTCCTGCCTCAGCCTCCGGAGTAGCTGGGATTGCAGGCTTGTGCCAACATGCCCAGCTAATTCTTGTATTTTTAGTAGAGACGGGGTTTCACCATGTTGGCCAGCTAGCCTCGAACTCCTGACCTCAGGCGATTCCCCGCTTCAGCCTCCCAAGGTGCTGGATTACAGGCGTGAGCCGCTGCCCCCGGCCTCATATATAATAATTATATACTTTTGGGGTATGAGTGATATTTTGATACATGTGTGCAATGTATATCATCAATTCAGGGTGCTTGGTCTATCCCTTACCTCAAACATTGACAATTCTTTGTGTTGGAGACATTACAATTCTTCTCTTCTAGCTATTTTGAAACCTACCCTAAGTTATTGATAACCGTAGTCTTCCTATTGTAGCATTGAATACTAGAACTGATTCCTCCTGTGTTCTGCCTGCCCTAAAAGCTCTCCCTTCAGTGCCCCTTTCTCCTGCCTCCTGCCCCAGTTAACTCTAGGGTTTTGCCCACAGCACAGCACCGAGGATGCTGCTCACAAACAACCTCTTCCCGCAAGCTTCATCCATCCAGGGCAGGTGAGAAAGATGGTGGCACAACCAGATGCCCATGCCATGAAGGGGAGAGACAGGAATAGTTGAGCCACATGAGTTGCTACAAATGCCATAGATCCCGAGTGAAACGCCACATCCCAGACATGTGCCAAGCCTGTGCCAAGGTGTGTGAACACCAGCAATGAAGAGTGAAGACAATATTGCTTTGTCCAGTACACACATGTGGGGTTTGTACACAGCTCTGTTGGGGGAAGAACATCTTTAGATTTGCAAGCTAAAAATTATTGTTACCTTGAGTCTTTCTATACCCCCTTTTCCCACCAAAAATTTCTTCCTTGGAACAGTGGCAGCTGGTGATGACAGGCATGGTGTCAGAGGGAGGGCTGGGTGGGAAAGAGAAAATGGGCCTGCCCTTGGCTGAATCGACCTAATGAAACATGATGGAACATTCACAAGACGTTTTCTTCTGAGATTGACAAGGTAAGGCCCGCTTTTCCGCCTCCTCTGGGTCTCTAATTGAGTGTGAGTAATGAATATACATGGAGAGCAGCCCTGTCAATGTGCAAGGATTTTGCATTTTGCATTTGGATGCTGCAGCGCCACTCTCTGCCTCTGTAGTTTGGGAGAGGAAAGGGTGGCCGACCACATGCTCCCAGTTACCCACAAAATCCTGTCAAGGTCATACATTGGTGAGGATTTGATAAAGATTGAGAAAGAACTGGATGTAGCTAACAGGAGACGTCTGAATAAAGGAGGTGTGATTTCAGACGATGAACAGCCACGTGCTACCTTGACGAAATTAACCAGGTGCTCGGGGCTCGTGGTTACTTACTTGGACACCAGGTTTATCGACTTAGGACAGTGAATGCCAGAAGTGGACTTATTCAAATCTCTGCATTTTTCATTATGTTGCATGTGGTTTTTAAGATCAAGAATTAATTTACTTCATAAAAAGTTGTTTTATTTGCTTTTTTTTTTTAATCTGTTTCTAATTTAAATATTTTTAAAATAACCAGGCACAGTAGATCGTGTCTATAGTCTCTGCTACTTGGGAGGCTGAGGCGGGAGAATTGCCTGAGCCCAGGAGTTCGGGGCTGCAGTGAGCCATGATCATACGATTACACTCCAGCCTAGGCAACAGAGCAAGTCCCCATCAATAAATAAAATCAGATAAAATAATCTTGATGTTACCTCACCTTTTTAAAAAATACGTTTCCTTTATTTTGCGTTTTTATATTTTCAAGTAGAAGAACCAGTCATATAAGGTTTTTAGATACATTTGTAAAATTAGAATCAGTGAAAATTTCATTAGATTCTTCGGAATTTGGCTAGTCAGCTTCTTCTCTTTCTAAAATAAAATAATCATTTTCTGAATAAAGAAATGCGTTTTTAATTACAAAGTTAACTGTAGGGTTTCATGGTGTATTATTTTAATTCTCTGAAAGTCAGTCTAAACCAACCACTGTTCTTAATTATTTCATGGCAACTTTGAACCTGGGAATATTTCTTATTTCATACTTATTTAAAAATAATTCTGTAAGATGCTTCATAAAAGATTAAATCATACTTTTATTTATTTATTTTTTTTTTGAGACAGGGTCTCACTCTGTTACCCAGACTAGAGTGCAGTAGTGCAACCTCGGCTCACAGCAACCACCACCTCCCAGGCTCAAGTGATTCTCCTGCCTCAGCTTCCCAAATAGCCGGGATTACAGGTGCGCACCACTACCGCCTGGCTAATTTTTGTATTTGTAGTAGAGATGGGATTTCACCATGTTGACCAGACTGGTCTTGAACTCCTGACCTCAAATGATCCACCCACCTCAGCCTCCCAAAGTGCCGGAATTACAGGAGTGAGCCACTGCACCTGACCAATCATGCCATTAAAACATATATTTCAGTTGTCAGAAAAATGTGTTACTATTTGGAAAACAAGAAAATTGATGTAATAAAAAAATAAAAACACTGTAGATGGATACTTGAAGATATCCTGGCCATATCTCTCTGAACTTGATATTCCATATCAAATATTGGGATTCTGTTTTTGACACATAATAGACAAGAGGCTGAAATACACAATTAAAATAAAGTTAAAAACCCAATTTATCTTATATCCTTGAAAAAGTTGCTTTCTTAAAAAAGCAACTGTTTTAACAAAGCATCAATCCAACTTACATTCATTACTTAAACAAGAAATGTAGCATGCATTTATAGAAGTCATTTTTTTACCAGCATCAACTGTTTCTAACAAAACCAAGAGCCCAGAAGTAAGTCAGAATCCTTCTTAACACCAAGAAATGCTATCATAAATTCAACAGCCTGAAGCTGGTTCTCTCAATCCTAGAAAAACAACCTTTAGAAAGTTTATAGAAATCATGGTTAAAACTTACATATAAAAAACTCTTACATAATTTAAAATGATAAGAAAGAACAACAAGTACAGACAAGTCATGCAAAAGGAAAAACTAATTGTTAAGTGATATAAAGGAAAAAATACTAACTACAGAAGTAATCAAAGAACTACTAAAAACATATTATTTAAATAAGCAAATATTTAATTTTATGAGAATATTCAGTGTGTGTAAGTCAGCTCTTTCTTATACTAGTGATGGACATAGAAGTTGCATAGCAGTTCTGAAATGTAATGTAAGAAATAATTATTTACCTCCTTAAGGAAAGTTGTCCTCTTTAACAAAGTAACTTCCTTTCCAGAGCTCTATTTTAAAATATAATTCAAACTGTGGACATACATTTATACACAAAGATATTTCTCCCTGCACTATTTAACAATTTATAATAGCTAAAAAAAGGAAACAAGATAAATTCAAAAATAGGTTCCAACTTATGCAAATTTAAAATATGGCCATGATTGAAAATTATGCCTGCAATTTTAATGAAAAACATTTTCAAATATGTTTCATATCCTAAGAAAATGTCCACAGAATAGTACTAAGTGAAAGAATAAATAATGCAAAGTGTTATATACAGTATGATCCCCATGATGTAAAACAATGTAATATAGATTATACCATTAAATGTATAAATAATGCCTACATATTTATGTATAAACACACAAATCTGTATTTGCATGTTTATGTTTAAATATATAGAAACTATTTTAAACAGATTTCGATGTCAATCATGTTCTCTCTGACCAGTTTGCAAATTATATTTTCTATGATATTTTCCAGTTTTTCCAGATTTTCCACAATGATCCTATGTTAGTATCATGCTTAGAAAAATGACTCATTAAATAGAATGATTTTTAAATGCCACTGAAAGTCTAGTTGCTTATGTTATGGAGCCCCTTCTTTCGCAGATGGTGATTGGGTTTCCTGATTAATAATTGATTGGGATCAATAGCTGAGGAAGTAAAAGGAGGGCGAGTGAGTTTCCTAGCAGCTGGAGTTCTTCCAACCCTCAGCCCCAGGTGAATCCATCTTGCCTAGCTGATACCACACACTCCATTAGAAAGCATGACCCTTAACACACACTCGGAGAATCTGACACAGAGAATGGAAGCAACAAATCTATAAAACGTTGAGAAATGTTTATCTCTGCACATCTAAGTTGTGCAGTATAACAGTATGGTTAAGCCATAGAGTCAGGCAGGCTGCATTTGAACTCAGTCCAACTCACCACGTAGTGACCAGGTGACCCAGATGAGACATTGAAATCATTCTGGCTCCGAGTTTCAAATCAGAAAACGGGGAGTGAAAAGAGTACCTACTGGCCGGGCGCGGTGGTGCACGCCTGTAATCCCAGCACTTTGGGAGGCACAGGCAGGCGGATCACCTGAGGCCAGGAGTTCGAGACCAGCCTGGCCAAGATGGAGAAACACCGTCTCTACTAAAAATACAAAATTAGCCGGGCTTGGTGGCACATGCCTGTAATCCCAGCTACTAGGGAGGCTGATGCAGGAGAATTGCTTGAACCTGGGAGGCGGAGGTTGAGGTGAGCCAAGATCATGCCATTGTACTCCAGCCTGGGCAACAAGAGCGAACTCTGTGTGAAAAAAAAGAAAGAAAGAAAGAAAAGAAAAAAGAGTACCTACCGCTGTGAAGTGTTGAATAAACTAATTTACAGAAGGATGGAGAACAGTGCCTCACAATGAGAGATTGGGTTATTGTTATTGTCATTTTTGAAATAATATCGGAAAGTCAAGGTTTCTTAAAGTGTGACTCTGATGACCACTTGGAAGATAATGAGGTAGAAAGCTGGTTACAGATGAACAGTTTTGAAACTCACCCAACTCTACCGAGTAAGAGTTTCTGATGGGTCCCAAAAATACGTATTTTTGACAATCTCCAAGTTTGTTCTTATGTGCATCTAAGATACACTGTACTAAAAGCATTATAGTTTTCTATAAATATTCCGATCTCCTCAAGGTAAAGTTTAAAAATGTTGAGCAATTCTGCTTAAGCAGCTGAGAAGTGCATTTATCTTCGTAAATTGATACCTAAAAAAAACAAAGAAATGAATTGAAACATTTTTTCTCAGATAATTTTATTTCAAAGAGAAAACCTTTCATTATTAAGAAAATTCATTTATGTGGAACACTTTGTTCTTTGAAGAGTTTGGTTAAAGGATGTGTTATTGTATCCATGTCTATTTTGTGTATAAAGCATAATTTTATACCCATTGTCTCATGAAACACAAGATTATATTTGCTTCAATAAAGATTCCAAAGCATCCTAATTTTCTAAGTTATGAAGTGCTTATGTCTATCCATCATCAAGCAAAATTTCGTGCTTCCAAATAAAAAGAAATGCAGTGAGAATTTGCGTGCTCAAAATGGTATAGAAGACAATGTCTTATTTTAGATTTCTTTTTCGTGCAGCCTTTCTTACTCTCTGTCCCTCATAAATACAACATTTAAAAAAATAGTATTGAGAACACACACTGTAATAACAGAGATGGGATCATTTTATCTCTGTATGTTTATAAGGTGCATTCTGGCTCACAAAACCTGAAGCCTTCTGCCCAACCCTGGGGGCTGGCTCTCTCAAAACATATCCACATGGGCTGAAGGGGAATCCAGCAGCTGGCCTGCTACTCTGGCCCCTGGCCTCATCTGAGGAGTCAGGCTGGGGCAGAATGGAAAATTCATCAAAACCACACACAATTCAGATATAAGAGAAGCAAATCCTACATGGCAAAAATGCACATTTATCTCAATACATATAGACCATAATTGCAGTTAGGCGTATTTCTACTAAAAATTCAAGCATGCATAATTGTAAAAGTTCCTCTGTAAAACAGTTTTACTTTGGTAAGCATTATCAAGGATGATTTTCCTGTCAATTTTAAATTTAGAATTTTTATCATTCTAAAACCATATTAGCAAATTAATTCAATTTATAGGCTCTACCTCACTTAAGTAGATGATTTTGTCTAGGTTTCCTTGAAATAAATGAGGATTTTGGATGACACTGATCTCTTTAATTATACTAAAGAGACAACCATTTATTTTAAGTGCATGCCATTCAGTTATTTTTAGCTCATGGTAAAAATCAAAATACTCATTTAAAAGGTTGAAGAAATGTGTGCTTGTTTAATGGGGGAGGATAAAGAAGCATGCTGAGGAAGCTGTGAAAGTTGTCAGAACCAAAATAGAGTTCCTTGTGTTAAATTGAAAAATAAAAAGACAAATAGAGCCAGAGAAGGCTATGAAAGAGAAGGTTCTCATGCTTGCATGCCCAATAACAAAACTATTATCAAAGACTCTGCAAAACAACTGTAATCTTACACGTAAGCCACCACGACCTGACACAAAAACTTATTCTTTGAGGACATAAGCCCAGCCACTGCCTGTGCAATCTTGGACTGGCACTACCCTTATTATTGATACATGTAACCAAGGACAATAAATTCAAAACAATCATGTAACACTCTTCAATTTTCCTTTCCACTCTTTTGTGTTCCCTTACCTCTCTGAAGACGCAGTTTACTATGAAACATGTATTCCCACTGCTGTGACCTATTGCCAAATAAACATCATTTTTCTTTTAGAGAGCCTTCATAAACTTATGAAGATTATGGCTACTAACAAAAATTACTCATGTCAGCCTCCCAATATGTGTCAAATTTTCATTAAAAGTACCTCCTGCTCTCACAGTCAGTCATTTGGGGACGATTAGAGTAGACTTTAACACATCAGTGGTCAAGATGACTTACACAATTTGGGGGTATGCCACCCTGCTCCCAAATGAAACACTCAACTTCAACCAGCTAAGGGCTCCATAATGCTGAAAATTATACTGCTTTTCTTTAGTCTATATTAGACTGTCTTCAAAACTCATTCCCATCTGCCTTATCAAAATACTATCTTAGAAAGCTGAACTTAAGTGTGTCAGTGAAGCTTGGAAAATGGTAAAGTTTGGAGAAAACGTGATTCAACAGCAGGTGGGTCCCTCTGAACGGGCCCATCATATGGCCTCCTAGGGGCACATACCCCGGAGGGACAGACTGACTACATGACCCCAGTGGTAGTTGTCATTTGTCTTGGGTTTGTTTAAAGAGGTATCTGTCTATGAAACGGTGATGTTTTCTTTCTAACTGCAAAATTCCCAAAGCTAAATAAATAAACGTGACCCTGCAAACCTACAGTCCTTTTTTTTAAAAGTTTGACTGGCTTTATACAAGGTTCATTTCAAACAGGTCAAACTTGTTTAAAATGGAGTGTCTTGCCACTAATTGTTTTCATTTCAATTGTGATGAAAACTTAATGTTTTAATCAAACTGAGAAAATGTTAAACCAAAAAGATTTTATTTTTAGCCAATAATATCGTACTTACTCCATTGTTCTTTTCCTCTCCCTCCAGAAAAATAAACAAGGAGAGCAATACCTTATAAGTTGAAGATAATCAACTTTTTCACTGTAGGAAAGACAAACCTTTTAATTCCATTATTTCATTAGTCTAATCATATCCTTCCCCAGAAAAGACTTCCAACCCAAATGTGACTTCCTCTAGCTCGTAAAGCTCTATAACCAAGGACGGGAGAGAGATTGGGTCCTACTTGCTCCCCAAGGAGGCCAACAAGCTGGATTCCAACCACCCCTCTTGAAGGCAGCTGCACAAACCCCAACACCTTGCCCAGGGTCATTTGCCTCCACTCTAGCTCTGAGCCTGAACAACTATCACACACTCTTGCAAACTTATGCAGACTTTTATTTTTGAAAAAGAAAATTCATCCAGACTCTTGAGTTAGATATTTTCCAAAGCCATCATAATATTCTGTGGGTAAATGAGGCAGAGTAAAGCACATCGCTCCTTTAGTCTATGACTACCGCATTTCCAAGCTTTTAACAATAAATGGAGGCACCCCTTGCCATCTGAACTCTTCCACTTCTCTGTCTTTCTCTTTCTCTCTCTTTCTCTTTCCAAACTAATATACTTAAGTAGATTGGGAAACATTTTCAGAAAATCCCCTGTGATCCAAATTTTTGAAATTTATTTTCTGAAACTCAGGCACTAAACACTATTCTAAGATGTGACGAGTTGGCAAGAGGCCTGGGTTCTAGTTTATCCTCATAACTTTTTATTATTTGGGGGACGCTGAGCCTGTCACTTAACCTCTGAAGGTCTTAGCTGCTTCACTGAATCTAATTCAGCAAACACTTATCGTCTGCCCAATGTCAACCAGGCACGTCGCCAATGCATGGCAGCGACCTATGCAGGTTGCCCTCCAGACCTGAGCTGTCCAGTTAGAGTGCTCAAGAGGGTCACTGGTGAGAATGTGTGAACCGCTGTGAATGAGAAACTGAATTTCAAGTTTTATTTAATTTTAATTAACTTAAATTTAAATTTAAAAACTGATGATCCTTCATCCAGTTATTGGAAAACTTGAAATGTCTGAAACAACTTGAGCAAGTGAATATAGCTTGCAACAGTTAGTTTTATAAAGTCTAAACATAGACCAATTATCTCCAATAAGAATTAAATATAAGGGTTTAGATGTGTTGTAAGAACACCTATTTTGAGAACATACATAAAAACGTGTAAAATACCCATTAACAATTTTCCACATTAATTGTATGTTGAAATGGTGACAGTTTGGATGTACTGGGCTAAATAAAACGTATTTTTACCATCATCTCACTAGTTTCATTTCTACTTTTTAAAAATACAATGACTGGGGCTCACATGGGGCTCCTATTATATTTCCGTTGGGCAGTGCAGCTTCAGAACTCCAAAATAAATTATTCCATGGAACATGCCTGCTCCATCTCTGCCTAATTTCCCACGTCCCATGGAACTATCTAGGTTTTTAGGTGTTTTCCTGTAGAAAACCCTGCTGTATTTCCTTCTCAACCCTTTGTACCAGGCTTACTTCTGGGTCTTTCCAAAACAATAGCCCTCAGAGAGCACAGCTTGTTGCGATACATTTTTTTGCCCTGCTGCTTCTTCCTATATGTTAAAATTCCATGAGGAAACGAACAGTGTGGCTTGCTATTGCACTCTCGGTGCCTGGAATAGCAAGGTGCCACCACACTGAGCAGGTGCTCCCAGTAGGTGGTATAGAAAACAGTGCATATCCATGTTCTTGAAAAGTGTCTAAATTTAAAGCTGGAAGGTACCGGCAAGGTGTTTTTGCTGTTGCTGTTTTTAATATGACAATTCACCTTAAAGTAGAAAGACACGTAAATTACTTTAGAAAAATGTTTTCCAGGTTTTAAAGAACCATAGGGCAAAAGTCATTTCATCAGAACCATAAATGATGGTACATAAAACTTAGTTTTTAATATTTTTACTCCAATATTTTGAATTAAAATTGGCATATCTCTGGTAACATGCAACTATTTTCTCCACTCATACAGACAAAAATAGCAAATAAGCAAATTAATTTCTCCCATTGTAAGTACTTCTCAAGATACAAAAGGCTAACACTCAAGTCCTCAATAAATCATATATTAGTAAAGCAATTTGGAAACAGACACATCAGTTCAATCTTTTGTTTTTTTCTCATTATATGCTTTATCTTGTGCAAAAGAGAGAGAGAATGGCTTTCCTGGCACCTCTGATTGTCATTTATGGCTTACATAATACACAACATGAGGATTGCTCTTCACATTTTAATTAGATTCAATCCCCATGCACAACACTATATGGGTTTGCATGTTATTGCTAAAATGTAGAAATAATAGAGCAGTATTCTTTGAGAATTTCTTTTGCCATCTTGACTCCCATTACTAAATAGCTTTTCCCTTCATTTGTCTTTTAATTTGATTACTATAATAGCAATATCATCATTTAACACAAATGAGCTCCATTCTCCCTGTGTATGCACATATGTGAGAACTCTTTCTGATGGAGGGATGCTGAAAGAGCAAACAGATCTTACAGCTATGTCAGGAAGAATATGGTCTGTCTGTCACATTATCCACAAGGCTTCTGCCCAAAGTTAATTACTGATCAGGTACCAAAACTGTGAGTTCCAGAGCTGAAGCCAAGGACAAAACCTGCTTGCACTCCAGTGGGATTCTGCTTTCCTCCCTTAATTCTTTGCCAAAGAAGCTCTACCAAGGAGATTTATACCCCAAGCCCCAACAGTATAGACTCGAAACACAAAAGATCCACTATTGCTGCTTTGGCATTTAGAAAAGATAAAAAGCACTGGACTAATGTATAGGGTGAGTTAGTAGAAACAAGCTAACGTAAACACATTGAATATGACAAAGGAGAGTCACCTCAGGAATACTGAATAAGGACCTTGGAAAATCACCTCCTCTGTAACAGCAAAGAGAACACTGACAAAATGATCCACATCACCATTTTATAACTGTAGAAGTTAACCAAAGACTTGCAACCATCTGAGAAATGTTTGTTTAATAACAACAACTGAATCTTGAACAGTGAGCTAAACAGTGTGCTTTGTGACATTTTTACTTTCTCTTCTATCCTTTACTCTCCAGCTCTACAGTAGCCTTGGAAACTAACAGTCTTGCAATCATACTAGACACAAAAATCAGCAGCCTACGAGCCACTAGATAGTGCAGAAAGGGTTTGAAGTTAATCCCCAAAGCCCCATTTCTAGAGCATTGTCCATGTTTAATCTATTTACAAATTCCATGGGAACACTGGCATGCAAGGCTCGTCTTTATTTGACAATAAGAACAAGCTCACTGCAACCAGTCTCTTCTCCAGAACATTTCCTAAAAATAGTTACTGGAAATTGCTTAACATTATGGCTGCCTAAGCAGTGATATGGTTGGGGCAAATGAGGAAGAATCTTTTTTTATTATTATTATACTTTAAGTTCTAGGGTACATGTGCACAATGTGCATTGTTTGTTACATAGGTATACATGTGCCATGTTGGTTTGTTGGTTTAGGTATTTCTCCTAAAGCTATCCCTCCCCCTGCCCCCATCTCCCAATAGACCCTGGGGTGTGATGTTCCCCGCCCTGTGTCCAAGTCTTCTCATTGTTCAACTCCCACCTATGAGTGAGAACATGCGGCGACTGGTTTTCTGTCCTTGTGATAGTTTGCTGGCAAGGGAGACATCATGAGCATTCTGAGGAAGAATCTTAAAGGAAAACCTGGTAAGTGAGATGTACATGGACTTTGAGAAATTCTGGCATATTCCTGGGAAGGAGGAAGGCCATGTGCGTGTGCAGAACAGTGGGCAGACTTGGGAAAGACCTGAGAATGCCCTAATATCTCACCTCTGGAGGACCTTGAGAGCCTGCAAAACAGAAAGTAAAAGCTTTCAAAGAGTGGTGACCTTCCTCCTGGAGTGCTGAAGCCGTGCCCCAATATGCACACAGAGTCCCATGGCAAAGGCTGGGATCGTTATTGGCTCAAAACATTTTAGGAAAATCTGAAGCCAATTATTGGCTGACACTAACCTAACTAAGCGAAGACTTCAGTGGCTGTAAATGACAAAGGATACGGACTTTAAAGAATTAGTCCAGGAAAGTTACTAAACAAACAACAACAAGAACAAACCCTGGGGTGGGGGGTTCCAATTTCCAGATTGGCAACACTATATTATTTTAAATACCAAGTTTTCAACACAAATTTATAAGGCACACAAAGAAACAGGAAACTATGGCCCATACACATTTTTCAAAAAGCAATCATTAGAAACCTTCCCTGAGGAAGCCCAGATGTTGGACTTACTAGACAAAAATTTTAAGTCAGCTTCTAAGTATGAGCAAATAACTGAATAAAAACATGTCCAAAAAAACCTAAAGAAGACTGGGCATGGTGACTCATGCCTGTAATCCCAGCATTTTGGGATGCCAAGGCTAGAGGATCACTTGAGCCCAGGAGTTCAAGACCAGCCTGGGCGGCATGGCAAAACCTCATCTCTACTAAAAAATACAAAAATTAACTGGACATGATGACACACACCTGTACGCCCAGCTACTCAGGAGGCTGAGGTGGGAGGATCGCTTGAGCCCGGGAGGTCTAGGCTGAAGTGAGCTGTCATCATCACTGCACTCCAGCCTGGGTGACAGAGTGAGACCCTGTCTCAAAACAAATAAACAACAACAACAACAAAACTAAAGAAAATTATGAGAAATAATAATAAAAAAAAACATGAACCAAGTAGATATTCTGAAGCTGGGAAGTACAATAACTTTAATGAAAAATGTATTAAACTGCTCAATAGTGGATTTCAGCTGGCAGAAGAAAGAATCAGCAAACTTGAAGATAGTTCAATTAGACTATCCGGTCTGAAGAGCAAGAACAGAGAGAAAAAACAATAATAAAAAAATGAGCAGGGTCTCGCAGACCTGTGCAGCATCACAAAGCTTACCAACATATGCATAATGGGAGTTCCAGAATAATAAAAGAAAAAGAAATGGGCAGGAAAAAATAATTTGAAGAAATAATGTCTAAAAACTTCCCATATTTGATGAAAAACATTAATACACACATCCAGGAAGCAAACAAATTTCAATAGAATAAATTTAAAAACATCCACACATAAACACATCATTTCAACCATCCAACTCTTGAAAGACAAAGACAAAAACAGACTTTTGAAAGCAGCACAAAAGAAATAACTCATCAAATATAAAAGATTCTCAATAAGATTAACAGGGTTTATCATCAGAAACTATGGAAGCCAGAGAGTGGTGAAAGGAAAGTAATTTTGACCAAGAATTTTGTATCCAATAAAACTCTCTTCCAAAAATGAAGGAGAAACCTGCTCTACAAGAAATAATAAAGGGAATCCTTCAAGCTAAAATTAAAGGACACTATACAGTAACTCAAAATCATATTAGGAATAAAGACCAGCAGCATCAATAGCAGTAACTCATAGGTAAATATAAAAGACAATATAAATCTATTTTTATTTTTCTTTTCTCCTATATGATTTTAAAGACAATTGCCTAAAGCAATAATTACAAAACTATGTTGATGTGTTTACATAGTGTAATGATATCATTTGCATACAATTGAAATTAAATTATTAACCTGAACTAGATTGCTATAAACTGAGAAATAAATTGTCATCCCCAGGAAACCACTAAGAAAATAACTCAAAAATGTAATAAACATGACAAAAGAATTAATAGTACAAAATATCTACTTAACATTAAAAAAGCTGGTAATGGAGGAATCAAGGAACAAAACAGACATTACATATATAGAAAAAAAAAAAAAAACCCAGCAAAATGTCAATGAATCTGGTTCCCTGAAAATATTCTATGTTGAAATGCTAACCCTCAGTATGTCAGTATTAGGAGATAAGGCTTTAAAAAAAAGATTACATTAAAATGAGGCAATTAGGATAGGCTCTCATAACCCAATCTAATTGGTATCTTTATAAAAAGAAAAAAATAGAAAACACAAAGGAGACATCAGGATGTGTATGCAGAAAGAAAGACCACGTGAGGACACAGAGAAGATGGTGATCTGCAAGTCAAGAAGATTGGCCTCAGAAGAAACCAAATCTACCCACATCTTTGCCTTGAATTTCTAGCAACCAGAACTCTAGGAAGATAAATTTGTATTGTTTAAGCCATCCAGTCTGTGACGTTTTCTTATGGCAGCCCTAGAAAACTAATACAAGAAGGCATTAATTCTATCTTATTAGTCATTGCACTAAATGAAAACGGATTAAATACTAGTCAAAAGGCAGAGATAGGCAAAATTAATTTTTAAAAAGTGATCTAACTATATCCTGTCTTCAAGAGACACGCATTAGATTAAAAAAACCAAAGATGTGGAAATTAAAATGATAGAAAAGTATATACCATGTAAACACTAACCAAAAAGAGGTGGAGTGTGTGTTTCATCCAAAATAGCCTTAAAAATTGATACTACAGGAAGAGAAAACTTATGATAAAGGGGTCAATACATCAAGAAAAAGTAATAATTATAAACATACATGCACCTCAGAGTCTCAAAATACATGAAGTAAAAATTAATAGATTTCAAAGAACAAATAAACATTCAAAAATAATTTTAAGACTTCAATAACAGATAGAAGAACTAGACAGAAGGTCAACAATGAAATACTAGATTTTAAAAACTCTACAGCCCAACTAAACCTAAAAGACTTCCATACAAGAGTCTACTGAATAACAGCACAATACACACTTTTTTCAAGTGCATGTGTAATATGTTCAGTCATTAAAAAAAGTCTTGATAATTTTAAAATGTTTGAAATCATGCAAAGTATACTCTCCAAACACAATTGAATGAAATTAGAAATAAATAGCAGAAGGAAATTTGGGGAATTCACAAGTATGTGAAAGTTAAACTACATATTTCTAAATAACCAGCTGGTCAAAGAGGAAATCATAAGTGAAATTATAAAATGCTTTTAGAAGAATGAAAATGAAGACATCAAAATTTATAGGCTGCAGCCAAAGTTTAGAAGAAAATTTATAGCAATAAATACTTACATTAAAAGAGATTAAAAATCTCATGTAAACATTAAAACCTTTCACTCTAGTAAAATAATAGGAAACTTAAAAATGGAAATAGTAACAGTTACAGCAGAAGTAAATGACTGTACAGAAAAAAATATAAAAAATCAATAAAAGCAAAAATTGGTACTTTGAAAAGAGCAACAAAATTAGCAACCCTTTAGCTAGTCTAACAAAGAAAACAGAGATAAGAATCAAATAATTAAAATCAAGGATAAAAAAATTAAAAAGTCATTACTACCGACTTTACAGAAATACAAGAGATTATAAGAAAATATTATGGACTGTTGTATGCCAAACATATCAGGCAACTAAATAGAACTGACAAATTACTAGAAAGATATAAACTACCAAACATCACTAAAGAAATTGAAAATTTGAATAGATCTATAACAAGTAAAGAGATTGAATTAGAAATTCTAATACTTCCCTTGAAGCATGTACATTAACTTCTTCCCTTGAAATTTTGCACTTGAAAAGTGCAAGCCCAGATATCTTCACTGGTGAATCCTACCAAATATTTAAAGAAGAATTAATACCAATCCTTTACAAAAATCTTCTGAAAAATAATAAGAAAGAAAACATCCCAACTATTCTCTAAGGCCAATATTACCCTAATAATAAAATCAGACAAAGATATGACAAGAAAAGGGAATCACACTCTAGTATCCATTATAAACATAGACACAAAAGTCCTCAATAGCATACTTACAAATGCAATTCAGCACCACATTAAAGGGATTATGCACCATGAAAAAAATGAAATATATGCCAGGAATGCAAGGTTAGTTCAACATATAAATATCAAAGTAATATATTACAGAATAAAAGACGAAAAAAGCACACAAGCAGAAAAAGCACTGGACAGTTTCTCCCATGACAAAACATTTAACAAAGAGGAACAGAAGAAAACTTCCACAACCTGATAAAGGACAACTACAAAAAAAGACAGATGACATTGTACTTAATTGTGAACAAATTAAAGATTTATCACTTAGATGAAAAATAAGACAAAGATGCCTACTCTTGCCACATTTAATCCACATTGTCCCGGAGGTGTTAGCCAGCAAAATTAGGCAGGAAGATTTAAAAAGGCATCCAGATTGGAAAGAAAGAGGTAAAATGATCATGAGAACTAATAAATGAGACCAGCTAGTTTGTAAGTCACAAGATCAATATACAAATATGAATTGTATTTATATACACTAACAGTGAACAATCTGAAAGTGAAATTAAGAAAACTGCAGTTGTCCCTTGGTATCTGCAGGACATTGGTTCCAGGACTGCCAGTGAATATTAAAATCCACACAAATTCAAGTCCTGCAGTGGTCTTGCAGAACCCATGGATATAAAAAAATAGGCCCTTCATATACATGGGTTTCACATCACATGAATACTGTATTTTCAATGTGTTTGGTTGTGGAGACAAAAACCTGTCAATATAGAGACAAACCTGTCAATGCCAACTGTATTTGTTGAAAAAAAATCTGAGTACAAGTAGACCCACGCTGTTCAAATCCATGTTGTTTAAGGATCAATGGTATTCCACTTCAAACACCGTCAAAACAATAAAATACCTAGAAGTAAATTTAACTAAGTGCAAGACTTTATACACTAAAAGCTATAAAACATTATTGAAAGATATCATAAAATATCTAAATAAATAGAAACACATACCATGTTTATGAATCAAATGACAATATAGTTAAGAATGCAAATCTCCCCTACTTGATCTACAAATTCAACACAGTGCTTATCAAAATCCCAGCTGGTTTTTTTTGGTACAAATTGACAAACTGATCCTGAAATTCACATGGAAATGCAAGACAACCACGATAGCCAAAACAATCTTGAAAACAAAGAACAAAGTTGGAGTGCTCACATTTCTCAAATTCATAATGTAATACAGAGGTATAGTAATTAAGATAGTTGAGGTATTGGCATAAGGATAGACATATAAATCAATGGAAAAGAATTCAGCCCAAACATAAACACTTATATTTGTAATTAATTGATTATCAATAAGGGTGCCAAGAATATTCAATGTGGAACAAAATCTTTTCAATAAATGATGCTATGATAACCATATGTCCACATTCTAGATAATAAAGTTGGATCTCTGTATGATATTAAAAAAATTAACTCAAGTCAAACACATAAATGTAAGACATAAATTATGAAACTCTTTGAAGAAAACTTGTAAGCTTAAATCTTCATGAACTTGGATTAGGCAATGGTTTCTTAGATATAACACCAAAGCATAGGCAACAAAAGAAAGGATCAGTTAGATTTCATCAAAATTAAATACTTTTGTGTATCAAATAACTTTATGAAGAAAGTGAAAATATGAATCAGACAATGGGAGAACATATCTGTACATGAGACCTAACCCTGATAAGTTTCTTTCACGGAGAATACGTAAAGAACTTTATGACTCAACAATAAAAATACAAATAACCCAATTTAAAATGGCCAAAAGATATGAACAGACATTTCTCCAAAGAAGATATGCAACTAGCCTATTAAGTACGTGAAGAGATGCTCATCAGTATTCATTAGGGAAATGCAAATCAAATCACAATGTATTACCACTTGGCACCCCCTATGATGACTAACATCAAAAGATGGAGAATAAAAAGTGTTGTCAGGGATGTACAAAAATCAGAACTCTCTGTCATTCCTGGTGGGGATGTAAAATGGTTCAGCAACTGTGGAAAAGAGTTTGACAGTTCCTCAAAACTTAAACATGGGTACCACATAACCCAGCAATTCCACTCTTAGACACCCAAGAGAATCAAAAATATATGTTCACAGAATGGATATTCAGAGCAGCATTATTCACAATAGCCAGAAATTAAAAATAACCCAAATATCTGATAAATGAACAAATAAAATACTGTCTATTCATACAATAAAATGGGATCAATTTTAAAAATAAAGCATTTATCCATGCAACAACATGGATGAAACTTTTTCAAAGTTTACATCATGATAAGTGAGAAAATCCTTACATATGGTCACACGTTGTATAATTCCATTTATATGAAATGTCCAAAATAGACAAATTCGCAGAGACAGAAAGTAGGTTAGTGGTGGCCAGAGGCAGGGTAGAGGGGAGAATGGGAAGTGATTACTAATGGGCCCAGGATTTCTTTCTAGGGTGATGAAAATGTTCTGGAATTAGATAGTGGTGATGGTTGCATAAGGCTGTGAATGTACTCACAGCTCCTGAATTGTTCACCCAGAAAACAAACAAACAAACAAGAATCCCACATAGCTAAATATGGTAAGTGTGGTAGAGGTAATATTTAGTTTTTGAGATGAATTTTGTAGGATGGATATGATTTTGAGCAGAGTATAGTATCAACAAAGACCTAGAGCAGAAAGTACCAGTTGATTTGAAACTTAGAGAGGGTCTAGTTTGACTACATTGTCAAGCCGTTTGAAAAGATAAGGCTGCAAGCTAGAATGAAGTCAGATGTCAGATGACCCTGGATGTCCCATGGAAGTTCTCACAAGGATTAGGGAGGCAGTGCTGAGGGCTTTGAAGGCTGAATGCCTTAGGATAACCTTGCAGGTCAGTTTGAATCCTCACTCCCAGGAATGCTAGAATCACAGAATTTTATCGCCAAAGAAGCCTGCGATACTATCTAGTTCAGTAATTTAAAAGCAGTGGGGCCCATTTTTCAAAAGCAATTTTAGCAGTACGTAGGGCAGATAAAAAGAAGCAGTCCTGGGATCCAGATACCTCCACCCTTTCATTTCAGCTCCCCTCCAGACACCCATGAGGGAAACAGCAGCAGCAGCAGCAGCAGCACAGATATCCCTTTGTTTTAGGGATGAAGACACTGAGAGTCTGAAGATTAACTTGCCTTCACAAGAAAATGGAATTAGTGTTTGTCAAATGTGTTCTAGGTGTAGGGTGAAATAACAAAGTCAGAGATGAGGGAGGGCATGGTGTATGATCAGGGATGTTCAGGAAAAGAATCGTGCCATGTAGTAGGAGCCAAGACAATCGCCTTTCTGTGATGAGGTCGTTTAGGCCCGGAATGAGTTTAAATTAGGCAGTGATGTCACTCCTTACATGAAGGAGCATGCCTTGAACACATCGGCATCTTCCGCAAAGGTCTGCACATGACGAATGAGTCAATGTTCTCCTTGGCTCTGTCCCAGGGCAGCCCCTGTGGCGGCATCTTCCATCTACCCATCAGGATGGGTGAGGAGGGTCCCACTGAAGGAAGCTGGATCACTCTTCTCCACTTCCACCATGCACAGAGTACACAGGGAAACCCTGGGGAGGGATTCCTGAAAACTCATCTCTCCTCTGAGCTCAGGAAGGAGGGCAGGAAGGTTTCCCTTGCAGGCGAAACAGAAAACAGGACTCATTTGACGCTCTTATTTCTCAGTGGCCCAGTAACAATACACAAAGTCCATATCTTGGCCCTCGACTTTCATCTTTTCGGTCAACCACAGATGCCGAAATGAACCAATCCGTTCTATGAAAATAGCACACTGACATTTCCAAGGGATCCCCACCAGTCCGGAACTCCACTCACCACTCCAACAATTGTTGCACACTTAGGTGGTGAGGCCCTCTGAACTTAGTCATGGTCTCAGTTGAAAAGGGGGAAAAGTATATTAACTTATCTGAGAGACAAAGAATTGTGAGAAAGAGACTTCTCATCTGGAAGTGAGAGAAACCTTTTGTCAAATGCTTCCCCATTTTCAATCCCAGTGAAGACACACACAATGGGGAATATTCAAGTCGCCCAAGAGGAGGAAATCTATTTATTTGCCCTGTATTGTTTCTCGTATTAGATCATGATTCAAAGGAAGTGCTGTTGTAACTGTTTGAATTCTAATCATTATAAGACACAGGTTATGGCTGCAGGTGCTGATTGTGAATACAAACAATAATGATACTATGCTGTATTTTAAAATATATAATCATAGCATTATCCAGTAAAACCACGATCGCACTACTGCCTGTCTAATGGGAAACAACCAGCAGCTTAAATGTGGGGACATTTTGGGATTATAGGGCTAATCTTTATTTAATAAACTCAAATAAAAACAGTCCTAGCAAATAACTGCTTGTCATGGTAGAGTTTCCCGGCTCTTTCTTCATTAGACGTTAAAGCTATTAAAGGACTTCCATAAACAGTGAGGTTTTTTCTTTTTTTTTTTTTCCCCCAAGTATGCTCTTCTATTATTAAAGTTTATCTGAATAAAGAATTTTTTGGGGAAATCTATGCCAAAGTATCTTTCCTGAGGATGCAGCACATGGAAAGGTGTAAAACAATTGTTTTGCTAAGGGGAAAAATACTCCTCACATTCACAGCCATGCACTTTGTTCTCATTATCATAAAACGCAATCATTGTCCATAAACTTTGAAAGAAGACATGGAGAGAATGTTTCCATCATTAGGGAAAAATTACTCATCTTCTTCTCCAAGAAGTGGCCAGGCCTGGCAGAGGGGTGTGCGTGCTCAGAGGATGCTGTTGTTTGATCAAAGGCCAGCAGTCATGATCCAGGACCTACTCTGACAGGAGGGGTCAGAGGTGTCCCTCAGAAGGAAGCTGGGTGGTTCCGGTTTTACCTAGGCATCCCTCCGACCATCACCCGTTCGGACTCTTTCACGTTTAACCTCTGCTTCCTTAGTTGCCTTGTTTGTGACACTGTTTTTATTCCATTTGACAGCAGCTGCAGAGAATTCCTGCTTAAATTCCGTGCTCTACTTTTCATGTTCTTCTCACCTCCTTCTGCCAAAAAACTGCATCCCCTTGTTTTTGTGGAGGGCGGAATTAACCAACCTAAAAGAGTCTTCTGGGATAGAGAGCCAAACGCATCTCCTCTGTAGCACCCTCAGCAAGAGATGGGGGTGAATCAAAGCGTGTTTCACATTTTCAAGGAAAATGCCTACTTGAATCAGAGTTTTTTGATGACTTTAATTTTGCTCTTTGCGCCTCCAGTGGAATCGTAATTCCCTTTATGTGGAGGAAAGTGCATTGGCTCTGTTAACCAAAATATTCCAAAGCTGCCAGGTGAAAGGCAGAGGACAGCTTGGCAGTCAGACGCTTATGTAAACGACTGAGTTTTATGGCAGCCTGCACTGGACACCCATGACTCTGTGCCAAGGAGCAAAACGGCTCCATCTAGAAACTTGTTATGATGTTAAACCAAAACATCCTGACCCGTTAGTCCTCAAGGCATTTTTTGTTGTCTTTTCTTAGCTTAGTGAATTGTGTCTCCAAGTGTGGGACAGTGCTGAATGAAATCTAGTTAAATTAAAAGAAATAAATAAAACTGGAGCTGATAAGTTCAAGCTTGTAGCATACCTTGTGACTTCCATATAATCTAATAATTGCATTAGTTAACCTTTTTTTTATCACTTTGATAAATATTACAATAACTTAAAAGATTTAGAGGGCAACCGGTTATCATTTCTAAAAGATGAAAGAAAAAAATCATCTCCATCATTTTCCATTTAGACAAAGATGAATGCTATTTTTTATACAAAAATAAATACTTAAAAAAGTAGATATCACTGGATTCATCACTAACATCTAGAAAATGCCTTCTCCTCTGTGTATAGCAAGTGAGAAGAAATTCTTGTTACTCTCTGTGTTTTACATTCTCTGTTCTTACAAGGTACAGGAATTTAGTTACCAGACCTGGAAGACGGTCTCTAAATTTGCATATTCCAAAGCCTTATCTAGTCAAGACCAATTGCTTGACTCGCTGTGTTATTTGGTTCAAAGCGTTGCTGTCACTATTATTGCTTATGGCCATATCTAGAAGGCAAAGGAAAATGGAGCAGTATCCTGCAGATGATTGAAGTCAACCTAATGCCCTATGCTCCCCAAAAGACAGGGCTGAGAAAGATTATTTGGAGGCAGTGAATAAATTGCCTCAGTTCTCTGCTTTATAAGGGCAAAAGTGGCCTTTCTGGACATGACAGCTCTCGAGGAAAACTCAGTGGTAGGTATAAACTATTTTCACTCTATTTTTTTCCTTCCTTGACCTTTACATCAAGCATAGCACAGGGAACATAGCGGAAAGAGTATCGCTTTTGGCTCTAGAGAACCTGGACTTGCATCTTGTCTCTGTAACCTACTAGCTGGGAGACTTTGGGAAAATTATTTAACCGTATAAGCCTTAATTCTGGGTTCCTCAAATGTAGCAAGTGTAACTTCAAAACCTTGGCGTGTGAATTAAATGATATTTACTTGTAATTTGAATAAATCATTAGGGCAATGCAAGGAAATCATGGATCTACAAATAAAAGTGTGTGCCCTCTCACTCTATATACTCTTATACCCACCGCCTTCAAAACAAAAATAAGAGCCAAGGCAGACAAACAAAAACAAGAACCCACAGTGGCGTCTCTGAGATAGTTCAACATGGTGATATTAATAGTAAGCCTTCATAATTTACTCAGAGACCTTCTCTCTTTGTTGGGTTCTTTCAACAAAACCTAAATTCCTGCTTATCTGTGCTGCCCGGTATATCCTAGTGATCCACAGGAGCCACCGTGGATTTTGATGCTGGCCTTTCCATCCGTGGTTCACTTCGGCATTATTTAAAACAAATTTCCAGTGTAATGAAGCCTCTCCCTTTTGTAAACATAAATTATATTTCATAAGCCTGGGAACATGTAAGTTTGCCAAATCTGAAGCAAGACAGCCTTGATGACTTCAGTCCGTTCTCAGCCCTTGATTACAATTCGATTTCCTTTGGCATCAAAAGACAAACTATTTTAGTGAACAATGTTCTTCCTTTAGCAAGAGTGAGCTCCAGTTACTTGGCAAAGGACCCGTTCATTTGCCAGACAATATGTCCAGCATCTTAGCAATAGCTGAAACACTGAATTTGATTTAAGAGTAACCCAAAGTGAAGAATACAAAAGAAAGTATACAGCTCCCTGCAGGGCAGATGTTAGAAGATTGGTTGGTTAACTGTCATTTCCCCATTGCTGTCTCAGGTGTGATTTTGTGATGAGGTTGCATTTGGGAGTGGGAGCTGTGACTCTCATCTGCCCCTCGACTGGGCATTTCAGTTAGTATGTGTCTAAGTATTCTATTTTATTCAAAATGCTTTTTCTTTCCTCTGATGCTTTCTCAGAATCGCTTGATGTTTAAAACCTCCTTTGTGCTTCCATCTCCCCAACTAGCATTGTTCTTTTAAGAAGCACCTTCAGCTCTTCTGTGTACACTTCAGACTCTGCCAAGTTGCTCTCACAAGAACTTTCAGCTTCTCTCTGACACGTGAACATCTTTTCTTGGGAGTTCATTTGAGGTTTCAGTTTGGTCATATTATCTTACTTCATTACTTGGAGAGTATTGTTAACATTACTGGTAGCTGTATATTAGCAAATTGGTACACCTCCTGTTCTTCCAGGAGGAATTTTCCTTGTGTGTAAGGAGGAGTGAGGAGTATTACTGTTCTCTCACTAGGTGCAGAAAGCAGCCGTGGGACTCAGAGACTCCGCCTACTCCTGTTAACACTTTGCATTTCTTGGGCTTCAGAAAAAACACTGACCACGTAGCCCTGTCTCTGGTACTTTCCACAATGGACCAGTTCTATTCCAAAAAAGAGAACAGTTGTAACAACATGGAATTGTGAAACAGGCTGCTCTGTAGCAAGACAGAAATGTGTGTGCATCTCTCCGCCTACGGGGAGTCAATGATGCCTCTTAATGAGAAAACTATCTTCAGGCTCTGGAACCTAAGCATTCTGAGATCTCTAACCAACCAGAGGTCTATGCGGACCCTTGGTTACCCAGAATTCTCCAACCACATCTGAGCTATAGCAATCTCTCTGTGTCCCAGATTCCTTCTATGGTGCCATTAAAATGTGTCTTTTCTTTTCCCTATGCTCACAGTGTTGCTCTTGGCTTGTCCATGAACTAATCTGATACTTGTATCAAGTTTAAGATATTAGTAGAAGCTAATGTATTAATGGTTCCCGTCTCATGAACCGTATTTGCATTTTAATAGCAGTCTATTAGCCTACTACAGATGATGAGTTTAACCCCAAAAATGTTGCCTTAATTTGGTAAGAATTTTAGGCATCAAGACAGGACCTAAGGAGAAAAAAACATATTTCCAGGTTAAATGGCATTTAATTAATTATGTTGTACAGGCATATATCAAAGTTGGTTTAATTATTTATTATCTAGCTATAGCATACAAATAACATTCTGTGAATTAAATGTCAGAAATGCCAGAATTGTATGTATTTTAGTGTCCTGTTAAAAAATATCAGATCATTACTTCTTTTCATGGTTAAAACTTTTACCACATCAATATCATCACTATCAATTTAATAAGAGCTTGGTCAAAGTGGATTTTGTAATTTTTTTGTTTTTTCATATTATAGTAGAGGATTGATTTCAACAGATACTATAAATTGGATGGGTAGAGGGAAGAGCTATTTATTAATACTTGATCATCTTTGTTCTCATTCTGACACAGCTGAGTAGGTCACCTGACATTTCTGAACATCTCTTAAGTGGGGGTAATTTAATAAGAGTAGAAGATTTCATTTCTGACCTCTAGTTGTTTCTAATCTAGCAAAGACCTTAAGCAGCTATGAGGCAAAGAACTTAGGTGTTATGAAAAGCATGGTCCATGAATGAAACAGACATGATTTCTAAGAAATGTAGGTTTGATTTAATTATTTGGGGAATTAGAATTATTTCCCCAAATATTATTATTGGGGGAATTAGAAATTATTTGGGGAATTAGAAACGATCTCTGTAAAAGTGTATTCTTTTCCAACAATTCTGCATATTCATTATAGAAAATTTGAAAAATGCTGAGTAGTCTATGAAACAACATGTGAGTCGGTCAAAATCCCACTCTATAATGATATGATTAATTCATTCTGTCCAAAAAGCCAATTTACTGAGTACTTGCATCTGTAAAGTACAAGATGCATGTGTACTGTGCGTGTGAGACAGCACTAAATATTACAGAATTGAGATGGTGTCATAGGATGCTACCACGCTTTTTTCAGAGTATTCATGTATGAAATTTTCTCCTATACCACACAACTTTTTTCCAAAAACATATGTCTCATATTTTTGTCCAAAGTGTCCATTGGCATTATTAAAGAAGCTAAAGGGAGAAAACTAAAAGAGCCAATCACATAAATGCTGGAAAACACCAGGTATAGTTAAAGCCACCCTTCTTTAAAAAAGAAATATACTAAAACACACACACAAATGATATTAAAGTAGAAAGCGGCGGTGAACTCTAATGGGATCTATAAAAAAGTACCAGGCAGACAGCATATTGGAACATCATCTAAGGACTCAGAAGAGGACAATATCCATGAACGTTATTAAACAGTTCACATAAGAAATGTTTTCAAGTTTTTGAAATTCTTTATAACAATAATATTGTTTACAGCTGTTATTTCTGAACTTTTTTTTTTTTTTTTTTTTTTTTTTTAGCGAAAGAATCTGATTTATTTAAATGAGGGACCCAGGGCCAGGGTGCAATGGTGATATGGTTTGGTTCTGTGTCCCCACCCAAATCTCGTCCATAACTATAATCTCCATAATCCCCACATGTCAAAGGTGGGACCAGGTGGAGGTAACTGGGTCATGGGGGCGGTTTCCCCAATGCATTTCTCATATAGTGAGTGAGTTCTCACGAGACCTGATGATTTTATAAGCGTCTGGCATTTCCCCTGCTTGCACTCACTCCATCCTGCCATCCTGTGAAGAAGATGACTGCTTCTCCTTTGCCTTCTGCCATGATTATAAGTTTCCTGAGGCCTCCCCAAAAATGTGGAACTGTGAGCCAATTAAGCCTCTTTTCTGTGTAAATTACCCAGTCTCAGGCAATTCTTTACAGCAGTGTGAGAATGGACTAACACAAGTGGCATGTGCTTGTAGTCACAGCTACTCAGGAGGCCAAGGTGGGAGGATCACTTGAGCCCAGGAGTTCGAGACCAGCCTGGGCAACATAGTGAGACCCCACCCATCTCCAAAGTAATAATAATAATTAAAATAAAAAGAACATCTTAAAAAAATAAGTGAAAGACTCCAATACAGAAAATTCAATAAAGGGCAGGGTTGGAGCTGTTGACTCTGGGAGGTCAACAAAACCTCAGCTCTGGTTTCCAGTCAGTAGCTGTAATAAATAGTGAGCTCAGCCTTACACCTTCATTTTCCAGCAACTTAGAAATCGCCAACCACCCTACTCCTTCCCACTCTGAGTTATAGATCACCAGTTTCGTGTTCTCAGCTCTTATGCAGGTAATATGCATATCTGGGGACCCCCAAATTCAGAATTTCACCATAACATTTGGAAGCACCCCTCCAAGACTCCCTTGGAAATCATGAGGGTGAAGGAGTGGACTCTGCTGATGAGGCACGAGCCCACTGGGGTTTGCTGCCAGGCTGCGGACCCTGAATGTAGCAGCAAAGTGGAGCAACCAATACAAGCAAGGTCATCTTGTGCATTCGGCTTAAGCAGGGCACTTTACCTGGTTTAGATATGTAATCTATGTAATTGATCCATTATTGTCCCTGTTTCACCAATATAAACACTGAGGTTTGGTGAGGTTAAATACCGTCAGTCAGCATTGGAGGGAGTATTAGAACCCAGTACTGTCTCATTACAAGCTGCAGTTCATCTCACTAGTACCCCATATATGAGTTCTTGCAATGTCACTTGGGGCAATTCTCTGCATTTTATCCATTTCCATTGGTAAATTTCTTTTGCAAATGAAAAAATTCACAATACAAAAATTAGATTTCAAAACAAATCTAAAACTTATGTGTGGGAAAAATCCTGACCGTGTGGCCTCGGGATTGTAGGACAGGAGTGATTTATTTTGTATGTGTGTGTGTGTGTGTGTGTGTGTGTGTGTGTTTACAAAACAGCTAATAATAATGTAAAAAATAAACAAATAAATGAGGTTTTGTTAAGGATATATAGGTTTGTTAACTTTATTTCTCCATGCTTATAAACACACCACACACACACACACACACACACACACACAAAGACATCACTAAATTCAACACATAAATGTTGAAAATTTACAGTTCATTTTTTCTCTTCATTTCTCAAATTTTCTATAATGAATAAATACTACTTATGTAAATGAGGAGTAAGATAAATATTATTTTTAAATAAAAAATGACAACTCATTGTTTTCTCCCATTTCCTACATAGAATAGGCCAGAATTGAGCATAGTCGAACCAGAAAATATTCCCAGCCAGTACTGGCAGGATTTCTCTCACTCAGAACTGGAATTAAACTGCATTAAAACAACAACAAAAATTGCCAGTTTAAAACACTTTCCATACTGCAGGCACTGTTCCTGGGCTTCATGTGGATGATCTCCTTTAATAACCCAACAACCCTGCATGGCAGATACAACTATCTATTTTCATTTCATGGATGAGGAAACTGAGGCCTAGAAATTTGGCGTCTTTACCAAGGTAACACAGTTAGTGGATGATGGAGGCTGTATCTGAACCCAGCTTGACTGACCTATAGATCTTCTCTCTGACCATAAAGCCATACTTCCTTCAAGGGACAGTAAGGGCGGCACCTAGATGATAAATGCTCCAAGGGGACCTGAATCCACTGCCTATTCCTCTCTGGGAATGTGACATTTCAACAGTTTGAACTCCTGTGCCCTAGGGTCCACACAGATGTTGAGGCTCTTTGCAAAACCATAGTTCCTCTATGAGAAGGATACTCTTGATGCAAGTAAACACAGTTCCAGCACATTTGGCACCAATTTGTTTCGACAGTTCATTTCCTTCCAGGGTAGAAACCAGCTCAATAAGAAAAAGCAAAGCAAAGAAAACAATGTGTACATGCATTATTTTAATTTAAAAAATTATATGTGTATAATATATTAAAATTAGGTAACATATAATTTCTTAAAATTAAAGATCTGAAATTTGACTCAGGGACGGAATCATGGGTTGAATGACTAGCATCACTTCCGTTAACATCTTGATAATGATTTAGAAAAGGAAAAGGGAACAACAATGGTGTCACAATGTTCTTTTCCACGGGAAAGAAAGATTCAATACCAAACACTTATTCACAATGAATGTGAGAACCTATTTTTTTTTAAATAAATCTTCCATGGTGGGAAACATTCATAGTATTAACCAATGATAAATGAATAGAAACTGAAAGGTTTGTGGGCACTCGAGCCTTGGACATGAGCACATTCCCTCACGTGCTTCTCCCGAACAGGCAGGCTCAGATTCTGGATTTGTCTGCAGCAGGATTGGTGGCTCCGATTCAACAGTCATTCATTTATTCAACAAATATGCAGACCACATTCTGCATGCCAGGAATTACACAGAACACACTGTGAACAAGTTAAAGTTTCAGCTCTTGAGGAGTTTAAGTTCTAGTAAGTGAAGCCAACACAAACAAATAAGAATATAAGATAAATGCACGTAGGAATAAACGCTGTAGTTTAAGGAGAGAAAGAAGGTAGAACAGTTGAGGGTAGAACACATTATTTAAGAAGGGATGTTTGGGGAAGATCTCCCCACCAGCTTTTGAGGTGACTTTTGAACAGAACAATTTCAGGAAGTGAGGTGTATAAAGCTCTGGGGAAGCTAAGTCCAGGACGAGGAAGTGGTGGTTCAAATGCTCTGAAGCAGAACAATGTGATGTAGTAAAGAAATGGGAAGAAGGTCATGATTGCTATAAGATCCTAACCCAGTGCTTCTCAAATGGGGTCTGATTTTCCCGCCTTGGGTAGATTTGGCAATGTAGGGAGACACTTGCGATTCTCACACGGTGGGCGTGGGTGGTGAATTCTACAGCATCTAGTGGGTAGATGTCAGGGTTGCTGCTGAACATCCACCAGTGCATAGGACACTCCACAGTCAAGAATGATCAGCCCCATGTCACTAGCGCCTGCAGTTGAGAAACTCTGTTTGAAGCTCTCCTTTCCAGTCTTTCACAGACAGCTCTGTCTGGTCCTGTGATGATGAAGCCCCATGATTAAGGAGACAATTTAGACAAGGGACCAAATACAGGCTCTTGCCCCAGGTTGTATGCATCCTATCACGAGCAAGAGAGGTCACCGAACTGACCATATGTTCGCTAAGTAAATAGGAAGGCATGACATTGAAACAACAGACAATAAAAAGTTTAATATGTAATCGTTTTTACCTTTATGAAGTCTTTAGTCAGTCCCTTAGGGAATATAAAGAACATCCAGTATAAATTCCTTGTCTATTTGGAACCCCCTCTACATTGCCTCCCCTAATTTTGCTGCATGGCATCATTCTGCTTCATATATCATGACACAACCTCCTCATTTCCAATTTGAATCCTAAAAATTCAGCACCAAATAGTGCAATTACCACTTACAGGGTTGAATACAAACCAAGGAGAGAAACATAGCAAGGGGAAGGTAAGGAAGAAAAGAGATAGGAAATGAGATGGGCCGGGGGAGGAGGGTGCAGAGGAAGACATGTAGGAGAGTAGGGCTGACCTGGATGACAGGCATTGCTGAGCGCAGCGAGCTCTGAGCTGTCCTGGTGAGATTCTGTTAGGCCAGAACCACATAAAGGCTGCACAAGTTATTGAGGAGAGAGAAATGGAAAGATTCAAAGGTTAAAAATTCTAGTTTTCATCCTATAGTGTTTTGAATACCTATCAAATGAAATGTGTGAAGTTCTGTGGCAAAAGATGTCTAGGTCTTTGGTGGGATAGTGTATTTTGGGAAACTAGAAAGTCGTATTTTAGGCAAATTATAAAAAAGCCATGCAAGAGTGTGCACTTGCGCCTTGGCATGCATCCCTTTATTTTCTCTCTATTGAAACCATTTCAGACATGGTAACTGCATGCTCATTTACAATAAGCCAGCTGCATTTTCATTCAGGATTAAAAAGAAATGAGTCAACATTGGATTTCTTTTTCTCAGCCCTGGTCTCACAATTCCCTCCTTCAATCACATACCTCTGATTGCTACCTACTTTTCTCCTCTCTGCTGCCCGTCACATTCCCTTTCTTATAAGGTTAAAAAGTGGAGACTTCAGGGGAGAAATAATGGAGGGAAGTGACACCACCAGGAACTGAAGCTAGAAGAAAAGCTTGCAGGTTGAAAAGTTGTGCTCCAGAAGTTGCATCCACTTAAATTAAGTAAAATATAGGTTATTAGTACATATAGATGGTCAAATAACTGTGCCTTATATACCTGCATAGATCCTGTGTATGAGATTTTAAAACTGCTTGAAAATGGAATGTATATGATATTTGTGATTATGCCAATGATATGCACCTATAAGGAATTTCCCACTAAATATGTAAGTAATTATTAAACACTTTACCATGACACTCCGTGACCTGCTAAAAAGAGACCTTCCAGTGATGTGATAGATGATGTCAAACCAGACATTCTTCCCATGTGAAATAGTATTATGTATTTACGGCCGCATCTGTCTAGTTTCACAGCTCATTAACAAGACAGTGCAAGAGGAGATTGCACTCTTAGTGCTTGTTACGTTTACTATCTAGGCCTCTACAGTAGACGCAGACATCCCAGCATAAATAGTACACAGCGCGGATACCTTCAAACCCCCTCATGGATCTTACATGCTGATAAATGCCTCCTCCCATCACCGAGTCCATTTACATTGTCTACAGTTAGGGGGAGCAGAGAGCACACGAATACATGAGATGAAGCGGCTCCTTCAGAATGGGACCAAGAAGTGAAAAATGGGCTCAGCAGAGGCCACTTTATCCCCCGTCAGAGGATGCAGGCTGGTGAATGTGGAATGTGCTAAGATGCATCTGGCGCAGGGTTTAATGCTGGCCAGGCGTGGGTGGGAAAATAAAGCTGATAATGATCCCGTCTAGATTTTAACGGAAAGATTAATCTTGCTTCTGTTTGGAAACGTGGAGTGTAGTTTTTTTTAGAAGGATCTCCTGGGACATGAACTTAATGTGGCAAGGGTCAGCTACACGTGAATCATCTGCCCTCTGCTTTGGCACACACAAGCGCTTCTGCATCGCTGGGAATCCCTGAGAAGGTGAAAGGAAATGGCCTGGTGGGTGTAGCTTCAAAGGGCTGGGGTGGACAGTGCACTGCTTTTCTTTTCCCATCAGTGTCTAAATTTGTCTCCATTGTTTCTTTTTTTTGTTTTTCTCTCTCTCGTACTAAAATGGGACTTTGGCCCAGTGAGGGACAACAATGTCTTGAAGGAGAACTCTGTCCGTGGATGACAGGGTCATCTACATTGTCTGAACTCCATGTGCAACAGAGATTACACCCAGAGAAAACAAAAGAACTACGCAACAGAAATGTCCACGGCCAGTAAACAAGAGAAACTTGACCTCTGTAGCCGGCGTCTTCCTGCGGTGGTTGGAGTTGGCAAAAAATAATTGCTCTACTCCCACCCTACCCCCATCATTAGCCCATCCCACGAGAAAGAGAATCCAGAGAGCCAGGGTTTCCTAAGGCTCAAAGTACTCCTTGGGAGTGGAGTTAAGACTTACAGAAGCTATGTGAGCGGAAATTCAATCAGCACAGTCTCTTTGCACTAAAGGGTACCCAAGTGGCTTCCAAGTATTAACGTAACTTACAGTAGTTCTTCTATTATGACTGGGAGAAATCTGACTCAACATATAATAGAGTACAGTATAGTCCAATATTTTAATTTAAATGGGATATTAGACCTAACTAAAGCAACGGCGGTACGTAAGTCAGTGACCCAGATGATATATTTATTGCTGTTTCATATAGCAAATAACTTTTCATTCATTCAACAAACATTCTCCTATGCCAGGCTTCTAACTCAGCAGTGGACTTAAATCCTAGTATTAGATCTCTCAGCTCCTTTGCAAATATGAGCATTTATGGCTTTAAAAATCATATATCTCCACCAGGTATGGTGGCTCACACCTGTAATCTCAGCACGTTGGGAAATCAAGGAGGTAGGATTATTTAAGGAAGACCAGGAGATCGAGACCAGCCTGGGCAACATAGCAAGACTCCCATCTACACGAGAAAAAAAAAAGATTGTTTTAAATAACCAGGCCTGATGGCATGCACCTGGAGTCCTAGCTACTCAGGAGGCTAAGGCTGGGGGATCACTTGAACCTGTGAGTTTGAGACTGCGGTGAGCTAGAATTGTGCCACTGTACTCCAGCCTAGGTGACAGCGAGAGACTCTGTCTCAAAACAACAACAACAACGACAACAACAAAAAAAAAACAAACCCATATCTAAAAATGTGCCATTCATAAAAGTTAAAAAGTATGCACTATTAACTTATTTCAGAGATTTATAGCCAAAAAAAATTCTCTATAGAAGCATTTGGTGATTGTAATTTACAAGATATAAAGAATGCAAATATTCCAGCCTTGTAAAACTGGATCAAGACTCCAGATACTTTCAGGATAGCCATACATTTCAATACCCTCTGTCACTATTAAAGCATTTTGGGAAATAAAAACAGGGACCACAAAACTGAGCATGACTCAGACATACCATCTGAAGCTTCCAATATCCTGGCGTCTTACAGCTGCTGGCCCATACAGCCTCTTTCTCCTGTGTTTGCTGATGCTATCATTCCTAAAAGCAAGCTGGAAAGGCTGCTCCTAAAAAGCTGATGGAAAATTGATAAGTTAAAAACAAAGAAGATGTTTATACTCTTCCCTAAAGTGAAATTCATAAAAATTTTACTGTTGTTTTTGTTGCAATTCAACTCCTTTCATTTAACTTATTGCACAATATAATTCATGAACCGAAACAATGAGGTTGACTTCCAACATCTGGGAGAATTGAAGGAAGAAGTGACTGTGTGAGCAGGAGGTGATCATCAGGGAAAGAACAAAAGCTACCAAGATGTGCTTTCGCATATCATTCTTGAGGTTCATTTCAAAATCTCATGATCAAACTTCTCATCTTCATACCATGAATCACCTTTTCTGGATACCATGGAAGTAAAATACTTTGCAATGATGGTCGTTTTGCATCAGTTTGTGCTCATGTGCCTGCCATAATGTTCTCTCCCTTTGATTTTTGCAGAGGTATGCTGAATCTGTCATCATCAGGTATTTGGAAAGTAATTTGTAGCCTCTTGACAGTTGGTCTGTCTTTGAGATCCAGAGAGTGTGCAGACAAATATGAGTTGATAAGGCCCAAGTTAAGCAGAGGAACAAGTTTAAAACATATGACAAAGTACATATCAGAGTCATTTTACATGGGTGTTGAAAGTTAAGCAACAACACCCCAAACCAAATTTGGTTGGTCTCCTGAAATCAGGAATAAGTGGTCAAGGTGGAATGCAGGGTTAGAGAAATTGAACATCAGCTTCTTGGGGCTCCAGTGGATTGGCTTGTTCTTCTACATCAACTTCATCCCAGGACTGAGAGAAATACAGACTTCAGAGGCAATGAAATCGATAAGAAAAAAATTAAACACGCAACTTGGGAGAGAATATATGCTGATACTTACCTGATCTTAGGGAAGGAAAATACTTTCTTAGACTAAAACCAACAAAAGAAACGAAAAGGAAAAAACTGCCTACACTTGTCTAATGCTTACAGTGTACTAGGCATTGTTGTATAAGCTTCATAAATACCAGCCAATTTAATCTTTCTAACAAAGACATGAGGTGCACACTATAAATTAATCTCAGTTTACAGCAGAGAAACCCAAGGCAGTGAGAGATAAGGTGACTTACTCAAGGTGAGATAACTTACAAAGGACTAAAGCAGGACTTAAACCCAGACAGTCCAGTATCTGAGTACATACCTCAAACTCTCTGTAACCCATGCTTAGATTTTATTGTCAAAAATGTGAACATCTATAAACTTGCCAAACAGGAGAACATAAGAAGGCAGCAGGTTAATATCTGGAGAGTCTACATTGATGGTGTTTAACTCGGGCTGCAGGGAAAGCAACCGAGGGAATTGAAAAAATACCAATGCTCATACCCCCAATCCAGGCCAGTGAAACCAGAATCACTGGGAAGGGGCCTGGCATTAGTATACTTATTAAAAGCACCCCAGGTGATTCTCATGCACAGCCAGGGTTGAGAATGACTGAGACAGGACCAGGGAAATGTATACCATTATTTTAATTTAAAAAAAAAAAAAAGAACAAAGAGCACCAACAAACCAATCAAGACAAATTTCAGATGAATAATGACAATTACTGTCACTTATATATAAACAGAGGCATATGGTTTCAAAACAGAGTACCGTTCAGTTTCTATCAAAGTAACAAAAAGGCTTTTAAAAATATCTTGATAGTAATGAGACACCCTGTATTAGTACAAGAAGTATGTTAGGCCTAAAATTTGGTACACACTTCCTAGAAGTTGTTAATAAATTATACCTTAAAACACTAAAATTGATTCCGCTTCTCAGGATCTATCTTAAGGAAATAGAGATAGGCATAGACATTCAGGCACAAGCATGTCTGTAACAACATTATTTATAGTGGTAAAATACTGTTAACGTCAAACATCAGGAGAGTAGGTAAATAAATTATTCGTTCACTCACACAGCAGAATGCAGTGCAAGGCAGACATTACGCAGCTCATGCTGGTCGGGAGCTATGCCTATGATGTAATACTGCGAGAAAAAAAGATAACAAAACTACACACTATATATTCGCAAGTTTGTAAATCTATAATTAAAAGACTAGAAGGAAATAAGCAAAACATTGACAATATTCATCCCTATGTTAACTTTCTTCTTATCATCTCTGTAAATTTCAGCATGCTTGGAGGGGCACATTCCAACAGGCTGGGTGACCACTACTCTGAAAAGGTGAAGAAATCCCCCGACACTGATTAGATCATTCTGCTACGTTCCTCAGATATCCTTCCTAATTCTGAGATCCATGACTTTATATCATAACTCAAAGTCTTTCGCCCACAGTGTAGGTAGGCAGAGGTGATATTCACCATGCCAAGACGCTTGGTGAAGTATTTGCCTGCCGTGCTTATAAAGTAGCTTACAGGCCCCTTTTAGCTATTTGCATCTGTTTATATGTGTCATGTTAGTGCTAAAGGATAAGAACCATATGCAGATATTTTCCAAAGTCTAGAAGTAGGATCCATGTCATTGGGTCACATTTCCAAACAACTTTTAACATATTTACGCAAGTTATGAATGTACGCATATATGAATTAGCACTGTATTCTCAAATGGCTTCTAATTCACTTTTATATGAAAATGTGACTTATAAGTTCTGATATTTTAGACACTTCAGACATTTGCAGGCACGTTGCCTCCTACGAAAGACCTCTGTGCTTGTAAGATCAGCTGAAGCTCGAGATGTCTGCACATCTCCCTCTCTATTCCATTTGTGCCCCCTACAAAATAAGAGTGTGTTCTCAAGTTGTTTCTTTTAAAATTAAAATCCCACCCTCAATCCCACACTCTCTCTTCTTACCCCACTCCCTGTCCTCTCACAGCCTAGCTCCTCAAGGAATCTCCACGCCTGCTGGTGTCAGGCTTCTCTTCCAGCCTGCAACCGTAAGCAATGTGTCGGCTGTCCCTATTGACCCCCTAAATCTGCTTTTACAAAGCAAGCTTGTTGGTTGCCAAACTGAATGGACTCTTGAGTTTGCACTCAGCATTGTACTTAGTATGCGGGACGTCTTGTCTCCTTAGTGTGGACTTGCCTCATCTCTAGCCTCAAGACTTCAACAGGCACCTGACTAGTTCACTCACATTCCAGTTATGCCCCTCTGTAATCCCATTCTCTAGGCTTCTGCCAAATTCCCCACCATCATTCTTCTTGCCAAACACCATTTCCACAGTTGAGATCTTACAGCGCCTCCCTACTGTCCAAAAGACAAAATGCTGTTGGTGAACATTCATCCAGTAACTATGCATTGAGTGCTGCACGGTACCAGGTATTTTGTCAGTTTTGGGGTACAGTGGTGTAAATGGACAGGATCTCTGACCCTGTGGAGCTCATAGCTCAGAGTGGGAGACAAATATTCGCTTATTTATGAGCAAACAAAGTGCTGAAAGGTACAATTTCAAACTGTTTTGAGGGTTCTCAAGGAAACAAATGTTATCATAGAAATTAAAAGTCTGGGGAAATGTCTTCAGTAAGAAAGTGTAGACATTTCTCTCTGAGAAGGGGACATTAAAGCAAGAGCTGACAGATGAAACACAGAGATCCAGGTAAGGAATCAGGGAATGCATCACAGGGATCCAGGCTCATCTCGGGCTCTGACACAAGATGGTACTTGGCATGTCCGAGAAGGGGCAATGGATGTGGCTGGACAGTTGAGAGGTAAGGATGGCAAGAGAGAAGCTGATGGAAGTAGCTGGGGGAAAATCGTGCCTGATCTTACAGACCTGATTGAGGAATATGGGTCTTATTTCAAGTGCTGTGGGAAGCTTTTGAAGAATTATAAGCAAGGGAGAGACACAATCTAATTTTGTTTTTAAAATAACCTTCTGGCTGCATAACGACAAAAGAATGTAGAGCAGAGAGGAAGTTAGCTAAAATTGGTGAGAGTCTACATAAATTTCAGTGGCCTAAACTATGGAGGTGGCAGTGAAGATGGAAGAAAACAGACAGGTTCGGAGGCAGTGTTGCAGTGAGGAACGTGCACAGGCAGAAGGAGGAAGGGAGGGCCCATAAATGTCTCCTTGGAGCAGCAGTGAGTGGGAATGCCACTCCTCAGATGGTGAAAATAGAGGGAAATAAATTCGGGGTGAAATTTAAGAAGTTGGCCTTAGCGATATTATTTTAGAGATGTTTCATTTGAGACCTACTGTAGATAATTAGAAATACGAGTCAGAGGACAGATCTGGCTGAACATACAGAAGTTGTCTACATATGAATTGTATTTATAGCCACAGGGAAAGATGGAATCATCTAGCAAGGGGGTGGCAAGTGAGAAGAGAATAGTGAACCAAACAGAGACGTTCCAAATCTTTGAAATACACTGAGAGAAGGTGCTGAAGAGAAGAGAAAATAGGAGAGGATGGTGTGAGAGGAGACAAAGGAAGATGATGTTTTAAGAAAGAGGAATACTCCAGTATGTCAGTAAGATGAAGGTTAGGAGTTAACCACTCAAGATGATAAGGGAAGGGATGAATAAAGGAAGTGACAGCTAGATCAGAAGGATGAATAGATAACTCAGGGAGGCAGAATGATAACTAGGGAGTCTGTATTGGAAACATACAGACCCTCATGGAAATCAAACACATAAAGATTGAAGAAAAGTATTTTCACCAATAAATGAATAAAACTGTTTTTAAAGTTATAATAAAATGTCTGCCAACTTGTATAAGATTGATACTTTATATATTGCTCTTGACATTATAAATAGAAAATAATTTGGCAGTAAATACATCAAAAACTTTGACCCAGTAATTGCACTTTTGGGAATCTAGGCTAAGAAATGAATCTAAAATGCTTATATGCCCCAAGCTGTTCATTCCAGCATTATTTATAATATTAAATAACTGAGAAAAAATAAATAACTGCAAATCATGGAATGGTTATGTAAATTATAGTGTATTCACTTGAAACATTATGCGGTCTAGGAGTAATATAAAAAGTGTTTATGATGTAATAGGAAGTAAATAATGAACAAAAACATATTTAAACTCTGATTACAAGGTAAACATTAATCTATGCTTAAGAAATAGAGACTGGAAAGAAATGCACCCAAAAAATCAAGAGTAGATATATAAGGGAGGTGGAATTATAGATTATTGTTCCCTCTATTTTCTTCCTTTCTTTCTTTCTCTCTTTCTTTCTTTTCCTCCCTTCCTTCCTTCCTTCCTTCGTTCCTTCCTTCCTTCCCTCCCTCCCTCCTTTCTCTCTCTTTTTCTTTCTTTCTTTCTTTCTTTCTTTCTTTCTTTCTTTCTTTCTTTCTCTCTCTCTCTCTCTCTCTCTCTCTCTCTCTCTCTCTCTCTCTCTCTCTTTCTTTCTTTCTTTCTTTCTTTCTTTCTTTCTTTCTTTCTTTCTTTCTTTCTTTCTTTCTTTCCCTTTCTCTTCCTCCCTCCCTCCCTTCCTTCTTCTTTCTTTTTCTTTTCTGATGGAGTTTCACTCTTGTACCCCAGGCTGGAGTGCAGTGGTGTGATCTCAGCTCGCTGCAACCTCCACCACCTAGGTTCAAGTGATTCTCCTGCCTCAACCTCCAGAGTAGCTGGGTTTACAGGCACACACCGCAGCACTTGGCTAATTTTTGTATTTTTAGTTGAGACAGGGTTTCACCTTGTTGGCCAGGCTGGTCTCAAACTCCTGACCTCAGGTGATCCACCCACCTCGGCCTCTTAAAGTGCTGGGATTACAGGCATGAGCCACCATGCCTGGCCCCCTCTATTTTCTATATTAGCTGTAATGTGGTTTGTATGACTTTCATAATATTAATACAAATATTTCTTTAAGATTTTTGGCAATATTATTCTCTTTTGGCCTCATGGATGACACTTCTGTCATGGCTATCATTTTCAATAAGAAGGGAAATATTAATATTTATAATGTTCATATCATAGTTGTGGGATTTTTATTTTAAAAATGAATGCAGGGCTGTCTGTGCTGACTTGTGTTTATTGCAACTTACGTTCCTTGGTTTATTTCATTTGGAAATATGCACAGTTGTGACTTGTAAACGTGCGTTGAGTCTGCCTTGGGTAGCTGGTGACAGTCTCTTGTAAGGTTGTCTCTTTTGGTTTGCTTGTTTCTTTCCTACTTTGTGTTTTCAGTCTTCACTGTAGTTGCCCTACTCCATGAACTGCCCCGCATCTCCTTAAAAACCAAAACCTCAGACTCCTTGGGACGTGAGTACAGCCCTCACTAAATCAATATTTTAAGAACACAAGGCCGGGCGCGGTGGCTCAAGCCTGTAATCCCAGCACTCTGGGAGGCCGAGGCGGGCGGATCACGAGGTCAGGAGATCGAGACCATCCTGGCTAACACGGTGAAACCCCGTCTCTACTAAAAAAAATACAAAAAACTAGCCGGGCGAGGTGGCGGGCGCCTGTAGTCCCAGCTATTCGGGAGGCTGAGGCAGGAGAATGGCGTAAACCCGGGAGGCGGAGCTTGCAGTGAGCTGAGATCCGGCCACTGCACTCCAGCCTGGGCAGCAGAGCGAGACTCCGTCTCAAAAGAAAAAAAAAAAAAAAAAAAAAGAACACAAAGACCACAAAGCTGTCAGTCCTACCTGAAATCACATCCGAAAAGCAAAGACTCAGGTGGCTTCGGGTTCTGGACAGGAGATTTTTTTCTACTTTCAATATATAATCTGAGCTAGCAGAGCATGGAGGAGCCTTTTCTTGTCTCCCATTCAAAAGGACACACCATAAATTGTGTTGCAGTTTTCCTAAAAGTCATTCCATCTACCGTCTAATTTTGGAGAGAACAAACGTAATAATTTCAAATAAATTCAGCCTTATTTATTTAAACTAGAAATTGCAGATGGGGGAAAATAAGGAAAGAAGCCTAAAAGCAATGCTTTATATTTCTATTCTTTTAATGCTTTATATTTCTGATGTAAGTGACCCAGGTGGTGGAGAGAAATGTAGGCATATAGGAAAAAGGGAGGAAGCACAGCCAATGAACTTGGAGATAGTAGGAAGGAAATCCATTTTTTCAAGCCCGATCTCCAACTGGTATAACGGGTTTCTCCTACATTCTCATTAAGCTGCAACATATTATCGAAAATTCTTATGTCTCACCCTTCTTGGAGCACAAAACACTGTAAGGCAATTTTAAAACATGCTTTCTCCAAGGTGAAAGCTGACTGGCTCAGTGAACAGAGCAACCAAAAAAAAAAAAAAATCTGATTGAAGCTAAAAATGACATAAATCACATAGAACTATAATTTGCAAATTCATTGTATGAAGTAATTAATCAAAGCACGGCTGAGTTTTAGGAGTTGAGACTTTGATCTGACAAGTAGAAGAAATCTGGTGAAACTGGTGGGATCACGCTGCCGCGTTAGGGCCTAAAATGTTTTTCCATGCTAGTCACAAGTTTAATTACTTCTTCTTTTTCTTTTCTGTTGACAGTCCCAAATTAAAATAAATGGACCACATCGAGACAAATTTAGGATGCATGTAGTGCTTAAGAATATATTGTTCCTGGTACAGGAATAGCTTGAAACTCATGTTTAGGTTTGCTCCTTTCATTTCTTTTAAATGGTGAAAGGGTGGAGGGAGGGATCACGTGGGCAATGAAAGAAAGTAAGCAGGCGATTGAAACCGCTACTCCCATGGATTGCTAGGGTGAGGTGGGCATTTCTCGTTGTGCACTCTCTTTATGCACAGCAGCGTGAAGGTCTGAAAGGGAAAGATAGCCAGGGGGAAATGGAATAGACAATGCCCTGTGGTCACGCGGTGTATTAAGCCAATTCCTTTCTAAGTGCAGGTAAATCGTTTTATATTTAGTGACAACAATCGACCATATTACAAATTAATGAGGGGTCGGAAGCTTGGAGATTGTCTGCCCACACATTTGCCATCATCGTAAAAAGAAATAGACTACTCAAAGCTTGAGGCAAGGAACTATCTGTAGACAGCAAGCTGGAAAGTCCTGGACACGGTGCACAGCCAGACCCATTTCAAGGAGGCTGTTTCAGGATTTCCTCTCAGCCTTCCCAGCCCTTTCTTGAACTCCAAGTCAGCATTCTCACTTTCTCAGAATCCATCATCTAGAGAGTTCTCATGTCACTCGACCTTCTTGTTTTCAAATATCCAGTTTCCTAGTATTTTCCCAAGACTCATTGTATCTCATTAGACTGACTTGGAAGAGAGCAGCAATCCACCGCGATGGTAAACAGGAAGAGAGCTGCCCCGTCAGAGCCATGGGCTGCTGCCTTGTGGTGTTTAGGCTTGTGAGCAGAGATAAGAAGGTGAATCAGTACAGTCCCGTGTTGGTGAGAATTTGACCACATCCAGGCTCAACAAACATTTCTCTTTTTTTTCTTTTCTTTTACTTCCAACTTTTAAGTTCCAGGGTACATGTGCAGTATGTCCAGGTTTGTTACATCAGTAAACATGTGCCATGGTGGTTTGCTACACAGATCATCCCATCACCCATGTATGAAGCCCAGCATCCATTAGTTATTATTCCTGATCCTCTTCCTCCTCCCACCCACCCCCCACTACCCTCTGATAGACCCCAGTATGTGTTGTTCCCCACCATGTGCCCATGAATTCTCATCATTTAGCTCCCACTTACAAGTGATAACATGTAGTATTTGGCTTTCTGTTCCTGCCTTAGTTTGCTAAGGATAATGGCCTTCAGCTCCCATCTATGTTCCTGCAAAGGACACAATCTCGTTCTTTTTCATGGCTGCATAATATTCCATGGTGTATAAATACCACATTTTCTTTATCCATTCTATCATTGATGGGCATTTTGGTTGATTCCACGTCTTTGTTATTGTGAATAGTGCTGCAATGAATGTACACATGCATGTGTCTTTATAATAGAATAATTTATATTCCTTTGGGTGTATACCCAGTAATGGGATTGCTGGATTGAATGGTATTTCTGCCTCTAAGTCTTTGAGGCATCACCACACTGTCTTCCACATGGTTGAACTAATTTACACTCCCACCATCAGTGTAAAAGCATTTTTTCTCCACAACCTCACCAGCATCTGTTGTTTTTTAACTTTCTAATAGTAGCCATTCTGACTGATGTGAGATGGTAGCTCATTGTGGTTTTGACTTGCATTTCTCTAATGATCAGCGATTCAATGAACATTTCAAACATGTTTAATTTCAGAGAAAAACCTTCCTCCTACAGATGCCACATTTTCTTGACAAAAGCACGTAAGGAACTGAAATGTTGTGGAAAATTACGATAGTAAAATGGAATGGCACAGTAGGAACTTGGCAATTCTTATAATCAGCCTCCTCCCCAACTCACTAGAGAAGTGGTTTCAAAACTTTTCAACTTTCCTCAAACCTCCTCTGACCCATTCTCTCAACAGATGATCTCTCTCTTCCTTTTTCACAGGAAAAATTGATATGAGAAGAGAGGAATTCTCCCAACCTCTCATACTAAGCCAGGCTTCTTGTGTACAATGACACACACCCTTTCCTTTCTTTTCTGGTTTATTGGGAAGACGCGTCCCCCTTCCTAGGGCCTTGTTCTCCTGTCCTCCAGACTTTACCTTTTTACGTGTCTTCCAGACCTCATTCAATCAGTTACTAAATGCCATTTTCCTCCACCACAGTCCTGCAAGCATTTAGGGCAGCTTTGTAAAAACATCAATTATGAAAAGGCTTCCCTTCCTTTGCACTCATTCGGTGCTGCACCAAGGCTGAAACTGAGTCTGGGTGTGCCCCTCACCAGGCACCTTATCTGTGTGATGTACCCCTGAGCCTGCCCTCCCCACACCATCACGAGCACCCACCACCTACCCCACGCCTTCAAATGCCAAGGTTTTAGCAGGTCCGTGTCAACAACTTTTAAAAACATAAACCATGCACATTGAAAGAAAAAGAGAAAGGGAAAAAGAACTACCTCAAAATCATCTCCTTCCCTGGCAAATAAAAATCTGTGTCATCAGCAAGTACTATCTACATTTGCCTGGTCATCTTCTTCATCTTCCATTTTGCCTTCAGTCCACCACAGTGTGCCTTTCACCTTGGTTTCTCTACTGAAATCATTTCCACAAAAGTCACTGTTGTGTCCTTTGGCATCACTTGTGTCACTGGCCGCTCCCGCTTCTCAAGGTTCTCTTGACCCCCAGTCCCTCGACAATCCTAGCTTCCCAGTCGCCTCTCCAGCTGCTCCTCCTCAGCCTCCTTTGCACAGTCCTGCTGCTACGAGCCTCTTGAATATTGAATATTACAACTTTCTGTCCTTGTCTCTTTTCTCTTCTCACTCTACTCACTGTCATTGATTGTTCTCATTTATTCTAAGAGTGTCAATAACCGTCTCTGCTAATGACTAACAAATCTAAATCTCCCACCAACAAGGTTCCAAACTTCAAACCTTTACACAAAAGTGTCCAATGGACATGTCTACTTGGATGTTCTACTAATACTTCTAATTCAGCAAAGCCCAATATGAGACCTGTTCTATCTCAGTGAATAATATAACTACCAACTCACCCGCCCTTGCCAGGAACAGGGGGCAGCACCTTGATTTTTGGCTATTTCCTTCCATCTCCCCCCACCCAGCCAATCAGCAAGTCCCATTCACTGTTTTCTAAGTGCCTCTGGACTCCACCCTGCATTCTGCGTATGCTCACCACCGTCTCTCTCAAGAATTCTGCTTCCTGACTGCTTTCCCCACCTCTCTTCTTGCCTCTTCCATTCCATTTTCTAGAATTACCTTTCTAAAACACAAACATGGCTTTGCCCTCTGCTGCTCACAATCCCTCAAGTGTTCCTTGTTATTTAAATATCCCATCCAAAACTCCTCAGAGTGGTTCACAGGCCTGCATCATCTGACTCCTGTTCTCTCTTTCGTCCTGATATCTCACCTTTACCTCCTCACACCAATTTCCTCACTCTTTTAGATGGGCTTCTCAAGCACATCTTACTTCATACTACACTACATAATGCTTCATCTGCCTAAGACATCGGCTGTTTGATCCCCATGCCACTGCAGGTGTAAGCCCTGCTCCTCCTTCATAGTTCAACCTGACCATCCCTTCCTCTAGAAAGCTTTTTCTGATACCCCTGGCATCCTGCCACCTGTAAGTTCAGGATAGGTGCCCGTATCAATTAAGGACATTTATTGTGTTCCATTAATTGTAAATTCAAGGAAGATTCTAGCATTAGTCATGTGAAGTGCAGGGCTTTCTTTTCCCCATGTTTCATGGACATTTCACTTTGGTGTGGATTTCATTCTTGTGTGGATTTCATTCTTGTGTGAGCTTTCACTGGGCTGCAGGAATGATACCCAGCTTGCATCATCATGGCCCACTGTCAAAGAAGTTAATCACAATAATGCGAGAATACACTAAAATAAAACCAAATAAAAACATTACTGTAGTCCTCCAGTAGCTATCTTTTAAGCCTTTATCTTTTAATGATGATGAATGTATGATGCACAAGGTCCCAGATCATCCTTGAAACCATCCCTCATCACCCAGCTAAATGCGACCTTTGTTTTTATACCAGTCATCTGGTGGTTTCTGCAGGTTTACTATGGACTGGGTGACAAGCCTTGCTCTGAGAATATGTCAGTAAATAAGACACTGCTGGTCTTCACAGAATTGATTGGAGGCTGTGGGACCACACAAAGTGTTGGTTGTTACAGTGGAGAAAATGCAGGATTCTACGGAGGCCCCTGGGGGCGGCACCGACACTAGCTTTTCGGGTAGATGAGGTTGACTAGGGAACCAAGCACACAGGGTCATTTGTGCCTGTGATAGGGTTTGGAATTTATCCTTAGAGCAAAAGAGTGCCAATGAAGAGCCCTAGGACTGGAAGATATATTCAGAGGAGTTAATGTAGATCAAGAAAGACATATGGGTTTATGAATTTAGGCAAAGGCAGTGATAAGAAGGCAGTGAGGGCTGGAGTGAAGTGAACAGACTAGAAAGGTGCCCAGAAAGGTGAGGAGAGAGGGAGAGAAAGGGTCAACAATGCTGCGTGCAGGGGCTCAGCCTGTAATCCCAGCACTTTGGGAGGCTGAGGTGAGACAATCACTTGAAGGCAGGAATTGGAGACCAGCCTGGCCAACATGGCGAATTCCCGTCTCTACCAAAAACAGAAAAATTAGTCAGGTATGGTGGTGGGCACCTGTAGTCCCAGCTACTCGGGAGGCTGAGGCAGGAGAATTGCTTGAACTTGGGAGGTGGAGGTTGCAGTGAGCCAAGATTGCACCTCCAGCCTGGGTGACAGAGCGAGACTCCGAAAAGAAAGAAAAAAAGAGAGAAGAGAGGAGAGAGAAGAGAGAGAGAGAAAGAGAGAAAGAGAGAAAGAAGAGAAGAAAAGGGAGGGAGGGAGGAAAGACAGTGCCAACAATGATTTTCCAGTGACTCCATGGAGTAATTCACTGAGATGAGGAAGAGGGTGTAGTTGCGTGTTTCCTGTAATCCTTACAGTAGTATCAGAAGTCCTGGCCTCGACTCTGCAGGAGCCATAAAGAAATAAGGAATTGGATTTTCTTTGGTCTAGAAACGTTCCAAATCCTGATAGTAGCAGTGATATCTTTCTTTTATTTCTATGAAGTAGAGGACACAAGCTACTGAGCAAGATAACAAGAACAAAGACTATTAAAGAAGATGCAGAAATTCTACCTCTGGGATTCTAAAAATTGGAAAGGAAAACCATGTGATTCAAACGGTGAGGTTGACGTCTGTCTAGCACCAGAGGGCTGGTTTTTGTTTTCGTTTTACTTCCTTTCTAAACTGTGTGATTCCACAATTTCACAATTATATTATATGACAGAAATCCTTGATCTTTCTTTCAGATCTTTGAAGTGTTTTGTTTATTTTAATTCTTGCTCAGGCCCGAAAAGTTGTCTCCATATCCAGCATCATCATTTTAGGAACAGAAACAAGGAATTTTGTAAGTCTGCATTGCAGAATAGCACATTAATGAAAGAAGGTCAAAGCTATAAACAGCCTTGATAATGATAAGTAATCAGGTAGAATACTACAGTGAAGGCATTTTACTTGAAGTATTTTGAATTGTTTCTTCAAAACAAAAGAGTTTTAGAATGTCTGAAAATCAAGATAAAACTTTTCTTCATAAAATGTCCAGAGAACTGCCTACATTAAGAAACCAAGAGGCAGTGGTGAAGTCAACAAGGAAGCTAAAGAAAGATACTTGTCTGCAAACTAAAAATAAAATTGAAATGATTCCTAAGAAGGAATAAATAAAAAGTATCATGTAAAGGTAACTACATTCTGTATCTTCCTAACCTAGTTGAGTCAATATTTTCTCTTCAAATGAAGAGCTACTTAAGAAAAAGTTTTTAGTAGTAGCTCTGCTGTTTTCAGTCAGACAGCCAGTTAATTATAAATGAAAAATGTATTTTTTCAAGTACTATAAATTAGGAGAAAAATTGAAAAATTGGGGGATGGGATTGGTAACTTGACAAGAGAGAATGAATGTGAATCAGAGAGAAAGCGTTAAAACTTAACAGACTATTTGTCATGTTGCTTTATTGTCTCCATATGGAGCTATTAAAATAGAACAATGCAGAGACAATACATGAAGCTATAGCTCAAGTTCAGTCTTCAATTATATGCTTTTTGATTATGTATTCAAATTGCCCCTCAACCCACTTCTTATTGTCGGAGTTGAGGATTTCTGGACAGAATCAGGAAAGTTTATTGGAGCCACCACTTACTCTAGAAGCCTTTGCTGAGCACAAGTAACCTTGCGTAGCTGCTCGCTGAAGCTCAGCACTCCCATCTGGCTTCACCCTGTGCAAATGTATAAAGGAAAAGCTTTCAAGCGGGAGGAGCACAATGTGAAGGATGTCTTATTTTCATCTATAGTCTCAAACAAAGCTTGGTGACACATTTGCTTAAAAACACAGCTTATCTGAGTGTGTGTGTACACATGTGTGTTTAGGATTAAATAAAGGCTCAGAAGAATAACATATAATGTCTTCTAAAAATTGAAAGGAGTGGTGTCTTTTTAAAGCACACATAGAGCTTGGCTGGCAAATGACAATAAATCCACCTTTCCACACGCTATAGATGTAAGTAATTAACAGTGATGTAATTTAAAAATCTCTAGAATATCAAAATATTTCATTAAAAGAGAATATCTCATGCACGGTCAGGTGGGGAGGTGGACCTAACAGCCCTGAATAACCAATCAGACTTTTCTCTCTGAATTAACTAGATTCTTAGCTGAATTGATCCACTGTCCACTGTCTCGTACTTACAGGAAGACAGCCAAAGTCAGTTTTGTGATTATGATTGCCTCATATAGGGCATCTTTTGCATCCTGTATAAGAACTGTAGAACACTCCCAGAACAAATCAGTATCAGTATCAATAGCTAACATACATTTCCAAATGTTTTCCTTTCTAATTTATTTTATGCAATTCTTCCTTTTTCTTTTCCCAAAAATACCATCTTCTCTTTTTCCATTTCTATTTTGAAAAGGTAAAAATATCTTTCAGAAACCTAGAAACTCCTTGAGCTTCAATATGTAGTTAGAACTGTCACATTCAAGATAAAAGATGACAGGAACAAAATCAATGAGTTTTAGGAAGTCAGTTAAGAAGATATCAATTTCAAGTACTAAGAGAAAATAAATTCTTCTAGAAAAGAAGCTACATCCAGATCTAGGAGGAAGGAAGAAGCTCTTGAGGGTGACAACTTTAGACGCTGGGAATGAGGGTTTCCGTTAGTCAGACATAACATAGGGCAGGCATCTGCAGCAGTGGTTCTCAAACGGCAATGTGGCTGAGAACGACCTGGAGGAGGAAGGGCATACTAACACAGAGTCCCGGGCCACCTCCTCAGAGATTCCGACCTTGTCGGTCTGCGACGAAGTCTGAGATTCTGCATTTCTAAGCCTGCAGACAATGTTGTTGTCACTGGTCTGAGGATAGAGACCTGATCAACTACAGGACCAGCTCCAGGACCGACAAGAAGCCTGGGATGAAGCAATACAGACTCCTCCACCCCAAAAGCCTGCCTGGTATGCACCTCTCCACGCAAGTGGTGTCAATAGGAAGCAACTTGATCTCCTTCCTCCGACTTCCTGGTGACCCCCTAAGGACTAACTCAGGGTTCATTTCAGCTGCAGTCTTAATGTAGGCCTGGTGTCATTTTTCACCAAATGTCTTCCTCCAGGAGTGCCTTTCCAACTGCTTTCTGAGAAGTATTGTGATCGAAGGGGAAGAGCAAATGATTTCTACCAAGTTGACCTGCTCTTGACCCCTCGCACCGTCTGTATTAGTTTTATGAGCTCAAGCAAGTCAGGTCATCTCTCCAAAACTCCATTTCCTTAGGTATAAAAATGGTGGTGTTAATAAAAAATAACATATACCTACAAGGTCCTTGTGAAGATCAATGAGATAAAGTGAAAGTCCCTTTGAGGCTGTAAAGCACTCCAAAAACTTCAGGGACTGTTATTACAGATTCCTGAAAACGTTTTAATAAGGGGAACAAGGTTTTTTGGGAACCATGAAAGAGACTTAAAATGCATAGTTACATGGAAGGCAAGTGAAAGAAAACTAAAGTAAAATAATTCTGTAAATAGACAAGTGTCATATCTGGTGATCTGAATGTTTCCTGTTTGGATGGTAAAGAGAGGTGAAATCTGAAAAAGCAAGAAGAGAAAGAGTAAATAAAAAGGGGGAAGAGGACTCTCCGATGACAAATCTTGCCAACCTCACCACTACGCCTAAAGTCAGCTTCGTTCACCTTCAGTGGGACAGAGAACAAAGAGCAGCAGTGTGTGGTGGCATGGCGAGCAGCTTCACCCTCACCGAGTGCTGATGACCGCCGGAGATTTCTGTGCCTTCTCTGAGTGCTTCACATGCGGAAGTCTGGTTCAGAGAGTTCGTTTTTTGTTTGTTTGGTTGGTTGGTTGGTTGGTTGGTTGTTTTTTTTTTTTTTTTTAAGACGGAGTTTCACTCTTGTGGCCCAGGCAGGAGTGCAATGGCAAGATCTCCTCATTGCAACCTCCACTTCCCAGGTTGAAGAGATTCTCCTACCTCAGCCTCCCAAGTAGCTGAGACTACAGGCACGTGCCACCACGCCCAGCTAATTTTTATATTTTTAGTAGAGACAGGGTTTTACCACGTTGGCCTGTATGGTCTCCATCTCTTGACCTTGTGATCTGCCCACCTTGGCCTTCCAAAGTGTTAGGACTACAGGCATGAGCCACCGCGCCCAGCCTAGAGAGTTCATTTTTGAAGGCTTTTGAAATTATGTAAATGTTCTTCTTTTAAAACCATATACTCATTTTAACAGGGTGCATGCCTCCAGGAGACAAATATTGTTTTTTTTTAAAATTTTAATGATAATATTCTACTGCTAAACACAGCCTTGTAGAACTATAAATTACAAGAAACCATTTCTGTTTCTGTCTCTGTCTCTTCTCATTCTACGAATTTTACGTCACAGATTATTTATTTATAATCTGTTTATTATAATGTTTATCTCAGACAGAGATTAGGAACTTTAGCCAATGTTTTCTGAATATGCAGAAAGTCCCTGTTGTAAGATTTAAAAGGAATGAAAATGACATTAATATATTACAAATAATCAAAACGTAGTAGCAAAAGAGATGATTGAGTTCCAGATGTTTCCATTACTCTTTACTTTTTCTTTTTTTTTTTTTTAATAAATAAACTCCTGCTAGACATTTTCTTTCTTGAGATAGAATCTTTCCATTAGGATGGTAATTTGCAAAGCAAAATCTTTGGCTTTCCTCAGGTTAGCTTGTTTTTCTTCTTTTTAAATAGATAAAAGTTCTGTGAACAGGTTATTTAAGGGGCCGTTTTTCATTTGCAGAACATGCAGTCAACACAGGAAGGGGATCGTGCCCATCACATGTGTTTGGTCTTGCCAACAGAAGAGACCCCCTGAGACTTCTATCACAAGTCTGGCTCTGAGATCAGTTTAACAACTTGCTTTGAATTCATATGAGTCCTGACTGCTAAATTTGCAAATGCTTCCACATAAAGGTTATGCACCCACTGTACACGCAGCAGCTATTCAAAAAGATAGCCATATTGGTTGCTAGGAGATGGAGGGATCCTCTCAGAGAAAAATCAGTCCTGACAAAAAAAATTTTTTTTTTACATAAAGACCTTTTAAATATAAATACCTTTGACAGCAGCTATTATTATTCACTGAGTTCCTTCACATCTGAATAAATGGCAGAAAAATGATGATATTATTCATATGCCATTATACACTAAAGTGTTAAAATAGAAGAGTCTTATTTTCTTCTCTCACTCTTGCTCTCTCTCCTTCCTTTGTTATTGCTAAAGAGAAAGGAGAAAGCTGGTTTTTTGTTTCTTTCCATTGAATTTCTCTGCTTTCCTTTTTAGATTCTTAGTATAACAGACACCTCTCAAAACCTGAGGCCAAAGATTTGGATTATTGCATTTTTCCTTCCAGATCCAAATGCCTTTTTTAAAAGCATGGTCGAAATGGAGAATAGGGAAGCACCAGCAAAACTGGTAAGAGCGCATCCAACTTCCCCGCCATGGTTGGTTCAGGAAAGCAGGTGGGAGGCTGTGCTCCTTGAAAGCAGCCATCCATCCAATTTTATTTCAATAATGTTTGCAATTTTCTTCCTACTGGGTTGACTGGAGGCACAGCTGCCCTATATGTGGGTGCATGTGCTCAGCTTTTGCTAGAAATGACCTAACAAATAAAACGTGAAACAAGTAATATACTTGCTGTTTATAAATTGTGTCGTGGATAAATGAAGCAGCAATGGGTCCTAATTCAGTGTGCCCTGCCTGCCCATTGAGGACTTGAGAAGCTCACAGCTGAGGCTCACAAAGGCATGCTGTGGCCACAATGTGGGGGCGGCGTCCCTCCATCCGTGCCTCCCTAGAGCCTGGAGACATGCAGCCCCAAGGCTCACAATAGGAGATCACTGTTGAAACACATTTCATTACCATGAGAATGGCCACCCCAAACTCCAAGTGTATTATTGTTGTTGATAGTGTGAATACAGTACAAAGTTTCTCAAGATTTTTTTTTTTGTAGCATGCCTTAAAAATCAGACTGAGACATGTCTCCTTATCCAAATATTGACAAGCATCTCTCGGTTTACTTAGCATTTTCCTTTGAAAGGCTCAGTATGGTAATGTCCCTTCATTCCCTTTCACACATTTGTCCTGACTCTTGGCACCAGGAAGTTCTTATTGTTCTGCTCAATGCTTACTGGCCCAGTGACATTTTTTTTCCCCGTTAGTGACAGACATGGTATGTTTCCTTTCTCAAAGTTCCCATGAGAGTTTCTCGTACTATGTCCCACATACACCAAAAAAGGCAACATATCTGTAGGTTCTCCTGTTTCTGGTTACTTCCTACTGGCCTTTTTTGTCTGAACCGCCCCAGCCAAAGCCATGGCTAATTGTATAAATATCAAGCGAAAAAGTCCCCCAAAATTCAACACACTCCCTATAAACTCATGGTATGTGAATCTACTACTGAATTGTGGCAGCATCCCTTGGAGAATCAGCCAAGGAGGTTACATTCTGCCTCCTGATAAGTATCAACAAAGCTCCAGGGGCTTACTTCAATAGCCAGCTTTTTAGGTGTTCCTGATAACTCTAATTTTTAAATGTGATTCCTCAATTGTATGATTTACCAGTCACATAGCATCCTCTCTGGTTGTGATACTAATTATTTCAGATCACAGGCACTTTTTGCTAGAGCAGAACTCATTCATTCATTTCTACACTGAAAGAAGAAATAAACACCAGTGGCGCTAACAGTACACTTCCAGAACTCAAAGCCCCACTCACAGTGAACATGGACGCCACCTGTCCAAGTCTCGAGTGCGAGAGTCAAGGGACCGTCTCTGTTTTGCCACTTCTATCAGTTCTCCTACTTTCCCTAGTGGACCCAGGTGTTCCTAAACCAGTCAGGTGGAGTAAACTGTGGCAGGGAATCCTGCTTTATGTTCTGAGCGGGAGGGAGTCGCTGGGGAGACTGACTTACCCATCCCAGAAGACACACACGAGGATCCCTCCCTTCATGGCTTTTCAGTTTTGTTTTGTTTTGTTTTTTCCTCAAAAACATCAGCTCTGTTTTTGGTAGCAGGGTTTTTTTCTTGTCTTTTTTTATTTTTTTTGAGACAGGGTCTTGCTCTGTCACTCAGGGTGGGATGCAGTGTTGTGATCATGGCTCACTGCAGCCTCGACCTCCCCAGCTCAAGCCATCCTCCCACCTCAGCCTCCCGAGTAGCTAGGACTATAAGCACACACCGCCACACTCAGCTAATTTTTGTCTTATTAGTAGAGATGGGGTTTTGCCATGTTTCCCAGCCCTTGAACTCCTGGGCTGAAGCTATCTGCCTGCCTTGGCCTCCCAAAGTGCTGGGATTACAGGCATGAGCCTCTGTGCCAGGCCCTGGAAGCACTTTGATGAGAGAAAATTCCTGGGGCTAAGGGCTTGGACCACGAAGGATTCTGAACATGTTGATAGAACCAGAGACTTGCCAGGTCCACAGGGCCATGAGGAATTCAACCTAGGTTCAAGACCATACTGGTTCACATGGACTTCTGAGGCAACCCCAAAGAAGCAGCAGTGCCTGGGCGCAGCACCCAGCAAGGCTCCAGGCCTAGGGAAATGGGGCTTGGGGCTGCATGGACAGGCCATACTGAGGGTATAGGCGTGTCATGGAAGCATAAGGGAATGCCTTGTAATGTTGTCCAACATCAGCAGCAACCCTAAACATGCCTTCACTGCCCCCCACCTCCTCCCACCCAGATCCAAACCACTGAAAGCCTGTCTTCTCTGAAGGGTAAAGCAGCTGCACTGTACTCTAGGGTGCAAGTGTCCAAGGCATGATGCAATCATCCTACTTTTTTCCTACATTCTTTTGCAAATTACACTGTAGGTATGATTTATTTCTGGTTCATTTCCTGTGACTCAGTTACACAGGATGCAAAATTATGATAATAATAATGCTTGTCTCCAGATAATGAATAAGGGGTTCACATTTCTCATCGCAGGGATGTTTTACAAATGTGCAGGATCATTACAGCTAAAATCCATGACTAAAGAAATTAAATTTCCTGGAATGTTTTATATCTAACAAGAATGTTTGTAATCCTCCATATTCACTGCTAAACGAGGTAGATTAGAAAAAAAGAAGATATTTTAAAAGGAAGGAATGGGCCCAATGGGAAAAATTAACAAATGGGAAAATTGCAGCCCTGCATTTTATATTTTATGGAGAAAAGGGGGCTCGGTAAACATGCAACAAGAAACCCTGTTTGATTTCTGCAAGGAAAATTTAACTAGCAACAGACTTATGCAGAATCTTCAAAGGAGCAGTTTCTCTACTTGTTTACCTTTTGATATGCAGCTTAAAAAGAACACTATGCTTCACTTTAAAAAGAAGTGATATCATGAATGCTTTACTCAGCTCTGCAAACAACTAAATACATAACTGGATATATAGCAAATGAAAGGTTTTGCCAATTTAAAAAAAGCTGGAAAGAAAAGATACACAAAATTTTGGGGTTGGGGCTGGGAGGGTGACATTTTCCAAATTTAGTTCTCTCCATTGTTTCATAAACACATGAGACTAAAATTCAGGCATTTTTTTGCGTAGGTCAATCAAATGTAATTTGTGAACAGAACCTACTGGCTTCCACCTCCCTTTTTGTTATGAGGTACCAGCTTCTGACTTTGTGAAATCAGAGCAAACAGATCATCAGTGTCTGAAAATCCCATACACTTCTGGAATCATGCGCATCAATTTACAGGTATTTCCTCCACACAGCTAGTCATTGGGGTTGCTCAGGCTATCAGCCCAACCACCCTGCCTCATCTTCACCAGAGCCCAGAGCCAAATATAAATTCCCCCGTGAGCCTTTACCTGTAGAAGTGCTAGAACCACAACCTCCCAGCCCACTGCTGTACGTGCTGACAGATGAAAAGGTGATGGTGAGGTAGAGCGCAGCAGACAGAGTTTGCTCAAAACCACACCTCACGCCATCAGCTCTGTTACTTCCCACGATCACCTCCCACCTTTCTAGCTGGGAAATGGCTTCCCCGAAGCAGTTCCTGGTCATGAAGCCATGCTCCCAGTCCATCCGCCTTTATCCTCGCTGGACCTCATGCTGGTGAAGTGCTGTTTGCTGCTTGTTTGTACCAGACTCTACACATGAAGCGGCTCACCGCCTGACCAGCCTGTGGTGAAGGGGTCTGTGCCTGCCTCAACTTCCCTGGCCACATACATCATGCAGAATCATGAGGTTAAGCACCTCCGCCTCCCATGTCCTCACACTCTTCCCTCTCTGTTACCTCCAAAACTAGTTCCTGGGTCCTCGGACAGATGTCTCCTCCCTAAGATCTGCCAACATGGATAGCACCTAGCTTATTCTTTTTTTTTTTTTTTTTTTTTTTTTTTTTTTTTTTTTTTTTTTTTTTTGAGGCGGAGTCTCGCTCTGTGGCCCAGGTTGGAGTGCAGTGGTGCGATCTGGGCTCACTGCAAGCTCCGCCCCCCGGGTTCCCGCCATTCTCCTGCCTCAGCCTCCCGAGTAGCTGGGACTACAGGCGCCGCCACCACGCCCGGCTAATTTTTTTTTGTATTTTTAGTGGAGACGGGATTTCATTGTGTTAGCCAGGATGGTCTCGATCTCCTGACCTCGTGATCCGCCCGTCTCGGCCTCCCAAAGTGCTGGGATTACAGGCTTGAGCCACCGCGCCCGGCCGCACCTAGCTTATTCTTTAGAACTCCCACTGCACTGACATTTACGGATAGATCAGGAGTTGCCTAATCGAGTCTCAATGTCCGGAACACTCTGTGATGCACTTACTTAATTGCAATAAAGCTTTCACCTCTATAAGCATATCAAAACGAGGTTTGCTCAGGACTTACCTTGGAAGGATAGACTGGGAAAGCTAAAGAAAAGAGGTGAAACAATACATTTTAACACATTCAACTTGAAGTCACATCCAATTCATTACATATTTTTGTTTGTTGTTGTTTTTGTTTGAGACAGAGTCTCACTCTGTCACCCAGACTGGAGTGCAGTGGCGTGATCTTGGCTCACTGCAAACTCCATCTCCCAGGTTCAAGTGATTCTCCTGCGTCAGCTTCCCAAGTAGCTGGGATTACAGGCAGGCACCACCACGCCCAGCTAATTTTTATATTTTTAGTAGAGAAGGGGTTTCACCATGTTGGCCAGGCTGGTCTCAAACTCCTGACCTCAGGTGATCCGCCTGCCTCAGCCTCCCAAAGTGCTGGGATTACAGGCATGAGCCACTGTGCCCAGCCCTAATTAATTACATTTTGTGTTATATTATTATAATATATTTCAAACCTATAGAAAAGGTAATGTAACACCAAAATATAACACCCAACTATAGAGGTTAAACAAATATTATCATTTTGCAGTATTTGCTTCAGATCTTTTATTTTCAGAGATTAATAAAACATCATAAACTAAAGCAATGACCTTCTTCCTTTCTATTATTTATTTCTGTCTCCCAAGAGGCATCATATAATCTGAAAGTGGTGGGTAACATTCTCAGACTTGTTTTTGTACTTCACCTGCATAAGAATACATACTTGAAGTCTATATGCCATTGCTTCAGTGTTATAAATTTACATTACTGTTTTATGCTGGTTAGTTGCTTTGAAGCTTGCCTTTTACACTCAATTACATTTTTTAGTTTGATCCATGCTGATCTAGTTCTACATATGTCACATACTTTATATTGTATTATGGGATTAAATCGGGACTTTTGGGCCGTTACACTAAAAAGTTATGTTTAAGTTGCTTCTACTTTTTACTACTATATACGATGCTGCAAAGATCATCATTTTGCATAATCTTCTTGTGCATTAGTGTAAAAGTTTCTCTGGAACAGACACTGATATGGTTTGGCTCTATGTCCCCACCCAAATCTCATGTTTTAACTCCCATAATTCCCATGTGTCATGGGAAGGACCCGGTGGGAGGTGGGAGATGATTGAATTATGGGGGCGGGTCTTTCCCATGCTGTTCACATGATAGTGAATAAGCCTCATGTGATCTAACGGTATTATAAGGGGGGGGTTTCCCTGCACAACTTCTCTTTGCCTGCTGCCATCCACCTAAGATGTGACTTGCTCCTTCTTGCCTTCTGCCATGATTGTGAGGCCTCCCCAGCCACATGGAACTGTGATTCCAATTACACCTCTTTATTTTGTAAATTGCCCAGTCTTGGGTGTGTCTTTATCAGCAGTGTGAAAATGGATTAATAAACACCCCTAGAAGTGAAGTTACTGAATCAACTTTATTCAATATTGTTTAGTTTCTCTTTAAAGAGGTGGTACTAACTCTGCAATTTTACCAGGGATGTATACATATTCCTGTTTTCCTACTTCCTCATCTGCCAACAGAATAAATGTGAAGCTGTTATTTTATTTTGCATCTCTCTAAAGGCTAGTATGATTGAACAGTTCTTGGCTTTTTGTTCCTTCTTTTATACTATTTGCCATTTTTTCCTATTGGGTATTTAAATTTTTCTTGTTCATTTTTAAGAGTTCTGTATTTATTCTGAATACAAATCTTCGCTCTATAGATTGCAAATCTATTTTACCACTCTGGTTATCTAATTAATACTAAGAAAATACAGTGCTTGGGATAGAGTTGCAATATCAATAACAGATAACTTATAAAAATGTAAAAAATATTTCTTCTTTGGGCAAAGAATTTTTTTCATTTCAAAGCTGAGCATAAGGCTATAATGTTTATCTGAAACATTATATTGTATATACTTCTGAATATTTTTAAAAGTCTTTAATGTTCACATCTTGGCATCTTACTACTGTTTACAAATACCGCTAAAATTGATTTATACAATAAAAAGCAAATTCCAAGTCTGTTAAGTCTGAGTTTGAAATATCATAGAACGTCAGTGGGATATTCTTCAGCAACTACTTATCTTAGAAATCATTTTATAAAATAAATTCTGTCCTTGGTGACATAATTTGTTCTATGCCTATAGTACTATGGAGAGCTTCATGAGAGATAAATGTATATCTGTGTACATATGTGTATATTTGTATATGTCCAGAGAGTATCTTTATTTTAATCTTACACTCCAATTGATAAATTAAACTTTGAGGAAACTCTTTTTATGGAATGAGTGCAGTATACACATCATGGAAAGTAATTTAGTTCTGTCTTAATTCTTCACTAATTTCCACCAAAATAAATATAGAACAGATTCAGAAAACTGATGCTGAGGACAGACTTAGTGAATCTGTGAACCCGTGGCTGGAAGCCTAAAATATTATTTTGAATTAACCCATTAACTCATTTGAGATAATTCTATCCAGATTTTAGTCTGTATTTATTCAACTGATTTACTGTCTGTTTTTCTTTCTCCCAAATGGGACCCATTACTTCTCTTTAAAGCAGTGTTTTCCATGTATTTTACCATTTTTATTTTTCAGAGTACCTTACATGCTAATTGTTGAGTTATATATCAGGTAGTCCTAGTTACAAAGCCTAGATTTACTGTATGTCCATTTTAGTGAGCAAGTTTGTACATATGTACACATATACATTGTGTCAAAATGGCCTTTTAAAAGGATGGTGATTATACTTTCAGAAGTACCACACTCCTTTACACACTACCATAGATTTATAAGGATTTCCAACCTGAAATTGAATCTCTCCATATGACTGGAAGTACTACAACCAGTCACAGGCCACAAAGCACCCTACCTCATTTCTTAGTTCATTTGCAGCAGTAGAAGGGCTAGATGGTCTTTACTTTGCAAAGCAACAGTAACAAAATGAGGAACTGAGCCTCCGTTTTAGACTTGGACAATCTTGGGTTGGGATCTTGCCTCTGTAACTCGGTTGGGATTTTGATAGAACCACTTAGTAATTGTTAATCCATGTAATAAAATTAGAGTACCGATTTTATGAGATTGTTGTGGGATGAACTGTACTGGCTAAAAGCAACATAAACTAGGTACTGATAGGGCTGTCGATTGCATCTCCCCCAAACCTCCATCAATGTGATGGCCAGGAACTTGTGTGGGCCACAGACTCAAACCTGAACTTCTGCGGAAGATATCAAGAAGGAGAACCCCTCTATTTACTGAAGTCTCTGACTGTGATAACTGAGTGAATTGATATCTTCCAGCAGCCACCGTAGAATCACAAAAGGAGGGCTTGTCCAGGAATTAAACCAACACAAGGAAAGCCCAGACAAAGAGGGAAGGATGGGCTCATGATGTTTGAACCTCTGATCTGTCTATGCCTTGCACCAGCCACACTGCAGGATGCTGTTGCTCCAGCAATTAAATGTCTATTTAGGCTTGGGTTTCTGTCCTCCCTTGGGTTTCTGACATACACAATGCCATCCTAACGTAACTGACATTGATCAGTTCTCACTGTCTCCACTAGAAGCCAGGCACTAATCAGCTCCTACCAATTCCACCGGATGCCAGATGAGTCCTGTGAATTCTAGATGGGAAGATGATTATCTTCCAAAACACAGGGCGTTAGAACATCCACAGGCAAATTTTGATGTCTTCACAGCCTCACATGTACTACCAATTCCAGAATTTTTCCTAAGCATGACCAGTAAGGTCACCCTATACACTTTAATATGTCTCAAGGAATCAGATCTTGCAATGTGTAACAATAGGTAACATTTTATAGAGCCAGATACTCTACAAAGGTTTTTCTATGCTTTACCTGATTCTGCATTTCCAGCCGCTGTGTGTGAACCAATGTGTGGGTAGATAGTTATCTCTCTCCTTTCAATATGAGGAAACTGAAGCTCAAAGAGGCCAAGAACACAAAGCAATAGGTCTTGGGTCATCTGACCACCTGCATTTTTTATCATATTGGTTTGAATCCTAAGAAATTGCCATTTTTGTAGGTCAAATCGTTAAGTGCATATGATTTTCCCTCTACAATGTTGTCTAACTCAGGAACATTTTAGTAACAAGTGACACACACGGACACAAACCAGCCTAAACAAAAATAGAACATTTAATTGCTGGAGCAACGGCATCCTGCAGTGTGGCTGGCGCAAGGCATAGACAGATCAGAGGTTCAAACATCATGAGCCCATCCTTCCCTCTTTGTCTGGGCTTTCCTTGTGTTGGTTTAATTCCCGGACAAGCCCTCCTTTTGTGGTTCTACAGTGGCTGCTGGAAGATATCAATTCACTCAGTTATCACAGTCAGAGACTTCAGTAAATAGAGGGGTTCTCCTTCTTGATCTTCGGCGGAAGTTCAGGTTTGAGTCTGTGGCCTACACAACAAGTTCCTGGCCATCACATTGATGGAAGTTTGGGGAGCTGCGACTGACAGCCCTATCCCTAATAGGAGGGGAGGTTTCCAAAATTAAAGGAGAGTTCTGTTTCTAGAACAAAGGTGAACAGGAGCTGCTCGGGCAAAAATAACACATGGTCTGCTGCACATGAAGCACCCAAATCTACAGAAAATCTAATGCTCTCCCCAATGCTACAGTTACACTTGATTATAGAGAAAATAAACACTGCCTAATAAATAATAAGACAGAGGGAAGTTAGTGAGGTAAAGATCAAGTTAATGATAAACCCAACAACGAACAATCTGGTTAACTACACATTAGAATTGATTTCCTTCTTAAGTTTAAGAAACTTATTCCCTTAATATTGATGACATTTCTGTCCACAAAATTTTAAAAGTTCAAGTTCATCTCTCAATTTCTTACAACGACATTGGAAAATTAAATAATATTCATCTACTGAACCAAAGCCCATTGTGTAACTCAGGTTTATATTTGCATATTTCTACTGTCTCCATTGCCCCAAATTTCACTCAAGCAGGAAACAGAACTGATTTCCTGTCAGCATCAAACAAACTACATATATCTACCCTACAAATTATATTGGCAAAAATAAATAAGAAGGGACTTATTGTGGCCATCTGTAAGATGACTTCAATAACTAGTAAGGCAGAAAGTTGAATTTTTACAATGTGCTTTTGGGAACCATATGAAATCCTTTATAAACCAAAATTTATATTTAGACTTGAAGAGTAAAACTGGGTCCAGACTTCTTTGATAACCTCACTTGTCAATGAGTAAAGGGTTGACCCTTTACCCCAATATGTATATTATTCTTTAAAATAAGTCTTCTAAATATGCACACCATTAGCAAATATATCTTAAGGCACAATATGCAATCAGATAAAGAATCTTTGTTAATAATAGTGAATATCTTTTATTATGTATGCATTATATAATATTATATATGGGATGAGAGGTAAAGAAAAGGGAGGGAGGAAAGGAGAGATTGGGAGAGACTGCTTCCTTGTTTGAGTTTTGGAGGATCAACTTCTTGGTCTTGAACAGATGATCATTATTACTAGTATTGTTTTTTCTTTTATAATATGACTGATGAAGAGCTCAGTAATGGAAAAATGGCTTACTTGGCAGCTTGCTTGTGTTTGCGTTATTACCATTGGCTTCATTCATTGGTTTCTTTTCAGAAAACTTTAAGTTCCTTTTACTATATTGTAAAAGGAGCGTTAATTTAAAATAGATAATATCTGAGGAACCCAGCACACTCGAGCTGTAATGAACGGCAACCTTCTGGAAAGGAGCCGGACTGCATGGGCCCCGCCTGCACCACACCTCAGGCACTGTGCACAGAAACCACCATCTAGTGCAAGCAAAGGGAGCGTGTGGTGTCAACAAATACGCTTCACATTTCATATGCTCAATTTCTCTCATTTTTCAGTGTTCTCACGCTTTCCGCCACACCACAATAAGCTCTCTGGAGCATCACTTCAAGCACACACAGTCCACTGCAGACCACTCGACATGAAGCACACAAGACTTCGGGACAGGGCTGGCCCGAAATTTCGTGGTCCCTGTAGAAGACAATTATGCTCTCACTGTGTAAAACACAACAGTACGACGGTGACACAGTAGGAAAGCAAAGGAGAAAGTTTCAACACGAGAAATCTTACTGATTTGTTTCAAATTGAATCATTAATACTCATATGATACACCTAGAAAAAATGATATCCAAGAATAACAGTCCTATGCCTTAACAACTGTCTTTTAAAAATAATTTTATAAGTATTTTTGCAGAATATTTTAACTGAATTTGCTATTTTCACTCCAAAATTTGTCGTTTCTTTGATCAATGACTAATGATGTAAAGCAAAGTTCTTCATTTAAATACTATGATATCTGGTCTTGCTAAAAATACACCAGAAAAAAAAAATCCTGGGTATCTTTCATTTCTTATTTTTCATAAACCTTTCAAAGGATTAATATAACTTCTGATGAGTATTCTTTCAGAAAGAAAGAATTGCATGGTGCAGACCATATAATTACTAAGATGAAAGATGAAAATTACTAGTAATAGTAATGAAATAGTAAGCGTTGTATTTGTGTGAAAATTAGTAATTTCATTTTACTAAGTAATTTCATCTGTATTCTGATAAAACTTTAACATCTCCATGTTTCGTGGAGGACAAAATGAAGCAATTTCCATTAATGAATCAAGATACATTTCCCATTTTAAAACATAAATGGAGTAAACTGTTGGTAATTAGACTCACAACTATTCAATCAATTCCTATTTTTGTTAAATAATAACACATTTAGGGAGACTTAAGAATCTAACTGCTTCTCTTCTTTTTACAATGGCTCCTGAAATCTCAAAAACGTTTCAAAACGTCTACGTTACCTCCCTAAAGATGGGTATAACTCACTGTCTTATGAACAGAAGTAATTTTTTTAAAATTTCTATCTAAGGTCCTTGAGAAATAGAATAGCCACAAGCAATTACAGCTTCTAGCATTTCAAGACACTCTGCAGAATAACTGCAAAAAATATCAAGATTCAGAAAAAATTATGAATGACTCAGTTTGATTTTCTGCTGATTCAAAATCTCAATAGTATTTAATGGTTAAGTTTACAGATTATTTAATTAGCATTAGGCAAAAGAAAGAGACATTACCTCGCCATGCTTCTGTTTTTCCTACTAAAAGATACTATATAAAAATAACATAGTAAGTACTGAAGAGTTTTAAATATATTTGCAAAAGATTTTTATTTCAACTATTTTGAATTTTAAGAAAAAACGTATAGTTTATATAGTTTGAACATCTGCAATAATAGTGTTTTCGGTGCAAAAAGAACAAATGTAGAGCGCAGCTGACACATTAAGTTCTATTTCAGGGTTCAGTTACAAGTAAAGAAACAGAGGAAAAGGAAAGAAAGGTAAAATTACAGAATGATCATATGTTCCAAAGAAATCCATCATCCAACGTTTTCTGCAGGATATCAGTTGATAGGATCAAAAGATAAAAGCCTCATTTGACAATTAAATCTCCTAAATAGGAAAACATTTTAAGTGCCAGGCAGAATCCAGTTTATAAATGTTCAGATGTGCTCCAGATTCTGTCCTCAGGACATCTAAGTTATGTGTTCTTCTAAGGGGAATCTTAAAAGGAATAATTATTGAAATGATATTATACTGAGTTTTTCCAGACTTTTATTATACACACTAGACTCTTCTGTGGATTATGTTCCCACACTCAACTGACTACTTAATGCTGGTCCTACACTTTTCTTGTCCTGACATCTAAGATGCCTTAATTGTAAAACGGCTTTCATTCGCTTTTCATGTCAAATTCAAATGTGAATAGTCTTCCAGTATTTGCCTACCTTTTACTAAATAATAGAGACCCTGCTTGGCAAAAGGACTGTTAATTATATTGTAAGAAAAATAGCTGAAGAACTTGCAAATAGAAATGAAAAGACTTAAGGAGAACGTTATAGTTATGTTGAAATACCTGAAGGATTGCCAAATGAAAGAGACACTTATATTTATCTTGTTAACTCAAGAGAGGTTGACTGTGACTAATGGATAACAATTTTTAAAAGTAGTTTTTAGTCCAAAAGAAGGCAAAAGACTTGAATGGTAATGGGAGCCCAGAAGTAGATGGGGTGGTCCAGTAAAAAATTAAGCAGAGATTGGTTATTTATGGAAGAAAAATAATGCAGAAATCTCTCAACTGTGAAGAAGTTAATTAATCTAGATAGTTGCTAAGGAATCATTCAACTTTAAGAGTCTTTGATTCAGTAATTTTCTTCTGGTCCCTCATCCCATTTACCTCTGCCTGACGCCATCTTCCATCATACCCTTATCAGATAAACTGTCTTGTAGAGTACTTTCTCTTCCTGTCTATTCACCCTCAAGTTGTCTTCATTTCAGACTCTAATACTCTCCAAACTACATGATCACAAGCAAATTATTTAACTGTTGAGATCTGCAATATCCTATCTACTCATGTAAAGCATTTAGCACAATTCCTGGCACCTAGCAATTACTGTTTGCCATTATTAGCCATTATTATTGTACCCCAACTCGCAAATCAGCATCTCCATGAGGCATCCACCCACTAATCAGACCCAGATTTGGTCGATCACTTAAGAAATTTCTCGCACTCTCGGGCATGCAGCTGTTTTAAATTTGCTTGGAGATATTTGGAGAGAGTAGTGAAATTGCAGTACAGTAGAGGAATCGGGATCCTCGGATGAGAATTTCTCCCTTTAAATGCAGAGGTCTACTGATGTAGCTCAGTCTAGGACTCTTAAGAGATACAAAATGCCCACCTGGAGAAAGAGAACACTGGGTCTTCTGTGGATGGCCCAGGCTTCAGCTGTGTTTACGGCTTTAAGTCAGATCAAAACGTGGCACAAACACTGGGAGATTCCTCCCTGGAAAATAAAAGGAACAATAAATCCAGGTTGAAGACATTCAACAAAATAACTGACTCATACTCCTCAAAATTGTCAGGGACATGAAAGGCAAAAAAAGTGAGGGATGGCTACAATTTGGATGAAATTAATGAGACAGGACAATTAAACTTGATATGGGATCCTGAAATGGATCCTGGAACAGAAAACGGACAATTTGAATACTTGGCAAAATTCTAATGTGGTCTGTAATTCAGCCAATAGCCTCATATCCTCATTCACTTCCTCGGTTTGCTACTTGTACTATGGTTATATAAGGTGTGAACATAGAGGAAGCTGGGTGAGGAGCATAGAAAACTCTCTGCACAATGTTTATAAATTTTTGTAAATAAAATTATTTTTATATAAAAAGTTTAAAATGCAAAATATAATTTTTTGAATTTTTAAATTAATTTTTATAAGATAGATAAAACTGTATGTATTTATCATGTACATGATATTTTGAAGTATACACACATTGAGGAATAGTAAAATCTATTTAACATACACATTATATCACACAGTTATCATTTTTTGGTGAGAGTATTTAACATCCACTCATTGTGTTTTTAAAGAATATACAGGGTGGCTGTAGCTAAACTATAACATTTTTACATTTTAAATCATATGTTAAAATATTTAAAAATATTTTAAAGATCTATATCATCACAAGTACTAATTATTCCTGTGCATGTCTCCCACCCCTTGAAACACAGATACATACATACACACAGCACTGAAGGGAAGAAAAAACAAATTTTGAAACATTTTACATTGATTGCTATGGACTGAACTGTGCTTCCTCAAAATTCATATGTTGAAGCCCTACCTCCTCTTGGGACTGTATTTGGAGACAGGACCTTTAAGAGATGATTGTGGCCTGGCCCTTATGACTTCATTTGACCGTAATTACCTCCTAAGAGAGGCAGCATACCTCTCCTACCCGCTTCTCACCTGGGAACACAGTGAGAAGGCAGCCATCTGCCCACCATGAAGAGTGCCCTCACCAGATCCAGACCATGCTGGCATCTTGATCTTGGACTTCCAGCCTCCAGAACTGTGAGAAAATAAATTTCTGTTGTTTAAGCCACCCAGTCTGTGGTCTTTTGTGATGGCAGCCTAAGCAGACCAATACCTCAATGTATCAGTTTTCTACCGCTGCCATCACAAATTACCATAAATTTAGGGACTTTGAACAACACACATTTATTATATGACACTCTTGGAGGACAGAAGTTTGACATGGGCCTCCCTGGGTTAACACTGTCAGCAGGGCCTTGTTTCTTTCTAGAGGTTCAGGCAAACAACCCATTTGCCCACCTTTTCCACCTTCTAGAAACACTCTGCATTCTTGGCTCATGATCCGTTTCCTCTACCTTCAAAGCCAGCAACAACAAATCACTCCCCAGCCCTGCTCCCATTGTCATGTCTCTCTGTGACCACGGAGGGAAAGGTTCTGCCCTTGGACACACTCATGTATCTAGATGGGCTCACCCTGAGAATCTACGATGGTTTTCCAATTTCAAGAACCATACCTGTGACGGTTAATATCCAGTATCAACCTGATTGGATCGAAGGTTGCAAAGTATTATTCCCGGGTGTGTCTGTGAGGGTGTTGCCAAAGGAGATTAACATTTGGTCAGTGGACTGGGAGGGGCAGACTCACTCTCAATCTGGGGAGGCACAGTCTAATCACCTATCAGTGCGGGTAGAATAAAGCCGGCAGAAGAGCGTGGAAGGACTAGACTAGCTAAGTCTTCTGGCCTCCATCTTTCTCCTGTTCAGGACGCTTCCTGGCATTGAACATCAGACTCCAAGTTCTTCAGCTTTTGGACTCTTGGACTTACACCAGTGGTTTGCCAGGGGCTCTCAGGCCTTCGGCCACAGACTGTAGGCTACACTGTCAGCTTCCCTACTTTTGAGGGTTTGGGACTTGGACCGGCTTCCCGGCTCCGCAGCTTACAGATTGTAGGACTTCACCTTGTGATCATGTGAGTCAATTTTCCTAATGAACTCTCCTTCATACAGTCATCTTTCCTATTAGTTCTGTCCCTTTAGAGAGCCCTGACTAATACAATACCCTTAATTCTATCTGCAAAGGCCCTCTCGCTATGCACGGTGGGCAACATGCATGTTCCAGGAGTTTGGGTGTGGCCATCTTTGGGGCCACTCTCTGACTGCCACTGTGAATCTCTGTTGACACAGAACCTGTCAAGACTCAAACTTACACGACTGTCAGATACAAAACCACTTAGATCAAATCAGGACGATTGGGAACTAACATGTAACTTCCCTGGAACATGAGCACAGAACAGTGCAGCTAGGAATGCCTGAAAGATATACTCTAGCTTGGCAGATGAGGCTGGAGAAAGAAAGAACAGAAAACAGACAAGTTGGTGTTTGTTCACATATCACATGGGCAGGATGTGAGCTGCTGATGACATGGAAGGAGGAGAGAAAACAGAAATCAAGCCATATGTGTCTTTTTCCTTTGGAGCAAGCTCCTTAACTTGGACGTATAAGGCATTCGCTTGAAGCTGTGGATGAGGTATAACTATGAAGATAAAAATATACACTCACCTAGAAAACTTTTTCATCAAAAAGATCCATGTCAGCCATAAAGCAAAAGCAAATATAGACACATCGGGACAACACAAATAGACAAAAATTTTCCAGGAATAAAGCAACTAAAAAATATAAGGGAAGGAAAATTGCATTCACAAGAATAACTCTAATCATGAGGTAACTAAGAATTCAGTTAGTAAACAATAAAGAAAATTATAACAATTATAAAATTCTACCAAGGGACATGGACATGGAGAAAGGCTTCACTGCATAGAGAGATCTACGCCATCCTTGGGGAAGAATGTTCTGGTTTGTAGCCGTGAGGAGGAAGGGCGGAAGCATAGCAATGTATAGAATGGGCAGAGGAAACTTCTGAAGGGAAAATATTCGCGCTTCATCCCTTGGATTCGTTGATGGAAAGGCCTATTTAATGTTTTTAATAATATGAGTCTCCACTTATTCCATGTCTACTACTTTGCACGGAGCTCACATAATTGTTTCCTTGAGCATAACCTGAGATAAAGTAGCCCACACTTTCACATTGTAAAGTGTTCATGTATGAATTCCATAAGAATTTAAACCTCAAGAAAAAGGAATAATTTGTAAATACCCTCATGATACCTACTCCAGTCCTTATGCTGATTTACTGACATGGAAACCCTAGTATTCTAAATTATTCGCCATGGAACAACTAGAAATTCATAGAAATTATTTTCTAATTTAAAGGAACTTCTACCCTACAGTTAGCTGTAGTTTTAATCAGCACAAGTACTGTAGTATTATATAAAAGAGTGAGTACAGATTCAATTTGTCTTGATTTTTTAAATTTTTAAAAAATGTTCCTCATATGAACTTCATTTTCATCCAATTTCAGCTTCATCAATTCTAGGCACAGTTGCTGTATATTTTAGGTTTCTACTTCTCAAGGAAATATGTCTAAAACAATAATTGATCGTTTTAAATGACAAACCTTTGGTTTACAGGTTTCTGACTTCGTATTTAGAAATTAAACATGTTTAGCAATTTATAACAAAAATCATTAACTCTAGATACTATAGTATCTGAAAAAATGTGTTTAAAAATAAAACATGCGAGAAATCATTTTTAATCTTCTTGTAATTTGGGATTTTTCCATATCTGCTTTATCATCTACTGTTTTGAAAAATATATGAATAAATCATATTAGTTGTAAAAGTGTTCACTTAACTCCCTTAGTATTTAAATTTCTCTCTAGCTGTCTAGATATAATCTAGTAGTCAAATTGTGGCATTATTGTTTCAAATATTTTGTATTATATTAATGATTTATTAAGCCTGTTCAACTCTTCATCTAGTCTGGAGAGAACTCCACAGGGCACAGATCACAAAGGAAGCTCGATCATCAAAGCGTGTGTAACACTGGGAAATAAAGGGAAGTTGGAAGCGAGAGAACAAATGTCAGTTCCTGGGAAATGTCAAGAGGTGGGTCCTGATGGCAGGAGTCATTCTCAGCTGAGCGCCCCAGGGCCTGGTCATCAAGCCCTCCATTTCCCTGGCAGAAGAGAAGGTCTTCAGACCCTTCACAGCCTCTACTGAGTATGTAAAATGTGAAAGAAATATAATCAAAACTGTCCTCCAGTGTTGAATCCCATACGACTGAACTAACCCTGTGATTCTTGGCTTCCCAACAGTTTTGTCGCTGAGCCCTTGTTCCTTTCTATACGGTAGAGGAGTATGTTAAAGCTGTTCGGGTAGATCACATCTCCAGACTGTTTTCACTCCAGGAGAGTGGCAGTGCGGCTTCTCCAGGGCTGAGAGCCTGAGTCCAGGTGTGCTTTCGGGCTCTGGGAAGCAACACTGAAAGGGGGAAGCCATCCTTGTTGAGGGAGGGACGCGTTCTCCCATACAGCCCTTACAGGGTTCTTCTTCCTCACTCGTGCCGGAGTGACCAGTGTGATTGAGGCCAGCAGGCCCTTCTCCTGGGCATGGGAGGTGGGGGTGGGACAGCCTCCATTCCACTAGCTCTTTTCTTTTTTTTTTTTTCTTTTTTTAGAGAAACGTCGTGTTTAATGGTAAAGCTTAGCACACTGCAGAACCAGGAATGGCATGGAGTCACAGCAGCATGCACAGGCAGGTGACCCCCACGGAGCCTCAATGGCAAAGAGGATGAGGAAGGCAACCATTCGACAGAAGAGCCCCATGGCCTCAGACAGGGCAAAGCCCAGAATGGCACAGGAGAAGAGCTGCTGCTTGAGAGACAGGTTCCTGGCATAAGCAATGACCAAGCTGCCAAACACCATTCCAATGCCAGCCCCTGAACCAGCCACACCAACTGTGGCTGCCCCAGCACCAATCAACTTGGCTGCTATGTCAATGTGCCAGGAGACAACACTGGTCTGGAATTCCAGTTTGACCACCTGGAGTGGGCAGCTACTGTAGGAAGACTGTTTAGATGAATTCTCTGGGCTATTCAAGAAGGAGGCAGACACAGGCCAGATTAGACCCCAGCTACAACAGCGGTTCCGAGCTGGAGAAATGAGTAATGCCCTGGTGGTCTGCACTGTTTCAGTCTCCCAGCTTCAGCCCTTGGTCTCAGCACTCCAGCTCTTTTCTTCTGTTTACTTTATTGGGACTTTTGCTGCATGGAGGAAGATGGAAATAAAGCTTCAGAACAATACAGTTGAAATAATGGTTATGAGAGTCTTTGTTCCAACAGTTGTCGGGGGGCTGGCGGGGTGGGTGTTCAATTAAGCCATAGGGGCTTAAATTAGGATTTGAGAAAAAATGTACTCTTTCTCAAAGTAAAGTCACACCTCGATGTCCAGACAGGTGGGCCCATTGGCTTAAAGCAGCGGACCCAGCAGTGGTTAAGAAGGCTAGATGTACCATATGACCCAGCCATCCCATTACTGGGTATATACCCAAAGGATTATAAATCATGCTGCTATCAAGACACATGCACACGTATGTTTATTGCGGCACTATTCACAATAGCAAAGACTTGGAATCAACCCAAATGTCCATCAGTGACAGACTGGTTTAAGAAAATGTGGCACATATACACCATGGAATACTATGCAGCCATAAAAAAAGGATGAGATTGCGTCCTTTGTAGGGACATGGATGCAGCTGGAAGCCATCATTCTCAGCAAACTATCACAAGAACAGAAAACCAAACACCGCATGTTCTCACTCATAGGTGGGAACTGAACAATGAGATCACTTGGACTCGGGAAGGGGAACATCACACACCGGGGCCTATCACGGGGAGGGGGGAGGGGGGAGGGATTGCATTGGGACTTATACCTGATGTAAATGACGAGTTGATGGGTGCTGACGAGTTGATGGGTGCAGCACAGCAACATGGCACAAGTATACATATGTAACAAACCTGCACGTTATGCACATGTACCCTAGAACTTAAAGTATAATAATAATAAAAAATAAATTAAAATAAATAAATAAATAAATAGGCATTGATGAAAAAAAAAAAAAAAAAAAGAAGGTAGAATAGCCAAAGCACCCATGTCATAATCCACTTCAGAAGGGAAAACAGACTGGCGTGGTCTGAGGCCGACTGCAAAACCAACTATCTCAGAAGCCAGTACTGCTATTGATCGGTCGACTCAATAGACATCAGTGCAAATCATATACAAGAAACCATGAGTGCTGTTAGAAGCAAATGACTGATTAGAGGAACAGAGCAAGGAAATGCCATTAAGTAACAGATGGGCTGGGCAAGTTGGTTCACACCTGTAATCCTAGCTCTTTGGGAGGCTGCGGAGGGAGGGTTGCTTGACGCCAGGACTTTGAGACCAGCCTGGGCAATATAGTGAGAACCCACTTCTAAAAAAAAAATTTAATTGACCCGATGTGGTTGCATGTGTCTGTAGTCCCAGCTACTCAGGAGGCTGAGGCAAGAGGGTCACTTGAGTCCAGAAGTTCGAGGCTACAGTGAGCCATGATTGTACCACTGCACTCCAGCCTGCGTGACAGAGTGAGACTCTATCTTTAAGGGAAAAAGAGTGAGACTCTGTCTTTAAGGAAAAAAAAAAAGGCAGTAATGAATATACACACAAATATGCAAATCTAAATAAATATATAGGCTCCGTACATAATAGATAGAGATTATTCTCTTGAATACCTGAACTTGCCACCAAGACTTTGGTTCTCAGCAAAGATGAGAGTGGGAGAAAGAGGAAGGTGAAGCCTACACAGGGTAACCTTGTGAGTACCTCTTCCTTCACCCTGATCTTTCCAGCCGGCTCCTGGCTCCTTTTCCCCACCTTTCTTCATGTCCTCCTCTCAAAGAAGTCACTCGCTAGCACCTGCACCATCAGAGGATGTTTCCACACACAATAAAGAGTTGCACAAGTAACATTAGAGTTTTTACTGGAATATATTTTTGAAAAATCTAAATGATTCTGTCTTTTTTTTTTTTTTTTCTTAACACCTTTGTTGTTGGGTTCTTGTTTGTTTTGTTTTCTGGAATTATAGAAAAAAATATTTCCCTGACCTAATGCTCAGGCAGAGTCAAATAAACTACCTTGGAAACATTTAGGGAAGTTAATTACAGAAAAAACTTTTTTTTTCTTTCACTGTTTCGCAGCTATGGGTGTAAAACTAGACCATAGAGAAATGGCCTGCTTTACACCAAGGCATGAAACTGTAGCGGGAGGAAGAGAAGGAGGTGGGAAGTGAGGAGATGGAAGGAAAGCCGATGCTGTAAGACTCCCTCTAACTTATAGGCTGCTCCTCCTGGACACTTACCTTCAGAAATCACTCCATTTTCACACCAACTTTTCCATCCCTAAACCCAGAAAATGATTCCACAGGTGACAGCCCCAGAGCAAGCCCTTCTGACCCCTTTCCAGTCCCCTATCTGTCCCACTATCCTCTTAATACCCTTTTCATTGAATTCCAGAGGGCTTCAGCCCACAGTAAAATGAAATTACAAGTATTAAACCTTGATCTCTCTTGAATATAATTCATTGCAAACACTTGTGCCCTTAATCCTTAGTGCCCAAATAGCATAATTTTTTAAATCCTCTTATTGATACCCTTTTAATTATTACTCCCAGGAGAGAAAAAAAAAATCAGCCACGACCCAGCCACCTCTCACCTTGTCTCTTTATTTTTCCTTTTGTTCAACAAGAATCTCGTGCCTTTTTCTCACATTATCCCATTATGCATGCTCACTGCGAGGTGGCATTCTCATCTGTATGTGACACAATGTGTCATTGTCCAAGGGCTACCTACATCAGCCTCCTCTGGGGAAAAAAGAGCTTTTACCACACACAAAAAATAAATCTGTTCAGATTACCCACTTTAATCATTTGGTTAAGTATAGAGCAATGAGCAACAATACATTTTTTTATTCTCACTAGGGACAGAACGATGTTTAATTAGGCATTTAAAAGCAACTGTTAACTTATACAGACCTCATCACAAATGGTTTTTCAACCAGTTCAGTGATCTGAAACACCAATTAGTTTCAATTCACACTTCTTATTATCTGTCCCTTATTAAACCATTTAGTTCAGAATCTAAATTCCTTTCTTTTCAAGAGTGTTGATGTTTTACTTTGGCTAGGAGGAATTTTTTTTTTTTTCCTTCTAAAAAGGCATTCTGCAAAATGTCTTCCCATATATCTTTTTTTTTTTTTTTAATTAAACAAGCAATGCAGAGCTTCTTTTCCTGAAAATGCTCTTTGTTGATACTGTTGTTCTTAAATCCAATCTAGCCCATCAGAGGCTTCGTGGAGGGCTCTGGTGATTTCTCTTCCAGTGCTGCTTGTCCTGTGAGCATTTGCAACTGCGCCTGTCAAAACTCGGCTCCAATGCTGCCACCTTGATCTCTGGGTAAGGCCTGGCCTCTCCGGGTATCTTCCTCTCAAATGGAGTCACAGCTCTGCAGCTAGTCATCCTGCAAGGGCTCATGGTCTCCACAGCGGATTTTTTTTTTTTTCTCACTTTGAAGTCTAGCTTAAAGAGCATGCAAGGACTATTGGTCAAGGTACTCCAGAGAAACAGAATCCATAGAAGATAGAGAGAAAGAAGCTTTAGAGAATTGGCTCACATGGTTGTAGAAGGGACAAGTCCAAAACCTGCATCAGCCCCCGAGGCTGGAAATTCAGGGAAGAGTGAAAATGTTGCGACCTTGAGTCCAAATTTTGCAGGGAAGCAAGTTGGAAACTCAGGCAGAACTTCTATGTTCAACACTTGAAGATAATTTTTTTCTTTTTCAAGAAACCTTAGTCTTTCCTCTTAAATCCATTGGCTGATTGGATGAGGCCTACCCAAATCACACAGAGTCATCTACTTTAATTCTACTGATTTAAATCTTAATCACATCTAAAATATACATCCACAGCAATGTTAGGATTTATATTTGACCAAACAAAACTGGGCTTTATGGCCTAGCCAAGTTGACACATAAAATCACCCATCCTAGGTGAAGGATGAAGCCTGGGATTTCAACAGCAGCTCTGCCACACACTTCCTCCAAGACCTTCCGTGGCCCTCAGTCTCCTTATCTATGACATGGTTCCCCAAATGGAATAAATGAGAAGAAATATGCCTTTGGGGCATTCCAAGAATGAGGAGCATTTGGTTTGGTTAATAAAACTGGATTTCCTCTTACTGACATGTCACCAATAAAGTACAAAAAGGACATAAGCCACTCTTTGAGCCAATCACATTTAAATTCAGGTAAGTTTCCAACTAGTCATATTTCACTGTACTCAAACAAACCCTATCTGGAAATAGGGTTCAGGTAGATTCCTGTTGATGTGGGGAAAGCTTTGGTCTTGAGAGTCAAAATGGGAATAACATGATAAATTCATTAAGTTAGACAGTTCAAAGTCAAGCAAGATTGTGTTGGACTAGAAAGCTAGTGTATTAATGTGCAATGGAAGTATGGCTGTATGGTGCAGAGAAAACTATAGTAGAAGTCATGTATCCTACATGTGCAATGCTGAATCAGTCACTTGCCCTCTCTTGACCTCAATTTCCTTTCCAGAAGATAGGAAATTTGGACATAATGACTTTAATGTACCTTCCAATTTCAAATGGGAATCTATTAGGATTCTTGTTTTCTTCCTGAATCATTTATATTCATTAGGAGGTATTTGATATTGGTTAAGTCAAATGTTTTAAGCTTTTAAACTTATTAAGGCATAAAGGTAATCTGAAACTTCAAGACTAAAAAATTCTATTTTACTAGGCTCTAGGTCACATAGCATAATAACTATTTATATTAACTACTGCAATGAAATCAGTCAAAAGTTGTATTTTTATATCATCTATTCAAACTTTTTATTCTCAAAAGATCTTATGATTAAATCTTCCTTTAGCCAATTTGGTATCAACTATTCTTTGACAGTGTCTCGGGTGATATAATAAAATATCACTGTTCTTTCTACAATTTAATATTCTTCAGTGGAATACGCTACTTTGTGGGGTTAATGGCCCATGTTATTACATCTTTTTGATCAGTTTAGATCCTTCTCACTATTTTTTACGGCTTGATCTTTGCTTCCAAACTATAATTTCATTAGAGGATAAGAGTTAAAATGGTCTTATTTTTAGAAAAAAAATTCAATAGTGATACATACTTTGTTAAATGAACAACGAATATTTGTTAAGTGGATAAATAAGTAAATTAATACAAATGTATGAGGAAACTCTCCAAGAACTTCAAAGTGCCTTGTATAGGACCTTAAACATATAAGGTACATAAAAAATAGGTTTAAAAGATTAGAGAAAATAATTGCAAGACAAGACGAAAAAAATATATATCCAAGTATTGATTACCCAGCCATATACTCAGCCTTATTTCCATCTTTCTCTCACCTTATCCAATATTCACTCAACACATACTGCTTAAGTATCTACTGTATGTCTGGCACTCTGTTGGCCATGGAAAATACGGCAATGAGCAAAACACGAAGGCTCCCTGCCTCATGGAATTTATACCTTCTCATCTCTCTTCTCAAAACCATACAATAGGGGCAGAAGATAGAGATGATACCTTTATAACAAACTAAAAAATTCAAGAGGTTGGTGGTGGTGGTTGTTGTTTAAATAGCGTTGTTTACTTGATTTTCAACAAACTGCTCAATGGACACTTCAGTTACCAGGCCGCTGTGTTTTCCTTTGAAATACAGAGCCTAAACCACATGGACCCAGTCTGCTTCACCCAGGTAAGACACTTGGGCACCCATCAGCTGATGCACAGCCAACCGTGATTGACAGCATGAGAGAGTCTTTCTGGGTGTCACTGTTAGTAATGACCTCATAGGACTCCCCTTGGGCCTATGAATGACACAGGACAGGTGTACTTCTCAGCAGTCTCTGTGTCAGATGTGGATCAGCCTATCTTCTGGGGCAGCTTCATGCTGTCCTCCAATTTTCTAGCCTTTGGGGGTAAGACATTGCATCCATTGGATTCAGCGTGTAGTCAATCACTCACAAAGTCATTTACTTGACATTGATTTTCTACCCCTTTTTCACTGTCATGTATAATATCTTGGTACCAAAAAGCATGTTAAGAACAAAATAATTGATTCCATGGCTTCATAAATATAGTATCAAAAAGAGATGAAATTCAAACAACTCAATTGAAAAAGGGGTTGAGTGCATGAATAAAAGATTTAGTAGGAAGTGCGGTTGGCATTATTGACTAAAATCAGGCTTGAGGGTTTCCTGTAATTTAAAATGATTTATGCTGCCTAGCAATCATTCATGGAACCCCTACTCTTTGCCCCTTGTGCTAGACCCTGGGAACACAAAGATGGATAGAGATTCAGCCCCTGTTCACTCTGGTCCGCAAACACCAGTCAGATTTTAGATTAACACATAAATCTTTGACTCTTCCGTATGCCAGAAAAATGTAGGCTTTGTAATTATGACTCTATCACTTTTCCACACTTTCCCTTCCAAAAATATAACTATGTTTATATTGAACACTCATTGAAATGTTTAGTTCATAGTCTTCATTCTCTTTTACTAATATTTCCGTTTTCTATTTGAAGTTGGTAATGAATGATTAGTTTTCCTCAGAACATTAAACCAACTATATCTTCCCAAGCAGTTTTAATAACAAAAGAATACTCAACTTGGAGAAGAGGCTTATCACAAAAGTTTTATTGCTAGAAGATTTTTGGCCAAGAGAATTTCCAAGCATATAATTGGCAGGCTTCTATTTTACCCTGCTCAGTCCTGAAGCGATAATGGTTGTCCAGTTATTTCTGTCTGCACAAGAATCCTGCCCCATCCCCTAGCCCAGCATAGAAATGCAGAACATTACTCGTCAGGCCCGCAGCCGCTTCTCCAGATTACATCAGTCAGATGAGACGTCTGCTGATCCTCATCTCAGAAACGGCTCTAGAAAAATGATTCTGAAGACTCTTGATAAGCCTCCCCAAAATTTTACTTATAACTCTAAATATTACACATTTCACTTTTGCAAAAAAGGAAAAGCATGAAAATTCATTAATACGCTCCATTCCACCCCAGGTTCCTCTTTCCCATGTCTATTCATAATCGGACTATAAATCAGGTCCAAAAAACTACAGCCTTCATCTACCAGACGGAAATGTCCTGGGTTAAGCCTAAATTAAATCGTATTTGTTGTAATTCAAAGATATTTTTCTCAGTCTATTATAATACTCTATTTTTCTGTCATCTATTATCTCCACAAACAGCCATGGAAATAGCTTTACTGATACTAAAATGAGCACCCCAACTTCTAGAAAGATTAATACGAATTTATTTGCATAATGAATTCAAATGTTCTTAGCTCCTTCCCTGTCATTAGCAAAATAGAATGGAACAGGGAAAAAAAGATTGATAAGCTTTGAAATGATAATAATTCAATAGGTAGCAAATTATGTCAGCAGCCTGTATCATTTATCTATTTATGCAGTGGGACAATTATTTACTCTGCTTTGTTTCAAAAAGGATTTCAGGTGGCTTCAGTAATTTCTGCAGCGTAATCCATTTGTTGAAAGGAAACTTTTAACTGATAACTTATGAAAGAGTTGGGAAGAAATTTGGACAAATTATATTTAAGACTTTTAGAGCAAATTGCGTAATATTTCACATAGTCAAAAAAAAAAAAAAAAAGAGGATACCCTGGTTGGACAAGAACCAATGGATTATGAAAATGGTTTGGATTCCTTCAAACTTCTGTAATTACTTTCAACTGTGCAGCTTTCCTGACAGTTGAGATTTCTTAGTCAGGCTTCAAAACCATTAGCATTACATAATGCTGAACCAATTAATGCAGCTAGCCAGTGATTCTCACTCCCCTCTAAAACCTTAACACCACAAGGAAATATTTCTTTCCCACTTTGTGCTCATTTGGAGACAAGCATTTAGTGACCCCAAAACCCAGTGCCCTCTTTATCATGCCCTTTGGTCCATTTTTGATGGCCAATGCTACCATTTAAAGACAGCCAATTACTATCTCTTTCATTTTACTCATCAAAAACTAAAAGAAAGAGAAATGAGATGTCTCGTTCATACCAAATCATATACTTTATCAGAGACAGCATAAGAAAAATATAATAAGCCCTGACATTCTGTCTTTCATTCTCTTCATGAATTAATACATTTATTCCTCTAACAATTAATGAAGAATAAACACTGTGACACAAATCTTTTCAATCTTTAGAAAATTCAAACCTCTCTTTCCCATGACAGTTTCATATTTCTTTATCATACATTTTACATTATTCATGGGTAAATAGCACAAATAATATGTTTGAGCTGTATTTTCTTACCACTCCCAAATCTAGGTGTTAAAATGATAAAGAAACAGATATTACCGTAGAAGCCCAAGACTCATCTTTTGACACCTGCTTTTCTTCTTCCATGTCATGCCTGCCCCTCTTCAGGTTGTGAAACCTACTCTGGTTAAACCTAGTTTGGGGTTGGATATGTCAGTTTCACCATAATATCGATGTATGTGATATAACATGGATTCATATTCTTGTGCTATGTCTCCCAGGCATGTGTGTTTTAGGAATAAAAGTCATTATCTGCAGTTGACACAACTGTGTTCCTAAGAGAACAACAAAGTGCTTGTCCTAGCTGGCCTCGCTGCTTTGCAGAGTAGTACATACTGAGAGGTCCTCCCATGATGGATGAGAACCGAGGTCACCCTTTCACTTTGTTTGTTCTTGTTGTTTGTTTTGTTTGTTTCTTTGTTTTGAGATGGAGTTTCACTCTGTCACCCAGGCTGGAATGCAGTGATGTGATCTCAGCTCATTACAACCTCTGCCTCCCGGGTTCAAGCAGTTCTCCTGCCTCAGCCTCCCGAGTAGCTGGGATTACAGGTGCCTACCACCATGCCCAGCTAATTTTTTGTACTTTTAGTAGAGATGAGCTTTCACCATGTTGGTCAGGCTGGTCTTGGACTCCTGACCTCAAGTGAGCCACCCACCTCAGCCTCCCAAAGTGCTGGGATTATAGGCATGAACCACCGCACCCAGCCCACCCTTTCACTTTGGAAGTGATGGTGAGCAGCAAATAACCGGGACAAAGATGTGAAAGATAAAAGTATAAAATACCATCTCTCAAGTTTATGGCCTAGTGGGAGTGAATAAAACAAACAAGTAATTATAGTATGAAGCATAATAATACCGGGGTCAGTAGAGATACAAAGTCATTTAAGATAAAGGAATTCATATTTATCGTGTGACTTCTAAATACTGAGTACCATACATGTGTTTTCGAGAATAATCTTATAATACTGTCTCAAAGAGAAATTATTATCCCCGCTGGAAAAATGGGAAAAATAAGGGTAATCAAGCTCATTTTCCCAAGAGTATGTAACAAACAAATAGCAAAGTCAGAGACTGAGTCATGATTTTCTGGCACGCTCTTTCCACGTACAATGTGCTGGAAACACAGAAGGGGCCACATCTGACCGAAGCAGCTTTGCCAAGTAACTGGCATTTGAGATAGACCTTGGCAGACAGGATCTCAAAAGCCGAGTTGAGAATCAAGAGGGAATTCCAGGCAAAGAGATAGGCTTGAACAAACACGTCTTAGATGGAGAATGTAAGACGTGTTCAAAAGAAAATGTTTTGTCTGAATTTTAGAAAATACAGGATAGTGTAGATGCACTTGGACCTGGACCCAGAATACCTGGGTCCTAATCACCACTAGGTCACTGAGGTGTAAGCCCTGAAATTGGGGTTCAATATTAAGTGCTGCTTTGACATCTGATAAAATCAAGTTTCAAATGACCACAAGTTTCCCTCCCCATTCTGCTCCCACAGGTAAGGTCCCCTAGCCAAAGACACGAATTCACCAGGGGACCAGGCACAGTTCCTGCTTATCTTTGGGTAGTAGGTTTTGGTTCCCTGCCAGCCTGCAGAATTATACATACAAGCCACTCACCCCCATGACCACAGCAAGGACCAGAGCCAAGTCCCCTTCTTGTTACTACAAACCCGCCTCTCACAGGCCCTGACTGTTCACTCTGTTCTTGAACCATTGTGTAGCCCTGCAGACTGTCCACTGTCCTCTTCCTTACGCTGTGAGCATATGTGACAATGACACTGCTGTCTGCCCCCTTTGCTGGGGTCCAGTGTCCCATGTTTGACCATCTTCAAATTCCTAATGTAGGAATTCCTCCCTCCAAACACCGTGACAAGGAGACAAATAACCACTTTTAGCCCTGTGCCTTTGGGGAAGCTGCTTCGCCCCTGTGTGCGCCCGTTTCCTCACCTGCAGAAACACACGTGATCATAGTACCTCTTTCATAAGGCCTCTATAAGTGCCATAGATGTTTGGTGGCTGTTAATCATGGGTGGCCCTGATATGTTACATGTTTTAACATATTTAGTCCTTACTACAAACCTGTAATGTAAATATAGTTATGATCATCATTATCATTTTTTACTACCAATGAGGAATTTGAAGCAGAGAGCAGGGACACAACTTGCCGCAGATCCCACAGCTAAGTGGTTGAGCCATAACTGAGATTCAGACAGTCTGGTTGCAGAGCCTTTATTAGTAGAGAGAGGACTGAGAGGTCCCCAAATCCACCCACTTAATATTGGAGGCAAGGACATCCTGCTTTTTCTTTGCTATTGCACTTACCAAGTTGAATTGTAATTCCTTGTTAATTTTCTGCCACCGTCATTTGGAAGTGCGTTCCCTAAAAGCAGGCACAGAATTCGCTGTTGATTTGATGGAATCTCTAGTCCATTATCTAAAACAGTGCTCAGCCCACTGTGCAGGCCCAGCCACTTCTTCCTGAACAACAGAATGAGTGACTTCTCCATGGCCAGATTTCTGGGGCTTCTCACATTTCTGCTGCTGCTGAGTCTCTGCATGATTTGACTCTGCTGACTGCACTTCTTTGGAAACTAGTCCTGGTTTACAGGGTCCTGAATTATCCCCTTGCATTCTCCTTTGAGGCCTTTTCCACTGGTCCCTGGTAGAATTTCTCTAAAGCTCTGTCCTAAGCCACCTTCTGTCTATCTATTTAAATCCCTTCTCAGGAAACTTGCAGTTATAGTGGAAAGGCTCCCTTTCATGCAGTAGACTTGAAAGTCTGTGTCTTTAACCCTCATTTCCTTCTCCTGCCCTAAATGCAAAGTTCCAACTTTTGTCTCTCATCATCCAACCATCCCCACAAATTCAACTTGCCTAATATGAATTCCTCATTAGCCCCACGCCCTTGTACTCAGATTCTCCCTCTTTTGCCCCATGTTTGTAAATAATGTCAACATTTCCTTCAACATTCAAGTTGAAAACACAGCATGTCCCCAGTAGTTGCAAAGCAGCTGAAGATTTGATGGGCACAGCATTTTCTACCCAGGCTCTCCTACCCTGAAACCCTTAACACAGAGCTTCATTGCCTCTTGCTTCCTTAGACTTATGATTGCCATTAACAGGTTTCCCCACCTCCAGTTTTTCTCTGAATTTTTCCACCCCCACATCACTGCCTGCTTCATCACAAGCCAGAATCTCAGCTCTGAACATTGATGGAGGAGTTTGGGGATCAAATTAGATTTACAGTGTATTTGAAAATGGACCAGGAGATAAGAAAATAAAGACAGAATGCATAAGTGACCTCTCCAAAATGGAAAATGTTGATAGTGAGGGCAAAGAACATGAGAAATTAAGAGTATAAAGAAAGGATGGTGAGGCCGGGCATGGTGGCTCATCCCTATAATCCCAGCACTTTGGAAGGCTGAGGTAGGCAGATCACCTGAGGTCAGGAGTTCTAGACCAGCCTGGCCAACATGGTGAAATCTCATCTCTACTAACAATACAAAAATTAGCCAGACATGGTGGTATTCCCAGCTACTTGGGAGGCTGAGGCAGGAGAATCACTTGAGCCCAGGAGGCAGAGGTTGCAGTGAACCGAAATCGCACCACTGCACTACATACGGCCTGGGCAACAGAGCAAGACTCTGTCTCAAAAAAAAAAAAGAGAGAGAGAGAGAAAAGAAAAAGAAGAGATGGTGGATTAAACAGTGCCATCTGGAGCACAGGTGAGTGGATTCACTTTGGCCAAGAAAAGCCATGCTGGTTCTAGGTTTAGATCTGAAGCAGAGAGGACAGGAGCAATATGGAGGAATTCCGAGATGGAGGGAAAGCTGAAAGCACATTGGTCAGATGACCTTAATTTCTACAATGAAATGAGGTTTAATTTGTATGGTGAAATAGCGAAGGTGTGGGTAGAATCAAGGACTTGAGAAAAGGGGGAAAAAATCTAGTGTAGATAGTTTGGGGAATCTACTGAGATATGAACATGAAAATAACTCTGGTGTATGTGATCTCTTTTCCAAATTTTGAAGCTTAACTTGGTTGGTGGGATAAGTATGATACTCCAGGCCAGTCCTAGTTACTCTATTCAGTTCTCAAACACTCCAGGAAGGCTCTCTATACACCAGGTTTATGCTAAGCCATTGCATACTGAGCTAAGCTCATGCCAGAATTTCCATGGGAAAAGATGAAGAAAAAGGAAAACTATAGCAAGAGTTGTTTATGACATAAACAAGGAGTTTGCTGCTTCCCACATATTAGGGAAACAGTTGGATTACACATCAGGGCCTGGAGACTTTAAACAATACTATCAGGAAGTTAATGGAACTGGAACAAGGAAATTACTATGACTCTGCACTCCATAAAATAAAGAAATGAATAAAAGTGCAATTTATCACTGGAGAAACAGTGGAAGCTGAGCTGATAAAATAACCAAAGAAAATAAAAGAACAATGTGATCTTGCTGGAATGGAGTCGATCATTTTGTGTTGAAGATTAATACTTCTCTCTAGAACTGCATAGGCAATCTAAACTTGGTGGGAGGAAATGTCATTTTATAGCACCTTTCTGACTGAAACTCAATCACCATGTGTGTAGGTGTTATGGTTTCTAAACCATATGAGTAAAGAACATACGTCGTCTCATTTTAAAAGACCAATTTTTTCATGTACCTTTATTGAGCGTATCTCACTGTAAGTTAAGGGAGTCAAATAACAGAGTCTGCTCAGGAATTGAGTTTTTGTTTTTGAAATTCTGTAAAATAAACTGTTTTCTTCTGGTAGATAATTAACATTTCATGGAGTCTGGTTCCCTGCCTATGGGGAGCGGGTTGACTCACTGAACCACAATGGTATCACCAGTTCCTTTCCCTCCAACAGAGCGGTTTTGTGAAAGGCTAACGAGGTGGTCTTCGACAAAACTGCAGACAGAGCAGTTTCTCTCTTGAGCTCTTGGTTTCTTTGTCCCCTCCTCTCTTGTTCTCTGAGGTCATTTGCATATACCAAACCATGCAAGATACACCCATCAATGACCAGGCATGGCAATGTCTAACCCGCCAGAGCACGGACACTCACATGGCTGCTTCAGCCTTCCCAGAACTCATCTGAAAGTCTCTGCTTCCCCACATGTCTCCACTGCCTTGAGCCACCTTCAAGACCATGTCTTATTTTTTTTTCCAGCTGTCTCTGTGTATTAGTCAGGGCTCTCTAGAGGGACAGAACTAACAGGATGAATAGATAGATAGATAGCTAAAGGGGAGTTTATTAAGTATTAACTTACACAATCACAAGGTCCCACAATAGGCCATCTGCAAGCTGAGAAGCAAGGAGAGCCAGTCCAAGTCCCAAAACCAAAGAACTTAGAGCCCAGTGTTGGAGGGCAGGAAGCAATCAGCATGGAAGAAAGATGTAGGCTGGGAGGCTAGGTCAGTCTAGTCTTTTCATGTTTTTCTGCCTGTTTTATATGTTCGCCGTGCTGGCAGCTGATTAGATTGTGCCCACCCAGATTAAGGGTGGGTCTGGCTTTCCCAGCCCACTGACTCAAATGTTAACCTCTTTTGGCAACACCCTCACAGACACACCCAGGATCAATACTTTGCACCCCTCAATTCAATCAAGTTGACGTTCAGTATTAACCATCACACTCTGTAACAGCAAAACTTCCTCCTTCGAGAGTGATTTTGATTTCTGGAAAAAACTAAAAGTTACTCTGAACCCAGTCATACTGAATAAGTTGGATAAAGGCATTTTTGTTCTAAGATGAGTCATAAAAGTACTCTTGTGTGAAAGCACTTCAGGATCAAGCAGCCAATCAGGCATAAAGACCCAACAGCCTCCTTGCAATGGCTATTGGCTATTCTCTGGGCCACATCTGTCTTGGCAGCAGTCAGAAGCCAGGTAAGAATTGCCATGGTATTAAACAGAAGCCTGCGGCCACCCCTGTCACCGGCATTCCAAGTCTCCCGGTGAATGGATAACAGGTAACATTCAGGCTCAATGTCCAGCAAAGCTCCTACTGCTCACTGCCCTCTGGGTTCTCTCTCCCTGTGGCTGCCTGTCTCTGCTTCACTACTCACTGCAAATCAGTTTCACTGCTTAGATACTGGATCATGGCCCAGGAAGCAACAACAAATGCAGTCAAGCCCCACCCCGACCACTGCATTGTAACAGTCTGAGTGGGGGTGGGGAAAGTGCTGTGCAAATCAAAGTTAAATAAACCAGCCTTAGATCAGTGTTTTCAAACCTTAACATGCATCAGAATCACCTGGGGAGTGTGTTTCAGAATTAGATAGCACCCCAGATCGCCGGGCTCGCTCCCAGACTTCCTGGTTCAGAAGCAAGGCCCCCAAACTAATCCAAGATCTTTGATTTTACAGGAGTCTCTCTACTGAAGAAGTTTCCAGAGTTTTCTAGATCCTTTGGACATAAAAGGGAACAGAGTTTTTGACTTCCACAAATCTGGTGACTGTCAATCCCAATTGGAGACAAGTTTTACTTTCAGCAAACTCCTGACTCAGGGTGAATTTTCTGATTTATTTCAGCAACCCAGGCAGATGCCCAGGGTTTTCCTTCTCAACCATTGTTCCAGAAGATGGTCCATCACTTTCACAATTGTCTTTCATTTCTCTTCAGTTTTGGGGACTGTACACAAATGTGGCTCTTGGTGGACAGCCTTGACACACCAGAGCAAAGTTCAGGCCCATGAAGACCTTCTTGCTACCCACAAAATCTCTGTTAAAGAATTTCTCGCTTAACCTAAGTGACCATTTGACCTTGAGAAAATAAATCTTCATGCCATCATTGTCCAAAAAAAATCAACTTTGTCTTTGTAATTTATAAAAATTTATAATTTTGCCAAACACACTTTTTTGCTGTTTATGTTATTTTTCCATTCTAGACTTTGATGCTTTGTTTGCAGGTTATATTTCCAACAACGTATTTCACCACTGACTACGATTGCCTTAAAATAACTGGCAACAATTTAAAAGCATGGGTGACAAATAGGTTTCAATTTAAATTTTAATTCGGACATATCGTTAGCAATACCTGGAGGCTCGTGTTGAGAAAGATTTTGGTGTTAGACTCAGCATCAAAGAGTGCAAGAATTAATTAGTGATGTCTGCCATGGGAGGCAGAATGGGAGTGGCATGCCTGGTTTTCCAGCATACATACCAGTGAATTTTTTATAGGGACGTACACCTGAAGTTAAAGAATGCTCCCACATCAAAATAAACTGGGTCTTTTAGGAAATGTGACCATTCTGGACTTCTTAAAATCTTACAAAAGACAGGAGTGCTCTGCTCCAGATAAAAACAAGGCCTCCAGGTCCCATTCTAGAAGTGATGACAATTCCCTTTATGCACTCACAACCCATGGGGCTGTAACTAAAGTTACTCTTTGTTCCTCAATACCTTTTACTCCCTAGTCCTCTTTAATATTCAAGGAAGTTCACTGAAGTATTTGAGGCTCCTCAAACTAGGCTGTAGTTAATTAATATCCAAATATAAAGTAAATCTGGAATAGTAGTTTTTAACTAGGAAAGATTTCTTCATCCTCCAGGGAACATTTGGCAATGTCTGGAGACATTATTTTGTCATGGAAACTGATGGAGAAGGGGTTGTGAGTGGCTTCCAATGTGCATCCTACAATGCACAGGCTTCCCCCTAACAAGGAATTATTGGACCCAGAATGTGAGCAGTGCTGAGGCTGGGAAATGCTGATGTAGAGGATTGAAAGTCAGGCCTTCAAGTGCCTGATTCAACCAATATAAAGTCCTTAACTTGTGACTCACTACATGGAGAATGTGATTCTCCCAATCAAAGAAAAATGAACCCAATTCTTGCTTCTGACCTAAGAAAATTGCCATCTTTATGATATCTTTCACAAATTAAGGGAAGCTGTATTTATAAACTCCTACAGCCCTTGGATTACTGCAAAATCACACTTATGACATATGATTTACACCTTTTTATAGGAGTAGAACACCTGCAGCCGTAGTGAATTTGTTCCGGAGGTGTGGCTGGAAGGGTAGCCTGACATTCCCCTCACCGCAAAGAAGAATCAGACTAAACAAAGCACTCCTGGTGGCCCCCTGTTTATTTGCAGTAAATGATAATTGTAGTTTTCTTCCAGCCTTAAGATACAAATATTTTAGTGACTTCTGATTCCCACACCTATAAAAACAATGTGCTTCGGCTGATATGCTACAGTGTGGAAAAAAAAAAATACAAAAAAACATTAAAACCCCAGTTCATTTAAGACATCAAGAAAAAAAAAAAAAAAAAGACTTGTAGGATTTTTTTATTTTTCCTGATCAAATAATGAGCAAAATCAGCTACAACATTAGAGTTTTAAAACATTTGAAACTGCATCATTTAGCTGTAATGGCTCTGTGGCTTTACAAGCAAGCTGAAAAGTTATGACAATCAACTGAATCCCAGAGGGAAGACTTTAGCTAGGTAAGCACTGGTTTTGGGAGAACATATTCTGTAGAATCAAAGATTCCAATAGTAGCTGGGTTTTCTCAACCCTTAATTCTCCTAAGATGCATAATTGGATATTATGCAGTTAACTGAGCAAGACTTTTGGAGAAAACAAAAACCAAGGTTCTTTTAGATCTTCACAATCATTAAAGCTAAGCTTTTAACTTTAGCCAAATGCCATTACCATGAGTTTCTTCCAATATACTGTTTAGTCACAAATGCTATATCCTTGATATTGCATGTGGTCCCAAATGTTCAAAATTATAACTTTGGACTTGTCTCTGGGACTTGTAATCCTGGAGACAGACTGTGACTAACACATGGCATGTGATATGTGTATGTTGTAAACTGCTAGTAATGATAAGGTCAAATTGTGTGGGATTTGATCAAAGTCTCCACTGAAAGGTTTGTGAAAGGTAGTATGGACCAAAAGTGGTTAGGTGTCTCCAACTGGATGAAATAACAACCTAAGTAGAAATAGTTATTATACAATTTCAAGAGGGTAGTAGGTTTCCTGCTTAAAGTCTCCCATTTTTAAAGGAATTTTGGACTGTTTAAGGATGCAAAATAATCCTTTCTTTGGGAAGTTCACACCACACCCTCGAAGAGATGGAAACCCTTGCAACTATTACGGGAATCAGACAACCACTGTTTCAGTGTTACCTAAAACAATTCATTAAAATTATGACAGTCCCCATTACGGCCATACCTATAGGCTCCTTCCCTCTCCCTACAGCCATCTTTATCTTTCATGACCTTAAACCCATATTTTTTCTTCACCTTTCCTATAACTAATCTCCAAAACCATTCCATCCTCAAAAAATTTTTTTCACCTAACAGCCCTGTGTTTTCTCCCTCCATTCCTTCCCACCAGTACATTCTTACTATGCTAGCATCCTCAGCCTCTCTGCATCTCCTGCTGAGGCCAGGACAAGGTTACCATCAGCTTTGGCTGTGGCTCGTGACCAAGTAAACATGTCTTTCCAAGCTGGATCATTAAGCTCCTGAGCATTAAGGGAAATCTTGATGGGGAAGGTTAATTTTAGTTTGACTTTGAAATTTTGGTCTGATTGGTATGACAGAGAGGAAAAGAGACATGTTTGCCGCATGAAAGAGTATGAATAAAAATTTGGTGGCAAAAACGTCAAGGCATTTCTACCAAATAGTTTGTCCAGTAACCAAGTAAGCTAACAGCAAAGGTCAGTATCACTTTGAATGCAATGCTTTAAAAAAGTTTTATTTTCTCCAACAGGCCGGAGGACTTATTAACATTTTGAGGTCAGAGTGGTTACATGATCAAAGTGTTTCAGGAAAATTAATTAGATCGTGTTATGGGTTGGGGCTGAATTCAGGTGGAAAAGAGTCCAAAAAAGCAACATCAGTTAGGAGGTATTAAAGTGATCAGGAATGAGGTGATGATGGCCAAACTTGGAATGGTGAGTGAATGGAAGAGAGAGAGAGAGAAAAGAAGGAGGGAGAGAGAGAGAGGGAGGCTTGGTAATAATGAACAATACATGGGGATTGTTTAGCTATCAGAGGAGTGGAAAAAGCAAAAGGGAAAGTCAGAGATGACTAGTAAGAAATGAGTTAGGGTTCAAAATACAGTGGAAGCCTTCGATTCTCCATTCCATCACTGCATTTTCCAGAATGTAAGTCTGTTCTACCCGCATCTGTACAAGCATCAAAATAGGTCGTACACACCTGTCCCACCTGTAACTAAGCATACGACTTCAGGTAAGCATGCACTTCCTGATCTCAGCACATTGCTGGCCTGAGGCTGCTCCAATATTCCATTCCTGTCGACTCTGATAAAATGAAATAGGACCCTTTAAACTGATCTGCCCTCTGCTCTTGAAGCACATAATCTTATGTTCTAAAGCAACATGAAGGCACTCTCCTGCCCCACCTCTCTTATTGTGAGTCCTTCAAGACAACTTCATGGGTGTAGGGGAAAGCAACCTAGTTTTGTGGACCTTCTCCCTTTCTATCTAGATGAAGTGGGGCAAGTTAGTTAACCTTGCTAGGCCTCAGTATCCCCATTCAAAACCGAGGGCTGATAAAAATGATCAAGCAGAGGTGTCACAAAAATTAAACAGAACAGGAAAGCAAGGGGCACATTGTTGAATGAGTATATTTTTGGTTACAAAATATAATAATAAAATGAGAGTTTCATTGTTATTGTGAGAAATACAGAACACTCAGAAGTAAATATTGTCAACCTGAGTGTATCTGAGGAGCCCTGTAACTGCAAAGACATCCTTCCATTCTTCAGTCCATTGCGCGAAGATCCAAGCACATCATAAGGGTTTAGTAACTAGACTGTCACTCTGAGAGGGTCCCAGGCTCCTGCAGTCATCAACATGCCCGCAAGTCTAGAGTTCTTTATAAAAACCAAGTTAAATTGTTCTAATACCAGTTTAATAAAAGGAATTTTAAAATAGTGACATATCATAACTCTTTAACACAAATTTGTATTTAGACCTTGAGTGAGTTATAAAAATTGGAAAATTTGAATCTACTATTTCAAAACAATAAAAAGTTATATATTTTTTTTAACAAACTCTCTTCTTCTCAAACCCTGGATCAACTTTTCCCTGCACTTGGGGGAGTCCCATATAAAATTCTGCAGCACAACCAGCCCGTTTACAAAGGGGCTCATTTCTGAACATAGACCTTAGCAGAAATACAAATCCTTCCCAGAAATCAGAACTTAACTCAGAAAAACAAGTCTGGTAAAATTTCTTCAGCTGCTCAGCTCCTCCTTCTCCCTTTTCTGCTCGACTGAGAAAATGAGTTGACACCAGGAAACTAGAAAAGTCCGGTGTTCCTCACGTACCTTTTTACTGAGGAAAATGAAGTCAATTCAAGATGGCGGCTCTTATCATTTATTTACCCAGGAAGTGTAAGTTGGGGACGGGGGAAGCGATGTTTATAATTGTTTGTATATCTGTGGTAAACTTTTGATTTGTGCTTGCTCTATACTTCTAAAGCCCCTTTGAAAGGTAGTCTTACCGGCGAGAGCTTTTCACCCCCGGCTAAACAGAAAGCTTTCTTCCTCATCAAAGTTTGAAGCTTTTGATCTCTCTAATCTCCTGCTTGTTCGTAGTCTATGCATGCACAAGTAAGTGATGTTCTCTTCAGTGTCTATTGAATCTCTTAAAACTCAAGGAAATGTGCTTTTTTATTTCATTCTTCATCCCCAGGGACAGCTGATAGTGATTGAATTCTGAAGAGATGTGGGTGAGGTAGGCAATTCATGCCCATTTTTATTACTGCTTAAATTTTGAATTAAGGATTCAGTATTTCAGAAAAACAGCTTGATATATTAGCATCTGACCTGAATCTCTATGGTGTGATTTAACTGCTTTACGCTCAGCAACTCTCTTCACCTCTTCAAGCCCAGCTGAGCATCCGCAACAAGTTTCAGAAAAGCCTTCAGCCCTGATCTTCAGATTTTTACTGCTGTGACTATTGGTAGCAAACTTGGCTTCCCAGAGAACTGTTGTGATAGCAATCTTTTTAGAGTTAAATATTTATTTTAATTACATATTAATATTGAATATTGATAAAAGAAAAGTTTTCGACAAAATTGGTTCAACAGAGTATATTTGAGCCAAGAACAATTTGAAAATCGGGCGACCCTCAGAACCAGAGGCGGTTCGGAGAACTCCGCTCTGCAACAAGGGCCGTGAGTATTTACAGGCAGAAAAAAAGCTGAAGAAAGAAACAAGAAAGGAAAGTGGATTGGTCATTTTAATCTTTCCTTCCTTGAGAGGTCAACATGCTGGCTAAAACTGGCCTGTTCAGGGATTTGGCTTCTCTCTCTCTCCTGTGATTTCTCAGAAGGTGAGATAAACAACTTGGTTTCAACTTGGTGGCCTTTTACTTTAGCTTGAGTGACTCCATTTTGGTTTGGTTTTTGGGACCTAGTGGAAGAGCTCAGCCCAAATCAAAGGCCTCCTGTAAATTTTATTTAACAATATTGTTCCATTTTCTACACCAGAAAATTTGGAAAACACATTAATCTGCCTCTCAGAAATAACTACTCTTAACATATGGGCATAATTTATTCTAGTTCTTTATGTGCTTAAGATTTCCTACCTGCCTAAGATTATACTTTATATATAATTTTATATCACACTTCTGTTGTGCCTAAAAAATCATATTATTAGGTAGGTCATTAAACTCTCTTTGCACACATTTTAATGGTTACATATTTCTTCATGTAGATATACCTGATGTTAATTATCCAAGTTGGACATTTGGGTTATGTCCTACTTATAATTAACACTGCCATAAATATCCTTATTCATAAATTTCTGCCTGCACTTCTAAATATTTCCCTAGAATAGCATCCTAGAAGACTAACTTCAGGATCAAAGGATCTCGAATTTTAAGGGGCTTTCTGTTCACATTTTAAAATCTGAATGACTTATCAGGTTTGATAAAATGCCATATTTTCCAATTGTGAAGGACAATGCCCAGACCTGCCAGTTTGAACTGAGAACATTTAGAGCCCATTGGGAAGCATTATAAAACCCTATCCAGGGGGTTCTTAGGTGTCTGTCTGTATGATTCTCTCTTATCTACACGTGTCTCTTCATTCCCCTTTGTCTAATGACATGGGACAAAGTTGAATTGTCCTCTCTCTTACCATTGTTCACAACTTTTTAAAAAAACATGAATTAAGAAAAATAAAATATTTGCTAAAACATTTTTGGATAATATGAAAGAAACTGAAAGTGGTCATCTTTGGAGAGGAACAGAAGAGAGCGGGAAGGTAAGAATTTTACATTTGATTTACTTCTTTCTGTTCTACTTGAGCTTTTCATCTAAGTGTATATATTACATTTTTTAAATGTCAACAAGAGTGATCTTAATGGTGCAATTACAAGTTTTTTCTTTTTATGCATGTTTAAATAAAGATAATTTTTGAAAATAAACAAAAAATCTATTATCTTGTTCATAATGAAAATTATAAGTAGAAAAAGCAATAAGCTAAACTGTTGACAGTTACAATTATACGTGGTAAGATACACTATTGGATAAATTTGATGGAAAAATACAATCTTCTTAAATAAATATAGATGCGCAAAATTTGGCAGGGGAATTTTGCACATAGTTATACAAATGGTCAAAGTGTATAGCTAGTGAAACTTCCATTGTTTTATACCTGATTAAACTGAACATTTTCATGTTTATTATCTCTTACATTTCTTCTTTTAAAAATTGTTCATGCCTTCTGCTCATTTAAATATTAGGCTCTTGATTTCTTGATGATTTGCCTAATTTCTGTACATTATAAATCTATCAACTATTCATCTGAAATGTTTATCATTGGCCAGGTGCGGTGGCTCAAGCCTGTAATCTCAGCACTTTGGGAGGCCGAGACGGGCGGATCACGAGGTCAGGAGATCGAGACCATCCTGGCTAACACAGTGAAACCCTGTCTCTACTAAAAAATACAAAAAACTAGCCGGGTGAGGTGGCGGGCGCCTGTAGTCCCAGCTACTCGGGAGGCTGACGCAGGAGAATGGCGGGAACCCGGGAGGTGGAGCTTGCAGTGAACTGAGATCTGGCCACTGCACTCCAGCCTGGGCGACAGAGCCAGACTCCGTCTCAAAAAAAAAAAAAAGAAAAAGAAATGTTTATCGCAATTTTTTGCCAACATGTTTACTATTTGTTAAAATGACTGTTTTGTATACTGCATAGCATTGTATCATTATCACAGCTCTTCCTGCTAAAACTCCCCAGACTTTCAACAACATCCATTCACTTACTCACAATTTGGCATATTTATTTAGTGTCTACCGTGTCATATTCAGATACATGGTACTGATGAGTTGTGGGCATCTCAACTCTCCTGCAAGGTTTGACCCAATACATTTCTAAAACATAACAGAATATCAAGTGTATTCACTTGCTAGGACTCCCATAACAAAGAACCACAAGCTGCGTGGCTTACACAACAGAAATGTATTGTATCACAGTTCCGGAGGTAAACGTCGGAAATCAAGGTATCAGCACCATTGACTCCTTCTGAGGGGTACGAGACAGGCTCTGTCCTGTGCCTCTCTCCTGGTGCTGGTGAGGGCTGGCAGTCTGTGGCAGTCCATGGCTCATAAATGAATCCCCTCGACCTCTGCCTCCATCTTCACACAGCGTTTTTCCTCTAGTATGTCTCTGGTCCAAGTTTCCCTTTTTATAAGGACACCAGTTGTATAGGATTAGGACCTAACCCTAGACTTGTGACCTATTTCAAATAGGGTTGCGTTCTGAAGTATTAAGGACTTTAACATCTGTTTTGAAGGTGACACAGTTTAACCCATAAGTTAACCTAGGCTTGATTTGGGACAAACAACAGAATCCTCTCTTGCTACTGTAAACATAAAGAAATTTATAACAGACGTTAAGTAACTCCCAGAATCTCTGAGAGGGCAAAGAACCAGGCTGCTATGCTACACAACACAAATAAGCCAGTAGAGAAATATCTAGTAGCTGGGCCATGTGACTGTGCAGTCACACCAAGTCCCATGCTCACAAGACCCCACAGGTTGGGTTAATACCCTGCTGTTGCCATCTTGAAATTTGAATGACTTTATTTTTGAGCTTGTGTTTTGTAGATGAAGTCCAAGTAGAATGTGTTTGTGTGGGGAGATTTGCAAGATACACCTGTTCTTCATTCTTAGCCATCTCAGTCTCCTGGAGTGAGCCTTAGGAGCATGAGATCCTGGTGGGCGGATGATGCCTGGTTGTTGAATGAGCTTCCCATTCTGACTAGAACTTGTTTCCTGCATAGCATGAAGGTGTGAACAACTAAGGAACTCGATCACACCTTTTCTCGCCTGTGTGGCTTCCCTGTATAAGTCAGCTATGCATACTGAAAAATGGTGACAGAGAAAGAAAGAGACAGACAGGGCAACCCATTTCCTTTCAGAATGCCCTAACTGGTCTGCAGCTAAAGAAAGTGCCTATGTCAAAAAGTGACACAGAAACAGCTGGGTTAGTTTTGTTCAGCATTTCCATGGTTGTGGTAAGAACAAAATACATATGCATATAGAAGCTAGAAAACACAGGTTGTGTCATTTTGGTGATTCTGCATACATATTAAATGTTTTTATATTTACATTTAAAGCTGCCAATGTGCAATATAAAGATAACAACAAAATTCATACGATTTTTTTTTTTTTTTTTGAGATGGTGTTTCACTATGTTGTCCAGGCTGGACTCAACCTCGTGGCTCAAGAGATCCTCCCATCCTAGCTTCTTGAGTGGCTGGGAATACAATATTTTAACGTTTTAAGTTTTCTTTCAGACTGAACAACAAAGTGAGACCTCCCATCTCTACAAAAGATTTAAAAATTAGCCAGGCTTTGTGGTGAGAGCCTGTAGTCCCAGCTACACAGGAGCCTGCAGCAGAAGATCATTTGAGCCCAGGAGTTGGAGGCTGCAGTGAGCTAGGATGCTGCCACTGCATTCCAGCCTCCGTGACAGAGTAAGACCCCATCTCTAAAAAAGAAAATAAAATACATTTTTTAAAGATTAAATTTTTTTTAATTTTTAAAAATCTTTACAATTTTCTTAAATGTCTTTATTTAGAAGTCTCTTAATTAGCAAATAAAAAAGTCACAAGTTGAGAAAGAAAAGAAAAAGGAAAAAACTTATGTCTTAATCTCTCTTTTTTTTTTTTTTTTTTTTTTGAGTTGGAGTTTCTCTCTTGTTGCCCAGGCTGGAGTGCAATGGTGTAATCTCAGCTCACTGCAACCTCCGCCTCTCCGGTTCAAGTGATTCTCCTGCCTCAGCCTCCCAAGTAGCGGGATTACAGGCATGCGCCAGTACAACTGGCTAATTTTTGTATTTTTAGTAGAGACAGGGTTTCGCCATGTTGGCCAGGCTGGTCTTGAACTCCTGACCTCAGGTGATCCACCCACCTCGGCCTCCCAAAGTGCTGGGATTACAGGCCTGAGCCACCGCGCCCAGCCTGTCTTAATATCTTTAACTGCACTTTTTCTCTTACATTTTGAACAAGGGTCCCACATTTTCTTTTCACACTGGGCCTCGCAAATTATGTAACCTGTCCAGTAGAAAAGTTCAACCTACCAGTGAATTGTCCCACTAGAAACACTCTACCACTGGAATCACACACTCACTACTAATGACTCCAAAAGCACACTGCTAGAAACTCCAACACAGGGACCAGCCAGAGCAAAACACCACACACTTAGTGGCTCAGATAACCCGCATTGGAAGTCTAACACGAGTCTCGCTGGGTTAAAATCCAGGTGTCGGCAGGGCTGCACCCCTTGCTGGAGGCGCCAGTGGAATCTGTTTCTCCTCGCCATTTCCAGCTACTAAAGACCACGTGCATTTCCTAGCTCCCGGCCTTCGCACCATCTCCAAAGATGGGTCCCCATCACGCTTCAAATCTCTACTCCTCCTCCTTCTGTCTCATTTCTCCAGCCCAGCCAGAAAAGGTTCTCCAATGTTAAAGACTCACATCATGAGGCTGGGCCACCTTGGATAATCCAGGATGATCACTGCCATGTGGTATCCAGAAGACCCAACGTCCCCGAGCACATCCACCTCCAGGTCTCACGGGAGGGAACTGCTTGGGGGGACTCAGAGAACAGGGACGCCCCTGAGGCATGGGGTTAAGGTGCATCGTCTAGTTTTCCTGCCTGGGGTGTAGAAGGCAAAGCCGGAGCAGGTGTTGAGTGAGACAACATACAGTGCCTGCCACAGCCTGTCCGTTGGTGGATGGAGGTTCAAGAGAGAAACAAGAATTATAAATGATGCTGGTTCCAAAGCAACACCAAATAGTGTGGCAGGGGAACCAGTGGAAAGGCCATCGCGACCTCTCCTGCACTGCTGCCCATGGCCCCCATGTGGGTCTCAACAGGATTGAATTTGCTGTCTCTTGCCACACTCTGAATTGAGCAATTAACCTTGTTATCTACTATTTTCAGATCTATTTTTCTTTTGCCTTGTTAAATACCCACAATAATCACGTCAGAAAGAGGTCAAGACGCTAGAGAAAACATAAAATTCACATATAGCTTTTGTTTTAAGTCAACATGCAATTTTAAAATCTGGTTGTTATTTCTGGTATTAAATTTGGTTGTTGTTTTTATGCAGTTTAAATTGTTATTGAGGCATAAAGCAACAAAAAAGGCAATTTCAGTAACACCTAATAAGCAGACAATATGATTTAGGCTAAAAGCCTAAAACTTAATTAACTCTGTCATGATATAGCAAAAGGCATGACCATGTGTTAAAGGAATAAAAAATAAAGGGGAAAAATTATGCCTACATCAATAGTAATAGCATCTATATATGGCTGATTTCTGATTAAGCAAAGCATTCAAATCAGAGAGTATATCCATATTTAGTTTGTACATAAAAACAACGAAATAGAATATTTTCAGCTAGGAAGAATGAAATAATTCAAAAAGAAAGTGACTATAAATGCTTTCACACAAAATTCTAAGTTTCAAGCAACCTAGATGTGGTGCACACACTAAAAAGTTAAAATTGCAAGCCTTTTATTAAGGGATTTGGAAAAGGGAGAAAGATGGAGAAAATTGGATAGCATGATGAATTTGGTTTGCTGCTCAGTAAACAGACATGGGAAATAAAATATCAAGACCCAGAAAAAAGAGAATGGAAGAGGACCATCACAATATCTCTTGGCCACAGGGAATTACAGTAAGCGAATTTTATTTATATGTAAAGACAAATTCTGTTGTGTGTTCCCATCGGTAAGTCATTGTAAATGCCTGAATTATGCTGAGGGGAGGAAAAAAATGAGGTTTTCTCATCCTACTTGGAGTGAAAGAAGCCCTATTCTTGGTCTTTCAGTTTCTGACTGCCCAATGGAGCTTCAGAGAAGGTGGCCCATGTGTGAGGTTGGAAGGGACACGGATGCAGAGATCTGCCTGTGATACTCCAGCCCTGTAATGTGTTGCCAGGTAGGCTTGGACTACATGCTAAGTTTTCAGCATACATCTAAGTTCTTGATTAGCAATCACACCATCAAGACCAAAAAGTGTCTAAGTCACAGAGCAGCTCCACAAAGATCCCAAGAAAGGAGTGAAGATGAGAAGGAAATTAGGTGTACAGTGCCCAATCCCTTTCTCTTTGTGCAATGGGTCACGGTATTATAACAGAGCACAATATGAGTGACATCCAACAACCACCACAGGCAGATAGGGCACTCTCAAATTGAGCGATGCCTGTCCAGTCAGCATGCCACACAGGGCTCCTGATATTGAGGATGCTATCTGATTTGTACCTCTCTTCAAACCTTACCCTCTTTACTACCCTTCTCTTGGAGACCTTTTCCCAGCTGGGAGACAATGAATGCCAAGTGCTTTCCTTTCCAGCAACACGGGAACAATCCCTTTGAAAAGAAAAGCCAGGCTGGGTGCAGTGGGTTACATCTGCAATCCTAGCACTTTGGGAGACTGAGGTGGGTGGGTCACCTGAGGTCAGGAGTTCAAGAGCAGCCTGGCCAACATGGTGAAACCGCATCTCTACTAAAACTACAAAAATTAGCCAGGTATGGTAGCATGTGCCTATAACCCCAGCTACTCGAGAGACTGAGGCAGAAGAATTACTGAGGCAGAGATTGTAGTGAGCTGAGATCGCACCATTGCACTCCAGCCTGGGCAACAGAGCAAGACTACGTCTCAAAAAAAGAAAAAAGATAAGTCTCCAGGAGTTTGTTCACAGTAAACCAGTAGCAGACCTGGGGGACACGGTGGCAGGCTAGAAACTGATAATTTTCACTGGGCAGGCCTTTTGGTGCTCCCTCAATTTGTATTGTCTAGGGATAGTAATCAGAATCCGGTCCTCTTTCCACGTAGGACACGTTTTTATGTACACAATTTCACTGGGTCACATTTTAATCCTGCAGGACTTCATTAAACAGCTAAGGGGTGGGGGTGGAAGGACATCATTTCCTCCCTCAAAGAACTGACAGTCCTGCGAAGGAAACAGATACGTGACTTTGACACTGGGCTGCCTGAAAATGGGCATAGTGAGGCCCACTGTGAAATTGCTGCTGAAGAAGCAATTATGTGAGACGGGGACAAGTACCTGGGGATGAGGAGAGGAAATATTTGGGGAGAAAACCATAGTGTGCAGGGCATTCATAGCTTAAGGAACTTCATTAGCTCAGCAGTGGAGATGGCAGTCGTGTGACAGATTTGGAGAAAGCCAAAAAGCCCTTTGTGCATGTATCATAAATAGAAGAAGAAAATCAAAGATGACAGGCTAAGGTCGGTTTGGAGCCACATTACAAAGATTTGAATGTGATGTGACCCACATAACAAATATCTTACCTATGGGTATGAGACACCCCATCACTCCCTTTTCTAGACAAGGAACCCAAGGCCACATCTCATAGCTACTGAGCTACTGCGTGGCCTTCAAACCCAGATCTTCCAGCTGCAATGTGTTGCGCCGTTCACGTTGCCTCAGCATGTATGTGACCTCCCACGCCACTCACTCCCAGGGCTGGGAAACTCAGTTCCTCACGTGTCTGTTATGGGTTGGACTGTGTCCCCCTAAAAGATACATTGAAGTCCTCACCCCTGGTCCATGGGAACATGACCTTTTTAAAAAAATAGGGCGCGGTGGCTCACGCCTATAACCCCAGCACTTTGGCAGGCCGAGGCGGGTGGATCACAAGGTCAGGAGATCAAGACCATCCTGGCTAACATGGTGAAACCCCGTCTCTACTAAAAATACAAAAAATTAGCCGGGCATGGTGGCGGGCGCCTGTAGTCCCAGTTACTCGGGAGGCTGAGGCAGGAGAATGGTGTGAACCCGGGAGGTGGAGCTTGTGGTGAGCTGAGATCGCGCCGCTGCACTCCAGCCTGGGTGACAGAGCGAGACTCTGTCTCAAAAAGAAAAAAGAAAAAAAAAAGTAAAAGTTAAAAAAAAAATAGGGTCTTTGCAGATGTAAATAAGATGGAAGTTAAAACGGGATCACACTGAAATAGACTGGGCGCTTAATCCTATATAATGGTGTCATTATAAGACACGGAGAAGAGCTACAGAGACAGAAGCACGTGGAGAGGAGAACGCCATGGTGAGACACAGACGCCATGGGACAGGATTGATAGAGAATCTGTAAGAATGGACAGGCTTCCCTACCTTCAGGCAACTCAAATCTGGAAGTCACCTTGCCTCCCCAAAGGGCCAGCCCTTAACATTCTCGCTGCACCGCCTCTTACCAGCTCAGAACACCCCACTGTGCCTGGTCCACACCTCACCTCCTAGGAAGAATACAAAGTTGTCTTTCCTAGAAAGGAAGAAAGCTGCTTTCTTTCCCACCTCTTCCTATCTAAAGCGGCAGGAAGGTAAGCTAAACATCCTCTAACAGGGCAAATTTGGGCCTACCCCAGGCTCATATAATTTGTAAGAGCATTTTTAAACCAGAAAGAGAAGAGTTTGACTCAAAAAGTGAGAGAGAGACTATAGAAAACATCCACTGTTTCTTCTAACCTCCTTTGCCCCTGCCCCTTCCTCTGATGAAATAGATACTCAGTGATTTAAATTGCCTGGTGTTTACATACAAACTTATCCCAGAAACACATTTTAGAGTTAGTAAAACTATAAAGATGCCAGGAGAGAAAATTTAGAAGGCAGAGTCAAAAGAAAAGGGCTGACTTTTCTAAAAAATATAGAAACCAAGGCCAAATAACAAGGATTGTTCTAGAATTCAAAACAGCTTTGGAGAAAGTTTGTTTTTGCCAACAATGGGAAACTCAGTAAAGAGTCAAAACAAGAGAAATTCTAACCAAATAAAGAAAAGAAGGAAGAATGGGAAGGAGGAAGTATGCATTGATTAACTGTATTCTATTCCAAGCATTATTCTAGCTGATGTCAATGTGGTATTTTATTTAATTCGCATGAGAAGCCCATAAGATAAATATTACTGAACTTCATTTTACAGACGAGAAAACAGAGACATAAGGAGTTGAATTTATTTACCCAAGTCACACAGCTAATATGTATATTCCTACCTCTTAACTGAAAAGTCCAATGTTTTCTTTTTGTTTTTGTTGTTCAGAATTCCCCAGCCAAGCAAGAGAGGAATTTTGACATCCCGATTAGAACGTATCTGTATGTGAGATGAAAAATCAAGGAGGTCAAGCAGAAGATCGTGTATGTTGGTTTTGGTTTTTAATACGGAGGATGGATAAGGAGAGCTTCCCGGTAAAAAACACAAAACTTTGTTTCATTTAAACAGTTTTGTTCAAATGCGAATAAACCAGGCAATATTGCAAGAGGGGGAAATGTGCTGAGGAAAATGACAATTATTTGATTGCTTTTGAATCTTAAAATATTTGGCACAAACCTTAAGAAGAGTTCAAAGATTTTTTCCTACCAGCTGTAAGTTAAATATTAGAAGCGAATGTCCTCATTGTGAGGATAAACATGGTGCAAGAGCATAAAACTGTCACTGTTTCAAAGAAGATTCTATTTCTCGTACAGCTGGTGTCTTCTGAAAATGCACGCGCTCAATTCTTTTCTTCACTCACATGTGTAGACCTTGTGTTGGAGTGCCCACAGCCTGAAGCAAAAGCTGCTCTCTCAAAGATTTTGAGCAGTTTGCTTAACTCCAAGCAAAAGTAAAGGACAGGCATGGAACTGTAGGTCATAAATATCAATATTTAAACCCTAGCTCTACCATTAACCTGGGGCACCATCGTCAACTTCTTTTTGGAAGCATCCTTATCCATGAAATGGAGATATTGCAAAACTGTTATAAAGACTAAATTAGACGTTTTGTGAAAAATATTTGCTGTAGTAGGTTGAAGGGTGCCCCCCTAAATGATAGGTCAACTTCCTAACCCCTAAAACTTATGAATGTGACCTTATTTGGAAAAAGGGTCTTGCAGATGTAATTAAGTTAAAGATCTTGAGATGAGATCATCCTGGAATGTTCTGGTGAGCGCTAAATCCAATGACAAGCCTCCTTAGAAGAGACAGAAGAGAAGACAGGACCTCAGGGAGAAGGCCTTGTGAAGATGGAGGCAGAGACTGGAATGATGCAGCCACAATCAAGGAGCTCCTGGAGCCACCGGAAGCTGGGGGTGGGAGACAGGGAACAGATTGTCTCCCAGGGCTTTCAAAGGGCGAGAACCCTGCTGAGACTTTGATTTCTAACTTCTGGTCTCCAGAACTGTGAGAGCAGAAATTTATGTTGTTTCGGCCACCTGGTGTGTGGTGATTTGTTACTGCCCCACAAGGAAAGTAGCGTATCTAGTCAGTGGTAAATTTGTACTCAATGCTTATTCTGTCCTCCCGTTCTTTTCCTTCCCAACTTGAATGAGGCCTCATCCAGGGAACTAGGAAATGATCCCCTACTGTCTGACCTGTGTGTCTTGTATCAAGTGTCACCCATTCTACTGTGGCATCACCACTGCATTAGTCCATGCTCATGCTGCTATGAAGAAATATCACAGACTGGGTAATTTATAAAGAAAAGAAGTTGGATTGTCTCTCAGTTCTGCATGGCTGGAGAGGCCTCAGGAAACTTACCATCATGGTGGAAGGTGCCTCTTCACAAGGCGGCAGGAGAGAGAATGAATGCAAGCAGGGGAAATGCCAGATGCTTATAAAGCCATCAGATTTCATAAGACTCACTCATTATCACGAGAACAGCATGGGGGAAACCACCCCCATGATCCAATCACCTCCACCTGCTGCAGCCCCTTGACACATGGGGATTATAATAACTCAAGGTGAGATTTAGGTGGAGACACAGAGGCAAACTATATCAGCTACCATGAACAAAAGCTCCCCATCATGTCTGTAAATGCATCTTCCATGGTGAATGGTGACATGCGGTCCTGGTGGGGAGGAGAGGCAGGCCAGATGCACTTGAAGAGTTTATGCAACATTCGCCAACATTTAGTTCTCCTCTATACCAGCCACTAACTAGGTGCTCCAGACAATCAACTCATTTACTCTTTTTAGCAAGTTTTTGAGGTATATACAGCCCCATCTTATCGATGACAAAACCAAAGCACAGAAAAATCAAGTAACTTGCTCATAGTCACAGTGCTAGTTAATGCCAAAGCTGAGGGATCCATCACTGGAGAATCCTTGCTTTTCACTATTCTGTTAGTTCCCTAGGGCTGCTGTAACAAAGTGTCATGAGCTGGGTGGCTCCAACGACAGACATTGACGATCACAGTCTGGAAGCTGGAAGTCCAAGATCAAGGTGTCGGCAAAGCTGGTGCCTTCTGTTGGCTGTGAAGGAAAGGTCTGTTCCAGGCCTCTCTCCTTAGCTTGTAGACAGCCATTTTCTCCCTGTGTCTCTTCATATTTTCTTCCTTCTTTGTATGACTGTGTCCAAATTTCTTCTTATTATAAGCATATCAATCATATTGAACTAGAGCCCACTCTAATGGCCTTTATTCTATCAGCGCCCCCCGAGAGCTCCCTCAAACACCATTGCCAGGCCTACCCCCAGAGTTTCCAATTCTGAAGGTCTGGGATAGGGCTTGAGGATTTGCATTCCTAACTCACTTCTAGCTGCCACTGCTGGTCCAGGAATGACTTTGAAAGCCACTGCCATAGACAGTGGTAACTCTGGAGATGGGGAGACCGGGGGAGAGGTGCCTGCTCCAGGAAGCTGGGAGACAGGGTCCTGAGCTAAGGCAGTGTCGGAGGGCATGCAGAGGCGAGGTGGGGTCAGAGCGACCTCACAAGGCAGAATCTGGTGACCAGTTGAGTATTACGAGAAGGGGAAAGGAGCCTGGGTGGCCTCCAGGTTCTTGGCTTGGGCGATCGGGTGGACTAGGTACCTGGGCCAGTGGATGTGTGGGTGATGGGGAGGTAGGGCCTGTCAGGTGAAGCAGGTGAAATAGAAACAGGTTTCAAATTGGAGATGCTTTTCAGAGAGACCGATAAAGCTATCTGATTTGGAGCTCAAGGAAGAGGTCTACAATAGGGATTTGCTTGGTTTTCTAACCATCTTATTGACCCATTTCTGTAACATTTACTTGATTAGCCAGGCAACTGATTAGATATTTTCAGCCTGTCTTATTGCTTCAGAATATGATAAATTGTCGGTACCTCTTTGAGTGTGTCTTAAGCACCAAGTGCTCACAAGTAGTCCAGAAAAATACAAAACAGAAAGTACCCCAAATTTTGCATCACCTTCTTAAAACAGTATTTGCTAATCACCTTCTTAAAGCAATATTTACCGATGAATTTGAAATATTTACAATATGGTCTGGTTTATGCATCCATGCTTTCTCTTCGGGGATAAACCAGGTCATCTACTTTAAGTATCACAATATAAAATGTATAATTTGTATTTTATTGTTTTATTAATAATTTTCTTTAATCGACTTGAAATTACAAGCATCATCTTTCAATTTTTTTACTGACATGTAAAATTTCATTTACCTCTACTATTATTAAAAATATACAAACGTTTTTGGTTATTAGAAAACAACTAAAATGTGAAATATAACTAAGCAAAAAGCATTCAATTATCATGCCAAGTTTGGCAAATATGAATTCTGATGTGACACCTATTACTCAAAATACCAAAACGTTCTACTGTAATCAGATTATAATTTTGTAGATTTTTAAGAGAAAGCTTTGTGTGTTCTGCGTTCTCCCCATGAGAAAGGTCATTTCCCAGGTTCCACAGATGCCTGTTGTGATGTTTGAGCCAGGTCGTTTTTTGTTGTCCCATGAAAGGCTCTGTTCAGCTGGTTCCTCTTTGTCCTGAGTCGTGACCACAGAGCTTTGCTGCTCAGCGCTCCTTCCAGGAAGGCCTCGCTGGGGGAGCTGTGGAGACCATCAGCAGACAGCAGCGCCGTCGGGGCCACCCCAGCTCTGCCCAAGGCCAAATATTCTGGTAGCTCCCGGTCCATGAGGAAGAATAATGGGGGACCTGGGCCTGGTCACGTGCTCCACGCAGGACTCCAGGGAGAAATCTTTGCTCTGGAGCTCCTGCTATGGACTGAATGTTTGGGTTTAGATGAGGTCCTGATGGTGAGGCCCCCACTGTAGAATTATAAGAAGAGGAAGAGACTTGAGATTCTCTGTCTCTCTCTGTCTCTGTCTCTCTCTCTCTCCCTGTCTCTCTCTCTCTCCCCCTCTCTCTCTTTTTCCTGCAGGCCCCAAGGAAAGGCCATGTGAGAGTACAACCAGAAAAAGGGCCCACACCAAGAACCCCACCCTGCTGGCACTCTGATCTCAGACTTCCAGCCTCCAGATCTGTGAGAAAGTAAATTTCTGTTGTTGCAGCCCCCAGCTTGTGGCGTTTCATTATAGCAGCCCACGCTGACGAAGACAGCTCCCACTGGGTGGTCCGACAATTTGTCACATCTGTGTCACGGTCTGCAGCTCCCCTGCTCCATCCTGCTTCCTCCTCCCCTCCTTCCTCTCATAGGTGGTAGACCTACAATCTACAGATCTCCCTCCCCGATCTTGTACAAGCCGTCCCCCCAACCCCACAAACCTAACCATACTCCTCACGCCTCCCCTTAAACATTTCAGTAGCTCCAGGCGTCGATAGTGATCAAAATCCTTACTGTAAACCACACCAGCCTCCCCTTTCCCACTCCCCTATCTCTGTGCCTCTGCACTCCTCACTCCAGCATCTCTCCAGGGTGGTGTGTGCACCACGCAGCCTTTGCACACATTGCTCCCTCCTGGAGCCCGCTGCTTCTGTCTCTCCCTCTTGGTCTGGTCCATCCTTCCCTCTCCTTCCGAGCTCAGCTTCCCCTAACTTCCCTGATTAAGCAATTCCTCCTAGTATTCGTTCTTATGGAAACTCATCTCTTGGAAACACTCCAGTGTTAATTATACAATCATTGTCACTACCATCCATCTCTCCCACTAAACCATCAGCTCCATAAAGACCAGGACCAGTACATTTTTGGTACTGCTGTTGCTGTTGTGCCCACAGTGTTATCTCTGATGTGGAGTGCAATGCCTGGCAAAAAGGCAGACTCTCAAAGAGCCTTTGTGGAATAAATGAATGAGTAAAACTTTATGATAAACATGAAAAAGCTGAGGTTCCTCATGCCAAATTCCATGATTAAAGATGAGAAAATATTGCTGGTTTTCTTTCTTTGCCTTTGGTAAGTCTTTTCTCTCTTTTCTTTTCCTGGAATCAGTTAATGCAACTAAAGAGTATGAGATCTGAACTCTGAGATCCAGCCCTACAAACAAAGTGTAGTATTTGTAAACATTTAGCCCTGGACACTATGCCAAAAAGCTTGTGTTGGAGTGAAATACCGCCATGTGGCATGGAGCTGTGGAGATTTTCTTGGTGTGTTTAAATTGAACTGGGGGCTTTGGGCCATTCCTGGAAAGCCCCTCCCCCTGAAAAAAATAAAAATGTTTTTGAATCCTCTATAGAACTTCCATGTGTGAACCAACTCTCAACTTCTACCCTGTCCTACTGCAGAGTTCAAAAGTGGAAGTTCCTCTTGCTCAACTTCTGAAACTCAGTTTCACTGTAATCTGGTCTTTTCTTTCCAGCACAAAGGTGAAATAGGTCAGTCATTCAGCTGGACTTCCAATCCACAGTTTATTAGTGCTGAATCCATAAATCCTCAAGGAAGCATTAGCAATTGAGAAAGAATGAATGGTTTTGATAGGGACACATTTTCTTCCTTCAGTCTCAGTTAGAAACCAGAAATGCCTACCCATCAGCAAAGCTAGTAAGTCAGCTTCCGGCCCATGGTCAGCTTCCAGCCCACAGCCTGCCCATCTTCTCAACATAGGAGAAGTGTGTGGTGTGAATGAAAGGATTAAACTAGAAATGTCTTTATGACTCTATGACCTAGCAAGAAGCTCCAGGAAGGCAAATATTTCTACCTGCATGATTCGGCGCCCAAAAACTCAATGAACGCCCACTCACTCAATGAATATTTATTGAATGATCAATGAGTAAATGAGAGTGGGAATTGAAGACTTAGTTTCAGGCACTTTTCTAAACATTGCATATGTATCCATTTATTTCATGCTGACAACCCCCCTACGAGGTGATAACTATCGCTATGCCTGTTTTCCAACGTAGAAACCATAGAGAGATTAAACAACTTGTACAAGGCCATCAAGCTTGACAGTCATTTTTCAGGTGGCCAGCCAATGGCCCCCACTCTGAGGATCAATAAAGCCAGTGCTTTCCCAGGCAATGGCCTCCAGGTAGACCCACGCCCCCGCATGCCCACACCACCAGGAAGACACTGGCCTCAGGTCCATATTCCCTTGCCAATTGCCACCCGACCCTGTATATCCTCCTAGACATCTGGGCTCGGAGTGTACTTGCCTGGCACCTGCTATGATCACACTCATTATAAGAGCATGTGTCTACTAATGTATAACCTACACTATACTGAGTTAACCATTGTGAAGAGTATTAAGCAGAGCAAATAATTGGTAGGAGCAACAAGACATTTGAGACAGAAGAAGAAGTGGTGCTTTGCTAATGTATATTTTGCACATATTGCTGACTTCAGTAGCTGTTGACTATGAAACAGAATCTACTTCATTTTAATACATAAGGAATTATGGCACGCACCCCTGGGCCTACATGCCCACCTGGGAATGGGCTTTGTGTGGGTTCCACCCCAACTTCTTCCTGCAGTCGTGCTGCTGCCACTGCTCCCCTGGACACTGCATCTCCCTAGGGCCCCATAATGTCTTGAGAGGGACACTGCTTGCCTAGTTCCACCAGCACAAATGACAGCAACTATGACTTCTAACAGGAATGCACGGCAGGCTGAAGGTTAGCAGAAACAGGATAGCCCCTCCTGGAAGTGAGGGGGTCACAGCCCCTCCCAGAAGTGACAGTTCACAGATCCAGGGCTCCCACCAGACTTCAGCAGCCCTGCCCAGCTTCCCCTGCCCACGGTGCCCACTGTGGGAAACCTAGTCTGCCTCCATCAGTGAGAATCTTATTAGCTCCGAATTTCTGAATCCAAACTTCACTTCCTCCTGGCCAATAGTGAGGTCCTTTCTCAGGCCAAAGCTCATCTCCTAAAGAAGAGCCACAGCTATTTCCTACAGGGTGTGTCCCATTTCCCACCCTCTAGGGTCTAACTCAGAAAAGCTGAACCAAACAATGGCAGTAATTCACAGAGCAATACCAAAGTCTGGCTTATTCAGTCCTAAATAACACCACGTGTAGGAATCCGCCAGCCCAATTCCAGAAACTGTGCTGAGCCCAGTTTCATTGTCTTCCCTCCCACAGGAGGAAAAAAGAACAAAACAAAATAAAACAAAACAACAACAACAACAAAAAGGCTGCTAGTTCCTCATGCCATGGTCCAGTTTTCCAATTTACCATCCAAAGCTCACACAAGAACCCTCTCTCTCTCATACGCCTACCCTCTAAGAATAAGCAGTAATTTTCAAGCATAAAGCAATTTAAATCATGATTCAAGGGGGGCTGGGGGGGGGCAGGAAATCCCTGCATATGATTCTGCAAGAACACAATCTTGGTAATGCCTACGGTGTATACTACTCCATGGAATGCTGATCAGCTCAGCACGAAGCATCTGTCTCTATGATATGCCTCGATATTCATGGGTTTATCAGGGCTGTGCTACGTCACTCCCATTTGCTCTTCCAAATCCACCTTCCCTCCCTCTTCGCCTTGCTCTCTGCCATGCTCACCTGTTTAGATAACAACAAGCTCTCTTGCCCTCTGAATTTCAGTTATTTTTTTTTTTTTTTTGCCAGAGAGGAATTCTGATGAAGATTGGGAGGACTGAGTTTGGAATCCTTAGTGCTCCAGCTCTCTCTCTGTGGGGTCACCGGGAGCTGGCTGTGTTCCTCCAAATGAAGGTTGCTGATCCTGTAAAGGTATCCTTCCGTGGATGATTTTCCCATGTCCCAGTCTCCACCCCTTCCCCTTGTCACTTTGGGTGCAGGCGTGGTAACAGGACTGGGCTATTACACTATTCTTTGGAGTTTCCCCAAACCTTTGTAAACAGTCCCTTTATCATCGTCATCTGGGATGCCAGCCATTTCCTGTTGGGAGGCTGATTGATGCAAGGGCTTTTGCAAGAATAGCTCACTATGACTGAGAGAACTGGATGACATGGATTTATAGGCAAGCAAAGAAAAGATTTTCCAGTAGCTTCATGAAACTGCTGAAAATCCCTGTGTATGACAGTGTTTGCACATCCAGTTTTCTTCTCTTCTTCTATCTCCAGCTGACATCTCTTCCTCATGCTATAGCTGGTTTGTTTCCAAATACAATAAAAAAAAAAAAAAAGAATCTGAAAGTAAACAATACAGGTCTTGGCACCTATAGGCAAAATATATTATTATACTTGTTTTCATATGACCTGGAAAAGAAACAAAATGAAAAGAAGAGGAATTTTATTATGAGCTGGACAGCCTCCATCCCTTCTAAACTAATACTTAGGACTTATTGCTTTTGAGTCTATTTTATATAAAATATTGGCCATAGGCATGTTTTCTCTTTTTTAACCACTCACCCTGCATATATTATAGAATGTTCAGCCGTGCACTAAGATTCTGTTGTATTTTTAAATTTTAGTGTTTCTCAAATGATTTGAAAATCTTCATTTGCAGTAATGCTTAAAGGAGCCACAGATAAGATAATTAAACAAGAAATGGTCATTCTGTTTGTCTTATGAACTACTCCTGTGCGACCAGAGAGCTACCTGCTATCTTGGGGAAATATTCAAGAGAACTAGATGTAAACAGCGAGATACACGCAAAGCAGAAGTTGGGGGCAACATGGAAAAGGAAAGGCTCCAGGCAGCCTGTGCGTGTGGCCTGCTGGAGACGGAGATGAGTACGGCCATCTAGCACCACTGTGATCTGTTCTAATACAGACGTACCTTTTGAATTTCCCGTTTGTCTCTCAGTGGGACCTGGCACACTGATAGTGGCTAGAGCAGAGATAAGAAGAGAAGAAACCCTGTTAGCTCCCTGCTGGGAAGCTTCAGTTCTCCAGAGAAGGATTACACAAGTCAGGTGACGAGTGCCCGAGACACTGATTTCCCACTGCTAGCAAACCACCTTCACCTCTCTGGGTTTTGTGCTGATGGTATTGGGTTCATGTCAGAATTGCCTCAAAAGTAACTGTGATGGTCAATTCTCTGGGTCACCTTGACTGGCCATGGGGTGCCAAGATTAAACTTCCTTCTGAGTGTGCCTGTGAGGGTGTTTCCAGGTGAGACTGGCATTTGAACCAGTGAACTCAGTAAAGGATAAGCCCTCCTGAAGTGGTTGGGCATCATTCAATCCCTGCAGGGCCTGAGCAAAATCAAAGGCAGAGGAAGCAGCAGTTTGCCCCTTTTTGCTTCCTCCCTGACTTCTTGGGTCGGGACATCTCATTTCGTCTTCTCTGGCTCTAGGCGCCTTCCATAGGAAGCATCATGATCATGTCATTCAGTCGCTGATCGATGCCAGTAACTGCACAAGGTTCCTAATACACATTTCCTGGAGTCTCCCCAGCAACTTGGGAAGTCAGGTTTTATATTCACCACTTTACAGAAGTGGAAACCAAGGGCCATCTGCCTGCAACGCCCTATCCTCCCTGCTCCATACTGTCAGCTTCCTGGATTCTCAGGCTTTCAGACTGGGACTGAATTATAGCCCCAGCTTTCCTGGTTCTTCAGCTTGCACATGGTAGGTCCTGGGACTACTCCAGAATCATGCAAACCAATTCCTCATAATAAACCTCCTTTTATATCCATATAGAATGGGTACATCACCTGCTGGTTCTGTTTCTCTGGAGGACCCTGACTAATACAGTAATGAACACAATTGTTTTCCTCATTGGTTTTCAAGTGATTGAGATCATCTTGCTCACTGATCAGATCATCTCAAATCTACTGGGAGCACTTGGCCAGCCTTCCACGGGTTTCTCACATTCTCTGAACTTCTGTTTCCTCAGAGGGAAAATAGAGACAATCTTCAGATCACTGAGTTGATGGGAGGAGTGAGCAAGATAATAAATATGTAGGTATCTGACACAGAGGCTGACACAGAAGGAGCCACTAGGATTTAACAGTATAATAATAGAGGGTGAATTTCTGCTCCAAACTGTCTTATTCTTTCTATTCCATGAAATGCCTGCCATTCACTCTCTAGGCATTTGCTGAGCATTTGGTCTCTGAATGGAGAACCCGACGAGGACATCAATTCTGCTTCTGTGACCAGCTGCTGGGGAAGGTTTCCAATCTGTTTTCTAGCAGCCACCAGGTCTAAAAAGGAATGCAAACTGTTCTGGGCAAGACTTGACTAACTGGAAGTGGTGGAGACCCCAACCTACAAAACATGTAAAGAGACGGAAAAAATAGAAGCCAATTCTCCTACAGAAAGAGAACTCCGGGGAAAATCACCAGGCAGCTTCCATAGGAATCATAGTGATCATCTGCCATGGAGTCACTGCTTGGTGCCAGGAGCTGCAGCAGGGACCTCATGTACATTTCCTGGAATCTCCCCAGCAACCCTGGAAGTCAGATTTTATAATCAGCACTTTACAGAAGTGGAGACGGAGGACCAGAGAGGACAAGACCCTGTCTATCTACAAAGCCCTATCCTCCCTACTCTACCCACTGCCCTCCCCTGAGAGCTGAATTGCTGTTATTAAATAAAAAAAGGCTTGTTTTTTCTGTGTCCGAGGTGTATTGCCAGGAACAATGGGTGGAAGTCACAGGACGACAGATCTCAGTTCCACATCAGGAAGAGCTCTATAACTCTGGGGTGTTCCCAGACAGAAGGCTCTGCCTCCCAAGATGAAATTTTCCCTTGCTGGAGATATTTCAGCTTTGTTTGGAAGACAAAGTTTGGAAAGGAGACTTGAGGACCGAAAGAACACTTGTACCAGATAGCTTTGAAGGTTCCCTCTACCCTGGCTAAAATGTGTTACCTGGGAAATAATAATTCCCCAAATTCAGGGGAGAGAGAGTTACTTTTGCTTCTTCCTCTTATTCCTCCAATGACTGAACAAAAAGCCCTAGGGAAGAGCTTCCCCCAAGTCCACCTCTAACACAGCCCATAAGTTGAAGGATGATTAGCTCCGGAGATTGAAATAAGCCTTGAAACTGATTCCAATGTCTTATAATAGGTGTGATCTTAGCTTGGAAGTGTCCTAAGTCCTCAGTCTCAAGAGTAGTACCATTTGGCAGGCTCTGTAATCCCTACAATCATGCATTGGGGAGTAGTAATTCAATATCTCCCCAAAGCTTAGCAAAATAAAATGAAACATAAACTGTAAAATAACACAACTGTCTTGCATAGAAAGCTTTAAAAAGAAAGCCAGCAAAAGTGTTTTAAGCAACTCACAAAGTTCACATTGTATTGTGGAATTATTTTTAATGAAGCTGTTATTATGCTACAAGAATGCAATAAAACATCTGAAACCTGAAATTTCCTATTTTTATCACCTCCTGTAAAATTTTCAAAAGGGCCAAAATGATTTGTTTCAAAATGTGTATTGGAATAATTGGATTGAGAGTTTTCATGCCAACTTTCCATTTGGAATGAAATCTAGAGACTGTTACTTCATAAACCACTGAAAATATGAGCACAAAATGAAAAGGGCAAAATATTATAGAATATAAGTATAATCAAACATAACACACTCGGGAAGGAACCACTGATTTACCGTCTCCCAGTGTGTGGTTCAGCACAGGGACCTCTTTTATATAACAAAGTGTTCACAAATAATTGGCTTTACCTGAGTCCCCTAATTACTTCTGGAAAAAGAAATGCTATATGCATGAATTTCTGCACACAAACACATAATGTGAAGTGCTGATCCCACATTGGTTAATTTTGAAACAAAATATTATTCTGAATTGTTCACTAAGATGATACGCCTGCTCCCTTAATCTTCTCTTTGCAACACAAATCTCAGCTAATCCTTGTTACAAACTGGCAAAAATCTAATCCTTGGCTGCCAAGCAAATGCATTTTAGCAACAAATTGTGTATAAGAAGTTTACTGAAGATGTGATTTCTTGTAACTGTTCTTGCCAAATGACCAGATATTAATCATACTCTCAAATGTGTAAGTATACAAGAAGGTATTACTTATCTCATGATTTTAGATTTAATTTTCAACTCATATCATTCTTAAAGCCATTCTTAAAGATTGGTCACTTAGGGAATGGACAAACTGTCTCCTCCTTTGCAAATCAAGTTTCTGTGTTCAGTGGAAACCTTTTCCAAAGCATTCATCTCTGTCAGCATACCCAGTGATGCTCTGTCATGAACAGCTCCCCGCATTAAGTGGAGCAATTCCGTCTACCATCTGGCTGTGTGAGCAAAAAGCTTTTTTTATATAAAAATATAAAACTGAGCTGCCTCCACTCTAGACTTACAATCTTTCCAAGGACATTGTCCATCTCCTCATTCATTCCAAATGGATGAAATTTTAGATGGACCAGTAATACGAGGTGGAAGGTTTGGAATCTTATTTAATATGTTTACTTGAATTGATTCTAAAGAACATAGGAGTTGGGATCACTTTTTTAAAAGTACCACTGTCCCTGGGAAGCTACTCAATATTTGCATTTACTATGTGACAACTGAGCACATTTTCGAAAACACGGTAGGAAACACTGTGTAACAGAAGCAACACGGATCTTATTTAGCTGTTGCAGATGTTGGTGGTTAAAACTAGCTGACTTTCACTGGTTGATCTGGAATTAGATCTCCTCCCCTTTGGTAACAGTTGCAACCACACAGGTTTATACTAACACTCTGGATAAAATCACAGTTGGAAAAAAAGAAGCCTAAAAAGTCACTATAACAAGAATGAGTCTGAGCTCTCTTTAATTGTTCTTTTAACTCAACCTATTTCCTGCATTCGCAAAGTTGAGTTTGTGTTTCAGTCATGCAGTTGGTTTTGTTCCCCATTTTTCTTCAGCACTCACCAAGGACAAAATATGCTGTATGCTGGCAAGTGTGGTCAAGACCGTGTAACCTGAGTTCTTCCTGCCCTTGCGGCTGTGAAAAATTTAAACTGATTTTTTAACACTTAAACTGCATGAAGACACTTTCTTTTAAAAATAGTATTGTCTTTGTTTTAAGAAAATTAAATGGAAGTCCGTTAGGGGAGCAAGGAGTGCTCTCATCTCAACCAGGTAAACCCACAGAAACTGGGGCCACTGGATGCCAACTAATCAGTGCAGAAATAAGCTTAGAATCTGAAGGATAAGACCTAATTCTGCATAAAATTAAGCTTCAGTACAAGAATATCCTGTTTCAGACCTAGCTGCACTGATCATCAATCAGTGTTGCCTACATGATCATGGTAAACCCAAAGTATGAGCAATGCAGCACGTTCAAGTTCTCTGGCTTAATATCCTTTGGTCAGAAAGCTGAGGCTTCTGACCTCCAGCTCCAGATCCTCCAGCTGGATGAGCAGCCCTGGATAATAAGCAAATGCACACATGTTGGGGCTGGGTTGCTAGGGTGGAAGCCACACCCCTTGCTTACTTGTTAAGTGACTTTGAGCAAGTTGCCTAACTTCTCTTCTGTCTCAGTTTATCAGCACAGGGAATGGTACAATAGCACCTACCTCATAATGTCACAGGGAGGATTTAATGAGTTAACATTTTACATATTAAAAAAAAAAAAAAAAAAAAGAGTGAAGGCCTTTCTTTCAGCCCCAGATCTGTACTACTGCCATTTGGGGGAGAAGAATTTTCCTAGGACTCACGAAATATAAATTTTTAAAAGCTGTGTCCAACAAGAGCTGGAGTTACAGTATCACACCCCATTTCCACCTCCTAAAGTGCTCCCTGTTCTCTGCCCCCACTTCTCATTCTGTTTTTTAACATCCCAGTATGGTGAAAATCCACCCAGCTCCTTACAGAACTACCTCTCACCCTCCTTTCAGCAGCCCAGAGTTCATCTTGCAGAGTTTTAACAGTGGAAAGGAGAAAGAGCTGACAATTCATTTATTTTGATGATACCTTCCTATCAATGTGAACATTTGATTTTAGCACAAGGCCACATGACACAGGGTAAAATTTTTAGCACCAGAAAGGTCTTCCCAGCCCTCTGAATATCTTAACGGCTCACTTCATCCCTCTTAAGACTGTTTCCAGTCTCAGAAATACAAGCTAAACCCTAATATTGCACTATTCTTTTTAGTACAGCATGTTGATTTTATGCAAAAGGGCAATCGATGTGACTAATATCAATCTTACAGTATCAATCTCATTTACATCACACCTCAGGTATAATAAGAAACTATTTTATTTTTCATTAATTATATTTTTATGTATAATAATACAAAAATACCTAAAAGGCTCGACTGTACACATTATGAAATTCTATTGATACACTGTAGTTGTAATTTATTGTGTGTGTAATAATCAAATAATAAAGAACAAATATCTCAAGATTTTTGGCTGGACTATCTGTTGTGGTTAAAATACAAGTTTAATAAATAGATGTCTTCCCTCATTTTAATACATTTTCAGCCCCTACAAGAGCGCGTGAAGCTGTAGCTCTTGGAACCAACAAGCAAATGGGTGATTTGCCTTACTTACCACTAGGGGGGGTAAAAGCTAAGTTAGTGACCCGGGCTGCAGGAGTCCAAGGAAGAGAGAGAAACGGAGGAAAGGCAATGAAGATAACGCCAAACAAAGGGAAAAAGAGGAGGCGCAGAAATGCGGGGAAGGACGGGGGAGGTGCTTTGCTGGACTCGGGATGTTTAGGAGTCCGTCATCAATTTCTTCAGATCAATCATTAGATGGCCCCATAAATAAGTAATGACAGCTTGGTGGGAACCTGGCAAGGGCAGGGGACTTTCTGCTTCCTCTGTCATCTCCTCACCTCTGCAGTGAGTGCAGTGAAAAGTCCCAGGTTCCTGATGAGAACTGGGATTTTTGAGGACTTATCGCCTTTGACCTGTAACCTACTGATAACGTGCTTGGTTTCATTTTGTTTTCTTGCTTAACAAAATCTCCCATAATCTCAGTGAGATAAAATGGGGGGCGGGGAGGATACTGGGCTAAGAAGAGAGAGTGTTGTGTGGGTGCAAATCAAGCCGCAGCGCCCAGCCTCAGTAGAAATCAGCATTGCACCTCCATGCTTAAACACAGTAAGTATTCTTCCAAAAGTCATGTCACAGTCCACGTTTCCCAAAAACAGTGGCAAAAGTCCCTATTGAAATGGATTGCTCATTGTCTGGTTTGAGACACTGACAAGAGCAAACCTGCTGAGGCCAGCTGGCCGTTCGTCACTTTGGTCAAAAGCAACATTGTTCCAGTGGGAAGGGATCCCGAGAGGAGGAAGGAAGGAGACCAGGAGGAAGGTCACTGGGGCAGAAGACCTGGCCTCCTGGAAGAGTCAGCCTCCCAAATTACCAAGTTCAAGGGGCCATCTGATCCACACCAGGGGCCCAGAACTTTTCTCCACGGGAGGCTTCTGTGCCAAGCGAGTCTGAACTCTCCCCTGAAGACAATGGGAAACCTCTGATAGTTTTTAATCAGGCAACTGATATTATTATAAAACAGCCATGTCTTCACACTATCATATCATTCTAATTCCTAGCATAGCATCTATCCATTCATTCACTTGTTTGAATTGCCTGTCTTCCCACTAAAATGTAAGTTCTATGAGAGCAGGAACTTTGACTGTATTGTTCATCGCAGATGCCTAGAAAATAACCCAGGTAGGACACTGTACACATTCCATAAATATTTTTCCTTGAATAAATATTTGTATTTTAGAAAGCTTCCTCTGGTAGCTTTGTAAAAGCTGTGGATAATGGACTGAGGTAGGGTGATGGGGTGGAAAGAGAGAGCAGAACTGGACACCAAGGCAAAAAGTAGGGAACATGCACTAATTTAACTCATGTCCACTTCCAAACAGGTTGTGATATTGGGGCTGGGAACTGAAGGACAGAAGCCTGGGGCCACAACGTACAAGCCATGGGGACTTACAAGGCATGCACAGGTATTGTACAGATATAAGACTTGGGGGGCGAATCGGGAAGTTGGGGAGGTGATGCAAACAGGTGGGAAGTTCAAAGAGGCCCGGTACCAACAGAAGGATAAACCAGCGGGCAGGAATCATGGAGATCGGAGGACAGGGCGCAGCATCTGTAGTAGGAAGTAGATGCAACACTCCCTGCAGCCCCATCCCCCCAAAGAAAGGCACGCCAAAGAGGAAAAAGCCTGAGAATACAAACCTTGGGAGAATAAATGTATAAAAGGGGGCAGACATATTAAGAGGGGTGAAAAAGGGGTGGTTGTGGCTGCTGTGATGTCCAGACAGACCCTGTCATCCTCTCCACAGCTGAGAGTGTTGGTGGGTTGGGGGTCACTTGTCAGGGCTCTCCACTGAGTCCCTCCCTGGAAACTGCTCCCAGCTGAAGACAGCCACCCTGCCCAAGTTCATAGCATCGTCCCAGGGGCAGCTGCATCCAATGACTCATGCACAAAGGTGGGATGCAGGGGCCCGGCCACTTGCCTCATGGTGGTACAGCTCTGGGAGGCCCTCCCAGGTCAGACTCCATGCAAGATTGACCGAGTCCTCTGCTGCAACTGCAACAAAGCTCAACATCTCCTTCGGCCCAGTGTGACCGCCTTTACTCCTTTATAGGTATAAGCACTAAGATCACTCCCCAAAAGACTTTTCATGGAAATTTTTACCTCCAAGTCTGTTTCCCAGAGAACTTGACTCAATATAGTTGGTGCCAGGAGTGATCCAAGAAGATGGATTCTAAAGTGGAACTGCAGAGCTGGTTCATCCTCCTGCTGGCTGGCAGTGAAGCCCCAGCCCTGCTTGCTGGAGAAGTGCAAGTATCAGAACTTTCACTGGTGATGACCTGGGGTGTGACAGAATACCTTGGTAGATGGCAATCTCCCAGGCTTTTGAGAGTTAGAAAAAGTACCGATCCTGAGAACAATGGACTCTAATGGCTCTGGCCGAGTCACTGGAAGCCTTAGAGAAAGATAATGTGAGGCTCAGGGCTGTGAATCATCATTGAAAGGAAAGTGAAAGGGAGAAAGCCTCACTGGAGGCATTGGAAGAGACTCTCATCTCCCGTAGCAGGAGGACTGAAAAAGCTATGGATAAAGCCCAGGAATTAACTATAAGAATAGCAGCACTTCAAAAAAATTTGAATTCTTAGCTCTGGTTAGTCTGCTATGACAATGTCAGGGGCCTATTAGGGATCAGTGGGACATCAGAATTAATGCTCTCAAAACCTCAACACTTGAGGCCAGGCACAGTGGCTCACTCCGTTAATCCCAGCACTTTGGAAGGCCCAGGCGGGCAGATCACCTGTGGTCAGGAGATAGACACCAGCCTGGCCAACATGGTGCAACCTGGCCTCTACTAAAAATACAAAAAATTAGCTAAGCGTGGCAGCATGCGGCTGTAGTTCCAGCTACTCGGGAGGCTGAGGCACAAGAATCACTTGAACCTGGGAGGCGGAGGTTGCAGTGAGCCGAGATCGTACCACTGCACTCCTGCCTAGGTGACAGAGTGAGACTCTATCTCAAAACAAAACAAAACCTCACACTCCATTCGGAGCCCTCTGGGCCTACAGAGATGGCCCTGACCTCCCTGTGAGAGGCTGTGCTCTGCCCTTGCTTGAACATGATCTAGAAGTCTCTGCGTTGCAAGACAACACACGACTCCTAAGGATCCATCCCCACCTACTGCCTTGACCAGACCCATCACTACAGTCAAGTGAGAAAGCACGGGGAGGGGAAATGCAGAGCCTGCTGAGCAAAGGAATGAACCATGTGCCTAAGGGCAGCAGGCCAATGTGCAATGGCCAAAGCCAGAGACTGTTTATGGGACTGAATGAGGGAGATGAATCAAAGCAGGGGAAGCATGAAGTTAGAAAAGGGTGAGTTTATTTATATGGGCGCAGTTTACTGTGATAGATGATTTGCCACCCTGACAAGGACTCTTGGAAATGTTTTCATCACACTGCTAGGATGACTCCTGGAACTTTGGAGAAAATTACAGCCCACATTAAGTAAAGTTGAAATGGTGCAAGTGTGTGATAGATGATGGAAGAAGAAATAAAACAGATCTTAATCTTTGAGTCAGTTTATCTGACCCAGAATCCACTAACTCAAAGGGAGGTCAGGTTCTCAGGGGCACCCATGGCAAGGGAACACAGTTACGGTTTCAATGGTTCTTTGCCAAATGTGCCTGTGGTCACTTATTTAAACAACTATACAGTAGAAAAGCAGAATATGCAAACATTTTGAGAAATGCTAGACACAGGGCCTGAGCTGACATTCACACCCAGAGAACTCAGGACTCCTTAGGGCCCTCTATTGGAATAGGATGCTTGTGGGCCAGGAAATAAATGGAGTTTCCGCCCTGATCTGGGTTCCAATGGTCCACTGGATTCATGGACCCACGCCATGGCCATTTTCCTGCTTCCCAAATGTGCAATTGGAGTGGATATACTTGGAAGTTGGCAAAACACCTATATAGGTTCCTTGGCCTTTGGGATAAGAGCTATCCTATTGGGGGAGGCTAAGTGAAAAGCTCTGCTACCGCTCCCCTGGCCAACATAGTCAATAAACAGTATCACACACCTGGGGAAAAGGCTTGGTGCTATTCTTCAACTCCTAAACTATTTGGGGCTGGTGGGCCCCATCATATCCCATTCAATATACCACCCAGACACTGGAGAGTGACAGCAGACGACACCAAACTCAGTCAAGTAGCAAGTCCCATTGCTAATGTTGTACCAGATGTGATTTTTTTTTTTTTTGATGGAGTTTTGCTCTTGTTGCCCAGGCTAGAGTGCAGTGGGGTGATCTCAGCTCACTGCAACCTCCACCTCTCTGGTTCAAGTGATTCTCCTCACTCAGCCTCCCAAGTAACTGCGATTATAGGCATGCACCACCACGCCTGGCTAGTTTTTTTTGTATTTAGTAGAAATGGGGTTTCACCATGTTGGTCAGTCGTGACATCTTTAACCAGAGCAGAATAAGGACGGTCAGAAACAGTTCACATTTACTTGGAACATACAGAAATATGTCCTGCCTACAATCATAATATGATACAGAGAGGCCTGCACCATCCCAACACTCCACAGAGCATCACAGTATATATATATAGTCCACAATATCATTATATCATGTTCATTAGACTGGATGAGCAAGAAGTGGCAAGTATGCTGGAGGCCTCACAAGGGCGCATGCACTTCAGAGCGTTCGTAATAAAATCGATGAACACAAGATCTGCCATATTAGTGAAGTTTTTGGGGGGAAATTAGTGGCCTAGAGAAGCTGGGGCATTTTTCTTAAAGGACAAATGATTGCTTCCTGAGTCACACAATGTGGTTCAGGAAGCAATAAGGAAACACGATGACAGCCTCTTCAGTTTCTGAGGACACCACAGTTCAAATTTGGAAAATACTGCTCCAATCCACTTACTGGATGACACAAAAGCCTGTCAGCTTGGAGCATAGCTCGGATCGGGAAATGGCTCTGGACCAGGTCTGGGATGTAACACCTAACAGGGTCTGTGGTTTTCATCATTTGACCTGGCAGGCCCTATGTATTTGAAGTCTCTGTAATGGAAAAAGATGCTCTTAGGAATTCATGACAAGCCTCAGTAGACTCCAATGTATACCCTTAGGGTTCTGAAAGAAGACTATGTCAGCTGCAGTGAGAATTATAATCCATTTAGAAACTAGCTTTTGGTGCACTAGTAGGATTGCTAGGGGTAGAGCACCAGACTGTGGTACCTCATGTACCATGCAATTGGAATTCCCCTTTGTGAACTGAATTCAAATTCAACAAGTCATAAGGCCAAGTAGCCCCAACATAGTCCATTGTAAGATGGAAGTAGTACATTTAGGGTAGTCATGAACCAAAATAATAATAATAATAATAATAATAAGTTTTGTAGCTTATTTGTGTTTAAAGGGCATTTGATTAAAGGACACAAATAACCTACAAAACCAGATGATCCTGGCCTGCATGTTATCACCATTGCTGCACTTGTGTCTCTCCCTCAAATCTTTATAATGGCTGCATGGAGAGAGGTCCCTGATAATCATCTGACAGAGGAAGAGAAAAGCCAAATTTCGTTCATGAATGTGTGGTTTGGTCTGGGAGTGCAAGCTAAAATAAACTGCTGCTGGACACAGGTCCTCTCAGGTGTGACATTAAATAGAGCATTAAGGGGGAATGCTCCCAATGGGCACAGTGGTGTACCTCCTCTTCCGTTTTGGTTTCTTGGTGAGAGAGGTGGTCATGGTAAGAATATGTGTAGATAAATGGGCAGTGGTGAATGACTTGACAGGTGTGTCAAGGACCTGAAAGGAGAAAGGTTGAAAACTTGGAGACGCATATGTCTGGAGAAAACATGTGGCTGGATATAAGGGAGTGAGTTCAAAGTGTGAAGATCTCCATGTTACATTTGGATACCCGCTCGAGACCCTCCACTGCAGAACAGGCACTTAACAACCTGGTCAGTGGAATGGTTCAGCCAGTTGACATCCGTCATCCTCTGTCTTTGGCTGCTCCAGTTCAGCCGTAATTTAATATGACCAGGGCAGCCATGGTGCAAAGATAGAGACTATACACGGGTTCAAAGCATGTGTTTCCACTTTCCAAAGCTGATATAGCTCCTGCTGCTGAATGTCCAACTCATCAGCACCAGAGACAACCCTCAGCTCCAGTATTGCACCATCCTCCAGGAGACCAATTTGTCTTTTGGTGGCAAATTGACTACACTGCGCCACTGCCACACACACACCCCATATGAAACAGTGACACATCATAGCTTGAACTGACATATTCTTGGTATAAGTTTGCCTTTTTTCCTTAGCCAGTACCAATATCCAAGGGCTAATATAGTGGTTGATCCACTGACATTGAATTCTCATAAAACATTGTATCACACCAAGAAAACTATGTCACATGAAAGGAGGTGTGGCAATGGGCATATGGCCATGGGATCTACTGGCTCCATCACACAACCAGAAGCTGAACGTCTGTTGGAAAGACGTTTTGGAAATGCTGCTGAGATTCCAGCACGGAGAATATACTCTCTGAGCAAGGGGTGCCATTCTCCAGAATGCAGCATATGGTAGGAGTCAATAGATACCGAGGACTACGAACCGAGAAGTAGAACTAGTGGCCCCTCTTACGATTATTGTAAATTGAGCCCATTGGAGAATTCATGCTTTCCATCCCCATCACACTGGGCTCTGCAGACACAGAAGGCCTAGTTCTCTGAAGAGGTATACTTGTAGCAGAGGTCACAGTAAGGGACACACTAAATTTTAAGCAATGGCATCTGCCTGAACACTTCAATCTCCTCATGCCATAAGTGTCTATCAGTCAACAAAAGGAGTGGTCATCCTGGCAGGAGAGTTGAGCCTAATCATCAAGAGGACAGATACCTGCTTTTACACAAACGGAGGCCAAGAAGAAGGTGTTTGGTACGCAGGTAATCCACCAGGTTGCCTCTTGTTTTTACGATCAATATTAAAAGTAAATGGATAAATGCAACCTCCAAAACCTAAGAAGAGCATTGTGATCAGGATCTTACCCCTCTCAGAAATTAGGGTCACTTCAGCAGCTACCTGTATCAGCAAAAGTGGTAACTGGTGGTGAAGGGACTCTAGAATTGGCAGTACAGGAGGACGATGATGACTGTCAGTTGCAGCCTTGAGATCAGCTGCAGAGTTTGTGGTTCATCCTAATAACCTTCCTCTCATAACATACTAGGAAAAGAGACTGCTATGGCTTGAGTGCCCCAGCCACACTTCATGGTGGAACCCTAATTCCCAGTATGGTGGTGTTGGGAGGTGCTGCCTTTAAAAGGTGATTAGGTCATTAAGATGGATTAATCTCTTTATCTGAAACTGGGTTAATTCTCCTAGAAATAAATTAGTTCCCACGAGAACATGCTGTTACAAAGTGAAGTCATCTCTCATGTTTGGTCCCCTTTGCACACATCTGCTTCCTCTTCTACTTCATCACCATGTGGTGAAGCAGCAGGAGGCACTCAGCAGAAGACAAGCAGATGCTGGTGCCAGGCTCTGGGACTTTCCAGCCACCACAATTGTGAGCCAAATAAACCTCTTTTCTCTATAAATTATCGAGCCTCGGGTATTCTTTTAAAGTAACACTAAACAGACCAAGCAAAAACTTATGGAAGCTGTACTCAAAACTTATTATATGAAAGTAATGGATATGACAGCATAAGGGGAAGATTGTAGTGGATGCTGTGGCGAGCTACTCAGATTCACTCTACAACAGTTGAAGAGAGCTCCACCCAAGTTTTGATGCCCTCCAAGAAAGCAGCTCTGAGCTCTGACTCAATGACTGACCAATGATAATAAAGACCCATCCCCCCATCTCAGGGTAGGACAACTCCAAAGGACCATCCCTACTCCAGAGCTCCCCAGAAGCTCAGAGACTAAGGAAGAGTGGCTAGAAAGAAAAGAGATAACGAATAAGGAGGCATGTCCCAGAAACTAGAGATGAGTTGCTAAAAGAAGAACAAATGGGCCTAATAGACATTTACAGAACATTTCATCCAACGGAATACACATTCTTTTCTTCAGCATATGGATCATTCTCAAGAATAGACCATATGTTAGATCACAAAACAAGTCTTAAAACATTCAAACAATTGAAATAATATCATTCATCTTCTCTGACCACAATGGAATAAAACTAAAAATCAACAACAAAAGGAATTTTGGAAACTATGCAAACACATGGAAATTAAACAATATGCTCCTGAATGACCAGTAGGTCAATGAAAAAACTAAGAAGGAAATTGAACAATTTCTTGAAACAAAAGAAAATGAATACACAACATGCCAAAACCTATGGGATACAGTGAAAGCAGTACTAGAGGGAAAATGTATAGCTATAAGCACCTACATCAAAAAAGAAAAAAAATTCAAGTAAATAACTTAATGATGCATTTTAAAGAGCTAGAAAAACAAGAGCAAGCCACACCCAAAATTAATAGAAGAAAAGAAATAATACAAACCAGAGCAGAAATAAATGAGTTTGAAATGAAGAAAACAATACAAACGATCAACAAAACAAAATATCGGTGTTCTGAAAAGATAAACAAAATTGACAAACTTTTAGCCAGACTAATGCAGAAAAGAAGGGAGGAGACCTACCTAAATAAAATCAGAGATGAAAAAGGAGACATTACAACTGATACTGCAGAAATTCGAAGGACCATTAGTGGCTACTATGAGCAACTATGTGCCAATAAATTGGAAAATCTAGAGGAAACGGATACATTCCAGACACATACAACCTACCAAGACTGAACCAGAAAGAAATTCTAAACATAAACAAACTGATAACAAATAACAAGACTGAAGCTGTGATAAAAGTCTCACAGTAACGAAAAGCCCAGAACCTAATGGATTCATTGCTGAATTCTACCAAATGTTTAAAAAAGAACTAATACTAATTATATTCAAACTATTCTGAAAAATAGAGGACAGGATACTTCCAAACTTATTCTACAAGGTCAGTATGATCCTGATACCAAACTGAAAGACACATCAAAAAATGAAAACTGCAGGCCAATATTTCTGATGAATATTGATATAAAAATCCTCAACAAAATACTAGCAAACTGAATTCAACAATATATGTAAAACATACTTTGTCATGACAAAGTGGGATTTATTCCAGGGATGATTCAACATATGCAAATTATCAATGTGATACATCATATGAACAGAATAAACGACAAAAACTATATGATTATTTCAACTGATGCTGAAAAAGCATTTGATAAAATTCAAAATCCTTCATAATAAAAACCCTCAAAAAACCGGGCATAGAAGAACATAGCTCAACATAATAAAAGCCGTCTGTGACAGACCCACAGCTAGTATCATACTGAATGGGGAATAACTGAAAGCCTTTCCTCTAAGATCTGGAACATGACAAGGATGCTCACTTTCACCACTGTTATTCAATATAGTACTAGAAGTTCTAACTGGAGCAATCAGAAAACAGAAGGAAACAAAGGGCATCAATACTGGAAAGCAAAAAGTCAGATTATCCTTGTTTGCAGGTAATATGATCTGTTATTTGGAGAAACCTAAAGACTTCACCAGAAAAATATTAGAAATGATAAACAAATTCAGTAAAGTTGCAGGATACAAGATCAACATACAAGAATCAGCAGCATTTCTATATGCCAATAGTGAACAATCTGAAAAAAGAAACAGAAAAGTAATCCACTTACAATAACCACAATTAAAATTAAATACCTAGAAATTAACCAAAGAAGCGAAAGATCTCAACAATGAAAACAATAAAACCACTGATTAACAAAATTGAACAGGACATAAAAAAAGCAAAGATATTCCATGTTCATGGATTGGAAGAATCAATATTGTTAAAATGTCCATACTTCACAAAGTAATCTACAGATTCAATGCAATCCCTACCAAAATACCAATGACATTCTTCACAGAAATAGAAAAAACAATATAAAGTATATATAAAACCACAAAAGACCCAAAATAGATAAAGCTATCCTAAGCAAAACCAACAAAACTGGAAGAATCATATTATCTGGCTTCAAATTATACTACAGAGCTATAGTAACCAAAATAGCATAGTACTGGCATAAAAACAGACACACAGACCAATGAAAAAGAATAGAGAACCAAGAAACAAATCCACACACCTATGGTGAACTCATTTTTGACAAAGGTGCCAAGAATATACATCGGAGAAAGGACAGTTTCTTCAATAAATGATACTGGGAAAACTGGATACCATATGCATAAGAATAAAACTTGCACCCTATCTCCTGTTGATTTTTAGTTTAGAAAAAACAAATCAAAATGGACTAAACACTCAAATCTACACCCTCAAACTATGAAACTACTATAAGAAAACGTTGGGGAGACTCTCCAGGATATTGGTCTGAGTAAAAATTTCTTAAGTAATACCCTATGAACAGAGGCAATGAAAGCAAAAATGGACAAATGGGATTACATCAAGTTAAAAAGCTTTGCACAGTGAGTAAACAATCAAAAAAGTGAAGAGACAACCCACAGAATGGGAGAAAATATTTGCAAACTACCCATTTGACAAAGGATTAGTAACCAGAATATAAGGAGCTCAAATGACTGTAAAGGAAAAAAAAAAATCTAGCAATCCAATTAAAAAATGGGCAAAAGATTTGAATAGACATTTCTTAAAAGAAGATATACAAATGGCAAACAGACATATGAAAATGTGCTTAATATCACTGACCATCAGAGAAATGCAAGTCAAAACTACAATGAGATATAATTTCACCCCAGTTAAAATGGCTTTTATCCAAAAGATAGGCAATAACCAATGCTGGAGAGGATGTAGAGAAAAGGGGACCCTCGTGAGCACTTGGTGAGAATGTAAATTAGTACAACCACTACAGAGAACAGTTTGGAGTTTCCTCAAAAATCTAAAACTAGAACTACCATATGATCCAGCATTCCCACTGCTAAGTATATACCCAAAAGAATGAAAATCAGTATATTGAAGTGGTATCTGCACTCCCATGTTTATTGCAGCACTATTCACAATAGCCAAGATTTGGAAACAACCGAAGTGTTCACTAACAGAAGAATGGATAAAGAAAACATGGTACTTATGCAGAATAGAGTACTATTCAACCATCAAAAAAAATGAGATCCTGTCATTTGCAACAACATGGATGGAACTGGAGGTCATTATGTTAAGTGACATAAGCCAGGCACAGAAAGACAAACATCAAATGTTCTCACTTATTTGTGGGATGTGAAAATCAAAACAATTGAACTTACAGACTTACAGAGTAGAAGGATGGTTACCTGAGGCTAGGAAGTAGAGTGGAGGATGGGGAGGAGGTGGAGATGGTTAACAGGTACCAAAAAAGTAGAAAGAATGAATAATACCTAGTATTCGATAGCACAACAGGGCAACTATAGTCAAAATAATTTAACTGCACATTTAAAAATAGCTACAATGGTATAATTGGATTGTTTGTAACACAAAGGATAAATGCTTGAGGATATGGATACCCCACTTTTCGTGATGTGATTATTTCACATTGCATGTCTGTATCAAAACATCTCATGTACCCCATAAATATATATACCTATTATGTACCCATAAAATTTTTTTACAAGAAGTGTGTAGAAGCTTCTTGAGATTTGCTGTAATATAATCTAGTTAGAGAGGCAAAGAGGGAGAGTTGTGGTGGATGTAAGTGAAAATGAATTGACCATGATAATTGCAAAGTTAAGTAATGAGTACAAGAAAGTTCATTTTCTCTACCTTGTAAATATTGGAAATTTTTCATAATAAAAAGTTAAAAAGCAGAAAGGGAGTGGATATTGATAAATACTGTTTAGATGGCAAATAAAAAATCAGGAAGCCAAGGCTTACCTTTCCCTCATCTCAGTGGCACCATCTTCAGCACCAGGAGTACAGCAATGAACAAAACAGGTAGCAAATCTTGGCCTGATGAAGATTACATTCAAGCGAAGAGAGACAGACAATAAACAAAAATTAGAACTGGGAAGGTATTTTGCGCACCTGTGTGTAAACTTGCTTTTTCTTTCCTCCCCTCAGGGTACAAGATGTAACCTTTGAAGCATATAACTGGTTCAGTGGTCGAGAAAGTGCAGAAAATATTATACGAAAATGCTAGGGTCACAGATTCCATATACAAGCTCTTCCTACACCATGCTGTTAGGTACCCCCAATCTGACTATAAAGCAGGAATATAGTTTCCTCCTTTTCAAATCTTGCATGACTTCATGCATGGGAAGTATCACACATAGAGAACCCAAACCCAACTATGCATCCCTCTGGATTGGTTTTTACTGGAGGCTCTGCAACAGGCCAGTTGGTTAAAGCAGCTTCATACCTACAGCCTCTGTCATTCAAGGTGGCTGGGAGGACTCGAGTCTCTTTCCCAAGATATTAATCAAAAGCTCCATTATGTGTCATTGGCTCTGATTGGGTCATGTCTAGCTATTGTCACCAGATGAATACAGTGCACTGATTGATTTAGGACTAGATCTTATGCTCCTTCCCTGAACTGAGGGCGGATTCTCGCTCACAGACATGAACTAATCATGTATGAATGGCAGGACTTGTTTTGACAGTAGAGTTGACAGCAGTTGATGATGAATTTTAAAGAAATAATAGAGGAATGATTTTCAATAGGGGTGTCACCACTCAGAAGGGAGTTTTGAAAATTTATGGGATTATTTCTGATTGTCAAATCATTAAAGGGGAATGACTGGAATTGAGTAGTCAAGAACCAGAGATGCCAGATATCACAGCAATGTGCAAAGGTAAAATAGCCCTTTGTCCTGCACAACTTTTGTAAATCTCATCCAAAATTAGGACTGAATGTATGGATGATCTACAATCAGGTAGAGTTGCAAAGAAATGTGTTTTCTATGATACTCCACACCACTCTGACCTACATCATAATAAAAAAATTCTTTTTATCTATATTTACAAATCATTAATAAGGTTGCACTCATTTATAAGATTACCATACTTCCTAAATTTTGTCACTTTAATGGCCTGAGTCTGTAACCTATTGTCTTAGTCTCCTCAAATTGCCATTAAAAAAATCACAGACTGGGTGACTTAAATAAAAGAAATGTATTTCCCACAGTTGTTGAGGCTGGAAGTCCAAGAGCAAGGTGCCAGAATATTAGGTTTTATTCTAAGACCTCTTTTCTTGGCTTATAGGTGCAGCCATTTCACCGCGTGCTCATATGACCTCTTGCGTGTGTGCGCCTGGGTTGGGAGACGAGGGAGAGCTCTCTAGTCTCTCTAAGCCTAATGGATGTTGACCATTTTTAACCCCAATTCCCTCCTTATGGTCCCCACCTCCAAATACAGTGGCATCAACTGTTAGGGCTTCAGCATAGGAATTTAGGTCGGAACAAAACATTCAGTCTGTAACATTTGTCTTGACCTGCTATTCATGTGTATTAGTCCGTTTTCATGCAGCTGATAAAGACACCCCAAGACTGGGTAATTTATAAAGAAAAAGAGGTTTAATGGACTCACAGTTTCACGTGGCTGGGGAGGCCTCACAATCATGGCGGAAGGTGAAAGGCACCCCTTACATGGTGGTGGCAAGACAGAATAAGAGCGAAGAGAAAGGGGAAACATAAAATCATCAGATATCGTGAGACTTCTTCAGTACCATGAGAACAGTATGGGGAAAACTGCCCCCATGATTCAATTGTCTCCCAAATATGGGAGCTATAATTCAAGATGAGATTTGGGCAGAGACACAGACAAACCATATCACCATGTATTCAGTTAAGGTTATTTCCCTTATCCTCTTATTTTATACCCTTGTGGAGAAAAAATCCACAGGCTGAGAAGAATTTCCTCGGGGTCACTGGGGAAAGAAGGGCCTCAGGCATTCAAGTAGGGCAGATGGAACATCCTGAGGCTGAGCAGAGAAGGAAACAGTGAAGTTATCATCAAAAGTTACACACATTTGAGGGGGAAAAGGCTGTTTAAAAGGGCATTGAGGATATACATTTTTTAAATATCATAGCATTTGTCAAGGAAGACATGTAGGTTCTATAAACAAATCACAGTGTTCATCCAGGGAACTAAAGCATCAAGGATCTTATTGTTAGTTAAGATTTTTAACTTAAAATATATGCCGTGAAGATTGCTTGGCTGTAGAGGGGCTGATTTAAAAATATATATATATATATATATATATATATATACACACACACACATATATTGGAATAACTCTGGTTATCCTAAAACTAGTTTTAACCTAACCTTGGCTTTTAATCCAGGGTCTACTTGGCTCTCTGCTCTTTCTCTGCCCTGAACTTTCTGTTGAGAATGATTTCTGATCTTACTCCTGTCATATCCAAATAATTCCCTAAGAGTAGATGCAAGCATCTCACTACTTCATTGTGGATTATATTAGTTACATATTGCTGAGTAACAAATTATCTTAAAATTTGGTGGTTTAAAACAACAACATTTATTATCTCAGTTTCTGTAGGTCAGAAATTCAGGTACAACTCAGCTGGTTTCTCTGGCTCAGGGGCTCTGATAACAGCTGCAATCAACTGGGGATGGATCCGTGTCTAAGCTCACACATGTGGTTGTTGGCAGGATTCCGTTTCTTGCAGACTTTGGGACTGAAGGCCTCATATCCTCCCTGGCAATGTGCCCGAGGTTGCACAGGGTTTGTTTCAACATAGGCCTCTATATCTGGCAGCTTCCCTTATCAGAACAAGCAAGAAGAGCCAGAAAGAAAACGGGCTGTGTTGGGGGAGTAGAGAGAGAGAGAAGGATGGAAGTCACAGCTTTTGTAATGCAATCATGGAAAGGACATGCCATCACTTTTGCTGTACCCTCTTCATCAGAAGAGAGTTAGGTCTAACCCACACTCAAAGGCAGGGAATGGCACAAAGGGATAACTGGGAGCCATTTCAGAAACTACTAACCTCATGTTCCAAGTATTTACATATTAAAACATATTGTCCTGTTATATATTGCATACCTTTTATTTCTCCATTTTATTATGGCTAAGGCATTTTATTTATATTTTTACCGGGTGTGTAAGTTACAATGTCAATGAATTTCATTTTGGAGGGAAAAAAAGGAGCAAACATATTTGTGTTAAAAAGGGGGATGTTGAATCTGACAAAGTTGTAGAATACTATCCTAGAGGATGGATAGTCCTAATAGGATAATGTATTCGAGAAAGAGAGAGAGAGATTGACAAAATGAGATAGAGATAGGAAAGAGAAGTCCTTGAGAGCCAGAGGAGGTGGGAACCTGAACACATTAGAGGAGTTAGATTTTGACAAAAAACAGAAAAATATGTATTAAAGAAACTCAGAGGGAGTAGGATAATTATTTTCAAATATTTGAAAGGCCATCTACATTGGACAGATTCTCCAGAGGGACATAACTAATATGATAGATGAATATATAAAGGGGAGTACGTTAAGGAGTATTGACTCACACAAACACAAGGTGAAGTCCCACAATAGGCTGTCTGCAAGCTGAGGAGCAAGGAAGCCAGTTCAAGTCCCCAAATCCCAAAAGTAGGGAAGCCGACAATGCAGCCTTCAGTCTGTGACTGAAGGCCCGAGAGCCCCTGGAAAACCACTGGTGTAGGTCCAGGAGTCCAAAAGCTGAAGAACTTGGATTCTGATGTTTGAGAACAGGAAGCATCTAGCACGAGAGAAAGATGGAGGCCAGAAGACTCAGCAAGTCATCTTGTCCCACCTTCTGCCTGCTTTATTCTAGCTGTGCTGGCAGTTGATTAAATGGTGCCCACCCACATTGAGGGTGGGTCTCCCTCTCCCAGTCCACTGACTCAAATATTAATCTCCTTTGGCAACACCCTCACAGACACACCAAGGAACAATACTTTGCATCCTTCAATCCAATCAAGTTGACACTCAATATTAACTATCACATCATCCTGTGAAAGAAAATTATATTTGCTCAATGTTGCCCCAGTTGATAGAATGTAGACTAATGAATGGAAATTATAAGGCATAGTGATACATGAACAGGAAAGAAAACATGTTTACCCATCAGAAATGTTTACTGTCCAAGATAAACAAGAATTCCCAGGAAATGGGTTTAACAAACCTAATTGCATGCCTGCGTGTGTTCTCACTTATGCTACCTCATCACATGATGGGAGCATTAGAACAAGAACTGACTGGAATAAATCCCATCACAATTCCTTCCACCATGAGGTTCTCTGACTTCATGAACTGACTTTTACTAAGAGACTGTTTTGTGAAGACATCTGAGCTAGATCATTTATCCATTCTCAACAAGCTTTGTTTGTTTGTTTGTTTGTTTTAGAAGAGAAGCTTTGCCTTTTTCATGTATGTACTGCTTATATGGAAGCAGAAGTCAGCATCTTCTCCAAGCTTCAGATTCTACAGGGCAAAAGACACTAAAAGCAACAACACAAGGCAAATGGCCGAAGTCCAAGAGAGGGCTAAATGCAATGATTTCTTCATTCAAAAGCATTTCTTGAATACCTTCCATGCGCCAGTTCTGTGTTAATTATTGGAGACTGTGTAAGGGATTGATTACAATTCTAAGCAAGATATCCTCATCTGAGTGAAATTACGTTCCTAACTAGGTCAGGGACACAGAAAGACCTAAGTAGAACTTCTTAACTACCTCCAAAAATCCCAGATGTGATAGACTGGGATATTGATAAAGATTCATTACTAAGTTAAGATGGTTTAAATTTGGACACAGATATGAGAAGTTTTTCTCCAAATATCCAGTGATGAGGCACAGAGCAATTGTCTTGAGTTGGCTGCCTAGAAGTAGAGCCTGAGAGAGGATGTTTGTAAGTGATTTATTGAGAGTCATCAGGGACGTGCAAGGCAGCAGGATAGGGCAGGAGGCAAAGCTCAGTAAGAATATGCATTATTTCAACTGGAGAGGAGCTTCAGTCTGAACCTGCAAGGAGGCTCACTGCACCTTGATGCAAGGGGGCAATGTTTACATGCTTGTGTCATTAAGTCATCGACTTTTGCCCACATGGATTTAGCAACTTGTCACTTATGACCTTCATCAAATCAGGTTCAGTGATGAGGTGGAAATGTACCTATTGAGTGTATCCAAGAGAGAGTGGGAAGGGAGAAATTGTAGACAGCGAGTGTAGACAAGTCTTTTGAGCAGTGTATTAGTCCATTCTCACACTGCTATAATGATACTACCCGAGACTCGGTAATTTATAAAGTAAAGAGTTTCAATTGGCTCATAACTCCACAAAGCTGAGGAGGCCTCAAGAAACTTACAGTGATGGCAGAAGGCCAATGGGAAGCAAGAACCTTCTTTACATGGCAGCAGGAGACAGAAGTGCAACGGGGAAATGTCAGATGCTTATAAAACCATCAGATCTCATGAGAACTCACTCATTATCACAATAACAGCATGGGAGAACTGCCCCCATGAGCCAATCACCTTCCCCACTTGACATGCTGAGGGGATTACAGTTCAAGATGAGATTTGGGTGGGGACACAGAGCCTAACCATATGAAGCAGTGATGCTGCAAATGGGAGCAGGGAAAGAGGGAAATGCAACTGGATACGTACATGGGGTCAAGTGAGTCTTTGTAAAAAGGAAATAATTAGGTCATGTTCCTGTGTTGATATGGATCAACTAATAGAGAAGAAAAGTGGTGAGACTGAGCGAGACAGAGGATTGAGGCGGTAGAAGGAGTGGAAGCCAGTTCACACACGGGGAGCTTGGCCTTAGTGAGGACTGCTTACTTTTAGCAATATGAGGAAAGATGGAGCCCAAGGAAATACTACACATAAATGGGGGCAGGTACCGTGGTAGGAGCATGTGCTGAGTCTCTTCTGACTGCTTTTAGCTTTTCTCTGAAATTAAAAGCACATCCCTCGTGGAGAGTGAGATGCTGGGACATTAAGAAAGCGAGAAAAGATGTGGGAGGTTTGAGGAGAGAAAAGAGAGTGAGAAAATAAATGGAACAGGGAAAGTGATGGTTATTAAATAAATAATTTTACTAATTCCAATAGTTTTTCAGTTGATGATTTGAGATTCCCTAGGTATACAGTCTGAAAACAATCATATCTCTTATTCTTTGTATATCACAGCATGTCCTTTATTTCTATTTCATTCTGATTTTAGAAGCCAGAATTACACAACATGAAGTTCTGTTGATTTTTGTCTCCTAAGTATCTCTCATTCCATCTGCTTCTCTGTCTTGGCTACCATCATGTCAGCACAAGCCTGGACACTACAACAGCCTCTTAATTAGTCTCCTGACGTTGTGTTTGGCCTTCTTCCATCCATTCTTTACACGAGGGCCCAGGTGATTTTTTTAATACACACGTCTGATTCCTTCGCCATCACCCTAAACCCTACAAGGGTTTCCTGCTGCCTTTTGGCTGAAGATGCTACACAATCTTCTCCCTGCCCATGTCACCATCCTCACATCATACCTCTCCCGATCACTCCCTGAGCAGCAGCCTGTGTGGTTTTCCTTCTCAGCTTTCCCAGGAAACCACACAGTCTTCCCTCTGAAACACACTTAGCCCTTCTCAACTTAGCTCAGAGTGCCTCTTCATCAATCATTTCTTGTAAAATATGAAAGACAAGTAAAGAAAAATGGAAAGCACATTGAGAAAAGTAATATTAATGTATGCCTAACTGATATTTGTAGTGAAGCAAGAACATGAAGAACAAGCAATATTTGAAGAGATACCCAGAATTTTCCATAAAGTCATCAGCACATAAACTCAAGTACGCAAAAAATGCCAACCAGGACAAAAAAAATCTATCCACATCACAGACAAAAAACCCGGACACATCACAGTGAAGCTGAAAAATGCCAATGACAATAAGAAAACAATTTTTAAAGAGGAACCAGAATAAAAATACATTATTTTTTCTAGTTCTGTTGAAGGATAATTGACAAATAGAAATTGTTTATATTACAGAGTACGAAGTGATGCTTTCATACATATGTGCATGGTGAAACGATCCCCACAAATCAGCTAGTTAATATATCCATCACCTCACATAGTTACTGTGTGTGGGCGGGGGGATGGGTAGCATTTAAGATCTACTCTCTTAGCAAATTTCAAGTACACAATGCAGTATTAACAATAATCTCCAAGCAGTATGTTAGCTCTTTAGAGCTTATTCATCCTGCCTTACTTGAAAGTTTATACCCTTTGACCAACATCTCCCCATTTCCCCCATTCTCCACCCCCTGGCAAGCACCATTCTACCTTTGCCTCTGTGAGTTAAACTCTTTTAGATTCCACATATGAGTGAGATTATGCACTTTCTTTGTCCTTCTGGACCCGGCTTATTTCATTTAACATAATGTCCTCCAGGTTCATCCATGTTGTCACAAATGGCAGAATTTCCTTCTTTTTTTAAAAGGCTGAATAACATTCCATTCAGTATGTACTATACTATATATTATATATGTTACATTGCCTTTATTTCTTCATCTGTCAATTGACACTTGGGGTCATTCCACATCTTGACTGTTGAGAATAATGCTGCAATGAACATGGGAATGAAATACCTCTTCAACATACTGATTTTATTTTCTTTGGGTACATATCAAGTAATGAGGATTGCTGAATCACATGGCAGTTCTCCTTTTAACTTTTTAGGAACCGCCATACTGTTCTCCAGGTAACCACACACTCTTAATTAGTAATGACTGTGCTAACTGACATTCCCACCAATGGTGTGCAAAGGGTCTCTTTTCTCTGTATCCTCGCTAACACTTGCTATTTTTTGTCTTTTTTATAATAGCCATTCTAATAGACATGAGTGATATCTCACTGTGGTTTTGATGTGCATTCCCCAAATGATTCTGATGTTGAGCACTATTTCATACATCTGTTGGCCATTTGTCTTCTTTTGAGAAATGTCTATTCAGGTCCTTTTCCCATTTTTGTAATTGGGTTACTTGTGTTTTGTTTTGTTTTGTTTTTTGCTATTGAATTGTTTGAGTTCCATATCAGACAGATGCTTTGCAAACATTTTCTCCCCTCCTATAAGTTATCTCTGCACTCTGTTGACTGTCTCCTTTGCTATGCAGAAACTTTTTAGTTTGATGCGGCTCCATTTGTCTATTTTTGCTTCTGTTGTCTGTGCTTTTCGGGTCATATCAAAAAAATCATTGCCTAACCCAATACCGAAAAGTTTTTTCTTTATATTTTTTTCTAGTTGCTTTAAGATTTCAGGTCATACATTTAACTCTGTAATTCATTTGAGATTATTTTTTATACAGTGTACAATAAGGGTCCAGTTTTATTCTTCTGCATGTGGATATCCAGTTTTCCCAATACCATTTGTTGACAAGACTATCTCTTCGCCATTATGTCTTCTTGGTGCTTTGGTTGAAAATTAGCTCACTGTAAATGTATAGATTTATTTCTGGGCTCTCCATTCTGATTCACTGGCCTATGTGTCTGTTGTTATGCCAGTACCTTGCTGTATTGATTACTATAGTTTTGAAATATAGCTTGAATGAGGTAGTGTGGCCTCCAGCTTTGTTCATTTGCTGAAGATTGCTTTGGCTATTTTGTGGTTCCACACAAATTTTAGGATGTTTTTCCTATTTCCGTGAAAAAGTTCATTGGAATTTTGGTATGGATTGCAGTGAATTTGTAGATCACTTTGGATTAGTATGGATATTTTAACAATATCAGTTCTTCCAATCTGTGAATATAGGATATCTTCAATTTCTTTGTTATCTTCAATTTTTTTCACCAATGTTTTATAGTTTTCAATGTACAGGTCTTTCACCTCTTGGTTAAATTTATCCTAAATTGGCCTCTATTTTTTTTTGTTGTTGTTGTTGCTATTGTAAACGAGATTGTCTTCTTGATTACTTTTTAATAGTATATTAATCCATTTTCACACTACCATAAAGAATTACCTGAGACTGGGTAACTTATGAAGAAAAGAGGTTTTATGGACTCACAGTTCTACAGGTTGTGCAGAAGCATCACTGGGAGGCCTCAGGAAAACTCACAATTATGGTGGAAGGCTAAGAGGAAGCACACACATCTTACACGGCCAGGGAAGGAGAGAGAGGATGAGAGGGGGAAAGTGCCACACACTTTCAAACAACCAGATCTCATGAGAACTCACTCACTATCACGAAAACAGCATAGGGGAAACCAAACCAATAGATCCCATCCCCGCCCACCAGGTCCATCCCCTGACATGTGGGGATTGCAGTTCAACATGAGATTTGGGTGGGGACACAGAGCCAAACCGTATCAGATAATTCGTTGTTAGAATATGAAAACACTGCTGATTTCTGTATGTTAACTTGTATCCTGCAACTTTACTGAATTCATTTATTAGTTCTAACAGTTTTTTGATGGAATCTTTACAGTTTTTTATATACAAAATCATGATGTAAAAAAAGACAGACTGTCTTTAATGGAGTGGCTATTTGATTTCCAGATGATTTCTTAATGGCAACAATGGAGACCAGGATTGAAGAAAGATACTGTCAACCTAAAACTGTAGACCAGTAAAAACGTCTTTTAAGAACAAAGGTAAAATAAAAACATTTTCAGACAAAGATTAAGGATTTTCCATTGGCAGATCCTCACGATAGAAAAGCCTAAAGGTGGAAGAAAGAGTGACTCAGACGGAATGTCTGAGATAAAAGAATAAGTAAAGAGCTAAAGAGGAGTAAGTGAATAGGAAATTGGAGATGTAAGCCAAAAATACTCATGACAGTTGGAAAGAGAACTTAAAGAATGACTGAGTTTTCTGCATCCTTAAATTTTCCAGATGGAGAACAAAGACATTGATTAACTTTAGACTTTCATAATTTCAGCAGATAATTAGATGTCTAAAATTTCAATCTTTGTATTTTTAACTGGAACATTTATAGTTAATTGACAAAGCTTAGTTGTGAAAGGCAAAATTTTGAAACATTAAGAGAAATATGGAAGACACTTGTGACCTTGAGGTAGCAAAGAATTTTCTAAAACAAGACACTAAACCATTTATCATAAAGAACAAGATTGATAAATTGGAGTGTATTAAAATTAAGGATGTTTGTTCATCAAAAGCTGCTGTAAAGAAAGTAAAAATACACGACATAAAGTGGCTAAAGGTATTTACAATAAATACATAAAATATCATTAGTATGACAAGCTATAAAGAACTCCCATTGTTACAGGAAAGGGGCCCTGATCCAGACCCCAAGAGTGTGTTATCAGATCTCATGCAAAAGAATTCAGGGCAAGTCCATAGAGTAAAGTGAAAGCAAGCTTCTTAGGAAAGTGAAGGAATAAAAGAATGGCTACTCCATACACAGAGCAGCCCGAGGGCTGCTGCTTGCCCATTTTTATGGTTATTTATTGATTATATGCTAAACAAGGGGTAGATTATTCATGCCTCCTCCTTTTAAACCATATAGGGGAACTTCCTGATATCGCTATGGCATTTGTAAACTGTCATGGTGCTGGTGGGAGTGTAGTAGTGAGGACCACCAGAGGTCACTCTGGTCGCCATCCTGGTTTTGGTGGGGTTTGGCCATCTTCTTTACTGCGAGCTGTTTTATCAGCAAGGTCTTTATGACCTGTATTTTGTGCTGACCTCCTATCTCATCCTGGCAGTTAGAATGCCTTAACCATCTGGGAATGCAGCCCAGTAGGTCTCAGCCTTTTTTTTAACCTAGCTGCTATTCAAGATGGAGTTGCTCTGGTTCACACGCCTCTGACACCATCACTCAATAAGAAAAACAATAAAAAAGATGTAAGGTGGAATTTTACAGAAGAGGAAACCCAAACGACAATAAACATATGAAAGGTATTTAACCTTATTAACAATATAGGAAATCCTCATTAGAACCACGATGAACCAGCTTTTCACGTCCAACAGTTGAAAAAATTAAAAGTCTGATTATACTAAGGTTATCAAGCATGTCAAGTAATGGAAATGCTCATAGAATGTTTGAACAGTGTAAAATTGTATAACTGTCTTAAAGAAAAAAATGGCAATTACAGTTACACCGAAAATCTACAATCTTATAGGGCAGCAATTCAATTTCTAGATAATCTCTTACATATATGATATATATAATAACATTCATAGAAGCATTATTTATATTAATAAATAAAAAGGAAAAAACTGGAAACAACCTAATTATCCTTCAATGATGGGAAAGATAAATAATCTGGATATATTCATATAATGCCATACTATCCATTGAACATTATTAAGATACACATATCAATACGTTAGAATCTCAATTCCATAATGCTGAGCAAAAAAAGCAAAAAACAAAACACAAATCTAATCTTATAATGGACAGAATAATATGTTTTACCAAACAGACAAAAAATATGTGTAGTTTAGGGAGACACACAAATTTCGGGAAACTATGAAGAAAGCCTGATGCGCTCCCTCCCCCCTTCCTTCTCTCTCCTCCTTTCTTTCCCTCCTCCTCCTCCTTCTCCTTCTTATTTTTCTCTCTTTCCCTTTTCTCTCTTTACTTCTCTTCTCTCCTCTCACATCCTCTCTCACACTCACTCACTCACTTCCTCTCTCCCAACTCCTTCTCTCCATTTCTCCCCCTTGAATGAAACTACAACTCAACTTCCCTCCTCTGGCTGGCCTGGGTGCCTTTGCTCTATTAAAGCTCATTATTTTTATTAAACGCTAGGATCAAAAAAGAGACAGAGAGAGAGAGACAGAGACAGAGAGAAGGAAGGAAAGAAAGTAGAAGGTATGGGGATGATTATCACAAAATTTGGGAAAGTGTTTAAATCTGTGGGAGCAGGCCACAGTATATGATTTAGAAGTGTCACTTGGGGGACTCCTAGGGGCTGGTAACATTTTATGTTACTATTTTAGACATAGATTTTTGAATACCTCTATACATTTACATATATATAATATATATAAAGAAATATATATTTATGTATGTTTTATATGCTCTTGAATGCATGACATATTTCACAATACATCTCACATTGTGAAAAGTAAATAGCGTATGAGAGACAGCAATAAATGTAGACAACTTTTTCCAGATGTCTTACTGTGAAAACAGAGCTGAGAATGGTGCTGTAGCTAGAAGAGAATGAAGGTCAATAAAAGATCCTTTATAATGAAGGTCACTAAAAGATCCTTTTAAAGAAGGGAAACAATATAGCTTGCTTAAGTGCCCACGGGACTGAGCCAGCAAAGAAGGAGAAATGGATGGTGCAGAGCAGAGAGGCAGGTAACTCCAGAAATAAAGACCTGGTGCAGGTGAGTGAGGAAAGGTGGTGCAGAAGAGAGTTTTTGAAGGCATTTGCCTCTCAAAAACAGCACCCGTGTCTCACTCCAGTGACAAGAGAGAAAGGGCAGAGTCCGGATGTAGATGTAGACAGGTATGTTGATTTGGTAGCAGAAAGATGAGGGATTTCCCATCTGACTGTTTGCAAGTCAAGGGCAGTGGCTAAGAGAGGGAATTAGAGGGGGCCAGGTATAGGGTTTCAAGAAGAGTTGAAAAGTAACAAAGATCTTGGAAAATATGACAGAACCATGAGGGAGTGTCGAGTGCTCACATGGGTTTGTGGTCACGAAATTTCAGTGAAACCTTCCACCTGGTGTACAATGTTCCCAGGGAATTTATTTATTTATTTATTTTTGAGACGGAGTTTCATTCTTGTTGCCTAAGCTAGAGGGCAGTGGCCTGACCTCGGCTCACTGCAACCTCTGCCTCCTGGGTTCAAGCGATTCTCCTGTCTCAGCCTCCTGAGTAGCTGGGATTACAGGCACCTGCCACTATGCTCGGCTAATTTTTGGTATTTTTAGTAGAGATGGGGTTTCACCATGTTGGCCAGGCTAGTCTCGAACTCCTAACCTCAGGTGATCCACCCGCCTGGGTCTCCCAAAGGGCTGGGATTACAGGTGTGAGCCACCGCGCCTGACCCAGGGAACTTTTAACTTCTAATGGGTGAAAGTGCAGAGGAGCTGGATACTTGAGTTGGGTAGTTGGTTCACCAGGGTTGGAGGATAAATGTAAGGAGTAATTTATCATGAATTACTATAAAAGGAAAACAATCAGAGAATTGAGAATGTTAGTAAGGGAGGAAAGATTTGAAACAGTAATGGGTAAGGAAGTAGTAAAGTCAAAGAACTGGGATTCTTGTGTAATTGAAGAATGGTGGAAGGAGACAAGAGGAAATGAGCTGAAGGAAATAGAGGTGGTCCATGCAACACGTGAATGAATGAGCCAACTGCAGACTGTTGCCTATTTGCACATTGCTAGGAAGAGGTCAAGAGGTCCTCATGGCCACCCTGTGAGAAAGCATCCTTAGGGATTATTTGTCTAAACAGCCCCAGGGAGGCCAAAGAGGCTTGACAGGAGGGCTGCCAAATGGGCAAAGTCAACAGGTGCACCTCCGGAGTTCCAGATGGATTTGTAGGGGAGTTATCTGGAGCTTTGAGAGCAGAGAGAGTTGAAGAGTAAATACTGAGCCCTGCTGAGGTTCACAGCAGTCATGTCCAGGCACGGGGAACAGAAACAGGAGGGGAGCCAAAGGGCAGAACTGAGTAAACAAAGAATGAAGTGCATGCTCAGAGGGCAGGCGGGAATCAGGCGACAGATCCAAAAGGGTTTTCATGAAAACTGTTGGTTGGATGCCTCTTGTGTTAGTCTAGGATCATGGCACAGGGTCGGTGCCAGAGCTCATTCCTGTGAAGCAGCTGATTGTCATCTCAAGACCCTAACTTGGAAGCATCAGGTTTGGAAAAGACAAACAGTGGTTCACCTAGAAAGGATGATGAGACATCTGTTCACACTTATATACGAAGGTGAGCACTTGAGTGAGTGCCTCTGTGAAAGGTCACTGAGAAATTGTGGCAAAAAAGAAAGTAAGTCTGCAAAGAGCATGAAACCTCCCAGAGGCAGGCTTCTATGTAAAGGCCTTCAAGCACAAAAAAATAATCAGCACCTGGCAATTCTGAAATCTAGACATGACTGCAGTCTTGAGGCTTTTGTACTCTTTCACACTTTTGCCACACCTAGTCAGAGATTTTAGGAATATTGCAGTGCTTCTATTAAGCAAAGATCATGAACTCTAGAAATGGTTGATTTATGTGGGCATTATTCAGCAGATGCTGCTTCTCTTTTAGGGACAAGGATATAGTTCTAAGGGTTGTTAAGTTTAACATGGGGTTCCACGGCACATGAATTGCATGATTCTGTGTCCTTATTTAACGGGTTATGCTTAGCTTCCTCCTAGACACAAAATCACCCAGATTTTTTAAAATAAAAATATTAGCTCTTTCATTATAAAAGAAAGTCTTGCTTGTTGAAGAAAAAACAGCAACTACAGAAAATGTTTAAAATGAAAATTTGTTTTCTACAAAACCACTTCCCAAAATAACCACCATCAATATGTGAAGAACAATTTTCTGGGCATCATTTTCTGTTTAGGTGCACACATACATATATATTTCAATCTAAAATGGAAACTCTGTATATGTTATATATTTTTTATATATATGTTTTGCAATTTTGTTTATGTTTAAAAATATTTGTGGGCATCATTTATGTCAATAAGTACACACACACATATTCATTCTTAACGGCTGAAAAGAATATTACAAAAATGAGACAATTTATTTAACTGATCTCTTATTTAGGCTATTTAGGCATTATAACATTTGTAGCTTTTTACTATTTAAAAATGTAGTAAGGCCCAGGCAGGCAGATCACCTGAGATCAAGGTGATCAAGAGTTTGAGATCAGCCTGGCCGACATGGTGAAACCCTGTCTCTACTAAAAATACAAAAATGAGTCAGGCATGGTGGTGGGCAACTGTAATTCCAGCTACTCAGTTTGGGGGCGTGGGTGAGACAGGAGAATCACTTGAACCCAGGAGGCGGAGGTTGCAGTGAGCCAAGATCATGCCACTGCACTCCAGCCTGGGCAACAGAGCTAGACTCCATCTCAAAAAAAAAAAAAAAAAGTGGTGAAGCTGAAGTGTAGTTAAATAGCTATATATTTGCCAATTTATTTCCTAGGGATAAGTTTCTTGAAGTGAAGTTACTGAGTTAAAGGGAATGCATTTTTAAAGACTTCTAGTGCACTTTGGCAGATTGCCCAGGAAAAGTTTTTCCTTCCTTCTAGCTGCATATAAAAATGTTCATTTCCTTTGACTCTTAACCACATTGGGTATTATCTTTTACATGTTTTCTAACCGGCTGACAAATGTTCTTTCTTTTTCGGTTGATTTGTATGTGATTGCTAATGAGAGTGACACTTTTTTAACGTTCAGTAACTTAGTATCAGATGTTAAATAAGTGACATGTACAAGCCTCAAGGAGTGATAAAATGTTGAACATGGGGAGAAGCACAGGATGACCTTCATGGGCTTGGGGAGATGAGGGTTCTGGTAGCTGAGATCAAGAGCAATAATAGAAAACTGCATGTGCAGGTTTGGGGAGACAGTGAAAATGAAGACTCTCCTCTGGGCCAGGGTGAGTCTGAGGGGCTTAGAGGACACATGAATGGAGATGCTCAGTGGGCAGTGTGATACACAGGTGCTGGAACTCAGGAGTTTGGGACTGCTTGTAGGACTTAAGAATCATTAACACACAAGTCTAGTAAAGACTGTAGTTTTGGAGGATGTCATCAAAAAGGAGCCCAGGAGTGGGGAAGCAGAGAGCTGACTGACCAATAAATAGAGCAAGGTGGAAAGAGAAAGACGGCAGGAGAGTCACTCCCTTCAAAGCCATTCAACTCTCAGACACTACCAGGTAAATGAGACTGAGTAATGAGTCCTAAAGTAGAAATGACACTTAAATTGGCTTTTTGTTTGACTTACTCCATTAGTTTTGGCTAATGTAGATCAACTTCAATGGCAAAAAGAAAAAAGTGTTCAGCAATGCTTTAAAACTTTACTAAATTCTATATATTAACTTCCTTTACTTCGTACTAAGATAAATGACAAAGACCTAAGGACAAGGGGTAAAAGGGGGAAAAAGACAAACTATCAGTCAATAGTCTAATTTCATTTCACTAATTTGTATCTGATGCGGTTTGGCTGTGTCCTCACCTAAATCTCACCATGAACTTCCCACATGTTGTGGAAGGGACCCAATGGGAGGTAATTGAATCATGGGGGCAGGTCTTTCCCATGCTATTGTCATGATAGTAAGTCTCATGAGATCTGATGGTTATTACGAGGGGGAGTTTTCTTGCACAAGCTCTCTCTTTGCCTGTCACCACCCACATAAGATGTGACTTGCTCCCCCTTGCCTTCTGCCATGATTGTGAGGCCTCCCCAGTCATATGGAACTGTAAGTCCAATTAAACCTCTTTCTTTAGTAAACTGCCCAGTCTCAGGTATATCTTTATTAACAGCATGAAAACAGAGTAATGCAGTATTCGTTATTCATTCCGTTTCTTAAAATAATTTATCTTATCATGTATTAAGTGAGAAAAGAATAAAGCAGCTAAGAAAAACTTAGAAAACAAAGAGAAAATAGGGTCCCTTAGGAGATCCTATGTTACAGATCTAATAGGAGATCCTATTAAACAGATGCTACAATCCAAAGGAAGTGCTAATAAACAAAAACTCATTAGCAAAAGGAGCTGGACAGAACCCAGTTAAACAGCTCTTGTGCCACTTACCTTGCCCTGCTGGTATGAAAGAGGTGGACTGTTGGAATCAGATATGTTTCTTTCAATTCTATTGTATTATACCATCTTCCGGGGAAAATTGCCTTGGGAAGAAAAGCTGTTGATATGCTGTATTAGTTTGCTAAGGCTGCCTTAACAGCGTCCCACTGCCGGGGGTTCTTACACAACAGGCGTTTATTTTCTCACAGTTCTGGGGGCTAGAAACCCAAGGTCAAGGTGTTGACAGGTTCAGCTTCTTCTGAAGCCTCCCTCCCCGGCTTACTGAGGGCCAGCTGCGTACTCTGTGTCTTCATGTGGTCTTCTCTCTGTGTACATCTGTGTCGTGGTCTCCTCCTCCTTTAAGGATACCGGTCATATCAGATGAGGGCTCACCCACATGACCTGATTTTACCATCTTTACCTCTTTAGAGGTCTTGTCTTCAAATACAGTCACACTCAGGTCATGGAGGGTTAGGACTTCCACATACGAATCTTGGGGAGACACAATTTAGCTCACAACACATGCTATACATGTTTTTAAAACTCCCCCCAAGTTGGAATCTGTGACTGTTCAACAGTGCCAGTAGAGAGCTAGAGGGTGCCCCTTGTAATTAGAGGGGCGTTGAGTTGCTCAGGGTCCTGGCAGGAAAGAGACAGCACAAATAAAATAAGTGATTGTCGCGAGTCTAAGGAGACCGAACGGTGAGATCGGAGTTAAGAGAAAGCAATAAGATGTAACGAAGAGCCAAGCACGGCACCATTTTACTCTGCGGGACAGAAGAGGAAGTGGTTAGCAGAGATCAGCGCTGCTGGATCTGCTGGTGAAGGCACCTGACAGGGCCAGGGCCTGCCATTGAGAAACACAGACACTGCCGAGCAGGGAACATGAGGCATAAGCACCCAGTCACTCTCCTGCTGCAGGGCCTTCCCCTTGGCTGAACCCTGAAGGCAGCTAGAGGGCAAGGGAACCCATATGACACATCCCCATGGCCAGCCTTCCTGGTCAAGGGAGAGGCAACTGGAGAATACCTAGCGGTGACACAGCAGACTCACATTTACCCCTGCCTGGAAAACTGCAAGTACAAATCTGGACACCCAGCTCTTCAGCAGTGGAGTGAAGGAAAACCCCTGCAGGGCTGGTTCAGAGTGTGGCAGGATAAACATCTCTGTAGCCAGAGCTGGGCTGCACAGGGGGAGAGTTGACTTGGAGCCATGGTACTCCCAGCCAGGAAGATGGCCTGGAGGGCCACTTGGATCTCCATAAAGAATGTGTGGAGTGGACCCTTGGAAAAGCAGGTGCTCAGGGTGACTGGGAAAGTTAAATATTTCCTATGGTGGCCTGTATAAGTTTCCTGCGGCTGTTGTAATGGGTACCACAAATGGGATGACTTCAGAAAACAGGTATCTACGCCTACAGTCCCAACACTTTAGGAGGCTGAGGCAAGAGGATTGCTTGAGGCCAGGAGTTCAAGAACATCCTGGGCAACATAGAGAGATTCTGCCCCCTGTCAAAAAAAAAAAAAAAAAGGCAGGTGTGTATTCTCAGCAACTTGGGAGGCTGATGAGAGAGAAATTGCTTGAACCCAGGAATTCAAGGCTGCAGTGAGCCATGATTCAAACCACACACACACAAAAGAAAGATTTCTGGAGGCCAGAAATCCGCAATCAGGCTTGAGTCAGGCTACATTGCCTCTGAAGGCTCTGGGGAAAACCCTTCCTGCCTCTTCCAGCTTCCAGCGGCTCCGGGCGTTCCCTGGCTGAGGCGGCTTCACTCCCTCCTCTGCCTCTGTGGCCGCACAGCCGCCTCCTCCACTGCGTGTGCTTCAGCCTCAGCACAGTCACAAACGTGGCTGACAAGACCAAGTACGGGAGAAGGAGAAGTCGGGAAATGAGGACGTCTCAAGTGGCAAGGTCATGAGAGATAAGGAAAGGCAGAGAAAGTGGCACGGATTGAAGGAGACGTAAGGAGACTTGGGGGATCCTAAAACAGATAAAGGACATTCACAGAAAAACAGGGGAAATTCACCAAAAAAAAAAAAAAAAAATCTAAATAACGTTTGTGTTTTAGTTACCAGTACTGTGCCAGTGTTGAGTTATGAGTTTTGATGCATACAACGGAGTCCTGTGAGATGTTAGCTTTCGGGGAAGCTGGGCAAAGGTAGGAAAGAATTCTGTGTAGTATCCTCACAACTCTTCCGTACGCCTAAAATCATTTCAAAATAAAACCACAAAGGAAAAAATAACTCATCTGTTGAAGGCTCCTGTTGGCTAAAAAAGCATATGGGCTCCATGAAGCAAAATCTTAGACCAGCACCAAACGTGCGAGTAAACACTGAGTCCATACCAGGGAGGGTGGAGGTGAAACTGCAGCACCCACCATGTGAGGTCAGCCAGGCGGGCTGCAGACAGAGGGCACTGCCTCCCAGCCTCTTCCTCAGCCCAGCCGCTGCACAGTCAGATAGAACCAGCGGGCCTCACCTTCTGATAGAAAATTGAGTTTAAATACAGCAAAAATAAAAAGTAGAACGCAAGTTCGACTTGGACAGGAAATACATTTACTTAAACTAAAGCAACTCTCAAGGGAGTGTATGCTGCCTGCCAGAGAAGTCCAGGCTGAGGTCCAGAAGATACAGGAGGGCTGAGGTGCCAGAAGAGTTGGTGGAGGGAGCAGGCATGAGTCTGGCTCCCTGACAGGTGTGGCGGAGAAGGGGGGATGGAGAGCACGTCGCAGCTGAGAGCCACAGTGAGAAAGTGAGATGGTGGGCAAGGAACAATTACACCAACTGAAGTGAAAAGAAGGCCTTGTGGAAGGCCTGTGAGAGAGAGTGTGGCAAGGTTTAGATGCTGCACACACCCTCACACATACACTGCACACACCAAACACACACAAAACACACAGTACAACACACATCACACACAACATGCAGCATAACGCGCACACCTATCACACCACACACACAGCACAACACACGCAGCACGCCATGCCCACACACCACACACATACGACCCACACAATGCACACAACACACATCACCAATCACATCACACACACACACACACATCACACATCCTTTGCATAAAATGAAAGTAAACACCTCATTCCTTGATCCAAAAATATTACATATGGAAAAACTACATTTGGTTGTAACATAACAATTTATTCATATTTCCATGGTAAGATATTTGTTCCATCTTTCCTGTTTCCTCCCTCACTCCTTCTACTGGGCCTGGTGCCCGGGAGCCCAGCTCCTCCTGGCCTGGAGAGTGGAGCCAGGCCCCTGCAGACATCTGGAGGGCTGACCGCCTGCTCCTGGGTGTCAAAGGGCAGGCCAGCGGCGTCACTGCTCTGTGCACAGATGCCAGGATTCCTCCCCCTTCCAAACCATCCTGTCCTGCCTCCTCCACCCTCGATGCTTTACTTCCTCACTGCTTCTTGCTGTCTCCTTCTAGAAAGACTTCGATTCTAGATCTCCCACTCCCCCAATTCAGCTAGTTGCCATTTTGCTTCTACTTTCCACTGTCTAAAAATGCTCTGAATTCGTCATTCATCTGACATTGTCCTTCCTCCTATTCTTTGTGTTTTTTGTGTTAATTGTTTATACCCTTTTATTAAAATTACTTTTCTGTTATTTCAGTTGAAGATTAGAGAACGTATAGAAATTGTAAATTACATATGTTCAGGGCTCTGTGTTTAAACAAAAGTCCCTATAATACATTTTAATTGTGGAAAAATGTGAAAAGAGCCTGGGTAATCCAGCAATTAAACTGAATTCCTTCTCATCTGAGAAAAAGTTTTGCTTTCATCCAACCTCTAAGTTTTTCAAAATAAATGCACACAGAAGCATGCACAAGCTCATCTATATCCTCATTTGCACCCACCCACACACACTGCAGAGATTCAGAGACCAACCAAGGAGCACTACATTTGAAATAAAGTGATCTCAGATTTTTGGCAATAGGAGTGCTCAGCATGATATACAGCCTGTGTAGATAAAAATCATCATAACTTTCGCCATAGATATAAATGGGCTCCAAGCATGCATGACTTTGCATCTTAATCCTGTCACTATCGAGTGAAGCAACTTTTACGAAACAAACTTAAGCAATGGAAGCTGGTTATTTAAAATAAGCTGGAGTCCCTAGTCATCTAAACAAATAAGAAAATTGTGGACTTAAATTTCTGGATAGTATCTGGTTTTGCTCCAATCTTCAGACGTCAGTCACCCAGCTGAATCTTTAAAGCCATACTCCCTACCACAAGCCAGGCTTTAGAGGACAAGACTGTCAGCTTTCAGAGGCTGCAGCCCCTACCACTCCTGCTCAGAGGCCACCAGTCCCCAGGCTCCAGGCCGGCTGCAAACCCCCAGCCCACTCTGCAACATTAGAAAGCAGTGATGAATCCGTGGCATTTGTTTTAGGAGTGCTGCTGACAGGATTGGCGTGAGAAGGGATGTAGCAGAGATAGTCCCCAGGAAGTTGGAGGCAAAACATTGTAATCTTTCTTTTGTTTTTTTGAAAAGAGGGTGAACTTGAATAAGGACTTTGAGATCCTCCAACTCTAACCCAAAAACAGAACTCCACAAATATAAAATCTTCTGAGGGCAGGCATCTTACCCTTCATCATTACTTCATCTAAAGGAGCTAGCACAGTGCAAAGCACATACATTTTTATTAGATGAATAAATAGTATTACTAAAGGAAAAGAGTTCAATAAAAACCCTGCACATGTACTGGGTCATTTTACTTTTTTGTTTTTGTTTTTGTTTGTTTTTGTTTTTGTTTTTTTGAGAAGAGTCTGGCTCTGTTGCCCAGGCTCAAGTGCAGTGATGCGATCTCGGCTCACTGCAACCTCTGCCTCCCGGGTTCATGCAATTCTCCTGCCTCAGCCTCCCCAGTAGCTGGGACTACAGGCATTAGTCACTACACCCAGCTAATTTTTATATTTTTTAATAGAGGCAGAGTTTCACCTTGTTGGCCAGATTGGTCTTGAACTCCTAACTGCAAATGATTTGCACACCTCAGCTTTCCAAAGTGTTGGGAGTATAGGCGTGAGCTACTGCCCCCAGAGAGGTCATTTTACTTTAAACACTATTTCTAAAAAATTTTATCATAAGAAGTTTTAGGTTTTTATTTCTTAAAATTTAGTAATACTTTCTCTTGTTTTTCCTTCAGGGTCATGTTAAACAATTATTCAATACATATGGAAATGTAAAATATCAAACCACAAGCATAGTTTCATTTTTACATTTAACTATTTAAAATATGAAAAAAAAACCCCAAATATTTAAACTATAGATCAAAAAGCAAATGTGTACCAGGGTGTGCAATACATAAAAACATAAGTGTAAAACCATTTCATCTGGAATTTATTTGCTTATTTATCTATATACAAACAGGTGGAAAATGCAACTTATTTTTCCCCAAATGGTTAGTTAGCAAATTATCTCAATATCAATAAATAAATATCAATTATTTATCCACTGGTATATAATGTCATATTTATTATATACTAAAAGTTTATGTGAACTTGGATTTGTTTTTGAATTTTCATTCATTCATTCAACCATTTTTACTGAGCAAATACTATGTTCTAGGCACTGTTTTAGGCACAAGGAATATGGCACTGAATAAGACAGGCAAGACCTCTGCCTTTTGTAGCTTTTGTTTAAGGAGCAGGCACAGACATGAATATGATTCCCAAAAAAGAGGAAGAGCAAGTCACAGTGCAGGAGCAGGTGACTGTGTGGGAAAAGGCTGGGAGCCATGTGAGCCAGCGTGGGCAGGACGGCCTCTGTGAGGGGTGGTCTTTGGGCAGACACCTGAAAAAAGCAGAAGGGATAGGAATCATGCAGGGAGTTGTGAGTTGGAGTGAGGACGTCAACCCACAAAAGTATGGGGGTAAAGGAACAGGAAGCACAGAGAGCCTGGGGCAGGGACAGGTTGGCATCCAGAGAAGGAGCCAAAAGGCCACTGTGGCTGGACTGAAATAGATGAGGAGAAGTTTAGAGGTGTAGGTTGGGGTCTTTGGGGGCATGGTATTTGAATTCTACTTTATATTTGGTGGGAAGCTAACGAAGACTTGTTTGCTAGGGAGTGTAGTCTGATTCACATAGATTAAACAAGCAATTTTGTTGCTATGTGCAAAGAACTGGCATTTGTGAGGCAGGGACAGGATGAGAAAGGCCAGGTGAGAAGCACTTGGACGGGTATAGGAGACAAGGCTGGGGATACAAAGATGGTGAGATGGAATCAGCTCAAGCGTATAGTTAACTGAGAGCTTTCCAAACCGGCTGATGTATTGAACATAAGGAAGAAATTTGGCAATGGAAGGAAATTTGGAGATGGCTTGAATAAAGGGGTGAATGGTCATGCCATTCACTTAGGTGGAAGAACTGGGGGCATGGGAAGTTCTAGTTAAGAACACCACATTTTGTTTGGAACATGTTAAGGTTGAAAGTCTTCCTATCTATCCAAGCGGCAATGTTAAGCAGGTGATTGGATATACAGTTGATCCTTGGACACTGTGAAGGTTAGGGGTGCCAACCCTCCGTGCAGTGAAAAATCTAACTTTGGACTCCCCAGAAACTTTACTAATAGTCTAATGTTGACCGGAAGCCTTACTGATAACATAAATAGCCCATTAACACGTATTTTGTATGTTATATATATTATATACTGTATTCCTATAATAAGTTAAGCTAGGGAAAAGAAAATGTTATTAAGGAAATCATAAGGAAGAGAAAATATATCTACTATTCACTAAATGGAAGTGGATCATCATAAAGGTCTTCATCCTCATCACTGTCACATTGAGTAGGCCGAGGAGGAGGAGGAGGACGGACCAGTCTTGCTGTCTCAGGGGTAGTAGAGGCCGAAGAGGTGGAGGAGGTGGAAGGGGAGGCACGAGAAACAGGCACTCTCGATGGAACTTTTATTGGAAACAAATTCAAATGGAAACGGACCCACACATTTTAAACCCGTGCTATTCAAGGGTCCACTCTACAAATCTGGACTCAGGGGAATGTTCAGGGCTGGAAACACAAGTTTGGAAAGTGGGATGGGGGTCTCCGGTGTTCAGGTAGTGTGCAGGGCCTTGAGGAACTCCTTGGAGAAAGAGTCTATAGAGATGAGAGGAGGCCCAGGGGAAAGGCAGAGGAATGACCAGTGAGTGCGGAGTGGGGAGTGGCTGGAACCAGGAGAAGAAAATGCTTTGAGAAAGCGATAAGGAGACTCCCTGTTGAAGTAGCTGAGGGGTGAGTGAAACTGGGACTGCACATGGTCCCCTGGACTTGGTGAGCTGGAGGTCACCAGCCATTCTGACAAGAGCCGCTGTCACACAGAAGTAGGGCTCCCAGCAGGGAGAGGAGTTGAAGGAGAATGGGGAAAAGACTAAGAAACAGTGAAAAGAGAGATAGGTATATGGAGAACCGCTTGGAAAAATATGTAACCAGGGAGGTTTTCTGTTCATTCGTTTTTAAAGGGAGCTAATTTAGCATGTTTGCACACTGATAAACTCCAGGTGAAAGATAAAGGAGACATGGCGATCAGAGGGTATAAAGGCAGGGAAAAGAAGTGATAAGATCTGGACCCGATTCAAGGGTTGAACTTTGTTTAGGGCAGGGACAGTTCTTCCATTTCTATTACAATCCCTTCATCTGACTCTCTAACCTTTTGCTAAATCCACAATGACCTAACTCTAGAAATCTATGGAACATTTTAATGTCTGATAAAACAATAGACATTTTGATAAAGTTATTTTTAATCTCTATTTAAAAAGTTTGTCTTGAGTATTTTAGCACATTTTTTCCAGGCAGGTGATCTTAAATTTTTAGTGTGAAAGTAATTTCAACTACTTTTACTAACTGAAGCGACAATACATTCATGTGGTTCAAAATTCAAAAGTTACAAAGAATATACAATAAAAATCTCTCCTTTATTAGTGTCTCCCAAACACATTTTTCCCACCTGGATGGCAACAATGTCACCATTTCTTGAAAATTCTTCCAGAATTATTTTATGCATATATAAACAAATATTGCTATTTTGTTCTCTTTCTCCTTTTTGCACAACTAGTGACATACAGCTCTGTCTGTTGCTTTTTTCACTTAAAATATATCAAAGATGTTTAAATATCAGTAACTAATGAGCATTCTCATTCTTTAAAAAGACAATCTGATTTTAAAAAAAAAAAGCCTCTATGAAGTAAGGCCACATAAGAGAAATACAAAAACTCGAGTAAGAAATGGCAAGACAGACCGGGTGCGGTGGCTCATGCCTGTAATCCCAGCACTTTGGGAGGTCAAGGCAGGCAAATCACAAGGTCAGGAGATCGAGGCCATCCTGGCCAACATAGTAAAACCCTGTCTCTACTAAAAATACAAAAATTAGCTGGGCACAGTGGCGCGTGCCTATAATCCCAGCTACTCGGAAGGCTGAGGCAGGAGAATCACTTGAATCAGGGAATCAGAGGTTGCAGTGAGCTGAGATTGTGCCATTGCACTCCAACCTTGAGACAGAGCGAGACTCTGTCTCAAACAAAGAAAGAAATGGCAAGACAAAACAAAATAAAGCAAAACAAAAATAAAAGGAAAAATTATACAGAAATGAAGATAAATAGGAAGGCAAGCAAGGGATAAGCGATACTGTTGAGAACACAGTAAGAGAGATAGAAGATAGAAATGAAGAAAAACATGCAATTGAAATGGAAATTAAAAGTTTAATAGGATTCAAGAGAAGATGAAAGACTGAAAAAAAAAAAAACACTGTACTCACAGACTCTTCCCACCTATAATAACATTATCAATAATAACAATAATAGAATAGAACATATTAATAATTTAAAAACTTCCCTCATATAAAGGAAGACATAATTTAAGTGAAAAAAAAGTCTCCCACTATGTCCAGGAAACTGATTAGAATCATCAACACAGATACATAGCCTAGTGAAGTTATCTGACCACAAAAATAAAGAAGGACTCTGTTGGGCTTCTGATTTCTTCACAGCAATATTCAAAACCAGAAGACAATGGAGCAGTAACCCTAAGATTAAAAAAAACAAACAGCAAGAACAGAAAACCTATGACTCAAGGATTTTATATCCAACCAAGCTGTCTTCAAATACAAAGGTTCAGCGATTTGAAATTGATGACCTCCCAAGACATGCTCTTGAGGAACTCTCAGAGCAAGAACTTCAGCTGACTAAAATCACAACAGAATTACTGACTCTAACGTGGCAATTAAGGTTAAAGAGAAGAACATAAATGTCATATATGCTGACGATGTAGAGATGACACAACTGACAAACTTGAGGAGGGGAAGAGAGAAGGAGGTAGAGTCAATCCACACCAGTTGCTGGGAGTGGATGATGCACTTTAAAGATGATATATCAAGTACTAGAGGTGTTAAGCAGATTACACTATTCAGATGTAAAAACTGAGAAATACAGCACTATTGATTAAAAGCAGCTTATAGAATAAAGGGAGGGGAAAGATTCTAATATCATTGCTATTTTTAAAAAGTAAAGGAGTAAAGTATGTGCAATATTATGTTTATCAAAGTAGCCAATAAAACCAAACTTTAAATACAAACACTCTACACATAAAGCAAAGAGAGCAGATTATGTAATGAAAGACTTTTTAGAAATACCCTAAAAACTGAAATACAGCACAATATTATGTGAAAGAGCTAATATCAAACATTTCTGTTAATCATTAAGGGAAAATAGGATTAACTCATCTATTAAAAGGAAAAGATCTTCAGATATGATCACGAAACAAAATCCAACCCTATGCTATGCACAAGAGACATGCACCACAAAAGCAATTCCATTCCACTGAAAATTAAAAGATGGGCCAAGCATTACCAAGCACATGCAAACAAGAAGAAAGTTGTGGTCTCAATATAAAGATCAGACTGAGTAGAATCTGGGCCCCAAACCATTAAAGGTGACATGAAGGGTGGTTTTTAATGCACTAAATACGCCACCAGCAGTATTCACCAAGAGATTCTAGGAGACACAAGGTGAAACAGACACAACCCAGCAGTAGAAAGAGACTTTAATTAATTTCTCAGCATATGACAGATTCACAGGACAAAGAAAAGGCAAGTATCAGTCGTCCAAAGATACAGTGATTTCAATATAAACACCGAGGAAAAATATGTTCAGTTATATTCAAGACAAAGGATGGATTTCCTAATATAAAAGAGCTCCCCAATGTTGATGAGAAAAACAAGAAACTTAGAAAAAGAAGCAGGCAAAGGATATAGACCGCTCATAGAAAAACCAGTGTGAATAACCCTTAAATATATGAAAAAATGCACAACCTCACTCATAATATGAAAAATAGTTACTGAAACTACACTGAGATCCATAATATCTAACTAATCAACTTAGCAAAAATCCCCAAGTTCTCCAGCATACGTTGCCAGAGAGGCTGTGGGGAGGGCAGCACTGGTAGCTGGTAGGAGTGTTCCAAATGGAAAAGGCCAACTTTGCAAATGCAGGCTTTGGGGGATTGTCTATGAAGTGCAATCAGTGAGTTCCAGCAGTTCACAGGGTGCAGCAAGAACTTCCTTGACAGAAAGAAACGTGAAAACGATATGCAGTTAACACTGTGAAATTTAGCAAATGAAAATACAAGTTGTTCAGTTACATTTGAATTTCAGATAAACAACACTTTGCTTTTAGAATCAGTGTGTCCCAGGCATTGAGTATGTTCAATGCAGTATTTGTGGCATGCCTGTTCTAAAAAATGATTGTTGTTATTTAATCCAATTCAAATTGACTGGGTGTGTCCCATATTTTATCTGGCAACCCTATATATAGTTAAATGTATAAATGGCCAAGAAGTCATCAAGCAAAAGGCATTCTTGATACTTAAAGCTTGATTTTGAGAGTTCAATCATTTAGCAACTACATTTATTTTTTGTAAAACACATCACTGTACAAAGGGCCTAGAAAGTCAAGCCTCCAGCTCCCAGCAGTTCTTTGAGAACAATTCACAAAGCAAAGTGCCTTTTCCTCCCCTGGTCTTTCTTCCTGTTATTAGGTGTGTCACTGTAAATTGTTTATCACACGTGTCTCCACCTTCTGTAAATACTGTAGCCAAGGCAGTTTCACTATCATTGAAGTCTGACTCAATGAAACCCTGCAACAGTCACAGTTATTGTTCCGGCCAATGAGATCTTCACTCACAGGTTAAATGGAAAGAAAATAGCTTCTGCAGGGTAATTGATCATCCTTCTGTATCAAGATCCGCAAATGCTTTTCCCTCAGTTTTCACAGAACCAGGAAGAGCAGGATGGTTTTGTTTTATTTTGTTTTGTTTTTAAATCCAGTGATGAGGGGTCTGACATAGTAGCTATTCCAGTGGTTAGCAGTGGTGGTTTCCAAAAAGCTCTCTCTGAACGTCTGTTTATGCAAAATGTAAAATGAACTCACCCCTGAGATGTGCACTTTTTAAAGCTGCAAGTGAACAAAAGCTATATTCTCTGTGTTGTTTTTAAAAATGATATACCCATATTTTTAAGGAAAAAAATTACTCATTCCCTTGTTAAAGTGCAGTAAGGCAGATTTTATTCAGGGCCATCGCCATAGGAGTAGGGAGCACTGAAATAGGGTTTTGCAGCAGAAGAGAGAGGGCAGGTTCAACTTGCAATACAGTAAGGAAAAGTAGACATTTTCAGCCAAGAAACAGGCTGGAGGTCACTGGGTACAAATTAATAAGAAGAAACATTAGGGGTGAAGGGGGATTTTGGTTAAACTGACCTAATAGGATTCTCACTGAAGGCAGGCTAAAGTGATCAATCACCTGGGAGACGTTGGAGGATGAGGAACCTGATGAGATACTGATAGTGATCAAATATAGAGGGTGAAGGGTTCTGGCTAAATTGACTTAGCAGGATTTTGGACCATGCAGAAAACACAGAAGCCCAAAATTCAGGACCAGTTGAGAAGAGAGTTCAGAAAAGCCTGACTAGAGTTTGCTTGCTCAAGGAGAGAATCTTTGTCAACACACACACACACACACAAACGCATTCACAGCCTTAAAAAAGCAGGCTTGTTCTTTTCCCTGCACTAAGATGATTTTATTTTAATCAGGGTTCTCACTTTTCTAGGAAGGGCCACACCTTTTGCTTTCTTCTGACTCTTTATTATTCATAAAGAACATCCCATTTGTATTATTCCATTCTCACACTGCTATAAAAATACTACCATAGACTGGGTAATTTATAAACAAAGGAGGTTTAATTGACTCATAGTTCTGCATGGCTGAGAGGCCTCAGGAAACTTACACACATATGGTGGGAGGGGAAGCAGACACCTTCTTCACAATGTGGCAGGAGACGGGGTAAGTATGTGAAGGAGGAATTGTCAAACATTTATAAAACCATCAGATCTCATGAGAACTCACTCACTATCATGAGAACAGCATACGGGGAACCACCCCCATGATCCAATCACTTCCCACCACATCCCACAAATAACATGTCGGGATTATGGGGATTACAATTCAAGATGAGATTTGAGCGGGTGGAGACAGCCAAACCATATCATTCTGCCCCTGGCCCCTCCCAAATCATGTCCTCACATTTCAGAAGACAATCATGCCTTCCCAACAGTCCCCCAGAGTCCCAACTTATTCCAAAATTAACCCAAAAGTCCAAGTCTACAGTCTCATCTGAGACCAGTCAAGTCCCTTCCATCTAGGAGTCTGTAAAATCAAAAGCAAGTTTCATTACTTCCAACATACAATGGTGGTATAGGAGTTGGATAAATGCTCCCATTTTAAATGGAAGAAATTGACCAAAATAAGGTGGCTACAGGTGCCACACTAGTCCAAAATCCAGCAGAGCAGTCATTAAATCTTAAAGTTCCAAAATAATCTCCTTTGACTCCATGTCTCACATCCAGGGCACGCTGATACAAGGAGATGGGGTGAGTATGTGAAGGAGGAATTGTAGGCTCCCACAGCCTTGGGCAGCTCCTTCATGGGCTGGCATTGAGTGCCCACAGCTTTTCCAGGCACATGGTACAATCTGTCAGTGAATCTACCATTCTGTGGTCTGGATGACAGTGGCCCTCTTCTCACAAATCCACTAGGCAGTGCCCCAATGGGGACTCTGTGTGGAGGCTCCAACCCCACATTTCCCTTCTGTACATGAGGGCTCCACCCCTGCAGCAGACTTCTGCCTGGACACCCAGACATTTCCATACATCCTCTGAAATCTAGGCGGAGGTTTCCAAACCTCAATTCTTGACTTACATGTACTTGCAAACCCAACACCACATGGAAACAGCCAAGGCTAGAGGCTTGCAGCCTCTGAAGCAATGGTCCAAGCTGTACCTTGGCCTCTTTTAGCAACAGCTGCAGCTGAAGTGGCTGGGGGATTAGGGAGGTCCTGGGCCTAACCCATGAAACCAGTTTTCTTCCTAGGCCTCTGGGCCTGTGACAGGAGGGGCTGCCACCAAGATCTCTGACATGCCCTAGAGATGTTTTCCCCATTATCTTGGTGATTAGTGTTCGGCTCCTTACTACTTATGCAAACTTCTGCAGTCAGCTTCAATTTCTCCCCAGAAAATGGTTGTTTCTTTTCTATCGCATCATCAGGCAGCAATTTTTCCAAACTTTTATGCTCTGCTTCCCTTTTAAACATAAGCTTTAATTCCAAACCATCTCTTTGTGAACACATAAAACTGAACACTTTCAGAATAATACTGGTCACATCTTGAATGTTTTGCTGCTTAGAAATTTTTTCCACCAGATACCCTAAACCATGTCTCTCAATTTAGAAGTTCCACAGATCTCTAGGGCAGGGGCAAGAACTCAGTCAGTCTTTTTGCTAAACCATAGCATGAGTCACCTTTACTCCAGTTACCAATAAGTTCATCATCTCCATCCGAGACCATCTCAGCCTGAACTTCGTTGTTCACATCACTATCAGCATTTGGGCAGAAACCATTCAGCAAATCTCTAGGAAGCGCCAAACTTTCCCACATCTTCCTGTCTTCTTCTGAAACCTTCAAACTGTTCCAACCTCTGCCCATTACCCAGTTCCAAAGTCACTTCCACATTTTCAAGTATTTTTATAGCAGTACCCCACTCTCTGCAGTACCAATTTACTGTATTAGTCTGTTCTCACACTGCTTTAAAGATACTACCCAAGACTAGGTAATTTATAAACACAGGAGGTCTAATTGACTCAGTTCCATGTGACTGGGGAGGCCCCAGGAAACTTACAATCATGGCAAAAAGGGAAACAGCTACCTTCTTCACAAGATGACAGAAGAGGGTGTGAGGGTGTGAAGGAGGAACTGTCAAACATGTATAAAACCATCAGCTCTCGTGAGAACTCACTCACTATCACTAGAACAGAACGGGGGAAATGGTCCCTATGATTCAGTTACCTCCAGTTGGTTTTTCCTTGACATGTGGGGATTATGGAGATTATCAGAACTACAATTCAAGATGAGATTTAGGTAGGGATACGACCAAAACATATCACCATTTTTATTCGAGCTCCTAACATCTCCATCACTTTGCTGATAATGTTTCAAGTCATTGGTTTCAAGTGAAACTTTGCAGTCTGTAAAAGTGTCACTGGTTTTAAGAGAGACTTTGAAGTCCTCCCAACTCCTGTCCATACCTACCTGATACCCAAGGAGCCCTGTCACCTGCTGCCATCTTGGATCATTGGTAACCAAGGTTCTGCCCCCACAATCCATAGTCCTCAGGAGCATCTTTTGCTCACTGTGGATGACTGTGGCTCTGGAGACACTGGTGGATACTTACTTTACAGAAGACTATGAGGTCCACCTCTGTGAAATTGTGGACACATCTTTACAGTGGCCATTCCAAAAGGAAAGGGGGTAAGCCTGCCCTTTCTTAGCTGCATTATAGCTTATGCTGACAGTATGTCTCTTTGAGGTCATAGTTTCTCCCTCGAACAGGAATACTGCCTTTAGCAAACGGGTAGTAAATAAACTAGATTTCCACAACAGGTACCACTGTTCCTATGGCCAGAGTGTTTAAAGCTATTTTCATGTTTCTTTGTAGTAATTTTTCTTGAAAGGAACCCTGCCTTTTTCCATACAGCTGGGCCCTGTGAAACCATATTAATTTTTTATCAGATATACAATCTAGAAACGTTGTTTTGTTTTTCTTTCATTTTTTAATTGTGAGAAGTCGTGAAGGTACACTCAGTGAAGAGAGTGGTGTAACGACCCATATAACCTCTGCTTAGACGTAATTATTGTTAACATTTTGCTGTATTTGCTGCTTATATTTTTGTCACTGTCTGTAATACACATATCACGAAATTTTATTCCTAAACATTTTAAAATATACCATTAAAGTCTTAAGGCATTTTCTTACATAATCATAATTATCATGGTCATACATAAAATTAACAAAAATTCCTCAACAGCATTCAATACCCAGTGTCCTTCATTGTCCTCAAGGTGCCCTTTACAGGTAGCTTGTTCAAACTTTGATTGATTCAGTGTGGACATGCATTGCATTTAATTATCTTATCTAGGAAAGTCAGCCTCCTTTCAACACCTTGGCTGTTTGTTTGTTTCTCAACATTGATTGTTGACCAGTCTGAGTCCAGACTTTGTCTACAAGTAACCAAAGACCCAAATCAAAATGCTTCATAAAATATGGGAATTTGTTATCCTATGTAACAAAAAATCAGGAGGGAGGGCAAGGCCACAACTGGCAATCCAGTGGTTAAGCCAGTGGCTCAACAACATAATCAAGGTCACAGGCTTTCTCTTTCTTCTCTGCTATCTGCATCATGCTAGCTTTCATCCTCATGCTCATCCTATGGAAGTTGCAAGAGAACTGCAGCACTTTTAAGCATCTTAATCCCATATGTTTAGACAAATCAGAACATTCCTTCCAGTGCCCCTTTTATAGAATGAGACAAACTTTCTCAGAAGTCTCCCAGAAGGATTTTCCTAATATCTTTTTGGCCAGAATTGTGTTACATGCTCACTCCTAAACCAGTCACAGGCAAAGGGAATAGAGCAGCAATGACTGTCTTCAATACATTAATATTTACCCCCACAGGGGCTAAGGAGGGACCAAAACCACATGGCCTCATGACACCTGAACAATGTAGGTTATTTGTGGCAGTGAAGTGTGGAGGGAGGCTGGTGGTTAGGCAGTCAATTGCATTGCAACGAGTCTTGTCCTAAGAGGCCTTGTGTATTCTCAGTTCCACATAATATACATATTATTAAATTTTTCCTTCCAGATTTGGACATCAGTCATGCTCTTGATGCATATTCACAATGAAAAGCAAAAATGCATCTGATGTGCCTTATTTATCTGGCTGCAATGATCAGGGGTTAGTAGCCCACAGACTAGCTGTAAGGTGCATCTATATTATGACTGTCCAACGCATCCCTCTTCTGCAGTGTAGGGATGTACCTGCCTCAGTCCCTGTTTTGTTGCTTATAACAGAATATCTGAAAGTGGATAATTTATAAAGAAAAGGAATTTATTTCTTACAGTTATGGAGGTTGGGAAGTCCAAGGTCAAAAGGCCATCCTGGTGAGGGCCTTTTTGCGGGTGGGGACTCTCTGCAGAGTCCTGAGGCAGTGCAGGATATGACATGGTGAAAGGATGGAGCATGCTGGCTTAAGTCTCTCTTTCCCTTCTTATAAAGCCACTAGTTGCACACCCATAGAACTCATTAATCCAGTAACCCATTAGTCCTTAATTTATAAATGGATTAGTCCAGTCATGAGGGTAGAACCTATTTAAGGCCTTACCTCTTAACACTGTCACTTTGGGGACTAAATTTCAGCACGAGTTTAGGAGGGGACAAATGTTCAAACCATAGCAACATTTGTTTTGGGACAAATTCATCTCAAACCAGATGCTATTGGATCTGGTTTGAAACCACCGGATCCTTATTTTGCCTACAGCAAAATAGAGCCCTAAGACACCGATTCAACTGTTCACGACCTGGAGAAACCTGGTAGAGGAAGAGGGCAGTGAGAGAGGGAAGACAAAGCAGTCAGTAACAGTAAATAATCAAGCCACTGACGCTGTGCGCAGCTGCATCCTAACCCTGCAGGGGAAGCTGGGAAACAGTGTGGAACTTAGCTGGGAAGCATTGCACCTGAGGAGTCAGGGGCTGGCACAAGGGGAAGTAAGCGAGAACCTGGTGCTGGATATGCATGGAGAACAAGACCATGCACCAGGATGAACGGCAGAGGGTGCGTACTGATGAGCAGTGGGGAAGACAATCTGGACGGGATGGGGCAGTCTGGACAGATACAGGCATCCAGAGGATAGACACCACTGAAAGTTAGGTTGAGAAGCTTGGATTCAAGTGGCAGGCACTTACATGCCATTGACACCTTCAGAAATGAGGAATGAAGTCCTGGGCTTGGATGGAGACTAACAGCAGAGAGAAAAAGATAAAGGAGAAAATCATTTTGGAGATAGAATGAATAGGACCAGGGCCAGATCCAGGGCCAGACCCAGGGCCAGTTGACCCTGTAGTCACGCAGCACCCTGAGCTCACAAAGGCTAGTACCTAGCTTAATGCTCTACTACTCCCCTCTTGAGATTCTTAATCTTATCTTTGAGTATGTTTTCTATGTGCAGTTTGATGATAAATGAAGCATGCTGTGGAGTGGGGGACCTTGCAGCCTTGGCTCACATGCAACCTACCTTCACCACTTCCCCTGCCCAAGCTGGCAGCACCACATCTAAGGTCAATGACAGAATGAGCCCCCACCCAGATGTTAGCTTGACCCAATGTGGAGGTCATGCATTGGCCATGGATTTTGCATTGCCTTTGGAAAGGAGGTGTGCCTGCCTGCCTCAGTTCCCTCACTCTCGGCTAGGACATGAATCCCAAGTTGGTGGGCAGGGAGTGTGAGGGTGGTAGCAGGATGCTTTTGAGGGTCTGCCTTTGCCTGTGGACTCTTTCCTTTTTCAGGAGGAAACCAGACATTAAATTACAAGAACAACAAAAACAAACATTAGCACTGCAGCTCAAGAAAGAAACCACTGAAGAAATGAAAAAGCTTTGTATTTTAGTATCTTTAACAACTCTATTTTTCCTGCTTTTTGAAGAAAATGCCCCGATGTTTTCATTTGCAAGGGGTTTTGCAAATTATGCAGCCAGTCCTGGATAGGAATAGGTACCTAGCAGAGGGGGAAAGAGTGATAAATCAAGATGGTGCTAAAGTTTCAATGGTGGATGACAGGGAAATCTGACAAAACTCAACATGTTTATGGAGAGAACACAGAAGACAGGTGTGGGCTCAGAATTAGAGTGCCTGGATTCAAATACAGTGCTATTCAGCAGCAGCCTGTGACCTTCCTAGACAAATGATTTAAGCCCAACCAGTTTCATTTTTTTCTTCTGTCAAATGGAGGAAAACTAATATGTTACTTATTTCTCTCTCACTTCTTATAAGGATCCATGGAAAATGCTGAGCTTTCTATCTGCCACATGGCAAATTGGTATTGTTATTGGCCACCTGAGAGGTGCTTTTCATCTAGTTACAGGAGCTTCTGCATTCTGAGTCATTCATGGGTGCCAATATGCCTGATTGGAGTTTTCTGGCAACTTCTTCCCCATGGGACTTCACTTTAGCCAAGCCAGAAAGAAATACCATCTCCATTTTCCACCTCCGCCCACCTCCTGACTGCCTTCTATTTTCATAAACACAATAGCTTTGCTTCTGATGATTAATAGTCTTGGGGACTGGTGCACTGGCTCACAGCTGTAATCCCAACACTTTGGGAGGCCGAGGCAGGCGGATCACGAGCTCAGGAGTTCAAGACCAGCCTGGCCAATATGGTGAAACCCTGTCTCTACTAAAAATACAAAAATTAGTCAGGTGTGGTGGCATGCACCTGTAGTCCCAGTTACTCGGGAGGCTGAGGAAAAAGAATCACTTGAATCCAGGAGGAGGAGATTGCAGTGAGCCAAGATTGGGCCACCGCACTCCAGCCTGGCTGACAGAGCGAGACTCTGTCTCAAAAAAATAAAAAATTTAAAAAAAATTGTATTGGATTTTGGACAATTCCTAAAGGAGGCTGAGAAGGACACCTTTACAGTGAATGGGGTGGGCCCACGCAGACCCTTCAAAAGATGTCTACAAGAAATACCAAGGCTAGCATTGTTGTGGGTGTGGAGAGCAAATGAGGCAAAGAAATGACTTTCAGCACTAGGCAATACATGGTAGCTATATCTGTTATGAATAATAATATGAAGAACTAGAATTGAAATATTAAGATTAGATGTGTTTCTACCTCATTCTGCCCTAGACAGCTAAATGCGGCATAATAACGTCCTCTCAGATAAATGTTGGCTATAAAATTCAGTCTTGAATCTCTAATGATTTGATTGGTACAATTACAGGAAAAAACCAAATCATAGCTCTGCTAAGGACCTGTGGAGTCCACTCAGTGTGACCTTTCATTTTGCAGTTAAGGAAAGTAAGGACTAGAGAGGTGCAACATCTTATTCAAAATTAAACACAAACCCATCAGTATCATCCAACTAGAAGTTGATGCCATTTTCGTTGTATGTTATGTGAAACATGTATCTGTTAAAAGCATTATGATGATTTTAAAACACACCTGCACATTCTTTTAATTCTTTCCATCCAGAAGTTGAGCCTAGTTCTCCTTCCATTAAACCTGGGCCAATTGTAGGGACTTCACTGGTAACCAGTAGAATATAGCACAGCTTTTGAAGCTATGATAAAAGCCTCTACTGCTTCTGTCTAATTCTCTTGGGTCACTTGCATTTGGATCACTGAGCTGCCACAAGACCACCATGTTGTGAGGAAGCCAGGTCTTATGAAGAGGCCACATGAAGGTAAAACAGCTGATAGCCTCAGGTGAAGTTTCAGGCAACAGCCAGCATCAACTGCCAAACTGGGTCATGCTCCCCATTCCAACTTTGACTCTTCTCAGCTCAGCCCCCAGACATTGTGGAACACAGACAAGCCATTCTCACCATGTCCTTCTATGAACTGCTTACCCACAGAATTTTTGAGCATAATAAAATGGACGACTTTTTTGCCACTGTGTTTTATGGTGATTTGTTAACCAGCAGTTGAAACAGGAGCAGTATTTTTGTTCTACTACAGACTTTTGGATGGGAAGCAGAAAAGAAAAATTCATTCCTAGTCTATTTTACTTTCACTCAAGGCCAACTAAAGCCAGAATACTGTATTTGGTTTGAAAAGAGAAATGAAATAAAACCGGGCTCTGCGTTTTCACTTTCTGCCGCACAGATTCTTTGAGGAACAAACAGAACACAACCCCAAGAGGCTTTTCTTTTTTAAATGTCATGAGATTTTTCAGAAGATGATAAACGTTTGCTTGGCAGTATAGCTCCCAAGCAAACATCAGTCAATTAATCACACATATACAACAGTTTTTCTGTGGAGAAATTTTTATTAAAAATACAAACACTTTAAATGCTAAAAATACTTTCCATGCTTTAAACATCTCTTAAAAAGTATCTGAAAATATAAGTAAACAAAGGGTTCCTCTGCTCTAAAGTACAATACAGCGGATGTACTTTTATAATGTAAACATCATGTTTTCTCCTAATGCTGAAAGCCAAGTAAACACCAAGGTGGGCTGAGGGCTTGTGTGGGTCAGATGTGCTTTTGGCAGCCACTGAGTTTGCCTGATGACAGTCTAGAGGGCAGGCAGACATAGTCAACAACACGGAAAACCAGGGCAGTGTACCCAGTATTTTTATTCCTTTCCTAGGGCTGCTATCACAAATCACCTCAATCTTGGAAGCTTAAAACAACAGAGATGTCTTATCTCATGGTGATGGAGGCTAGAAATCTTCAATCGAGGTGCCAAGAGGGTAGAGGTCTCTGAAGTTTCCAGGGGAGGCGCCTTCCTGGCCTTTCCGGCCTCTGGTAGTGGCTGGCAGTGCTTGACATGACTTGGAGCCACACCACTCCCATCTCTGCTACGCGGCGTTCTCCTCTGTGTGTGTGTCCATGTCTCCTTTCCTCTTCTTACAGGTACCTGTCATGTTGGATTAAGGGCCCGCCTACTCATGTATGACCTCATCTTTACTCAATTACATCTGAAAAGACCCTATTTCCAGATAAGGTCATGTTCACAAGTACCGGGTGTTAAGACATCAACCTACCTTTTAGGGACACACAGTTCAACCCACAGCAGTGTCCTAAACAAAAAAATCTAAATAAATGGCTGTGGTGGCAGGAGGAGATGACGATTGATCCGGGGCACCCCTGCTGCTGCTCTGCATGTGGCCTGAAGACCCTGGGTGTAAATACCGACTGGCTGTGAAGCTGTGCGAAAGTGATTCCCCTCACCAGTCTCAGAGTTCTTACCTGTGAGTGGGGGCCGACTGAGACTACTGGCCCTGGGCAGGCCCTGTGAGCACATCCTCCTGCGAAACGCTGACACCCAGGCTGCACCCCAGCCAGCTGAACCAGAGCTTGCATGTTACCAGATCCCTCGATGATTCTGTGCACGTTACAGCTTGAGGCTACCTAACACAGTTCTTGGTGCATAATGATTTGCCAATAAATGCTAATCTCTTCTATTCATAAACACCACAAAAGCACTTCAATAAAACAGCTGAGTTTACATTTAATTTAATAACTATGGACTGCAATAAAAGGGAGAAGGGAGGAAAGTAGGCCATGTTTAAACTAACTTCCTCCTCCAGAAGGAAACTGACTAACAAACAACATGCTGGGTGAGACACTAACTTTTGGGACTCTTTTGAATATCTCAGCTTTCTTTTTTTACTTAAGCAAAGATTGCTAGGCTGAGATGGGAAAAAGCCATTCAGAGAGAGGAGGTAGCTCAGACAAATTTTTGTAAAAGGTCATGTTAACTGAAAAAAAAAAACCAGGGGAGTTTAGAGATCATTAGTGTACAATTCTAATGAGAATTTAAATATATATGCATATTAAAATATAAAAACAACAACCAACCAAATAAAAATGCTTGGAAGTCATCTCTTCCCCTCTCTGAATGACAACAAAAACAAGCTGAAAGTCAATAACTTTTCTTAGATCCATCACAGAACTGAAGTGGAGGATAAATCGGCACCCTGAAAACTGAAGAGATGGGTGAAGAGGGAGAGCACAGATCAGCTCGCTGGAGGCAGAGACCACTGCAGCTGGTGAGAACATTTGAAGGGTGCCGCTGACCAATCGCCAGGGGCTGAGGGTGGACTAACTTGAGAGTTAAAAACTCTTGGGGACACGAGAGCAGTGTTGTGTGACACACTTTGTTGTTCCTCCAGGAACCCCACCAGGTTCTCATGGTGAAGATACCCCACGTGTGGCCAGGGAGAAGGGAAAAGTAACCATTTTGAAATATGCCCAGATCACTCTCCACCACAAACGCCAAGCCAGAGCTTTATCCTATGTGGGGCGAAGGAAATGACCCAACTGTAGCCCCCTCTAGCCTGCCTTCTCTGGCACGAGAAGAGAAAAACCATTTGAGAAACACTGGTGAAGGTCACAGCCCAGGGACATAGTCTCACTGAAACACTGAGACCTGGTCGTAGGATCGTGAACTGGTTCCCCATCCCACACCTTATCCCACATCAACAGGGCTCCCGTTTAATAGCAGGGTTGCAGCAAAATCAAACTTCAAGGACCAGACTCATAAGAAAAAGTTCCTAAGGAACCCACAGACAATAGGGGAGCCAAAAAGCAGGACAGAGGACAAATAAGCTTCTGACACATACAGCTACAAGGGACAGTAAGCACAGCCTCACTTCTAGCCAGAAAAACATCAAACTTCTCACCAAAGGCCTGTCTACTTGAGTGTTGCCATAACCCAGTACATCATGTCTGGCTTTTCACAAGAAATTACAAGACATGACAGAAGGCATGGAAAAAAACCATCTGAAAAGATAAAGCAAGCATCAGAGTCAGACTCAGATATGGCAGAGACTTCAAAATCATTATATCAGGAATTCTAAGTAACTGTGGTTAAAATGTTAATGAAAAAATTGGACAACATGCTAGAACAGATGGGTAATGTAAGCAGAGAGATAAAGATTATAAGAAAGAAGCAAAGGAAATCTTAAAAGAAACCAAAACCAATTCCGTAACAAAAATGAAGCATGCACCCTGATGGGCTCATGAATGGACTGGACACAGCCAAAGAAAGAATCAGTGAGCTTGAAGAGACATAAATAGAAACTTCCCAAACTGAAATGCAAGGAGAAGAAAAAAAATATTTTAAATGAAATAGAATATGCAAGAATGGTGAGACATAAAAGGCATAACACACATTAATGAATACCAAAAGGAGAACAAAGAAAGTGAAGGAGCAGAAGAAATATTTAAAGATTATAATAATGACTGAGAATTTTCCAAAATTATTAACAAAAATCAAACCATAAATTAAAGAATCTCAGAGCACATCAAGCACAATAAATACCCCCAAATCAACACCTGAGCATATCATACTCAGTCTACAGAAAAACAAAGACCCAGAGAAAAATCTTGAAAAAAACCTGGGGTGGGGGTGGCATGGTAGGGGACACCCACCCAGAGAGGAACAAAGATGGGCATTCCAACAGACTTCCAGGCAAGCGAGAGAGTGGAGTAAAAGATTCAAAGATTTGAAAGAACAAAAACCCATGTAAAATTTTGTATCCTGCAAAATTATCCTTCAAAGATGATGGAGAAATAAAGATTCAAATCAACAAAAACTGAGGGAATTTGTCACCAGTAAATCTGCCTTGCAAGAAATGTTGAAAGAAGTTCTTCAGAGGAAAGGAAAAAGACATAGGTCAAGAACTCTTCTCTACCTAAAGAAAGGAAGAGAGTTGGGGAAGGAATAAAAGAAGACTCTTAGGTTGTGCTTAGAAGCCCTTACTGCTGACAGTGTTGAATTTTACCTGTGTTCTTAGAAAACAGAGGAGGCTAAGAAATTTCCCATCCTTTGTGTTAGAGGAAATGACTTAACTTCAAGATCCCTCTTCCTTGTATTACTTAAATTAGATTCATGGAAGCCCCCTGTATTAGTCTGTTTTCATACTGCTATAAACTGCTGAAGACCAGGTAATTTATTATTTTCAATGGCAAAAAAACGCAATTACTTTTGCACCACCCTAACATAAATGAAAGATTTAATTGACTCACAGCTCAGCATGACTGGGGAGGCCTCAGGGAACTTACAATCTTGGCATAAGGCCAAGGGGAAGCAAGGCATCTTCTTCACAAGGTGGCAGGAAGGAGAAGTGTTGAACGAAGGGAGAAGAGCCCCTTATAAAACCATCAGATCTCATGATAATTCACACATTATCACGAGACCAGCATGGGAGAAACCACCTCCATGATTCAATTTCCTCCATCTGGTCTCTCCCTTGACAAGTGGGGATTATGGGGATTACAATTCAAGATGAGAATTGGGTGGGGACACAAAGCCTAACCATGTTACCCCCTCCCCGCCCCAATTTACTTATGACAGGCCAGACATGGGCCTTCCAAATTCTTATTCTTTGCCTCATAAATTAGCTTAACTATTTTTCCCTTGAAATTAATGGAAATAAAATGCTTGTTTATTAAACTTTGGTTAAGTTTCTCTCCTTTCCCCAGGTCCCAGAACCTTGGCCCACCATCAGCCTAAGCCAGTCTTCATCCACTCCTAACAACAGGCTGGCCTCCAGAAGAATGTTCCCTGACCCACTATCCACTCTTGGGACCCCTTCATCCACTTCCTCACATCCAGTTCTTTCTCAACTTGTTTATTCCTCCTATAAAAGAAAAGCCTTTTGCCTAACTCTTGAGATGCCTGCAGATCTCATGTGTAGAGTGTTCTATTTATTACAACAGTCTCCCCACACCCCACCACCATCCAACCTCTTCCAATGATACTTTTGAAGAAAATCTCTCCTAAGTCGTGGTTTATTTGACACTGTAAATTTGGCCTCTCGCTTTGGCCTGGTTCCATGTCAGAGCCTGCCAAGCTCACACTCCCATCTCAGGAATCAGCTCCAGTCACCATCCAGTCCAAGCAAGTTGCTGGGAAGTATGTCCTTAGCCTTCTATGCTCACAGCACCAAGAGCTTTTGCTGCCTTCCTTTTCAGGCACTTGAACAGAAATGACAGGGATCTCCAGGTTTGTTGCTGCTGGAACCATCAATATGTGCTTTCCCTAGTCAGGAGGTAATTTTTTCCCACCTCTTGAGTAAAGAATTCCCTTTTTGACAAGCTTTTTTTCTCCTTGTTTGTTTGTTTTTGCATACAGTCATACTCACAATTAGCCTTGCATAGCATAGGGCCTCCTGACAATGGTTTTAGATGAATTGTTGATCATTTGGCTTAGGAAAAAAAAATGTACGATGTGTGCAGAACTACACATTCTGAATTGAATCATAAGATAAGTTTTTGGAAGCTAGAGTTCTCCAGATTTCCAGATTTTATTGCCAGAGCAGTGATGAAAGCGGTTTACTCATCTTCAAATTATGTAATATTCTGTAATTTTGAATTCTCTCTAAAACTCTTCAAAGAACCCAGGCTGCTAAGAAAAGCCAGACAACACATTCCATATGGATTTGCTCATTACGAATGTTTTGTTGACCGCCTCCCATCACGTGCTTCTAGGTCCTAGGCCTGAGATGGATGACCCCAATCTTAGACATGGATGCCCACTCCACCCACCCCCTGCCCTGAACCAAAGGAGCTCACGTTTTAGCTAGAGAGATGAATATTAAATAATTAATGAACATTTTTTTTAAAGTTTATTTTCATTGTATTGAGGTTTTCCTTTAAATTATTGAACACACTTATATGTCATTTTTAAAACTTACAAATAAAGTGCTGCCAAGGAGACAACCTGCCAGGGGACTGGGAGTCAGTGGGATAGGGAGAAATGGGCATAAACTGGGTGTCAGACAGCTCAGGAAAAGTTAGGTAGGTGAGATTCTAAGAAACAACACTATAGAGAACTGGACCACGGTGCCCAAGGACTCCACCTACACTGTTAGTGTAGACATAACTCTCTGAGCAACCAAGATGGTATTTTCCATTAACAAGGCAATCAATACTTACGATGCTTCGTGGGCATGTTGCAAAATACATCTCAAATTTTGAAAAGTTGGCAAAAACAATTGAGGATCGGTAATTTAAGAATTAGGAGTATATTAGTCCATTTTCACACTACTATAAAGAACTGCCCACGACTGGGTTACTTATAAAGGAAAGAGGTTTAATTGACTCACATTTCTGCATGGCTGAGAAGGCCTCAGGAAACTTACAATCATGGCCCAAGGGGAAGGGAAAGCAAGGCACCTTCTTTTTAAGGCGGCAGGAAGAAGAAATGAACCCAGGAGGAAATATTGCGTATAAAACCATCAGATCTCATGAGAACTCACTCACTATCAAGAGAACAGCATTGGGGAAAACCACCCCTGTGATTCCATTACCTCTACTTGGTCTCGCCCTTGACACATGGGGTTTATGGGGATCACAATTCAAAATGAGATTTTGGGTGGGGAAACAGCCAAACCATATTAAGGAGGAAAGATACATTCATGAATCTCCTATTTTTTACATTTAGACTGTTCTTTGGAATGATCTGGATCTGAATGATGTGTTATTTATATTTGGCTATCCTAATTATTCAAACATGAACTGAAGAAATACTTTTATTGGAGAAGGGAATGGAGGAGGGAGGCAACTAAAAATTTTAAGAGTCTGAAAACAAAACAAAACAAAACAAATGAAGCCAAACTTATACTCAGGATAAAAAACCATGCAATTCTTTTCTTTCAAGGTGTATTCGGCATATATTTATCGAGGTTAGCTAAGCCATAGGGTGTCCGTGGACAGAAAACAGTCAAGATGCCTAGAATTTGGATTCTGGTCGCAAAAAAATAGTCAATAAAGAAAGACATGAGAAAATAAGGTGAGTTCAGGGAGTGTGAAATGTCAAGATTTTGGTAATTACACTATAAAATGCAGGTATTAAATATGTGTGTTCCTTATTCCTTCAATGCCTCCTCAGAGATAATCTCTGGTAAATTAGGGGCTTTCATGCACATTTTTTCCTTTTTTTTTTTTTTTTTTTAATGGAGGCAGCCAAAAGACACAGCCAGAGCCTGAGCAGGATCAATATCATCCTCTTTTAAAAGCTCCACAATCCCCTATACACCTACATCCAATCTCCAGTGCTCTTATAAGAAGAGGACAGACATACAGTAAAGATGGAGACAGGGACTAAAAGCCAAGGAATGCCAGCAGGCACCAGGACCTAAGTGAGAGGCAGCGAACAGATTCTTCTCCAGAGCCTCCAAAGGAACCAACTTTGCTGACATTTGATTTTGGACTGCTGGACTCTAGAACTGTAAGTGAATACATTTCTGTTCATTTAAGACATCAGTCTGTGGTACTTTGTAGGGGCAGCTCTAGAAAATTTACACCTAACTCAATGGAAATAACTATCTTTATCATTAGACATCATTCTGGATTATATATATATGTAATGTACATACATATTAAAATTCCAGATGTATCCATATATCATATCATATATTCATACCATGTATGGATATATAAACCACATATCTCACTCCCACTGGTTAGATAGGTACAGATATGTACAGACAGATGGTTAGATTGACAGAAATATTTCTATTATAATGGGGGTAATTCTATACATTCTATATTAAATGTGATTTTACTTGAATGTATCTGAAGTAAAAGAATAGGTCTATCCTTCTATTGCACTGTTTTCCTATTACTGTGCTAAAATCTTGTCGTTCAGTTTATTCAATTTTGTATAGAGCAAACCCGTACTATTTGCTACGCTCTAAATGTTTGTGTCCCCTCCCAAACCCAGATGTTGAAATCTAATCAGCAATGTGATGGTATTAGGAGGTAGGTCTGCTGGGAGATGATGGTATTAGGAGGTGGGGCTGCTGGCTCCGCCCTCATGAATTGGATTAGTTCCTATCTTAGTCCATTCAGGCTACTATAAGGCTACCTCAGACTGGGTCATTTATAAACAGCAGAAATTGATCCCTCAGAGTTCTGGAGGCTGGGAGTCCAAGATTAAGGCACTAGCAGATTCAGTGTCTGGTGAGACCTCACTCTCTGCTTCACAGTGACACCTTCTTTCTATGTCTCCAGATGGTAAAGAAGGGGTGAACAAGCTTCCTTGGGCTTCTTTTATAAGGCCATTGCTATGGCTTAAATGTATGTGTCTCTCTAGAATTCCTATGTTGGAGGCTAAAATTCACTATAATAACATTAAGAGCTGAAGCCATTTTGGAAGTGATCAAGAAATGAAGCTCCATCCTCTTGAATAGGATTAGTATCCTTATAAAAGAGGTTGACAGGAGTGTCCTAGTCCCCCCCCGCCTTTTTTTTTTTTTTTTTTTTTTTTTTTTGCCCTTTTGCCTCCCATCTCTTCCCTCATGTGAGGATACAGTGTTCGTCCCCTTCTGTGGACCCAGCAACAAGGCACTGTCTTGGAAGCAGATAGCAAGCCCTTATCAGACACTGAATCTGCTGGTACCTTTATCTTGGACTTCCTAGCCTTCAGAACTCTGAGAAATAATGTCTATTATTTATAAATCACTCAGTCTAAAGTATTCTGTTATAGCAGTGGGAATGGACTGAGATAGGCACTAATTCCAGTTATGAGGTTAGAGCCCTCATGACCTAATCAATATCCCAAAGCCCCAGCTTTTAATACTATTGCACTGGTGATTAGGTTTCAACATATGAATTTGAGGGAACACAAACTTTCAGATCCTAGAAGTGCCACTGAAAGACAGCTCAGAGAGCTAGCTCGCCCCTTCTGTCACGTGAGGGCACTGTGAGTAGGTGCCTTCCGTGAGTCATCTGTAAATCTCTGGGTCCTCACCAGCGACCAGATCGGCCGGCACCTGGATCTTGGATTTCCAACTTTCAGAACTGTGAGAAATAAATTTGTTATTTATAAGCTGCCTAGTTTATGATATTTTGTTACAGCAGTCCACACAGACTAATACACTTCTCTTGTTTCCAAGTTTTCTTGATAATTATGTGATCTTCCACATAAAACTTAAAATTAATTAGTTCTAAAACACATATCCCCAAGAGAATTTGGGACTCTCATGAGAATTGCACTAATTTTGTAATTTGACTTGGGAAGAATTGACAATATTTTTGATACTGACTACTCATCTAAGAATACAGCATGTTTTACATTTACTAGGGCCTTATTACTGCCTTTTCAGTAAAGGTTTATAATAAAGATTGTGTAACTTGTTGAAGTTTATTCCTAAATCTTTTATGGTTTCTGTTGCCATTGTGGAGAAAATATTATTTCATTTTTTAATACGTTTTTGCTTATTCAAATAATTCTGGTTATTCTTCTACTCAGTTAAGCTTTATTATTGCACTCAATTTTAAAATTGAGGCACCTAGATTTTCAAGGGTTCCTGTCATCTGCAAATATTAACGTTGCCTTTTCCTTTTAGGGCTCAACAATGACACAGTTTGTTGTACCACATAGGGACGAAGCTTTTCGTGGCTACGGTTGAGGAGGTGCTGGTTATGTGCAAGGGCTTTGCACAGTATGACCTAGGTGCACGTCCCTGCTCTGTCACCTACTAGTTGTGTGACCCTTATTTAACCTCTGTGGACCTCAGGGTCCTATCTTTGAAACGGGAATAATAGTAGTACTTAATTCAGAATTGTAAGAATTAAGCACTTGTTAATACATTAAAGCATTTAGAAGGCACATTAAACCCTATAGTAAGTAAGCATTAGGCTACAGTCATCAAAACCTGCTGCATACTTACCTCCTGCAAGTCTCATAAGCACTTCAGAAAGTGTGGTATCTCCATTCTACGAACGAGGAAAGTAAGCTCAAGACAGCAAGTGCTGAGTGCAAGTCACTTGAATATACATTTTAGGGCTGCCCCGCAAGACCAGCTCCTAGAAGATAACGCAATCAATCAATTTCTGCGAGGCAGGACTTAAATCGCACTAAAACGTGCTTAATTCATTCAACATGGCGTTGGCACCTTACCAGGAAGGAAAAAAACGGAGTACGCCAAGGCGAAAGGGAGAGCCTCCATCTACTGCGTCTCAGGCTTCCGCCAAGACTGACGGAAAAAAACGAGTTCACTCGGAAGCGCTCGCCTGCCTTCGGTAAAAATCGTCAGAAGGCGGGGCCCACGCTTCGGCACGTTCCGCGCAGGGCATTGTGGGAAGGGCGGCCGGTGCAGCCGAAGCTGCCATCTTAGGGGCGCCTTGCGCTGCGGCTTTCTCGGTGGAGGCGGCCTTCCTGGCAGCGGTAGACGTCGGGAAAAGGCAGAAAGTCCGTTGGCCGACACCTTTCTTTCCTCCGGCCTCTGTAGGACCGCCAGCCCGCGTCCGAAGGCGGAGGCGAGGGGAACTGGCCGCGTGAGGGGCCTGAGGCCAGCGGTTAGAGCGTCGCCCGGAAGGATGGGCCGGTCTCGGAGCCGGAGCTCGTCCCGCTCCAAGCACACTAAGAGCAGCAAGCACAACAAGAAGCGCAGCCGGTCCCGGTCGCGATCCCGGGACAAGGAGCGCGTGCGGAAGCGTTCCAAATCTCGGGAAAGTAAACGGAACCGGCGGCGGGAGTCGCGGTCCCGCTCGCGCTCCACCAACACGGCCGTGTCCCGGCGCGAGCGGGACCGGGAGCGCGCCTCGTCCCCGCCCGACCGCATCGACATCTTCGGGCGCACGGTGAGCAAGCGCAGCAGCCTGGACGAGAAGCAGAAGCGAGAGGAGGAGGAGAAGAAAGCGGAGTTCGAGCGGCAGCGAAAAATGTGAGTGTCCGCGGAGGGATGGACCGGGGCGTGCGGAGAACGGGGCCCTGGGCGAGGGCGTGGGGCCGGGGCGGGACGGCGCGGGCTGGGAGAATGGCGGGGACCGAACGGGGCTGAGGACCGGGCGCGGGAACGGGCCGGAGAGGCGGCGGCGGGGCCAGCAGGCTTGGCTTTTGGAAGGCCTGGGGTGGGACAGACCCAGGAGTTGTCCGGGAAGGAAAATTCGAGGGCTTGAGCAGAAAGGGCTTAAATAGGAGAAGGCGATTTTGGCGCGTGAGAGGAGTGGTGTCCCGGAAGTAGGGATGGAGTTCGGAGTGAGGTCGGAGAGCTGCGTCGGCTAGTGAGGCCGGGAGAGCTGGCCTGCAGATGTGAAGGGTGGTGAGCGTTTGCTGGTCGGCTTGAGAAGAAGAGAGAAGGGAATTAACCTTTGAGATGCGAATCACAGCTGGCCAGAAGCATTCTTCTATTGAAGCTCAAATTTGGGACAGAACTTAAGTACTCCCGAGAATCATACACTTTAGGTGGTCCGCCAGAAAAATGCATTTTCACTTTAGTGTATTCCTATTGTTAAGGTGTCTGGATTGCTTTTTTCCCCTTGAGCCTACACCCTTACCCCTTTCTTGAGACGTTAAAAAAAAAAAAAAAAAAAAAAAAGCACAGACCTTAAGTGTACACTGCGATGAGTTTTTTTGGCATTTGAATTCACCTGTGTAATCACCATCCCAAAGCCTAACCTTTTTTAAACTTGCTTTCTATTTCTCTAGCAAACACGTGTTTTGTTGTTTCCCTTGCACTGTGCTTCTTCAGAAAACACTGGAATAGTTGCTTTCGTTTTGGCGTTGCTCACATGAGGAATAGTGAAAACTAGAGTTACAATGTGTTTCCGAAAATGTCAGCTCTCAAGTATTTCTGGCTATGAAAGTAGATGTGGATAAATAGTCCCAAACTACAGGAACTTTTGGGTTTTGAAGTTTAGGGATTTGTTGTGTGTTTTGCTTTAAGATCATCATACTTTGATGCTCTGGGTATTCAGTTCCCAAAAACCACATTGAAAAGTAGATTTGAACAGTCCTACTAACTGCCTATTTAACCAGCCATACTTGGTCAGTTTGGTCAGTTCTTCAGTGAATATTTAGAAAGTGCTCATGAAGCAAGAACGTTACTGAATTTATGATTTTCTCGAGGCGAGTTTATGTGTACTGAATTGTCCGTAGGGTTTGTAGTTTTCTGTAGTTGCGTTTGTGTTAGGTAGATTTTCCAGCACACATACAGCTTGTTCTAAAATAAAGTTACTAAAAGGTAGGACTGGAGCACTAATACTACAGAGGAAGCTGTACCTGGAGCTGTTTTGCTTCCAACATTCCTTTAAAACACATGCAACACTCATTTTTCCTATACTTAGAACTGTCAGTGATATATATCAAAATAAAGGTAAAGTAATTATTTCAGATTAAACCTTGATTTTGTAGAATCCAACTTTTGGGTCTGCAACAAGGCCCTTAGCTGTAAAGTTCTCAAATAGCTATCAATAGATGGATGTATAAAAAGTTACCTGAGACATTGCTGAGATAATTTCTTCATGTGAAAACAAAGGAGTCCTCCATAGAGGAATGACTTGCCTTCCATTAGAAAGCTAAGATTTGTAGGAAAAATGAAAAGAAACTTGGTATGCAAAGAATAAATAGAAGCATTTAGCAGGCTTTACATGGATAGCAGAGAAGAAATTCAGGAATGAAATATGGCAGATAGAGGCTGTATGGTTCTCTGGTTTGAGAGAAGACACAAACTGCCAATAGTATTTAGGAATGAGAAGGGGCCAGGGCCAGCAGCCACATGTACCCTAAATTCCTGGGTGCCGTGCAATAGGCGTTACTTAATATATTCTAATGCCTCGGAAGCAATGCAAAAGAAACAGTGGAAAGACTTAAGTATTGGAGCTGTGGGAATGGAAGGAAATAGTTTTCAGTCTACATATCCTGTTGGTTAGTTTATTCTTTTAACTGATGTTTATTGAGCATTTAATAAGTGCCAGGCACTGTGCTAAGTGCTGTTAATATAAAAATGATTGGCCCTTCTCCAAGAGCTTGATCTAGCTCAAAGACAGATCATTAAATAGGCAATAATACAGTGTAGTAAATTTAGTGACAGTAATATAAACTGTGTAAAGGAAGTATCCTGTGAGGGTGGAGGAGATAAGACTATGACAATGACAGGCAAGGTATAGGACATATGTGGAGCACAGAAAAGAGCCTCCTCCCCCGACTCCTGCCAAAATAGAGGAAATGGTCTCAAAAGTGGAATAATCAGGTGACTGTTGACTTAGAACACGAAGTTCTATAAACATTTAAGTCATGGAGTGACTGGAGAGGTAAATAGAGGCTGGGAATCATGTTAGGGTTGTTTTATGTCATGTTAAAGAGCTTGGATTTCATCGTAGAAACAGGAAGGATTTTAAGCAGGTAAATGACAGGGTGCCTTTTTTTGTTTTGATTGTTGTATAGGATGGAAAGTAAGAGGTGGGTACAGAAGTTTACACAGGAGTAGTGAGGATGGTTGTCGGAATGGAAAAGAGGGACAGATTTAAGGAACATTCAGGGTATATTAAATGGAATGTGGGACTTCAGAAAAAGAATGTTGATTCTCATGTTTATAGTGTGGCTATTGCAACTCATCTACCAAATGTTTCAGTAACAACCGTGTGGCAGGTACTGGTAAAAATGTCAGAAACTTTGTGAATAGCGAATATGGGAGAGGGAAAGGGAATAAGAGAATGGTGCCTCCACTGTGAGCACTGGTTTTGGATACATTGTACTGAGTTTATCCAGAGTTGATCATGTGAGACTGAAGCCTAGCTAAGAGGGGCTTCTCTGAATGTCAGTGAAACCTTGAGAGTATATGGAATGACCCACGGAGAGTGTGGAGAGAGGAGAGCGGTTCATTCAAGGGACTGAAAGAACCTGAGGACATGCCTGTATTTGCAGTTGGGAAAGGGGAGAAAAGCCCATGGTGGAAGCGGAAAGGAATATGGTAAGAATGCATAATGTCAGGTGCCCTTTCAAGAGGTCTACATAGATGGAATGAGACTGTAAAATAAGAATCAACTGCTGGATTTAGCTAATTAGGAATTCTTTGGTAAGATTGGAAACCTTATCCACTTAAAATTCTGAGTTGTTGAATAAATCACCTACCTCTAACCTCTTGCTTATTGTGAAAATTGGAGATAATGTATTTAAAGTAGGTGATATTTGGCATATAATAGTTCCCAGTAAGTAATGTTATTTAATGTAACTTACTTACATGGAGCCAGACCAAGCCTGATGAATTTAAGAAGTGATCTTACAAGTTGTAATCTTGATGCTTAAAAGGTAGGCCTTTACATTTTTTAAGACCTTTGCCATCAATTTTGAATAGGCAATTCACATGGTTCAAAATCCAGTTCAAAAGATCTTCCTCTCATCCCTGTGTCCCAGCCATTCAGGGTGGTTCTTCTCACCCCTCCCCCACACCAGTAGCACCATTTTCTTAAATGCTCTTTTGAGATGCTGCATGCATGTTGTATTGTTGAAAAATAGACAACTGAAAATGACTTGCAGCAAATCAGGAAAATGTTCATGGCATAGTAACTTACTCTAGCCTGGGATGTCTAGGTTCCGATATCCTCTGTGTTCAACTGGATGACAGGTAAAGAGCCTTCTAAATTAGAGTGTCTACACTGAACTGGGATCTATATGAGTGATTCTTAGAATACTTGGACAGTTTATTGTGAGAGCAAAGAAGAGCTTTTAGGAGAAAATTGAGTATATGAAGCCGCATATTTTTGGAGGCTAAGGCTCTGACAGAACATTAAGGCATAAGACCTAGTTGATGTTAAGAATATGTATTTATTTATTTATTATTTTTGTAGAGACAGAGTTTCACTATGTTTCCCAGGCTGATCCTGAACTCCTGGGCTCAAAGAATCCTTCTCCCTCAGCCTCCCAAAGTACTGGGATTACAGGTGTGAGCCACTGTGCCTGGCCTATACTTTTTTCTTTCTTTCTTTCTTTGGTAGTTAAATCTGTGTGCTTGTCTTTGCCTCTCTCATTTGTCCTGCAGAAACCAGTATAGAGTAGTAGTATAGTGCTTGCTTGAGATCATTAGCTTTGGCATCTACGTAGGTTCAGAGAAACAGCTCAGCAACATCCAGTGTGCGTGAGTCCAGAAACTTAAGCTCCTTGTTCTTAGTTGCCACAGTAAAAATGAGATACATACCCAATGCATAGGAATAATTATGTGATTTAAATGATTATATGGTATATAAAGCTTTCGGCACAATATTATATGTTACTTATTAAGTAATAAGTAAATGCTGTTTGCTAATAATTATTAAGCAATTCCTAGAAGTAAGCCCCTAGGATTGAATTCCTACATTTTAAAGATGTTTTAAAATAATGGTGTCAGTTACTCTGTAGGGAGTAATACTCTTAACAGTGATGAGGTGCTGTAGCCTTACTGTTTTGTTTTTAATCGTTAGCATTTTAAAGTTCATTGTGACTAGTCTTTTTAAAATACCTGAGAGCACAGATAAAGTAGAACCTAGTATTACACCATTTCCATTGGAAACCTGGAAGATCTTGATTTAATGCTTTCATCAGTATAGCATATTATTGGCAGGAGAATGGATATTCAGCAGAGAAGCATGAGGAAAACATTAGAGAAAAGAACATCATGAGGGTGACAACTATGGCAAGGGTTTTAAGGAGTGAATAGGCTGTTAGGTGATACCTATTTTGCAAGACACTAATGACCCACTCAGGAAAGTTCAATGCCTCTTATGGGAGTAGACATAATAGTGGTTTTATCATTGATTATGATGATAAATTTGCCATCACTAAAGATGAACTCATGCTTAATTCAGTTGTATATGTGCTCATTGGTTTGCTGAATTCAGTGTATGGCGAGGGCATAAAATTGAGCTTTCCATCAGCACTGTTTCTAAAATTTGATTTAAAATTTTTTTTCTGATTACTGAAGTAGCATTTTTAATTTTACCAAGAAAAACAGCGAAGTTATGTTCTTGCTAACACTTGAAGGCAAACAGTTTTGCTGTGGAACCCAGAACCTTGCCTGTTGCAAAGCTTAGTTTTCATGTTCGGATGCCTTGCAGTTCCTCCAGGAACAAAGGGAGATAAGCAGCTTTGTGAGAAACTGCACTAGGTCATTCATTTCTCATTCTCCAGTGTTTCAGTTGAGCATGGGACTTTCCACTTGCCCCCTCCCTGTGGGCTATAAAGTTGCTGAGCTGTAGTTAGATTTGACTCCTTAGCAGCATAGCAGCCCATGGCCTGCCTGTACTGCCTGTTATATGGGCCCTCTGGTTTGATGTCATCAGTGGAAATAGAAGCAGGGAACTGACAACATTCTGATTTGGCTTTTGCTGTAAGTAAATTTATTTGGCTCATTTTCTGCTTACTGGCCAAAGCTATGGAAATGAGGCCCTGTTAGCCACTGCACTTCTGCTGAGGGATGGCTTGACTGCCAAAAATAACCTTGAGTATGTATCAGTTCTCTTCCACCTTCGTCAAATTCTTAAGTTGGCAACTTTTTACTCCTAGAGCCTTCTTTCTACTTTGTGTGGAGTTTTAATTGGAACTGTGTTACATTATCCTTTTTTTAAATAGTACTATGATCCACTTAGTATTGCTAGTTACAAGTCACATCGTACTGGCTTTGAAATTTTAAATATTAAGTTTCTTCCTAGGCTTCTCTACATTTACTAATTTCAGAAGAACCAACTAGCAAAAGTGTGTGTGTACACACTTTATTATGAGAAATTTACATATACACAAAGGTAGATTACTATTATTGTGTACTCATTATCCAGATTCAACAGTTGTCAGCCTTATTTCATTGATTAGTTCTCTTTCCCTTTGGATGAAGTAGAGAAACAACATTTTATATTGAAATGTGGTTTAATTTCTATTGAAGTTGCCATCTGGTTTCCTTTGGTGATTGATTTTTTTAGTGTTGGGGAAGATACCTGCTCTCTTACTGAGCTGCTGTAGATGAAGACTTATTGAAACCACTCGAATACTGTATTTAATTGGAAGTTAAGGAAAAGGAGCATAGATAAGTCTTAGGCTTTCATACCTTTTTTTAAGAAAACTTAGTTTTGGAAGGGAAAAGGGAAATATTTAAGAAACAACAACAGAGTCCTGAGAATGGGTGTTGCAAACGTCTAGGACCTTAAAGATACTTTCTCTAGTACCTACTGTCTCCTTGACAGAAGAATGTAGAGGATAAATGTAGAAACTGAAATGAATCCGATTGTTTAAGACACATTGGTGTTAGTGTGTTATCACTGTGAATAAGTAACAGGAGTTGAAAATGAGAGCCCTTGGATGAGAATTGAATCATCCTGAAGAATAGAGTTAAGTTGAAGTGGATTGGGGTATTTAAAGGTCACTTAAAAACGATAAAGTCTTTACTAAACAGGTAAATTGAATGACTGTCATATATATGTATGTCAATTGAGTCATCAAAAGATAAAGGTTGTGGGTTTTATTTGAGGGTTGTGAGAAAGTTGGAACGTGAATCGGCCTCTGAGGATTTAGATTTACTGCAAGAGCCTCAGAATTTATTCATTCAGCACAAATTATTGTCTCAGAGTGCTATTAAGTAGAAATACTGTGAACAATATATGCAATATAAAAATTTTTAGTAGTCACATTAAGAAATCGATGAAATTATAGTGTATATTTTTATCCAAAATATAATTTTTAACACACAATCAAATAAAAATAGGAGATCATTTATATTCTTCACACTAAATTTCAGTTCGGACCAGACACGTGACCAGTGGCTATCACTGAATATCATTGGTATAAAATGTACAGAATTTCCACAGTGGTGCCTTGATGAATGTCAGTAATTTCAGCACAGCATTTTATTTTGAGTAAATTGGTTTATAATATCAAAATGGGATTGGAGTAATTAAAACTGTAGTATCATGCTTTATTGAACTTTTTCTGGTAATAAAAATAATATTTTTACCCACTTTCGTATTTCTAGAGGAGCTTTTAATTGAAAATCAATTAGCAAAAGGAAGAAAAGACAGTAGGAACTATAAAGCTAAAGAACTTCAGTTCAAAACTTAAGTTGGTCATAATTTCAGTGAAAACTACGCACTATTACTCCAGCAGTCTGAATCTCTTTAGTCTGTGTGTGTTCTCTCTTTGCTTAGCGGGGAATGAATTCAGCCAGTCTGAGTTGCCTGCTACGTAATTTCTGCTTACTACTTTGTAAGCCCCAGACGAAGGGATTGGCAAATGAGCAAATCTATATATTTTAACAACTTGTCCTCTGATTATAAAGTCGATAACAAGTAGTTTTCTGTGTCATATTTATCGTTCCTAAATTAAAACTAATGAATTAGGCTTTTTGTATATACCAGTTCTCCTGTATTTAGAATATGATAAAGGAAAAAAAGATTTTATATTCATTTGAATTTCTGTGTTAACATCTGTCATTTCCTTAAATGTGACGTGAAAATGAATTCTGAAAAAATCACTGAATAATATCAGGCTCAATGGCTTGATAGACTTAAAACTAGTTTTGTTTAAATTTATAGTTTTAAAAATAAATATCTAACTCGTTTTTTTCGCTTTGTTTGCTAGTCGACAGCAGGAAATAGAAGAAAAACTCATCGAGGAAGAAACAGCACGAAGAGTGGAAGAATTGGTGGCAAAAAGGGTGGAGGAAGAACTGGAGAAAAGGAAGGATGAAATTGAACGAGAAGTTCTCCGAAGGGTGGAGGAAGCCAAACGCATCATGGAAAAGCAGTTGCTCGAAGAACTCGAGCGACAGAGACAAGCTGAGCTTGCAGCACAAAAAGCTAGAGAGGTAACGCTCGGTCGTTTGGAAAGTAGAGACAGTCCATGGCAAAACTTTCAGTGTTGGGTTCTGCCTCCTGCTCAGTTCAGAAAGAGATGGAATACAGACTATCTAATTCCTTTCTCGTCTAAACTTAACATTGCTGCGAAAGTTAATTTTTTAGCCTATTCAGAAGTGCTGACTGATAACTTAAAAGTTGGAAGCTTTCATAAAACATATTCAAGGATACTTTTTGATTTAATGGAACTGGCTATTTGAGAAGTGTTTGAAACTTTTGCCATGGCTGCAGGACTTACATTCTTTTTTGGGAGGACGGTGGGGAGACAGGGAGTGGTAAAGGGAAAAGGTTAAAAATCCACCTGTGGTTGTATATTCTTCTATTCTATCACTCTGTTACCTAGACTGTGAGAGGCTTTTGCCTTCAGTCAGATTAAAAAGAGCAGGGCCTAACATTGAGTGATAGCACCTGCTTTGATAAATAGGTTTTCTCACTCTTCTTTTTTTCCTTCTTTTATCCCTCACTCCCTCCCCTAAACCCTGCTTCAGCACAATGGACTAATTCTAGCATTCCGATCATAAGGCCCTCCATTTTCCTAATGTGTTTCAAGGAATCTTTTTAGGAAAAATATCCAGATTATTTATCCACTTTTTTTAGTATCTACTAACAACTCCTTTTTTTCTCTAGAGAGTTATGAAGGAACAGGTTGTCCTTGTCTGGAGTCAAGCTAAACACATGATTTGTTTTATCAGCAGCTGGAGCAGAAGTTGAAAATGTCTTTCTGTGAGACAGTAATTTGCTACTGAAGCTTTATAGCTTGTTTGCACTGATTACTCCAGGATCCAAAAACTTGGTGAAAGTCACTGAAACGCTCAAGGCAAATTACTTTACAGCCCTGAGTGTCTTATCACCATAGTTTGCATACTGAATATGAATCCAGTTGGTGTGTGACGTAGGAAATCCTGTAGTTGTTTTCTTGAACTGAAATATTTGACTCAAAATAATTAAGACTCATTGTCATTTTTCATCTTGGCATTATTGTGGACAAGTTGACATATTAAATCTCTTTGCTTTCTGGTAAGCTTAGCTTTTAAAATGCATTTTCCCTTGTCCTGTCTTTAACTAGATATGCATGCTTATATTTATAGTGGGTTTCACAGACTATAAAATTGAATGTATGAAATTTTTATTTATATCAGTGCTTTTAATAATGAAGATATTTTTGGAGTAATGGTGCTGTCTTGTAGCGAGTTATTAATCATAGTAAGATTTTTTTCTCTTCATTTGCTTTTTTGTTTCATATTAACAATTTTTTTTTACACGGACACAACTCTCTGACAGTCTTTCCAAATATTAAAATCATTTGAATATGTATGCTGTGATCTGAACACTGCCCAAGCCATCAAGCAGTCTTCATACAGTTTGCATTATAAAATCTCATTAAATTCTCCAAGAAAAAATAAGTTGAAGAATTTTATTTCCTGACCATGCATCCCCTGGATTTCTGAGTTTCAGTTCAGATTGTAGATGACAATATAAGCTGCCTTCCGAAATTGTCAACATCTGAATGTTAAGTCCATTTTCCCCATGGAAGAAGCCCGTAGTTCCATGAAGTATGGATTACCATTTGTATTTTTCACTAACAGTAAATGTATTTTTCTTATTAATTGTTTGCCTTAGGAATGATGAATTACATTTTTTGTTCCTTCTTACCATAAACATCTGCATTCCTCAGCTCAGCCTTCCTTGTATGTTGTTTCTTTATAAATGGTTGAGCTGCTGATGCAGGTATTGCCAAGCTAACAGTACAAATCATTTTAAAGAGGAAGCTGGCGCGTATGGCAGCCGAGGAGCACACTCTGCAGGACACTGGACAAGACAGTAAATATTCAACTTTTAATGCTGATTAAAGGAGTATAGGTAAAGAATACGTAGGTATACATAATTGGTGAGACAAATATTCACTTTATTTATATTTTATATATTATTTTTTTAATTTGGTAAATACTATCCAGTTTTGTAGTTGTCCTTGTTGATTTGTGTGATATTAAAGTATTAGTAATAATTGCCAGGAAACTATCATTAGGGAGGGTTTAGTTGGTTGCTGTTTGGACTGGGAGGGATGATTTAAATTTAGTGCTAGAAACCAATTTTAGTGACTGCACAGTTTATCATTTGTCAGACAGAAGGTAGCTATAAAGCTACCCTGTAAGTCATATCAAAAAAGTTCAGAGGAAGATTAGTAAATATTTATCAATAAAAATAAACATTTTGTTTTTCTAATATCTTAACATATCCTCCCCTTTAGGAGGAAGAACGTGCAAAACGTGAGGAGCTAGAGCGAATACTGGAAGAGAATAACCGAAAAATTGCAGAAGCACAAGCCAAACTGGTAAGTGTAAAGCATTATGTGAAAAGTGTTTTGTATTTTGCTTTATTTCCTTTTTTCAGATTTTGTGGACTTTTGTGCTTTATAATTTGACTTATTTTTGAGGGGGTTCTTTGGACTAACTTTAAAGGCTTTTTGAGTCAAGAATAGAAACAATTGCGATTTTTACTTCCAATCTGGACAGAACTCCAAAATTTGCAGAGATTTTAAAAAACAAGTTTTCTGGGGAAATTGTTTTGTTCTGTATCCCCAGTTTTATTTTTCCTAACCTCGTTCACATTTCTCATATGCCTAAAAAACTAATAGCAACAACAACAAAAGCTTGGGGATATATTTAAACCACCCGTAATATGCAGCATTTTACTCTGTATTAGTTGGCTTGTTACCAGGAGTAGATAGTATTTATTTGATAGTAAGTGCACCAGAGTAATTTCCTATTCCTAGTTTATAATCTTAACGAGAAATACAGAGTCTTCGGTAATTATGTAATATAAAAAGATGGGGGTGAGGGGAAGCAAATTGTAAGCTCCAGTTACATGGTATAAAGAAATTTTGTGGTTATAAATACACAGAAAAATATCCGGGTGGGTCTAATTAGTTAACGGTGGATCCCATTGAAAGTGGGGATGAATAAGAATGTAAAAAGTTAATATGGGCAGTTGTTTCTAGAGCATCATCATCTTAAAGATAGTGTCCTCTGGATAAGAGATAAGGCTAGAAATATTCCACATAACTTAGTGAGCATGGCACAATGGATTCTTGATAAATACCACCTGGTATTTGTGAAGGCCATAATGGAATCTATTGGAAAGCCATAATCCACTTTCCCAAAGAAAATCTTAAAATCTGCTACAGTCGAAAAGGCAATAGGAATGTGAAATGGATGAGTCATTCTAAGTTACATTGCTGCATGCTTATGAATAAGTATGTGATAACTTTTTTTTTTTTTTTTAGTGATTCCAGGATTCCATGTAAGGAGAGAACCTCAGTGCAGTTAGGAAGAAGAGGGAAAGTGTACAATCTGAATTTGAGGTTAGAAGGTTGAGCTTTGAAGGGTAAAATACACTCTGGTTTCCTCTTTTGTGGATGTTTCAGAAAAGAGGAAAAAATATGGTTGACAGTTAAATCATTGAAGCAAAATTATTGAGCAGGTGGAACTAGACCTCCTTTTAGGACATGTTAGACTGGATAGCTATGCTGGGTTCATTATGTGGGTGGCCTGGAAGCTTGGTGTGCCCTGCCAAGATCTTGATCCCTTCTGACCCTGTGGTAGCTAGGGGATGGTTGGCCTCCTTACATTATTCTTACAGTCCTCTGTTGTTTGCCCACATGAAAAATAAAAATATGACTTTTGGTGTGTGATCACTGGAAGAAGTATTGGTAGTCATAATGTAATGCTTCTCAAATGGTAGTAAATGTTCAGTTTTTGTTTTTTAATCCCAGTTTGACTCAGACCTCTATTTTGCAAAATACAATTAAGATGAATTACTAGAAAAATGAGGTCGTATTGCTGTAAAAACTTCTAAAACACTTATATTGATTTGTCCTTGTTGGGGATTGATTAGTTTGTAGATTGTAAGTGGTCTATGGGCCATGCTTAACATGAGCACTTTTCCAGATCGCACAGATTTAGATTTGATCAGAGTGACACTCTTCTCATTTCGTTTTGTTTTTGAGATGGAGTTTCGCTCTTGTTGCCCAGGCTGAAGTGCAGTGGCGCGGTCTCGGGTCATTGCAGCCTCCACCTCCTGGGTTCAAGCTATTCTCCTGCCTCAGCCTCCTGAATAGCTGAGATTACAGGCACCCACCACCATGCCCAGCTAATTTTTCTATTTTAGTAGGGATGGAATTTTACCATGTTGATCATGCTGGTCTTGAACTCCTAACCTCTGGTGATCCACCCATCTCCGCCTCCCAAAGTGCTGGGATTACAGGTGTGAGCCACCACTCCTGGCCCAGAGTGACACTATTCTGATGGCATGCTTGTGATAAACTTCAGGTAAAAAACATATCTTAGGGAAAAAGAGGCTTGGATTTGAGAAAGTTGAGTAAGAATTAGAACATATTTAACATGTTTGCTTACAGTGTTCAATAAAGTTGGAAGCATAGTAAATTGGTACTGGAGTTTTTTTTTTTTTTTTTTTTTTTTGATAGAGTCTCCCTCTGTTGCCTAGGCTGGAGTGCAGTGGCACAGTCTCGGCTCACTGCAACCTCCCCTTTCCAGATTCAAGCAGTTCTCCTGCCTCAGCCTCCTGAGTAGCTGAGACTACAGGTGCCCGCCACCACACCCAGCTGCTTTTTGTGTTTTTAGTAGAGACGGGGTTTCAGTACGTTGGCCAGGCTGGTCTCGAACTCTTGACCTTGTAATCCGCCCGCATTGTCCTCCCAAAGCGCTGGGATTACAGGTGTGAGCTACCACGCCTGGCCAAGAAAAGTTTTTTATTTGGTTCTATTGGTAGTCATATGCTGGCAGGAAAAGTAGGGTATTCTTTGTGTAGGAGGAGACAAAAAATGTGTAAAGATGGCAAGGAGGTACACATTGAGGCCCACTTACACTTTTATTGCTTTTTTCCCTCCCTTTCCTCTCAGTTTTGAGCACTATTCTTTAATCTTTGTGTATGTTTGTTGGGAAATATGTAAAATATATTCAAACTCCTATTAAAAGTACTTGATACCATATAAAGCAAGAAGAATTAGAAACATTCTGGCCTCTAGAAAATGATGAATGATGAAGGATGATCAAAGGTAACTACTAAAATCTGTATTGAGAAAAGCAACTTGATGAAAAAGTAGACAAGCCATTAAGTGCTTTTAAATAATTTAACACATTTTGGAAATAAGGACAACTCCAAAAAAAGTTTGTTACCATGGAAATATTTGGTAAGTGGTATAGGTAGTGTGAGGTAATGACGTAATTGCCCTGGGTGGCCTGGGAAACCTTCCTAGAAGAGGTAGTCCCTTGAGCTGGGCCCTGATGGATAGATGGAAGTTCTATTAGAAGGCAGACAAGAGTGTGAGGAAATGAAACAGGGCAAAGGCCTTTGGGGTAGTAGAATAAAACAAAGGCAAGGGTGTGGAAACTTGAGATACTGGAAGAAGTAGCTGTAGTAAAGTAGCGGCCATCCAACCTTATGTGTGCTAAGAAGTTTGTGTGGCAAGCGGATTACAGAAAAGACAAGTTGATAATGAAAGTACCCTGGAAGTGGGGAAAGAGATTTCTTAAACATTTTAACTGAAAAAATAATACAATGATGTTACAGATCAGTAAAGACTAATTTCCTAATTAAAAAGGAGATTTGTGCACAGGTAGGATGAGAAGCAGCTACAACAAATTTCTGAAAATGTATCTCAACCTCAGTAGAGAAGCAAAGAAATGTCCTCCTCTTTTCTTTTTCCTTAATAGAAATCCCCTAAAGCCATTGTTTTTCACAGTGTCCTCTGTGGGCAAGGTTATGATACAGAGACCTCTTTACCTACAAAGATATTCTCAGATTATTTAAAATAGAAGTATCCATGTTGTTTAATTAATTATTATTATACAATGGATTTTTCTGTAGCCAAAAAGTATTTGATAATTCAGGGGAAATACAAAATAGGATGGAGGTAGCTAAATAAAAAATTTATATGTCCAATATGATCCTTTTATTTTGAGAAACATATACTTGCACATTTTAAGAGACACACAAATAAGCCAAAATGCTAAAAATAGTTATCTTTAATTGTTAGTCTTATGTGTAACTTTATACTTTTCTTCGGTTTCTACATGCTACAAGTAATGTATATCACTTTTTTGATCACATACAAATAATAGTAAAGAAATTAAAGTCATACTTTTGATTTTTTTTTTTATTATACTTTAAGTTCTAGGGTACATGTGGATAACGTGCAGGTTTGTTACATATGTATACTTGTGCCATGTTGGTAGCCTCTTTTGACAAAAGTTCACAGATTGAATCCCGTAATGACTGATAAGGAATGTGATAGCCTAGCCACAAGGAATGTGTTAGCCTAGCCACACGAGCTCACCCATATATGAAAATCATTGTTAAGTGCTCTACTCCATGGCTAGTTACTGTTTTTTTCAATTCCACATTGTGTACCAAGATATTTGGTTTGTCAACAGAGACAAAAAAAAAAGTATTAACCAACAAACATACTTTATTTACAAAGTAAAAGCATCCAAATATGACTTGATTTGGCTTTTTGGCAGATTGTTCTTTGTTCTTGAGTTAGTGTTGGCGACACATAACTATCTTTAGGTATTTGAAGGGTTGGTAATACAATGGAAAATTTTAATTTTCTTTTGTTAAAAATAGTGCTTAAATTTTTTTTGAAGTCTTCTCCATGGTGTTTTTATGATGTGCCTTGGAAAATCTCAAGATACTGTTCCGAAATGTATGTGAACTTTACTTTTTTGGAGAGGGAAACAGACTTAAAAATTGGGGATAGGTTTTGCTATAGAATAAAATACTCTTCCAGAAGGTTGTGTCAGCAGGAGGAAGAAATCCTCAAACTATACCCTTGTCAAGATGTTAAAATACAAACCATGCAGCCTGGTTAGTGAATCTGGTGTAAGCACCTAAACTATGATAATAGACTGATAGTTTTTAATAAAATTTTAGGTAACATACTGGTCAAAGGAAGGACAAATTACTTTTGATGGGAGACGGGGGTGTTTGGGGTTTTAAAGTATATGCAAGTTATATATTCTAGATTTACAGATCTCTTTACTAATGAAATAGTTTTCTTCAGTTGCCAAGTTCATTGTGTTATATACCACTTTGTATTTCACCAGTTTGGTTTCTCAGCAGTTTGAGAGAGGAAAATATAGTGCCATGTTTTAAAGTTGCTTATATATCAATTGTGTACCACATACATAAGTTTAAAATTAACCAGAGTGTGCTTTGCAATGGAGAGATGGCTCTGAAAAATGTAAGCAGGGATTTCTTTTAAATGAGTTTGTATAGTAGGCTGAAAAATCCCTTCTGTCCTCTCTCCATGAAAAAGAGTCTATATTCTAATGCCTGGAATTTGAATGTGCCCATATATGACAAGGAGGGCGGGGCTTTTGCAGATGTGATTAAGTATCTGCAATGGGGAGTTTATTCTGGATTATCTGGTGGGCCTTAAATGCCATCACATGTATTCTTAGAGAGGCAGAGGGAAATTTTAGCATATAGCACAGACAGGAGAAGAAAGCTAAGTAAAGACAGAAGAGAGAGATTTGAAAATGTTGGCTTTGAAGATTGAAGTGATGTAGGCTGAAGCCAAGGAATCTGGCAGCCACCAGAAGCTGTAAGAGACAAGGAGCAGACTCCCCCCTAAAGACTCCAAAAGGAGAATGGACACCCTGCTGACACCTTGCTTTCAACCCAGTGATACTGATGTCAGACTGCTGGCCTCCAGAATAAATTTATGTTGAGCTATTCAGTTTGTGGTGATATGTTACCTAAAAATGTGGAAGTGGTTTTGGAATTGGACAGTGGGTAGAGGCTCCAGTTTTGAGTCACATGATAGAAAATGCATACATTGCCTTTAAAGACTGTTGGCAAAAATACGGATTTTAAAGGTGTTTCTGGTTAGGGCTCAGAAGCAAATTAGGAACATACTATAAACTGCAGGGAAAGAGATCCTTTCTCTAAGTAATAGAAAGCTTGGGTGAATTGTGTCCTACAGTTGTGTGTGAGGCAGAACTTAAAACTTTTTCGTATTTAGCTGAGAAGAATTCTAAGGAAGTGTTGAAGGTGTAGCCTGGTTTCTTCCTGTTTATAGTAAAGTGGCAAGAAGAGCTAAATTGAAGAATGAACTGATAAGTATAGAAAGAACCACCAGCACTTGATGTTGAGAAAATCTCAGGCTATTCAGATGGCAAAAGATGTTCACTGTTAGAAAAACTGGCTCTGGAAAGAAGGCCAAGGGTATTGCTAGACAACCTTTTGTTTGTTGAAGAAACTATGCATGTAACTCATAGGTTCCCGTACTATCTAAGTAAAAGCCAGAAATAGATGAGATTATCCAGGAAATATCTGTGGAGAACCATGTTTAATGATGTGACTTGTAGGGGACCTCCAAAGTTTCTGAGAATGTTGTTTCAGCAGAAACTGCCAACTGGGACTGAAAAAGACACATGACATAATGAAGGAAGGTGTTTAGACTCCTGACAGAATCCACGCACATAGGAAAAATGATGTGAAGACAAACACAGAGATTTGAGGATATTGACCTTGGAGTTAAGTGTCCACATACCAAGAAACCTTGGCAGCCACCAGAAGCTGGAAGAGGCAAGGAACGTATTCTCCCCTAGACTCTGTGGTGGAAGTGTATCCCTGCCAACACTTTGATTTTTGTTCCAGTGATACTGATTTTGGACTTCTTGCCTCCATAATAGATTTCATCCAGTTGCAATTTGTCACAGTGGCCACAGGAAATTAACACAGTTGGAAAAAGAATAGGGTATCTTGTAGTAGAGTGATCATTTCTGTAAGTTGAAATGGCACAATACTTAGGAAAAATAAGCCACCAAATGTAAATGTCAAACATTTTAATTTGAAGTGAAGTTTCGGATAAGTCAGATAAGGATTTTCGGAGAGCGAGAGGTTTTTTCATGATAATATAAAAAGCTGGTTGAAGACCTTATGTTAATGTATTTGAGACAGTAATTTTAAAAATAAATTTCTGGACATGAGTGAGTGTATTGACATTGTGAAGGATGGGTTTGTAGGACACAAACTGGAAACACGAAGTCACTGAAGGCCATTCAAAAGATGGGGCCTTGAATCACCAAAGTAGCAGTTCTTAGAAACTGTAAGAGAGAACTGATAAACTTGGTGAGTGAAGAGGTATGAAAAAGTGGAGACGCAGGGGGGACGTCTGTTGTAGGAACCAGAAAAGACCCTCCTGATGTAATCATTCCTAATAAACTCATGCCAGGTATCCCCAGGCATTTAAGGAATACTTAGTGCACAAAATAGTGAATGACTAAGACAGAAGAACTGGTGAAAAGAGAGAATGTAGGATACAGAACATGAAAAGAGCCACATCTAGATAATACCTTTATTTGTCAAATTTTAGAACAGAAAGTATAAAGAAAATCCCGAAGGCATCAGATTTTCCTTGGCAAAATTATGCAGTGGTCTCTCCAGAGCGCTCAGGCAGTGCTTTTTGTACATAATATTGCATACCAAGCTCAACCTCAATCACTTCCTCCTTTTGAAACAGTTGTCTTCACTTCAGGTAACGTGGAATCCATGGAGATATTATCTAAGGTTGAAGTTTCAAAAATGATTTGTTATAAATGTCACAAGAGGGGAATTAAGAATAAAAAGGGGTAAAGGGAGTAGGTGGTGATATGAATTTAGATGGTAGCTAATGATATCCCATAATGATGGTTTGTCATATTAGAAACCCTGAGGAGGTAAGCATGAGAATAAATATGTTGTCACAGGAATGGATGGGATCCTCGTGTTTCACCCTTCTGTTATTTAACGTCGTACATGGAATACCTTAGAAAAATTTACTGACGTAGTTTACTAAGTGTCAGAACTAATCGTATCAAATATATTTTTTTCATTTTTATTCATTGGTTATCTAAAGTGGGATATACATTTAAAAAGTTATATGGAAGGGAAGATGAATAAAGGAATTAAAATTAGAAATGGCAGAGTGGAGAGTGGATCAGGCTATTTATCTTGGAAGGTTTAAAATGTAGAAATCACATTTCTGAAGAGTGACATAGTTTCTAATTGTGCTGTTTTTCGTCCATTTCTATAATCACTCTTGATAACAAATATATGTTTGGATTTTTAAAATTTTATAAAGTTATGTATATTTCAAATGGAGAATAGATTTCAATATCTCTGCTACAGGGAATGTTGCTAAGGACTACCTTGATTAAATTTATAGACAGTTTAAGACGGAGAATGCTTATAAAAGTAATCTTTATAAAATCAGTAGATCCTCTGGATAAAGACGGTAGGGCAGAGGCCAGGCGCGATGGCTTATGCCTGTAATCCTAACAATTTGGGAGTCCAAGGCGGGTGGATCACGAGGTCAGGAGATCTAGATCATCCTGGCTAACAAGATGAAACTCCGTCTCTGCTAAAATACAAACAAAGTCTCTACTAAAATACAAACAAATTAGCTGGGCGTGGTGGCACGTGCCTGTAGTCCCAGCTACTCCTGAGGCTGAGGCAGGAGAATCACTTGAACCCGGGAGGCAGAGGTTGCAGTGAGCCGAGATCGTGCCGTTGCACTCCAGCCTTGGCAACAAGAACAAGACTGTCTAAAAAAATAAATAAATAAATAGGGCATAGGTTACTGGGAGGGGTAAGTAGGCCTTTTAACTATAATGGAACATTTTATTTTTGTGTATTTCTTCTCACCAGTCACTCTTTAGCTTGGGGTACAAGGTTGAAAGCCACCTTTGTGATATTGAACAGGGTTATTGGCATAATGGCTAGGAGAGTCTGCCCCAGTGTAATGGTTCTGGTATTGTGGATGTTAGCTTTCTCCTTGGCCTCCAAGCTTTCCACTACATAATCCTTGTGAGTGAGTTGCTTAGTATTATTCATCTGTATAAATATATCCATCCCCAACCCCCCAATGCAAATACTGCTTTCTTGTGCATAAATGTGAAACAAGCGGGAAGAGGAGCAATGGTTGTATTCTCTGGTAAGTAAAGTCATCAGAAAAGAAAAAGTTACTGCAGAGAGAGGGTAGGATTTAGGAACATAACCTAGCAAATAAGGTATAAGGTCATACCACGCTTACAGATGGTGGATGAACAGGACACCAGCTTTTTCACTTGAGAGGCTGTATTAAAATGAGAGAGGACTGTTTGTGTTTGAATAGTCTTTTCTGTTTTTGTCAAAGTGTAATTAAGATTTATGCTTAGTTTAAAGCCATAGTAGAACAAAATACCAATGTTTGTGTATAGATAGTATATTCACCTCATTTTTAAATAATTACATTAAATACTTCTAGTAGGCACTGTATGCCTAGCACTGGTGATTAACATTGTTGAGTCGTAGTCCCAGAGAAAATCACCTCCTCTGTACGTACGTACATACACACTTTTGCCTTCTGTATTTGTAGACCTAAATGAAGAAACTTGATTCTTTACCCAATCTAAAGTGCAGAATTAGTATTTTCTCTGAAGGAAGTTGCTTCACTTTAAAAATCTTGTTTTTAATTAGGCAAAACGATCACATGGTTCAAATTTTATTTTTTTAGGAAGAGAAACAGTGAAGTCCCTTTACTTTCCACCCAACCCAATCCCCACATTCCCAACCCCATCTCCAAAAGGTGTACTCAGTTATGAGTTTTTAAAATCTTTTCAGAATGTCTGTAAACGCATATTCAGGCAGATACAAATGCATAATATTTTAGTTCTCCTTTTATTGCACAAAGGTAGCATGTATACATGGAACTTATTTTTTTCATTTAACAGTGTAACTTGGAGATTTTTCCATTGCAGAACATAGGGGCCTCCTTTTTTCCTCTCTTATTTGTTTTTAACAGCTATACAATATTCTGCTTTATGTATCTTTAGTAATTTCTCTAATGTACCCCATATTGGTGGATATTTGGGGTTTTTCCCATTCTTTCTATAAACTGTGTTGTAATATGTAACCCTGTAAATATATCAGTTTCGCATGGGTGTAAAACTGGCACATTGTTGTACAAGTATATAATGTAAATTCCAGAAAATGTACTTGGCGGCATAAAGTATTATGAAGATGTAATTTTGATAGTGTCAGAGTGCTGTTTATATGGTAGCATATGTGTGTTGGTCCAGTTTTTGCTGCTGTAACAGGGTAATTTATAAAAATACTTGGCTCAGGGTTCTGGAAGCTGGGAACCCTAAGAACATGGCACAGGCATCCTGTGAGGTCTTCCCATGGTGGAAAGCATCACATAGAGAGCAAGCTAGACAGAGAAGGCCCTAGAGAGAGAGAAAAGTGGTAGCCAGACTAATGTTTTTATCAGGAGCCCATTCCCACAGTAACCAACCCACACCCCATTCGGGTGATAACAGAATTAATCCATTCATGAGGATGAACCCCTCATGGCCTAATTACTGCTTAAATGCCCCACATCTTAATACTGTTAACAATGCCCATTAATTCTAGCAGTGAACTTGGGTGACATTGAAACCACAGCAATGTGTTGTCACACTTTGAATTTCTGTCTTATAGGGTAAAAAATGGTATATTTGTAATGTTCATTAGATTTCTCTTACGGATTAAAGTTGTGATGTTCTGCTTTGTGTACCCTCACTCTCCAGGACTCTAGTCTGCTTTTCTAGGGTTGAGTTAGAACCTTAGAAGAAAGTGAACCTGAGTAATTATATTGATAAAATGTTTCTTAGGCACATGCACGCATGCAAAGAGCCCTTATTACATCTTGATTCAGTTGCACACACTAAGCTCTTATCCCAAATTTGTGATGATTTATGAAAACTGGATAAAGTGATTGGCATATGAATTCACTAATGATGTCTGGAAGCAGGTAATTCTTTGTGTTGTAATATCAGTGACAGCCTAAGGAAGAGAGTGGCTATTTGAAATAGATTCTGATGTACAGGTAGGATTTCCATAGAAGGAAAGAATGGCATGAGCAAAAGACGGGGGAACAAGATAGAAAGGAGAATTTAGAAGAGGAGTAGAAACAAAGCTGGAGCCAGGTTATAGAAAATCTTAAGTCTTAGAGAAACATCATACTTTAGGAAGTTAAGATGTATGCCATGGACAGTGGATATCATTGGAAATTTGAGGACACGAGTGAGCGAGCAATGGTCTAGAAAGGTGAGTCTGGCAGTACCGTGTAGGATGGGTTGAAGGACACACTGGAAACGGGCGCCATTTTAGATGCACAAAAGATATGTGGCCCTAAACTGGCATGCTGGCAAAAGAAATGAAAATAAACTCTAGTCAGAGAATATAAAACAAGAATTAATAAACTTGACTGAAGAAGGAAGAGATGAAACAAAGCTACAGAATTTGAGTGGCAGAAGAGAAAATGTAAAGGGCAGATTTATGTTAAGGATAAAGTGGAAGAATTTAAATCTTAAACGTGTTGAATTTTGAAGCAAGTCCTAGGTCTCCCGGGTGGATGTGTCCAGTAGCTAGGTATAAATGTAGCATAGGAAAATGGTTTTAGAGAGCTGTGTTTTAAAGATGCATTTTAGCTCTCTGTGGATTTTCCACCTTGGTCACTTGCCAGATTCTCTCACTGCTTGTAATTCTGATCTTTGTTATCTCTGACCTTACTTGACTGCTGTTGATTTGTTCCAACACTTGTCTTTTTAGTCTATGCCACATTGCTGTCTAAACTTCTTTGTGTTCTTCTCTTTTTGCTACTTAAGATAAAATTTAAACATTTTGTGTTGCATAGCGGAGTCCTGTTACCTTTTCCATCTTCCTTTGCCATAAAGCCTATAATCCAGTCACATTACACTTTATTTAAAAAAAAAAAAAAATTATCATTGGAGACAAAAGAAGTGATTGTGTGGAAAACCTTAGTGTGTGGCATTAGAGAATGTATCGAAAGAGAACATTTTTAAAGGAATTAAGTGAACAAAATAATTTATTTAAATAAAGAGAAAAGTCACTGAATTTAATAGATTTTGACCATACAGAAGATAATTTTAGTAGAATAATGGAGATGGAAGCAATGATCTAAAGTTTGACTTTGGATGGGGGGAATAGGTAGGCAGCTCAAAGGATGCAGTGAACACAGAAAGAAGGGAAAAACGATAAATCATGATAACTGATACTAAAAACTCCAGAGTTAGAACATGCTTTCTCAACTTTGGCACTGATTAGATCATTCTTGGTTGTGGGAGCTGTCTTCTCCATTATAGGATGTGTAGCATTGTCCCAGTCTTCTACCTGCTGGATGCCAGGAGCCATTCCCAGTTGTGGCAGCCAGAATCATCTCCATGCATTGCCTAATGCCCCCTTGGGGAGGGGATTAAAATTGTGCTTGGTTGAGAATTGAAGATGTGTGTATGGTATCTATCTAGGAAGCGTGAGAAGGGCCTGACTTCGGTAAATAGGGGAATCTGTAGAAGAATGCAGGAAAGAAGTCGCTTGACATGGAAGGAGTTGAAGGCACTGCAGGAGTGGAATCAGTTATACCAGTGTCCCTTTGAAGTTCGATAGTACTTTATAGTTAGGTCAGAAGGTTTTCTAATATTTTTCTTCAGGTAATTGGGTCTGTGGTGTTTCTTGGTTGTCTACTGATACTATAATATAGTCCCTTTTTTTTTCAGCATGATTTGACCACACAAACAAAAACCCCAAGTGGAGATTTTTTCCTGTGTTTTTGTTTTTTTTGTGTGTATGTATGTCCTTCTAACTATAAATATGGTAATTGGTAGATAACCTGCTCTTTGAGTAAATCTGTGCCTTGGTTTATAAGTAACAATCTATTAATCTGGTAGACTGAAGTTAGAGATAAAAATAGGTATAGAACAAAATCTGTCATGATATCAACATGTGATTTGTGGAAATTAATTTCTATTTCCCAAATGTATAAGTGCTTTTCCATAATTTGTTCATTTGTTTTCATTAAAAATGAAAGAAAATGTAGATATAATTAATAAAGGGTTCTCTTTTAATTCTTTTTTCTCTACCACTTAAACTCTATGACCTTAGTCAGATTTTATGACACATACCATTGTGTGTAAGTTGTCACCTCATAACTAAAATTTTGAGAAGGCATAGAATTCATAGAAAGTCCTTGTTTTTACCCCTTTTTTTTACATTTGCATTAAAATTTTTTTTGTAGATACATAACAGATACACCTGTTGTGGGGGTACATATGATAATTTTTAATACATTTCTATAATTAATGTTTACTTTTAACTTTCAGGCCGAAGAACAGTTGAGAATTGTTGAAGAACAAAGAAAGATTCATGAGGAAAGGATGAAACTAGAACAAGAACGGCAACGTCAACAAAAAGAAGAACAAAAAATTATCCTGGGCAAGGGGAAGTCCAGGCCAAAACTGTCCTTCTCATTAAAAACCCAGGATTAAATTGCAAACTCTGAACTTTTTACAAAGAAAAATGGAAAAACTTCGTATGGTAGCTTCATGTTGAAGTGGTTTTTTGTTTTTGTTTTTGTTTTCGTTTTTTTAATTTGTAAAATCTGGAAATTTAGCTTGTTCTAATAGGGGCTATGCTCTGCAATTCCCTTTTTTTTTTTTTTTTTTCTCTTTCCTTTCACTAAGTCAAATCCTTATCAGATCATTGTTGTCTTCTAAAGAGTGACATATTTTTCACCTGTTTGGATTCTATATTAGTGGTCTGAGGAAGAGCAGATCACATTGTAAAACTACGGATGGTCTGATAAGGCTTTTACTGACCCCACTGACTTCAGAGTTATACTCTGCTACATCATAATGCTGGTTTTGCTGACTTTTTGTTTTTTTATATATTTATAAAAAAAGAAAAAGTTGGTGATTGCATTGGGAAATTCCCAGGGTATTACTGGACCTATGTGGTGTATTGTTAAACCAGTGTCCTTGTGATACTGTTGCTCTTGATGTTCCTGATACAGGTAAGGAAACAGTTGGTCAACTCTGATACAAAGTACATATACAGTTCAGTATTGGTCTCTGTTCAGTTTGTTTTTATTTCATTGACAAACTCAAACCAGCATTCCCCATTGTGTAAATAAATGATTTTGCTGAATAAAGTAAAGTCTTAAATTCATATGTTGAAGCAATTTTTTTTAAAGTTATGTTAAGTCTAAAAGAGGGTGGTTCACTTTTTGATGGTCAACCATTTAGAAGTCTTAGAACTATATTTCCTCTTGTTTATGCTTTTAACATAGGGTTTATATGTACATCTAATATACTTGTGAATTAGTATTTAATGGCTATTTTTACAAATATCAACTTTATGCTGATAGAGCAAATGGCATCAGTGTTACCTTTAAGAAAGACTGACAACACCCAGAAGATTTAAATTCTCAAACCTGTGCCTCTGTTTTAGGATATAAGTATTATCACAAATTATACTTAATAAAGGCTAGAAAAATGCTTTTAAATTATGGAATCTGAGATCATTTTAGAGTGGGCCATCAGAAAGAACTTAGCTTTATACTGTCAAAAAAAGGCTAAGATGGTCAAGTCATTTTCATTGTGTAGTGTACTTGCACGTTTATTTTTAGGACAAACACATTCGAACTTTATGAAGTTTTTTTGTTTTGTTTTGTTTTTGCATGTGGAATCTTATGGATGGCTTTCATTTTTTACACTAGAATCTGCCTCATTTACTCTTACATATGTTTAAGTATACTGGCATAAAACATTCAAGAAAAGGATATTGATCTGAAATGCTACCTGAGATGCATAAACATGTCATCAAGTAGAGAAAATGTTGCCCAATATTTTTGAGACAGTTTGATTATTCTTAAAATTTGAAAACCTAAGTTAATGAGATGACTAAATGGTAGATTATTTTGTGTGTGCATGCTAAGAAAAAATGCTATTGCTTTAGTTTTGAGCTCTTCAATGAGTCTAATTGTGGTAAGGAACAATATAAAATCAGTTTAAAGATCTTTAAAGGTAGAATTTTAAATAGGCATGAACTATAGTGAGAACTTTTAGTAAACATGCTACCTACTCTAAAATCAACCATTTTATTTTCTTAAAGAATATAGGTTGCCTAAAAACACTTTTATCTCTAAATATAGGTTAGCTGTTAATTATTTCATGATTTTTTTTTTTTTTTTTTTTTTTTCCTCCAATGTAACTTTTTTTGGTGCAGATTCATGGTTCCTAAGTTCTGTATTCAAGTTTTTGGAAATGTTTATTTAAAAACTGTTCTATACAAGTGTTCAAAACATTGTATCTAAAGAGAGTGGCCTGGACTTAAAATATTTGAAATCAGCTTATGCGTGCCTTTTAATTTTTTTTTTAAGTTTCTTACTGCCACATATGGTGTGAAATGACAGTAAGTTGCTTAATGACATACTGCAGTATCTGCTTGCTGTTGGAGACTCAGATGAGATGTTGAAATTGTTCCTGTGCTTGGTAACTATTCTCTGCCAGGCTATAGGAAAGAGGATGTAATTGTTAATACACACCATCCAGTCTTTAATGTGCTGCAACAATGTAGTAATTTGTTTTTTTCATTTGTTCCCACTGCCTTTATGTACATAGAAAACTTAAAAATTTCCCCCAGTCTGTTAGCAGTTAAGATGTTCCCTAATTTATTAAATATGCCTTTATTCACAATTTGTTTTTTTAGGTTATTCTTAATGCATTATAGAATTAACTGACTTTGTTTATTTTTATTACAGTATGTAGTTATTGACATATTGTGGTTTGCAGAATTATCAATTGTATAAACTAAACCTTTAAATTAGCTTGGTGTGAGGACTCTTTAATGCTTTAAGTTGGGGAAGGGGTTTGTAGTATGAGATTTTTACCTACTTCAGTTACCCTTATGAAGATGCAGCAAATCAGACTATTTCTATCCCCAGTAATCTCCGTATTCATTTACTGTGCTGGTATGTGTCCATAGCCTTTTTTTTTTTTTTTTTTTTTTTTTTTTTTTGTATCACCACTTGTCCTAGATTTAGCAGTATCTTAAGAATTTTCAGTGGTTTGTATTTTTTCAATTGTCTAAGTATAGTAAGCACAGAATCCTGGCTTATTAGACTTTACATGTCATTTCCAATGCCTCATTTTATAATGAGGAGCCTGTCACTTCACTGACATTTCTCAAAAGCTATTTCTATCCGTTAGTGCGTCTGTTTTCAGTTGTCTCAATTTTCTGCATCTTTACACCCAAAACCATTCATCTGTTTTGTTGTATTAATGGCCATGAGAAATACTGAAGACAGGCTATCTTAATTTTTGAGGCTCTCCCCTTCCAGGAGAGCCTTGTGAACAAGTACTAGTGTTATTAATCAGAGGACTTCAAGGGACTGCTGAAGTAAAAAAAAGGCCTCAACCTAGAAGTCTAGAATCAGTGTGGAAGCCCAGGCAATAGGCCCTACTTTTTTGATTTGTTGAATTGCCATTTAACAGTGGTCTTGATTCTTTCACTATCTTTGTTATCTGTAATGTTTTTTGTTTACTCTTGTGTTGGTTTTGGCTTTTAACGTTGTCCGTGATGATGGAAAAATGTGCAGTAATCTAGAAGATTTGCATTTGCTGATAAACTACACTGTTCACTTTGTAGATATGCTTAAGATGAGTGGATTGTATTACCTAATATGTCTGTGTATCTGTCCATCCATCCATCCATCCATCCTTTCTTCCATCCATCCATCCACCCATCCAGTATTGGTTCTACAGTAACTGATTTAGTGCTGGGAAACAGTGGAAGTGGGGGATACAGAAGACCTAATTAAGGGGTTTGTGTGGGAGAGAGAAATAACTAGCTTCTTCCTCCATTAAGTATTTCCTTGGAACTTTCTTCTGATTTTACAAAGTAATACAAATCAGAATGGTTGCTTTTACATCTATGTAAGTGTTCCGCAAATGGAATGATAAGTGTTTTTATACCTAAGTCATTATTGAGTTTAGAAATTAAAACTTCATTGGATGTCATACTTGAAGATTTATCTTTTTCTGAACCTCCAGTGGTTGATCAGAGGATATTGGGACAGTTCTATTTTTATACTTTTTATTTTTTGCTCTACCTCTAAAGAGCCAGTACATTAGAGAATAGTAACAACTCCAGTGATCCAGCTGTTTCATCACTGTTTTTGCATCAATGTTATAAAAGTGTATTTGTTTTGTTTTATTTCCGCTCCCCCCCCCCCCCCGGCCCCGCCAAGATGGTGTCTTGCTCTGTTGCCCAGGCTGGAGTGCAATGGTGCAGTCTCGTTTCAGTGCAACCTCCCACCTCCCAGGTTCAAGCGATTCTCCTGCCTCAGCCTCCTGAGTAGCTGGGATTATAGGCACCCGCCAGCACACCTGGCTAATTTCTGTATTTTTACTAGAGAGGGGGTTTCACTGTGTTGGCCAGGATGGTCTCAATCTCCTGACCTCGTGATCCACCCACCTCGACCTCCCAAAGTGCTGGGATTACAGGTGTGAGCCATCGCGCCCGGCCAAAAGTGTATGTTTTTAATGGAGTGTGATTTCTAAGATTGCGAAAACTGTTGATTACCAAACCTAGGCTTATTAGGGTTAGAATAAAATGGGTTTGTTTACCATTTGGATGATTGTCATTTTCTAGCTTTTCACTTTGGATTAAAGAAGTGACAAGTAGAAAAAAGAGTTAACAAAATAATACATTATTGCAGTTGGTTTTAAGTACTGTTGTAGCTGTAATAACTTGTTAAGTAGTATAAAGAGGAGGAAAAAAAAAAAAAATGATTTTATGGACCCAAAAGAGGAGATCTGTTAATGATTGTTGTCAGAAGTTTTCCTTATAAGAGTATTTAACTTTAAAATTTTCATGTGTGTTTATATCAAATCAGTCTGAAAAATCCTTTTTAGAGAGGTTAAATATTAGAATTAATCATGCAATCAAGAGAGTGCACAGCTAGCTAACCATTATCCTTCGTTTATGTCCACCACACCTCTTAATCCAGCTTGGAATGAGGAGTGGAGTTTGGTCCTCCACACTTGGTTTGCAAATAAAGAGATGAAGTTTCATGCCACATGTGCATGCTTGTTGGAGCCATTCGTATTTCCATGTATGCTGTTTTTACATTAATAATGCTGTAAAAGAAATGAGAGGTTGAGCTTCAGATTAAAATGGATACCCTGTCTCTACTAAAAAATACAAAAAAATAGCCGGGTGAGGTGGTGGGCGCCTGTAGTCCCAGCTACTCAGGAGGCTGAGCCAGGAGAATGGCGTAAACCCGGGAGGCGGAGCTTGCAGTGAGCCGAGATCCGGCCACTACACTCCAGCCTGGGTGACAGAGCGAGACTCCGTCTCAAAAAAAAAAAAAAAAAAAAAAAAAAAAAGGATACTAGTGGAAAGTACAGTAGTTTTCTTCCATAGGGAATATGTGATAGTCTATAAGGTATGAGTTTTCTCTAAACTTCCCAGAGAGAAGAATGATTCTCTTTTGACCAAGAGCCTAATGTAATATTTTTCCTGCTGAACAAATAGACTCTAATATAAAATGTTTCAGTCTTTTAACAGTCTGAATTTCAGAAGCAGATGGGAGAAGGGTGTTTAGCAAAGTTGATTTTTTTTTTTTTTTTTTTTTTTTTTTTTTTTTTTTGGAGACAGTTTCACTCTGTCTCCCAGGCTGGAGTGCAGTGGCGAGGTCTCACTCAGCTCACTGCAAGCTCCGCCTCCCGGGTTCCGCCATTCTCCTGCCACAGCCTCCCGAGTAGCTGCGACTATGGCCCCCGTCACTGCACCCGGCTAGTTTGTATTTTTTAGTAGAAACGGGGTTTCACCCTGTTAGCCAGGATGGTCTCCATCTCCTGACCTCGTGATCCACCCGCCTCGGCCTTCCAAAGTGCTGGGATTACAAGCGTGAGCCACCGCGCCCGGCCAGCAAAGTTGATGTTAAGAAAGAGTGTTATTTTCTCCTGTCAGATCTTTCCCTCAAGGATAAATAGGGGGAAATGTGATTTGCTAAAGAGCGCTGAAAACGTCAGTGACTTGTATGAAATAAACAGCATACAATGCCAGGAAACAAAGGGTATGATTTTGCGAGAGGCTTACAAGCTACGTAGAAAATTTATGGCTTGGCCGGGCGCGGTGGCTCAAGCCTGTAATCCCAGCACTTTGGGAGGCCGAGACGGGCGGATCACGAGGTCAGGAGATCGAGACCATCCTGGCTAACACGGTGAAACCCCGTCGCTACTAAAAAATACAAAAAAAAAAAAAAAAAAAAAAAAAACTAGCCGGGCGTGGTGGCAGGCGCCTGTAGTCCCAGCTACTCGGGAGGCTGAGCCAGGAGAATGGCGGGAACCCGGGAGGCGGAGCTTGCAGTGAGCTGAGATCGCGCCACTGCACTCCAGCCTGGGAGACAGAGCAAGACTCCTTCTCAAAAAAAAAGAAAAAAAGAAAATTTATGGCTTGGACAACACTTAGTCAACACATATCAAATTTATTTTTGTGTAATGTTAGATAAGCTTTTGTTTTTGTAGAAGTTCTGTTACATCTTTTGAAATACGTCCTAGAAATGATGGAATACTGTATAAGGAATATACAAGAAACCACCATAAGTTCTAAAGACAAAAACATGCCTAGAAATTCAAAGGGGTAGGAACATAACTACTTAGATGCATTTTTTGTTGGAGGTGGGGGATTCCACTCTTTTTAAGCTCTGATTATTTGTCATCTCATTCTACATTTATTCAGCTTTGTGTTAACCTTTATAACTCACTACGGTATTCTTTGAAATTCCCAAATCCTTATTTATTTGACTTTTCAAAACTACTTTTTGAGACCGAGCCCCACTCTGTCGCCCAGGCTGGAGTTCTGTGGCGCGAACTCAGCTCATTGCAAGCTCCGCCTCCCGGGTTCACGCCATTCTGTCTCAGCCTCCCGAGTAGCTGGGACTACAGGCGCCCGCCACATGCCCGGCTAATTTTTTGTATTTTCAGTAGAGACGGGGTTTCACCGCGTTAGCCAGGATGATCTCGATTTCCCGACGTGATCTGCCCGCCTCGGCCTCCAAAAGTGCTGGGTTTACAGGCGTGAGCCACCGTGCCCGGCCTTCAAAACTTGCTAACTGTAGAACACAGTGAAGTAACTTCCTCTGTTGAAATAAAATCTCATTTGATGAGGGTTTAAATACATCTGCTAAAAGTATAGATTTCTCGAAATACATTGATCATGATTCAAAGTATGGTGAATAAAAAAATTTTCTTTACCAAGTTTTCCTAATAATTTAATTGTAAAATGAAGTCCAAATACCAAGAGATATGACACTGATGTGATTGGTTCTTGGTTTGGCATGCTTTGGAAATTCTACTTTGTCTTGTGTATGCCAGTATGACCTACTTTTTGCCTGGCATGTTATACAATAGTAGATACAAATGGCTTTGAGGTGATGCTTTTAACTACCAAAATCACCATTAAATAGTAGAATGTCGACATCTTGGAAGTGAGTTGCTACTGCTGATGGTTTTCACGTCGTCTGCATTTGAATCTCTGTTGACTGAAACTAAGCTGTGTATTCTCACACTTTATACCATAGATTTTTGTGTGTGTAGGATTCCTTTTCAGTCAAATACGCACTTTGTTTTGAAAAGGAAACGATTTAAAAATGTATATTTACATTTGTCCCAAGGTAAAACGCTTTGGATGTGAGACTATCCGATTTACTGAAAATGTTATTTTTGGAAGCTGTCGTATTTTCAGACAATGCAAATTTCCTGTATTTACTCTAGTTTACTTGGAGAGGAGGATGTAGTGAGGTAAGAGGTCACAATTTAAATTTCACAATATAAGTTTGTCAAAAGGTACTGAGTACACCAGTGTTCTTTTAAAAGATCATTTAAGCTAACTTTATGTTCCATTTAAATGAGTTCCTTAAATGATATTTTAGCATATTAGAAACTAGCCCTTTCTCATCCTTTTCAAGTTAGGATTCATAGTGCCTACTCCTTCCTGGGTTTTTGGTGCTTCCTGGGAATCCGCTGTTCAAATCGGCATACCGTGGTGGAGCCTTTTTAAAATATGTATTTTCTCAGTTTGAAGGCTTATTTAAAATTAAAATAAATTATGAAAGTTTTCTGCTCTCAAAGATCTGTTTGGAAGAGTAAGTGTATTCAGTACTTCCTATGCCTTAATGTGTTTTCGATCTTAAACTAGTCTTCACAAGCTTTTACCACTCCAGTTGAGATGTACACGTTAACTTAGACTAATGTTTAAAAACAGATACTTAAAAGCAACGTACCATAAAAATCTTCAGAAATTGTTACAAAGAAGAGTGAAAGAAAACAAGGGGTTTTTACCATATGCATTTTCTGTTTTAAATTTAGCGTAGTGGATAATTTGTTTTAAAAATACATAATTTGTAGAATTACTGCCCAGTTTGTGTTTGAAACATAAATCCTGGGGTGGACGACATTAAATTTAAAAAAAAAGTGGGCATACAGTATATTTTAATTTTTCACACTGAATCGTACATTTGCGCTGTGCCTTATTTCTACCGTGTTCTTCCTACTGTTGGACATACAAAGAGACTTTCCTTAGAACTGTGACTTGATTAGATGCTGCAGGATACTGGATCCGGTCGGAGCACCGCGGAGCTTTCGAGATGCGGAGAAGCAAAGCTGGCCGCTAGTGGGCGCTGTGGCTCCGTGGAAGTCACGGACGAGCGTCGGCACCGGCGCTCGACCGAGAAAGTAGTGAGTTGTTCCTGCCAGCTCTGCTCTGGGGTCTTGCAGACGCCGTGTGAGAAGCACATGCCTTGACTTTTCCATCTCACACTCTCTAAATCTCTGGTCACTTTGGGAAGCCCGCGTGTCTCCTAGGGTCTAGTGAAACGGTCCCTGCGGTCGTGCCTGTGCCGGCGACACGCGGGGAAAGCTCCAGGGGCGCCCGGAGGGAAGGGAGACGCCCGCAGAGAAGGCGGGAGGCGACGACGCTCGGGCCCTGATTAGAGCTGCCAATTCCGGCGCCGCGTCGCGGGAATCGTCTTGCAATTCCCGGCCCCACTGACTGAAGAGGAGCTGTAGGCGATTGGTACCAAAATCAAGTGGGAAGCCCTCGCCGAGAGGCGTTGGGAGAAGCGCGCAGAAGCCGGGAGCTCTAAGGGTGTGCACGGAGTGCAAGTCCTGCATGCGGGGCAGCGCCGCATCTGCGGAGGGTAGGCGCCGAGCGGAGCCCGTTGCCTTCCGCACCGCGCGAGGTAAAGCCGCGCCCACTGATTCCGCCGAGGGGGAAGGCGCACCCGGGCGCGGGGACAGGTGGCCCGCTACTCTGCCGTTGCTGTTTCCGTCTGCACAGCGCCCAGGAGGCCTCTTGCCGCCCCGGGGGCGCCCTGTGCACGCGCGGAGCGCTTCTCCTGCCTGGCGTCTGCTCCGCTACCGCCGCCCGCGGGAGCCGGGGGCGGGGCTCACCTGTCAGCCCGAGCCCCGCCTCATGGCGCCCAATGTCGGGCGGAGATGGCGGACGGACGGACCGGTCGCCCAACCAGCGCACGGCTCCTGAGCCGCGGGCCAATGGGCTTCGCGCGGCGGGGCGGGGCCCCGCGTTTATAGCGCTCTGACAGCGCGCCGGCCGCGCTGACTCTCCTCGGCGGGGACCGCGGCGCCGGCCGAAGTGAGGAGCTGCGCACGCAGCGGGTCCCGGCGCCCTCCCCGCACACAAAGGCCCGCGCACGTCCGGAGTCCGCGGCGGGGACCGAGCTCCCTCCTGCCTGCCTTGGGGGCCGGGAGCCGCGCGGACTGAGGAGGCTCCTGCGCGCCCGGAGGCGTCCTACTCCGCTCCGTGCTCCGGGACATGGAACCGCGCCGACGCGGCGCCCGCGCACTCGGGCCGCTGCCCGCTGCACTGGATCTATAATCACAGGCGACCCTGCTCGGGGCGCAGCGCCCGTCGTTCGCGCCGGTAGTCTCTGCTCCGGGTCTTTGTGTCCCAGCCCGCACCCGCCCCGCGCCCACCCGCTCGCCGCGGCCGGCCCGGCACCCTGGAGCCACACGGGAGTCGGCCGTCCGAGCTGCGTCTGGCGCGGCGCCCCGGAACCCCAAGTCTGCCGCGCCACCGCGCCCCGCGCGTGCGCTCCCGCCCCGCGCCCTGAGGGCCCTGGAGGGCGAGCGCACCTGGCCCGGCGACCGCTGGAGCTGCGCAGCGCGCCCCGGAGCTGCTTGCGGGCGCCTGCTCTCTTCCCCGCCAGTCTGCCCTGGAGGATTGGGGGTCCCAGCCTGCGTCCCGTCCGTCCCTTCTTGGCCCGGAGTGCGTGGAGCTGGGAGTGGCTTCGCCATGGCTGTGAGGAGGGACTCCGTGTGGAAGTACTGCTGGGGAGTTTTGATGGTTTTATGCAGAACTGCGATTTCCAAATCGATAGTTTTAGAGCCTATCTATTGGAATTCCTCGAACTCCAAGTAAGTGGCGTCCGCGATCCCCCTAGGTCCTCACCCCGGGGTCCGCCGCGCCGTCCAGGCTGGAGGAGGGGTCAGTCCGCGGGGCCTCGGAGCCTGTTTCTGGAACCTCGGTTCCCCGTCCCCCACCCCCAACCCCCGTCCCATTTCACTAGGTGGAGACTCCTCGCTCGCCTTTCCAACCCGAGCGCCCCTGGAAGGGACGGTCTCCTCGCCTTTCCTCCCCCGAGCGCTCCCGGGCGCTAAAAGCTCCTATCGGCTCCGGTGACACGTCCGGGAAGGTATCAGATGGCGATACCTGACCCTCTGTTGTTTTCGAGGACGAAGGACATGGCCACAGTCTAGGCTGGCCGGCGCGCAGGGACTGGCGGGCTCTGGAGAGAGGCGGAGATGCTGCATTAACCGGGAGCGCGGGCGGCGGGGTCCGGGGCCCGCGGGCGACCGGGGTGGCAGGACGCGGGCAGCGGAGCGCGTGCTGGAGAGGGGAGCCTGGGGTCGCTACGCTGCCCGCAGAGCGCTGGAGCCGGTGCACCTTGGCACCGCGCCGCCAGCCCGAGGGTGCGCGGGGAGCTCGCCTGCTTCGCAGGAGAACTCGGGCGGCGAGCCCTTTTCTCCGCGCCCGGGAGACGGGCCTTAGGCTTCTCCCTGAGGGCCCGCCGCGCCTCGGCCTCCCGCTTCGTTCTTAAGCCGGTAGCCCCGGAGTATGCGGTCTCGATAGCCGACCTGATTGTAATGCACTTTCTATAAAAGCTTAGGGCCCTGCCCAGTCGACACTGCTCCTGAAGCCTTCTCCCTTGGGACCCTGGTAGGAATGGGATCCTTAGGATCAGACTCGCTCTTATCGGACGCTACAGCCGGGAGCGAGCCAGGCCTTGTGGAGAGTAACTTTCAGTTTGGGCCACCAGAGTGCATTCAGAATTTAGAAAATGCCATCCATCCCTAAATCTGTGTGGTCATAACTCGTAGTCATTTGGCCATTCAGTACTGTATATCCCCTGATTTCGAATCACAGCCAAAACATGTTTTACAGAATCATGGAATTGTGGTCTCGGGAAACTTGGAGAAGAAGTATGCAGACATTAGCTGGTTTCTGGAGAAAACGTTTGAGATCAGAAGTAAAATCAATGACCTAATTGAAGTTGAGCAAGTTGGGCCTGGTTTTAGGAGAAAAGAAATGGGGGATTGATTTAGAAATCACGTCTTAATTAAAGGAGTGTGTCCGTTCTCTTAAAAGTGTCAAATTTCAAATTCACTAACATGTTAACCAAGTATCCCTTTACGGAAAGGGCAAAAACGTCGGTTACAAATCGGTTTAAACAAATGTTTGTATGATGCTAGAAGGCACTTTCAACACCGCTCATTCGGAGAAGTTACTTAGCTCAGTCTCCTTCTATGTAGTCTGCTCTTGCATGGATTGTATTTTTAATGTAAATTATTGTATTTTCTGATGAAGTACTGGCGGCGGCATCTTTGCATCGATGCCGGCTCGGGAGGCGCCAGGTGGTGCCGGAAGGAGCCGGGCTAGGACCTCGTGCTGCAGCGGGCCCCGGAGTCCGGGGGAGGCAGGCGGGCGGGCGGGCGGGCGGGCGAGGCGGCCGCGGGGAGCCCGCGGCGCAGCTGTCCGCCCGGTGCCTCCAGAGGTCACTCTTCCATGCGGAATCGCGCAGCGCCGGGCCTCGCCCCTCCCCCAGGCAGCCTGCTCCAGCCACTCTGCACTTTCACTGACCGGCTCTCTTTAGGGCTGATTTTTTTTTTCTATAAGGATTTAATATTTCTGCTTAAATCTAGTTGAAAAAATTCCGTTAGCCTCTTCAGCGTTTAGTTCAGTGTGTGTGTATCTTTATCTTTGCGTTATTATTAACTATTAGTTTGTGTGTATCCGGTAGGAGGATTAGAAATACCTAGTTGAGAGAAAAAGAAAGGTAGAACAATAGTTATTTCAACCTAAGGTTTCGACATTAATAACTTCTTTTTGTAATGTGTTGAGGTGGGGGGTCCCGGGGGGAGGTGACAGGTATTTACCTCCCCCCCCCCCCCCCCCCCGCATTCTGATGATGAGGGTGAGTCTGTCTTTCCCAGCTATGTCCAGACCTGCGAGGCCCCTGCGTTTCGGGAAGCCTGCCGTTTGCGCGGCTGAGGTTGCTGCTGCTGTCTTGTCCTCCACAGGCAGCATTTCTTTTAAAATTCTCCTGATAACGGCCTGCCTGGATGACTGGATAATGTGTCCCTGGAAAAGGTCTCCTTTGCAGCTGAATGCTAGCTCCAGAGATCAGAAAGATTTCTTCCTGTAGGAGCCATAGGAAAGAGCCCTCTCTGAGTTTTTGAGAATGCATACAACGCCCTGATGCCAGGGGGTCGCTTTCCTTGGGGAAGTTTTATATTTATTTCCGGGGGAAAGTTTCAGTTGGTAAATATGATGTGGCAGGAAGGTAATCAAATGCATTGAAGTTTCACATCAGTTCCTATGAACTGTGGAACAATTCATTTGTAATGAAGCCGCCATCAGTAATTAGATTTGTTTCATTCAGAGGTCAGCTTTTTTAGCAGGTGGTCGACACAGGGAGCATGCAGCAGCTGTTTGGATACAGGGTCCAGAAAACCCTTTGTAAATTCAGCGTCTCCGTAACTACTTTAATCACATTGTTGGCTGGCCCGCCGCTGACTGTATGTAATAATGGAAAGATGTCCTGCGTGCTGAAACAGTAGCTGCCCTGTTAGGTTATTCACATTGCTTTGATATGTTCTGGTAGAGTTGGGTCTGTTGTAGCCATTTTGGTTGTTTAAAGTTTTTGTTTGTTTTTTGTTTTTTGTTTTTTTTTTTTAATTCAGAGAACAGTAATGCCTAGCTTCCATTTTTAACTAACACTTCAGTGAAACATTTTTTTTCCAAGAGGGAAAAAATTTTGGCCTAAGTAAAGTAGTAGGCTCTTTTTCAAACAAAAATTAATTTAATTTTAATGTGAGCAAATCTGTATTGGTATGGTGTTCTTCAATGCATTACACTGACTTTGTTGAGAATTTCGAGTACTCATGCCTTACGTCTGGGGTTGCCATTCCCTATGCATTACATACTAGTTAGTTAACATAGCATGTGGCTTTTCCCATGTAATTTTTTCTCTATGTAATACTGGTACATAGAATGACTTGATACAAAAGAATGGCTGGCTAATATCCAGATAACGTATAATACATGGGCTTCACCACAATCAGGCTCTGAATAAATACAGACCTGTCAGAGATTGATAAAATAAACTACAATGGATAGTGCTGTTTAAACAGTCCATTCAATAACATATATAAGCCAGCCTGCCTTCCATTGTGTCTGAAATTCTTATTTTTGTAGGTAAACAAATGCACATTCAGCACTGATTGAATAGCCCCTTGAACTATGCTCCACAGTTTGCGTTTGGGTTAATCTTGTCGGTTTTAATATAGAGAGAAAAAAGCTCAAAGCACCAGGGGTGGAATTGTTAGTGCTTTCACATCCACATTCCTCACATTTTGTCAGGATGATAAACTGTAGGTAATGGACTGTCGTCGTTCTACAGGACAACTGAGCCAGGCAGAGCACAAAGACCAAGCAAAAACGACACCTCACAACATGCTTGGTAGCCTTGTTTTCAGATGAGAATTTATTTGAGAATCATGTGTCTAGGGACTGCACATCTTAACCTCAACAATTACAGCTTCAAGCCTCAGAAACAGAAGCTAGAGGTTAAGATGATTTGTTAAGCACTCGGTTCTAAATCTTTTACAAAGCATAAGCTGTTGACGCTTGTCCTACTGATGCAAAGAAATGCAAATGACTCCAACATTTCCAAAGGCTTCTGACTTAAGCTAAAGTATGTGGACAGGTGAATTAGCCATTGACCTGAAGACCAGCTAAAAACTACGCGTTTGAATGGTTTCTCCATGTAGAGTCAGCTGAAGAACAATTGGTAGATTTATATTAAAACCTCTTGTCTGTAAACTTACTGAGGTACATCCTTCAGTTGGTGGATCAGTGAGATAATTGCCTTCAGATGAACAAGTGACTGGAGCAACTAAATCTTTGGTGTCTTTCCTTCCACTGAAATCTTCCAGGTAGCTCCCGAGAGCTTCAGTGTGACACCAAACTCCGGGCGACGTTTTAGAGTGCGTTCACCTAATGGGAAACTATTAGATCCCAGCGTGACTGCAGTAATGCGTCATAGGAATGGGAGTGGCAGGGAAAAAGGAAATACAGATTGTAGACCCTAATACAGAAATTTTTAGGAAAGGTATTTCTTTAACATTTTATGAAACCTTCATTCTTAAAATGCTTAATTGCAAATTAGACAAAAAAGAAGTGCTCTTCTAAGGAAGATGATTAAACTGGTCCTCCTATCAGCCTAATCTCTGCCTGCCTTTGCTGCTGACATAAAGAACCTGTTTTTCAGGTCACTTAATATACATCTACATAGATTTGCTTATGAGCTCACCCTTTGTGTAGCGGAGTAGAGCCTTAAAGAGGAGTGCTCAACTGTTTAAAATATTTTGATTAAAATATACAGAACCCATAGAACTATAAGCTTCTAGTCAGGAATTAGCTCTTTCAGGGAAGAGCTCCCCCCTTCTTTTTAAGGGGGGAATTAGAAAGAGGCTGGGGGAGGAATATAAGAACAGCAAAGAAGGAAGGATAGCAAATGGGACATGTTCCGAACAGCTTGGAAAAACTCCTGTGGCTTCATTGTCTCTATAAAGCCAAAGAATACAAAGACATAAGTAATTCAGCCCTTCTCCCATGATGGAAGGTGGAAGCCGTCGACATGCCTCCCCTGTTTAACTTGTTTAACTCCCATTTTAAATTCAGCACCATACTGGCCGTGTGAACTCTGAAGATTTCTTTAGTAATCCATTTTGTAGTTCCGAATCAAAAACAAAGTGAAAGGGTCTGACACAATTTGCTTTTATTTTTAGGCAAATCAACCCTGGTCATAGTTAATAAGGGGATTACAACTCAGACTAGGTCTTTACAGATGTGATGTAAATCAAGGGCAGAGTATAAAGAAACTGATCCCTTTTGATTGAAGTATGGTAAAAAGGCATAGAGAAACTAGCAGCAGTAATCTGATTGTATGGCAATAAAACCACCATTTTCTGTCTTTCAGATAAAAATAATGTGGTAAATCCATGCAGTTCATAAGATGTAAAGGCAGATAAAGGGTGAAGCCATGGCAACATATAGATTAGCTTGATGTTAGAAATGACACGTCTCTGAAAAGGGTGCGGGACGAAGGCCCTTGCCTCCAGGCTGTTGGGCATTATGTGAGAACCACACAGACTTGGAAACTGGGATTAGGAAGTATGAAAGCTCTACTTGTGGTCTGGGATGGCTGAGGCGGTAAAGAAAAGCTGCTCAGTTCTTGCTCATTGGTGGTGGATAATATGGCAAAGGTAGATTTCATTGACAGCCTTTTTTATAGATTGAGATCGAGGCTGATTAAAACTTCAGATCACTGCAGTTGTTAGGGCCTGGGAGATTTTCCTTTTTAACTCCTGGCCTAACAGCGGCAGCCGTTCTGTAGGATTAACTGCACTTCGCGGTCGTTGCCTTAATCTATTTGGGCTTCAGGCAGGGACATGCTGGGAAGGAACAGAGACCAGAGGGGATAGGTAGGGCTGGGGTTATCTGAAAAGAAAACAGAGACCTTTTGATTTCAGCCATCTTTTCAGGCCCAGCTCCCTCGCCCGCTGCATGGGAGAAGCAAAGGTAAACAGGACGCATTGTCCCTCTCCCTCAGCCGCAGAGCTCTTCTGGGAGTTTTGTCTTTCCCACCCTGGAAAAAAAGATATAATACAGTTTTTAAAAGGGGAGGGGGGAATTAAGTTTTCATTCAAATGAATAGTAATCCAAGATGCCAGAAGCAGTGGGCTCTACCTACATGTAATTTTACACATAAATGTGAGTCTTAAACTTTGAGTTGAATGGGGTAGGCTACATTACCGTAAACTACAGGATTATAAAAATGTTAATGCTGCCCAGCTTTAAAGTCAAAAACAAAAAAAATCTCTGTGCTGTTGTTGTCCTGAACAACCTTGTAAATAAGCTAGACTTTTGTTTTTGCCTTCCATACTCTCCATTTCAGCCATGAAACAAAATAAGTCATTGAAACCACGATTGGGTTCCATGCAGAGTGACATCCGCAATTGGGTCAAGCCAGAAGGAAATACTTGCTCGATTGCCTCCTATTTGGCATCATAGAAAAGTCTTGGCACTTCTTTGGGAGAGTCTGAACTCTCAAGACATTGAAAATGCCAAAGGCTGCAAACACCCTGAGTGTCTTTCTTGATGGAGTGCGTCTTGGTGTGTTTTACAGAGGGGAATTCAGTGCTGTTGTTTTTTGTTGTGTTTTTGTTTTTGTTTTTGTTTTTAACAGCAACATAGGGCCCTTCTAGACTCTTGGATTCTCTAAGTGTCTGACGAAAATGGTCATTAAATAGTAAATATTATATTTTAGACCCATTTCACTGATTTTGCTCCAAATTCTCAACTGACTTGAGCATCTGTTTGGGGCTGTAGATATATTGCCTTTGTTGCCTGTTTTTCTCATTACTATGGGAATTACTATAGCCACTACTATGTAGCTCTCATAGACTGAAAACATTTTTAAAGTATTGCATATAGGCTGGCCATATCCAGTGCCTGTTACTTTAGCTTCTTTTTCTGACTTAATTCAGCAACCTGTATTAATAGATCCATTTCATTTGTCTAGCTTCATCAGAGAAGGGATACCCCCTAATTTACAAGCTGGTCACATCCAAGCACCTTGCATTCTACACTTGACAATGATTGCTAATGGCCCATTCAACTAAAGTATTTGCTTGTTAACAGGGAACAGAGCATGATAAATGTCCAGCAAGCTTGCCGCCTCCTTCAGCTTTTCAAACGCAGACTGGTGCATATTTATGGCAGGCAAATGACAAAAGAAAAAGCTGAATTGCCCTGGCCTCCAGCTTTCTATCAGAAACAGGGTTAAAGTGATTAAAGCAATCATTCAAGAAAGCCCTGCCATTTATTTACTAACCTTCATCCAACATTTAGCTTTGCAGTCTACCTGTGAGAAGATATTTCAGAAGTATTAGAGATAAGGAAGGAAGATCTAGCAAATCAGTGAAAAGAGTAGGTGACCGGTTATAAAATGCTTTCCATGCACATCGAATGCCAGGCAAACCTATTTCTGTTATTCCAGCAGAGATCAGCAGTGGCTCTAGACTATTAACATGTTTTCCTTTCATGTATAAATTCAAATATGTAATTCTAGTCCAAAACATTCTGTGGCTGGTAGGTACATACATACTTGCTGATTTCAAATAAGAAAACATAGCAAGGGAAAGCTCCATTAAACAAGTTGTTTCTGCCCTTAGTAATTCTCTAAACAAAATAGGAAGAAAAAGTAGGTAGTAGTGGAGTATTAATAGTGTGCTCTTTTCATTCTCTAACCCCCGAGTAGGTAAGCGTTCAAACTGCTCTGTGGGGGGCATACAGTTAGAGCCCCGTGAATGAACCACTGCTGTTCTGCCATACTTTATTAATTTATTTATATTATTATTTTATTGTTTTTATATATTATAATTGTTTATATTACTAGTATATTTTCTCAATTTAAATCCTGTTGCATCCAATTTTAATTACAGTATTTGTATCTGTCTTCCCATACTTGCTACCCACGTACATACCCATTGCCACTGCGGCCTCACCCATGTTTTCCGTGTATACCACTCTCATATCACCCCAGAATAATTATGAGTGCTACCCAGACTTTTGAAACCAGTAGAGTCAACATGTTTGTGTTTGAGGAAAGCCTGTAATGCTTTAGCATTTTTGGCAGGGGTGTATGTGTGTTTAAGTGGGGTGGGCGCAACTCCGTATTGTCTGCCCATTCTACTGTTGTTCCCAATCCACGCTCCCTGCGGGGCACCTAACCTGTGTGCATGGCAAAGAATTTCCGACCTTCAGAGCAAGAAGTGTTTCTCAGTTGATCTCTTCCAGCCTAAGGTTATAGCTGGTGAATTACAATCATTGCTCTTTCCACACCTTTACCTGGACTTACCATGGCCCTAAAATATTTGCCCAGAATCAGAATTGTCTAATGAGTGAGTGGGGCAGGGCAGATCATGTTCAAGACCAGCTGAGAATGTACCTAGTTGCAGAAGAAGTTAGAAAATGTCATCTTTTACTTATCTACCAGAAATATATTCGAGGTACATTTTATATTTTTTTTAAAAAGCGAGTTCTGATAGGCCTTGAATCCGCCCTTTCTATGGGAAAATGAATCATTATTATAATGGACTATCCAGTAAAGTTCATGATTTCTCCTAGACATGTTCTGTCTCTTTCTGACATAGATGAAGAGTGATCTCTTTAAGTCTTTTCTTCGTAATCCGTAGCGCTTTGTACTTTGATGTACTTAGAAAAAACCATTTACACGGTACCTCATGATTGATGGGCAAGTCTTCACCACTCTGCCTGTCCTAAAAGTCAGGGACACACCTCCTTCATTTCATCAGTCCCTACTTCTGTCCAGCATTGGCATTCAGTAAGCTTTAGTGGAATGGATAGACAACCCAGATTTATGTTGATGGCAGCTTACCCTGTCTTAACTGTCATCCTTCTGCTACGAGACGTGGATGGGACCTGAGTCCATGGGACTGCTCAGAGGTCCCTGGCTCTTGAACTTTAGGGCACCAGAATCCCCTGCAGGGCTTGAGAAAACACGGGCTTCTGGGCCCCATCCCCAGAGTTCCTGATTCCTGAGGTCTGGGGTGGAGCTTGAAGATGGACATGTTTAACAAGCTCCCAGGTGATGCTGGCCAACTGCTGCCTCAAGGCCACACTGAGAACCGTCGCCCTACACCAGCCTTTCTGGGAAAACAACTCAACATGAAAGCTGTTTGGGAATCTCTGAAGAAATCTGTGGTCCCTGCCTTGTTGGGGGAGCAACAGGAATCTAAACCGTTGATGGTGGAGAATTTGTTGTTAATTCAACAAGCAACTATTCAGTGTTAGGCCTGTTACTTGGCTCTAACAATACAAGGCAGAATGACCTGTACCCTCGAGATTTAAAGTCTAAGTCCAGTAGAGAGAAACCCAGGTGGGAGCAAGCATATTTAGAGGTAGGTGCCTGGTGCAAGGTGGGGACACAGAAGAAGGGAATGGCATTTGCCCCTGGAGGGGTCTGGAAACAGCCCAGGGGAGGAGGAGCTTGAGTCTTGAAATACTGTGGGTATCTCTAAGCAAAGTCACAGTAGACAGCTGAAATAAAGAAAATAGTAAGCAAGCCAAAGGAACAGTATTTCAGCCCAGGGCAGTGTGTGTCTATCACGTCCACCTGTGAACATGCCCCAGGATTCCCTACATCAGGCCATTGCTCAAGACAGATGCCTCACAAGAACAGCTAAACCACTGATTTCAGCTACCTTTTCATGTGAGAATTATCAGTACCTACTGCTTTTCAAAATAAGTATGATCATAGATAGGTGAGACTATTCAGTTTCGCAAAGACAGTAGGGCAAGTGCCATTGTAGTTTAATTAAGGGCACATGCTTTAGAGTTGGGCTGTGTGAGTCCAATCCCAGTTTAGCCATTTATTAGCTGTGTAGCTTTAGGAGCAGTAGCCTTAGTGTCTCTCAGTTGTCGCATCTCTAAAATAGGGACAATAATATAATAGTGCTGAATAAAAGAGTAACACAATTTTGGTCAACATTTAGTGTATTTAAAGAGCTAAGCTCCGTGATTGGCACAGTGAACCAATCAATAAAACACCAGTTGTTATTAATAAAAGTCAGTTGAATGTGTACTGTGTGCCTGGCCATGGTTCAATTTGCCTTTGCATACAAGGAAAAAATTAAAATACTCTGTTAATAAAGACTATAGCATAATACTTTCACCTTGAACTCCTTGATGTTAATTTATTTTGTTTATCTGCCAAACTTCTACTCATTCCTTATGACTTTCTGCTACGTGAGACACCCTTTGTTTTTCTTTTGTCCTGCTAAATTAAGTTCTCTCTCCTCTGCTTTCCTACTTTTGGTGCTTTCTTAAAACACTTTTAACCCTGGACTTTCTCATGCCACTGTGCAACTGTGGACTGAGCGGAGGCTCTTTGAATTCATTTTGTGTATTCTAGTAGAGAGTACGGTGAACAGTTGGGTTGTTGAAGGAATACATTAATTCAACCTGGAGGGATAGGCAGTGTTGTATTTTTTACATGGATCTTACATGATATTTAGAAAACTGCCTAACTGGTGGACGTTGTTTTATTAACAGCGTTTTGTGTATAGCACTCACTATGTGCCAGCTGCTGTTCTAACTGCCTGACAAATACCCCTAAAACCTTCATGGTAACTGTGTGAGGGAAGTACTTTTATTGTATCCATAATACCAATGGGGAGACTGTGGCCAAATTGGTTAATTAACTTAGCCAAAGTCATATTGAACTAATAAGTGGATTTAAACCCAGCTAGTCTGGGGCCAGCGTCCCTCTTTTAATCCTCTGCCTCCTGCTTATTTTGGTGCATGGAGTAGTCTTTGTCATATAACTAAATTAAGCATGCATTTGCTTAAAACAGTGCATACATGATGGATCAAAAAGTTTGTGGTATAATTGTTTTAATTCTGTCATTATCCATTTTGATTTATAGTCACGTTCTTATGATAGTCATGTAGTTTTAAATGGAACCTTTGAATCTTTGATATAATAAGTTTATGTCAAATCTTGGGTATAATAAGATTATACCCAATGGAAACAAAATAATGATCAGCCCATTTAAAGGATGACTGGAGAGTTATTACAATATATAATAGTCATGCATATACTGAGTATTATTCCTTTGACTGGTAACATTTTCCTTTTAAAAATTGAAACATTCGATTGTTCCTTGTTGGGAGAAAAAGAGGTCAGATTTTTGAGGGGAGATCCATTTGGTGAGATGCTGAGTGTGTGTCAAGCTAAGGAGATAGTATGACATCTTTTTTAGAGTCTAGTCACAATTAAATGCCATTTTATTTTGGATTTTGGGATTTGTGCCAGCTTCCAGCTTGTCAGAGCTGAGAAGACTCAAATCAAGTCCAGGCTTATTTCTACAGCAAACTGGGATTCTGGCTTCTTGCCTGTGGATTCATTCAGTACAGCCCATCTGGCTTTTGATGTTCTGCAAGTTTGGAGCCATTTGTTTAAGGAAGCCAGGCGGTGAATATTGGTGGGCCTGGGGTTCTCTTGACTCCAAGTGGTGCCCCTTGGTTTGCATTTTCACCATGCTTAGCATCTGCTTACCTGGAGACCACGCAGCCGCCGGCCAGAGGTCTCCAGCAACCAAATCTTCATGCCTTTTAGAACTCAGGGCCCCCAGCACATCCTCCTTCCTCCTCCTTGTCCAATTACTTTCATGCCGTTCTCAGTAGCTGCTTGTTTGAATCACTTATAGTATTTAACTTCTGGGGTGTTTTTGGGTTTTGGTCAAGGTAATTCCAGGCTGGATGTGGTGACTAAGCAGGAAATAAATGGGTCGTTCACAAAGTTACAGTGGAGTGCTGTTTCTGTTTTCCTGAGTTGCACAGTTGTGGGGATGATCCGTATGGAAGTCAGGAACCGAGTCTGATTTTGCCCCCTTTTGATGTTAGCACTACAGACCTGGCTGTTTTGTAGCGTGCTTTGTTTTTCTTCCTTTTCTTCCCTAACTCCACGGGCTGTGGCAAAGCCCTGAGACGTGCAGGAAAATGTCTCCTGTCATACGCCCACAGCAGACCTAGCCCTGACCCTCCTCTGAAGCCCAGGAAGGAGGTATATATGAGGCAGCCTGCTTGTAAAGCAATTGCACACAGCCTTGTAAACTGTGTTACTAGGCTGATTACGCCTGACTGGCAAGGTGAATCTCTTATAGCAAGAGAGAACTTGGAGAGTGTTATCTCATCTTATGCCTTATTAATTTGTTCATTCTTTAATTACACAGACACCTATTGAGCTCCCTGTTTATGCGAGGTACCTGGTTGGGGGTCAGAGGGAGGGTCGCATGGTAAACAAGACAGACTCAATCCTGGAGGAGCAGGAATGGCAGCCCCTTGCTGGGCTGTTGGCCCCACCAAAAGGGAGAAGTTTCCCTTTAATAATACATGGGTGAATCATTTTTGTCAATAGGCAAAATTCTTTGTAGTTAAAAAAAAATGTGATGGTAGGAAGGAAAGGGATGGGCAGAGGGTTAAAACAAAAGATATGCTTTCCCTAACTTTAGATTGTCATATTGTTGTGCTTTTCACTGTATCTTAATTCAATTTCTTTGCGTTTTTTTAATGCCAAGGCATTCCCTAGATGATTTACGTGAGCCTTTCATCTCCGCGATTTTTCCCACTCAGGTAAATGAGCAAATGGATTTGAACAGAGAACCAGCTGGAAATGCCCTTTGAATTTCTTTCTCTATGAAAACCATTTTTCTTTCTGGTGCCTCACCTATAAATAACAGGAGTTCCACCTTCCTTTATAGACTCTTGCTAAAAGCGTGGTTTGGAACAAGACCGTACAGGTGCACACAAATTACACTTGGGAAAGAAGCCTGCAGTGCATCTTGTCTCTGAGGGTTATGAAATCCTCCTTTTAGTAATGGAGCCAGCATGGTCAAGCCAATAGGATGAAATGTGGCATTTGTGAGATCACACCCCTTCTCACTTGCCCACTGTACATAGCATCCCAGCCTTACTCTTCAGATCTCCATATTTTTTCTTATCTAGCTGCAAAATTCATGGGCTGGTTTTTTTGGGGGGTGTGTGTGTGTGTGTGTGTGTGTGTGGTAAATAAAGACCTGCATTTTTATTTTGAGATAGGTGGTTGAGTTTTGTCTTTAATTTCATGGCCAAGATTATTAACTAGTCTCTTAACTTTTGAAAAGACAACAATGATATTTGGGGATCACACACTTAAAGTTAGACTTCTAGATGATTAATACAAAAGTAGATGATATTTCAGCCTCTGCCTGTTACATACAGGTATGTCCCTCTGTGAATTGGAGGCTTTTATGACAGTGAAAATCATGGCACAGATAAAAATTAAATAAATATTTCTATTATTTTACTGAAGAAAAAAAAAAAGCTTAAACTGTGAGAATACTGTCTTGGAGCATTTTAAAATAAAATTAACTTTAGCCACCAGGATTTTGAGCATTATATCACAAATAAAAAACAAGATTAACATCAAAAGGAGTCAGTTTTGTGCAGCACTGTGGCCTATGAAATTTAATATTATTTTGACTCATATGCTAATTGTAGACTGACAGAGGAAAATGGATTGTGTTTAAATAAAAGGATACACAGCATCACACGCACCTCTATCAAATGCAGGTTGAGGTCTTTGGGCCAGGAACTGGGGACCCTCTAGCTCTGTTATTGCAGATTCAAGTTTGACAAATGAAACTTTCCTTTAGACTGTAGTTTAATTGCTTTTTTTCAAAGGTATGCATGCTGAAGAGGCACAAACACACCTCACCTTGAAGAGTTGCTAAACTGGTTTGTGTGCCTATCGGCTCACTGTGTGTTTGAATTTCTGTGCTTCTCATCTTTCTTTTTCTTGAAAAGATGTTGCTTGTCATTGGTGTGAATTGTACCCCCACCCCTACCCACCTAGTCTTTGCTCTCAGATTTATAACACTTTAATGGTTCCAAATTGTATAGCCTGCTCTTAGACCCCTTTTCTTTTCCTTGAATAAATCAGGTTCATGTTGCAGATGATATTTGTTTTAGGAAAGTGTGAAAGAAGGGGTACCTGTGAAAACAGGCAATTGTTCCAACACACATATACATTCAAATTAAAGCAGAAAATGTCAATTAAAACCTCCAATTACTACCTTATTTCTTGGAGGTTTAAAGCCACTGAGAAGATAGTGGTGCACTCGCTGGAAGTTTTAAGGTAATTACTTTTTACTCTAAGCCGTGGTATCTGGTAACCTAATTCTGTATAAACCTGACACCCTATCGCTACACCCCAGTATTTCTCTGATTTCAGAATAAGTCTGTGTAGAAACTTGTTCTGATGTTAAAGTGCAAAAGGGGGCAGTAAAGTGCTATCCACAAAAAAGGAAAAAAACATTTTCCGAGTATTTCTTATTACTGCCTGTGTCTTTCTTAGGCCCTGCCTTTATTTATTCATTTTATAACAAAACTCTTATGTTTGGAGCATTGAGAGAATATCTTATTAAGCTGTTGCAGCAATCTAGCATTAAATGGAAGTCATGCAAGACTGAAGATCCTGCCTGGTGATGAAGTGTGCCATCAAATTCACACGCTCATGATGCAAAGTCCTTCTTTGGGAGTATTCGTATCCCCAAGTGCACCGAGCACTTCGGAAAGGAGCCTTGGTCTTTGGTGTTAATGCTCTTCTAGCTCCATATAGACATGGCAGGCCCAAAGTACATGGTGGGGTGAAGGGTCAAGGGTTTGGGCTTATCCAGAGCAGCGTGCATCCTTTGTCAGGAGGTGACTGGAAACACCAGCCAATTACAGCAGAACTGCAGACTGCTCGTCCGCGTTCGGAATTGCAGACGAACCAGTTTGCACTCTGACTTCTCTTCTGCACTGCGGGCTTTGGCGTTTAATTAAAAATTAAAGCCTTTTATGGAAAATACATGTTTTCCAAAATGGGGTAAATCTGAAGTGAACTTAATACAGAACACTGGCTTGGGAATAAAATAAACCTGTGATATTACTGACTTTTGGTTGGTAGCTGCTAGGCCGAGCCTCTTTGTAAAGCTGGGATTTAGAATCTTTGAAATGTTTGTACAGTTCAATGATTAAGCATAAATTGTATATATTCCCTATTTTTCACTTATTTGAGTAAACAAGTTTGTTACTGCAGTTTCTGTGGACTCAGAGATTTATGTATTAAATAGGTCACAACTTAACTAGGATCATTTTATTTATCTGCTTGCTAGGGAATTGCATCAAAAGTTTAAGTCTATAGGCATTAAATATTTCAAATGCTTATTTTTAAAGTCAGTTATGAAAGATAGTACAGTTTTTCTGAAACTACATTAAAAAATTATGTTTTAATATTATCACAAAAGCACTGACTATTTATTGCAAAGAAAACACAGAAAGCTAAAAATCATTCGAAGTCCACCATTCAGTAGCCCAAAGTGTTCTCAGGTAAAGGCGGTGTGTGTGACCATTTGTTTATGGTTGTCTCCGTGCAGTCAGCAAAAGAAACAGAACAACATACCATGTATTACTGATGTGTATATTTTCAACTGAAATCAGCCATCTGCTTACAATGACCATAAACACTAATGATATAATTTTTAAATGAAAAGAAAAATAAAATTAATTCTTTGTGGAGAGTAATGCGAATTGACTTACGAATCTCGCCCTACTTGGCAGTTTGCTCCAGAGGTAGAAGAGCTTTATGTGTGGGCCTCCTCCCCCCACACATTTATTCCACGTGCACGTGCGTGCTCCAGCATCCATGTCAGGACTCCCCTTGTCCTGTTACATGAGTAGCATGGCCCTGTTTCTCAAGTGCATGATAACTGCCATAATTACACATAAATATTAAATATTTAAATAGATTTTTACATGTGTAATATTAGGTAGAAGTGGCTCTGGATCGAATCTGACGCTTTTTAAATAGAAGCTTTCCCACAGCATTTCCAAGCACTGTCATCATGTCTGTGTCGATTTGGGTTTACCTGGCCTAGTTATCTGTCTGGACATAGAAACTTGTAGTTGCCGTTTGTATCTTTTTGTTCTGATCTCTTTATTCGGTGTCAGCTGAGTATTCTTGTGTCAGTTACTAACATATTAACTCATCCTTGTTTGGAAACTTTGGCATCTTCTTCCATGGTTTCCCTCCGTGGATCTGTCGCGTCCCTCAGGAGAGCCAACAGGTATATGTTCACACATTTCACTTGTATTTTCAGAGACTACACCAGCATCGGGTGGGCCCCCAGCGATATGGGTTTTCTTCTCGGTTAATCTACACTCTTTGGCCAACCTTGAGAAAACTTGTAAGAAGGCATCAGATGTTTGTGCTAAGGTGCATGTAGTATGGTCACAGGAAGAAAGAAGCAGGGAAAGTGGAGTAGCTGTGGGTGGGAGGGGGAGCAGGGAGTGCAATTTCAGGTTCACTACACAGCTCTTCATAAACTTCTCCACTGCTGGCTTCCCACGGATCCTCCTATTATATTGGGCAAAGTGCAGAAATAGACCACTGCCTCCATCCTTTTCCCAGGCACCCTGTGAGACCTGATAATGCAATACCGGTCAGCAGAAAAGTCCAGACTTGACATCCCAGTGTGCCATGGTCTGGTCTGTGAATGAAAATCACATGACATGACCTCTGAACTCTTAAGTGACTGGTTTATGTTTTCAGTGTATTAGGCCCGTGTTTGAAACAAGCATGTGCTCATAGTGTAGGTTAAAACTTTCTGCTGTCTTCATTAATTATGCTATGTTCCAGTCTATTAATATTAAAGAATATTGTGTTGCATAATGACTTTTTTTTTTTTTTGGAGATGGAGTCTTGCTCTGTCACCCAGGCTGGAGTACAGTAGTGTGATCTCGGCTCACTGCAACCTCCGCCTCCGGAATTCAAGCAGTTCTCTGTCTCAGCCTCTGAGTAGCTAGGATTACAGGTGCCCGCCACCATGCCCAGCTAAGTTTTGTATTTTTGGTAGAGATGAGGTTTAACCATCTTGGCCAGGCTGATCTTGAACTCCTGACCTCATGATCCACCCGCCTCAGCCTCCCAAAGTGCTGGGATCATAGGCGTGAGCCACCACGCCTGGCAACATAATGACTATTTTTTAAAGTTTTTACAATTATGACTGTGAAGTTGAAATGTCTAAATTATAGAGATCCAGTTTAGATTACTAAATATTTATGTCTAATTGAGATTATTAGACTTAGCCAAAGTATCCATGTAGAAGTATTAGAGTCTAAATTGCTGAAAAACTTGAAAAAGCTTGGATTAAGTTCAATAGGTAATCCAAGAGGGAAAGTAGATTCCAATATCAGATCATTTCACCATAGGCATGTTAAGTTTGGAAGCCCTACTTGAGTGTTTCCAGTTTTTTCCACATTATATTGTCTCTATATCTGATTCCAAGGCAGGGCATCTATTGTCTTGCTTAGGACTGATTCACTGGGAAAAACCGTTGGAGTTGCCTATTTCCACTCAGTATGCCTCACCCTTAGAGCAGCTTCCCATGGTTCCCAGGGAGGCCCTCCAGTGAGAATGCACCAAGCCACACGCCACGGCCTGGGAAGCAGCCCTGAACCTGGAGGTTCTCTTGATGGAAAGGAAGAGGCAGCCTTCCCCTCCCAGAAAGACAGTAGAGAGGCTGCTCTGACTTTGCTCAGAGACGGAACTGGTCTGACTCAGTTCTCTCTCCTCTGTGGGACATGAATCACTCTTGGTGGTCTTTGCTTTTTATTTGAGCTTAAAATCAGCAGACTTTATTAAATGACACCACTCTCTAACCACTTTCTGTCTGGGCGAAGTTTGATGAGAACAGCCTCCCCCAATGCGGTATGGGTTGTAACTGTGGCAGTTTCCTTCTACTGTTTTTGGTTACAAAATGAACCATTGTCTGAACACACAGAAAGAAATCTGTATTTGGCATCCATAATGTCAAGTCAGTTTAGTAATTTAAAATTAGCCAGTTGTCATCATCATAATTCTTTTTAACACTTTCAGAGTTAGCATAGGAGACGTGTATTGTTGAATATTACAAAATATTTAGGGCATAGATAGATGTGCTATGTAGTTTGATTTATTAATGTGTCTAAGCAATCTAAAAGTAACAGAGTCCAAATATAAACCCCATCACTTCAAAAATAGGAACTCTGTTTACTGACCTGATTATAACCTATGGAACTCAATTGTTTTCCATTAAAAAAATGATAGTGTTAGGAAACTCACCCTATTTGCTTTTCATATATATTCTGCTATTTGCATAATTGTCTGGAGTCCATATGTAATATTAAATGTAAAACACAAATGCCACGTGGCTGGTGTGTTTCTTCCTCACCTTTTGGTTCCTGGCCTCCTGGGGAAGAGTTGCATATCTGAGCCATGGTCTCAGATGACTGCCTTGGAAGGAGCCTCTTCCCTTCAGGAACCACTGATGTGTGCTTGGTGTGGAGCTGGACTTTCCCTGGCTCTCCATGTGACGCTCACATGTGCATGTGTATTGGCTTTCTCTTGATTTCCCTTAACTTCATGGCTTATCTATGAACAGCTTGATTCGGGGGGGAAAAATGTGTTTCCCAAAGCCAGAGTTATAGTTGAATGTGCTGCAGTCAAAACCAAAAAGTGTGCAGAGAAAGGGGGCTTTTCCTGTCATGCTCATTGGGCACCAGTGTGTCTTCACCTGTTTTGTGGGTTAGGTCCATGTGTTGTGCTGAAATGAAGAACATGAGATATATGGGGCTTTGGACGGGGCTGAGCCAAAAGCAAGTGCTCCAAAGCAGCTGTGTTTGTATTATTAGTGGTTCTGGAGGTGGCTGATTGCCTTGCATTTTAAGTAGAGAGGGATTGTAGAAGACTGCCAATACTTACAACTTTTTTCAGAGAGAAAGGGTCAGAAACTCCATTTGCAGGGCTCCTTGCTCTCCAGAAACACCAGTGTGCCTGGGAGGGCATCTGCGGAAATCCGGTCTCTCCTCCTCAGGATATCCTGTCCCGACTCAGTGGTTCTGTCTTCAGAATTCCCATCATGTCTGTGACCTGCAAATGGTGGTACTTAATTCGACTTCAGTTTGTATAAATGTTAGCTTCTATTTGTTCATTCCTATTTTTTGTTCAACTAATACATTCTTTATTGAGCATCTACTCTGTGTCAGCCCCTTGGGCATTGAATATTGAATTAGTCACATGTGGGACTTGCCTGCCCTCGGGGAGCTAGACTATAAATTCCAAATGATCAGCGATCTCTACTTTGCTGTCACTCACAACGTCTGGCACAAAATAGGTTACTTGAGTTGTTATACTCACAGTACTGTTGTCTGCTGCCATGGTGCTTTAGGAAGTGTAAGAGTTCCCGGGAGGCAGAGTCTAATAATGCAGACTGCACATATCCAACACATGGCCAGGAGAGCTGTAGTTCAGGCTCTCAGCTCAACTGCACTCTGTCCACTGAGAAGCCATAATCTCATCAATTAAAGTGACTGTGTGCTATGGCTGTTTATGTATATGCTTAAGAAGTAAAAGCTGCTAAAGCACTCAAGTATTGGGCCCTTTTGTATTGATTTAATTAAAGGAGCCATCATTGTTTTAATGAGCTCTAGAAATAATTCTTTTGAAGAGCCGAGGATCAAATTCTTGCCTCATGTTTTGCCACAATGTGTTCCGAAAGGTGAATTAATGCGTTTGGAATCATCAGGAATAGTGAGTTTTGTCAGGATTTACTTTTTACGAGCATATCACATATGCATATTGAAATGTGAGCCTCCCCGCCACATTTCCATTTTGATAAGCATCCCCCTGGGTTGCCTTCACTGACCATTAGAGATTTTTCACAAAGTTGGACAGTACACCCTGAACGAAAACTTTACATCAAGAAAGGCCTGGAGTGTTTGTAAAATGAATTAAAAGGCTCATTCAATTTTTATGTGACTTATGCCTTCTGAAAATATGGCCTCAAACACGAAGATCCCCAAAGCCACATCAACCCCTGCATCCCGTGTTTCCAACCTCACCACATCAGCACCAGCAAGAGCTGTCGCTGAGACAGTGAGTGATGAGAGTCAAGAGGAGTGACTTGCGTGGCCTGGAAGGAAACCTCCTGTGAATCTTTAGTTAAGTAGGAAAAAAAAATCCTCATGAAGGAAACAGGATCTTGGGAGCATTTTGAATGAAGAAAGAGCTTAGTGAGCCAAACTTGAGACATAGGGTGTAACGTGGGAGAGTTTTAAGATTTGCAGAGATGTACAGCTTGGAAGGGGGTGTAATGCTTTTTCTTAAAAGAGCTGAATGAATGGTTGAGGAAATGGGTACATCTGGCTTGGTAAGGATCCTGATCTCTGAAGCCTGGGAAGCCCCCGGGGCTTGTAATTTAGGAATACTTCCTCTAATAGTAGCTAACCCTTATATAGTGCTGTCTGTGCAGGCTACAAAAGGAGCAGATCTAGGATAGAAAATGTTTGGAGTGGTATGAGAAACCCTAGGCAGGAATTGACTCCCGGTGTTTGTAAACCTTAAAGATGTCCTAAAAAGGTCAAGGAATAAGACAGGAGAAAAAGGAAGTGTCAGGAAGATGATCAATTTAATGTTTATGGAATTTAGTTTGTACCTGCTGCCCAGCATCTTGCCTGAGTTTTTTAACCTCAGCAGCCCATCAGAATTACTGTGTGTATGTTGGAGGGGCTGGGGGAGATAAAGAAATTAGCCTCATCCACAGACATTCTGATTGAGTCTGTTACTTGAGAAACTGAATTGTGTTTTGTCCATAAAAATGATTAAATTGTCTAGAGAGAACACATTGGCATTCACAAGGTTGAGGGGATACCACAGAGAGGCTCCCTGTGATCTGCATTTGTCAAAAGTTCTAGAGAATTCTCAACAGTACACACATGGTTGTTTTAAATATATCATTGTTATAAAAATTCATTTTTAATTCTGTTTCACAGAAAGATTTTTTTTTGAATGAATAAATGTCCTATGTCCTTGCTAAAGGAGCTCAGTTAAAAAAAAGGGGACCATCCTTCTCTTTTGGGAGTTGTACAGTAACACATTCCCAAGAAAGAGGTAACAGCCACATACATTTTTCCTGCCAATAAAGAGTGCAGGTTTTTAATATGAATCCATAATATGATTTCTGTTATGTTTGTGCTGCTTCATAACCACACTCATGCATTTTTCAGAAAATTAATACCATTCATTAGCATAAATCATAAGCTATTCCCTTGGTATGGGTTTGAAATTGGGGGTGCCCTATCATCCTTGCTTTATCTCTTAGTGAATTATGACCCTGTAGTCATCATGGCTGGTGGGTGTCTCTGGTTAAAGAAAAGGGTTGAATTGGAAGGATTCAGAGGCGATTCTTTGTTCTCAGGCTTTAATATTTTAATGAGCCTGCAGGCTTGGCTGCTTACGAACGAGCTGGGATTTCTAAGTGTGTTGTTAGTGTTAGCACTTGTAGAAGGATGTTCATTAGGAAGTTCTTGTTTCAGATTTTCAGAGAAACTCCCCATTAAGAAAGATCATTCAGGAGCATGGCTAGCAAGAAAGAGGATAGGGAGGAAGGAGGCTTTTAGCTTATAAGCATTAAGGGAATATTGTATCAGTAGTCTTAGTTCTAAAGATTTGCTTCTGAGAATTAATTGGAGCAAATACGTCTCAAGGGAAGAAAAAAAAAGATTTCTAGAGCAGGGACAGTAGTTGTTGTCCTTGCAAGTAGAGGACTCTTCATTTTGCAGCTGAATCAATACTACAACTAATTATTTCTGGTTATCTTTTATGCATTTGTAAGACATTTCTTTTGTTCAGTGTAATAAAAAACCCATTGTTTGATCAGTGACTAATTATGATAAGTAATTTGAAACATTCTTGATGAAACTTGTCTGTTAATTAACATCAACAGCAAATGGAAACTAACAGGACAACAAAGTATTAGTGGATCCACTGTTCCCTCCAATTGATGAGATCTGTCTGTGGCATGCCCAATAAACTGAAGCTGCCAGTGGTTAAAAAATAACAAACATGTGGGATGATCTGACTCGCCATGGAGGAAAAGTTATTGTCAGGTTACACAAAGGAGTACTGAAATATTACGAGCGAGGGGGTGATAAAGAAATGTCAGCAGGTAGCCTGGTCCTGTGGCTTAGAGTAAGGAAAGTGGTTTCTTTCTGTCTTTCCTTTTCCTTTCAAAGCTTAATTCCAGTATACATTCATCCCATATTGATCTGAAGGAAGAGACTTTTGATACATAAAAGCATGAATCTGAAAATATGTAGTATGGAATTATCAGCATTGCCTGGCTGTCTTGTAACTGTCATTAGTACTGTTAATTTTTTATCAACTCATTGGCATTTTTTTCTTATGCTTTTAGATTTCTACCTGGACAAGGACTGGTACTATACCCACAGATAGGAGACAAATTGGATATTATTTGCCCCAAAGTGGACTCTAAAACTGTTGGCCAGTATGAATATTATAAAGTTTATATGGTTGATAAAGACCAAGCAGACAGATGCACTATTAAGAAGGAAAATACCCCTCTCCTCAACTGTGCCAAACCAGACCAAGATATCAAATTCACCATCAAGTTTCAAGAATTCAGCCCTAACCTCTGGGGTCTAGAATTTCAGAAGAACAAAGATTATTACATTATATGTAAGTATAATTTTATTCATTTATTTTATAGAAATTAAGATAAGCTATATAGGTTTGTATCAATTTTTTGTCTCCTTAAAATTATTGTGGCAAATAATTTGGTGAGAATCTTTGCTGAAAAATTGTGCCCCCCCCTTTTTTTTTTTCAAACCTTCATTGAATTTGGGACCCTGTGCTAGCAGTATTCATTAAGTATACATACCCAAAGAGAGAGAAAAAAAAAAACACTAGAATTCTTAATAGTATTGAAATAAATGTGTAATATGAATATATTCAGCATCTCTACTGAAAAAACCATTTTTAAGGACCATTGGTGGATTTTGATAGGTAAATCTTGTGCATTGCGTTTTCTCTTCACCCATCCATCCATTCATTCACTCATTCACTCATTCATTTCATATTTATTCTGTGCCAGAAACTGTGCTTAAGGGCTAGGGATTCAGCAGTGAAAGGTGGTAAAATAGCATGCTTTCCTCAAGAAGTTATCAGTCTAGAGAAGATGGAGCTCATAAATTAGAAAGATGGGGATGACAGGCGAAGGTCACATTAAAACCAGATTCAGAAGAAAAAGACAAAACTTGGTTTTCTCCGTGAATTACTGTTTTTTGCGTAGATATATGTAATTTGACACGCTGTTTCAGGAAGAGATGGTATGTATCCTTTGGGTCATATTTGAGGCTAACTCGTGAGGACGTGAAGTCAGCTGATGAGCACATTTCGAGCCCACGCCTACTATGTGCAGATCTCTCGTCAGCGTCATTCCCAGGGCCCCAGGTTTTGTTAAAGTCTAGGCGACTCAGACAGCTGTTTGCATCATTCAAGCAATGAAGTCTTTTTTCTTAATTAATTTGGTTTAAAATTACACTCATAATTGGGTTGACTTTTCCAATGGCTTGGTTACCATAGACTTCAGTTTATTAGGGAACTGCTGTCTGCCACTGGTTTATTATTTGCTCCAAGGTGGACTCTAAAACTTTAGGTAGGAGAATCTTGGTGATTGAACTGAAACTCTTGCGTCTCAACCTATGAGCTGCACTTTATTGTTATTTTACTTTTTTAGAGACGGCGTCTAGCTTTGTTGCGGAGGCTGGAGTGCAGTGGCATGATCACAGCTCACTGTAGCCTTGAACTCCAGGGCTCAAGTGATCCTCCCACCTCAGCCTCCAAGTAGCTGGGACTACAGGCGTGTAGCACTGCACCCAGCTCAAGAGCTACACTTTAAAGCACAGAATGAAAACCTATTTTTAAAGCCAACTTGACACGTAGAGTAGCTTACCGAGAATTAGTAACAACAACAACAAAAGAGAGTATATACTTAGTGAGGAATAATTATTATAAAATAAAAGCATTCTGAAATGAAACAGGTAGATGGGGTAGTCAAGTATGCAGAATAATAGGGAAATCTTTGAAAATGTGAAATAGTTACCAGGTAAAATAAATGGAAACTTTAAGCTTTTGGAAGTCTAGCAATGTGTTTATATTAGTGAAGATTTTTTTTTTTTTTTTTTTTTGAGATGGAGTCTCTCTCTATCGCCAGGCTGGAGTGCAGTGGCGTGATCTCAGCTCATTGCAACCTCCACCTCCCAGGTTCAAGTGATTCTCCTGCCTCAGCCTCCCGAGTAGCTGGGACTACAGGCATGCACCACCACGCCCAGCTAATTTTTGTATTTTTAGTCGAGACAGGGTTTCACCATGTTGGCTAGGATCGTCTGGATCTCTTAACCTCGTGATCCTCCTGCCTCAGCCTCCCAAAGTGCTGGGATTCCAGGCGTGAGCCACCGCACCTGGCCTTAGTAGAGACTTTTAAAGTAAGACTTTTTCAGCGAAAACTACTGTTTAGCATAACATTTACAGGGAACTGAAACTGATCAGATGCATTTATTAAGGAGGTTAATGCCCCTGGGTGGGGCGGGAGAAAGAAGGTAGTGGTACGGGAATAGTGGACACACTAAAGATGAGATGCCCTAGGGCAGTGAATGCATGTCCCTAAGGCGTGGATGCAGCCCAAGTCCACTGATATGCCAACAGACCCCGAGTCTCTCCCCTTCCTTTAGCTTATGACTTCGTGAAGAATGCTTTGCAAATTCTAAGTTCCCATTGGGCGCAAGTGGAATTTTAGTAAACATTAAGAGTTTAACCTTTAGTGTGAAATAATATACAAGATATGCAAATAAAGAATTGTTTACCAACATCTCTTTGCTTAATGTAGTGAGCATTTAGTAATTGCTTTTAATTAATACATGAGAGATTTGTATTTAGAAGCACAGTTTATTTTCTAATATTAATCTACACATTAATAGCATCTATTATTTTCTTGTTTTGGAAACTCTTCATACCGCACTAACAGGTTCATCACAGTTACTGAGCTCCTCTGGCCATCAGAGCTCTCCTTAGAGTTAGGATTTACCATGCAAAAGCATATAGTAGCCTGGGATAAATGAATCTTTCTTAATATGGAATTGAGGGTCTCAACTTTGAAACTACAAGAGGCTATTTGGATGTTGCTTTGGGGGACCGTCATAAGGGCTGGGTGAAGGACTCAGGGCTCAGGGCTCAGAAGTTTGCCAGGAAGTCCAGTTTAGACTTTCAGCAGACTTGAAAGACTTCCACGATGGCGTAGGCAGAGGAAGGCGTTTCAGATACTTGGGAAAATATAGAAGCCAGTTTCTCACCCACCCTACAGCAAAGCTCATTGATCTACAAATTTCCCTAGAAAGGAAATGGGAAATGCCGAGAACAAATGTTAAAATAGTTTTAGAAATTAATATTGACTTTGTATTGCTTCTGCAAAAGTTCCAAGACACCAAAACAATTAATGGATTTTAAAAAGTCACTACTTTGCGTATCAGACAAATGCACACACATACACACAGTCAAGCTCTGTACTGGCTTTTTTGAGAAGGAAAGTGTTTGAAGTTAGTAATTTTTATATCAGTACATTTATAAATAGTGCTAGGTAGCATGACGGAAAGTATTAAAATTTACATGTATATTTTTAACACTTCAAATCGTTGGTTCACTTTGAGACAGTACGTAATATTGGCATTTGAGTTGCTTTAATAAATGCTACAATGGGTTTAACCCCAAATCTGAGTGTCTAGTTGGTAAGCGCCTTCACAACCAGCAGTGTTACAATAAATATCATGTTTTCGTGTGCTGGTTTCTTTCCATGGAGAGGAAAAAGAGATCTGATGCTTTGGAGGAGTGCTTGACTTTCTTCCACCAATGAGGAGCAGTCCAGAGGGACTGACTTGCACTGTGGAGTACCCCCTACATGAACAGCATTTCGAAAAATTCAACCAGGAACCTAGAGTCCTACTTGCTAGTCCTGCTTCCTGAGCTTAATGAGAAAGTCACTTTATTTCTTTGCACTTTAATTTATTTCTCTAAAAACACTTTTAGTATTGTCATTGTTCTGGCTAATGGTGGCGGTCTCCTCCAGTTTCAAGCCATCTTAGGGCTGGGCATACAAATCCAATATAGGATCACTTGTTAATGTGGTTTCAAATGGACAGGATCCTCTGTAAATTCTTTAAAAACATTTCATTTGATTTGTGGTGCTACCTGCTTTAAAATATAGTCATCATACTTGTGACTTTCAGACATGAATATGAATTTTTAATTTGAACTGTATTTTTAAACACTAAGTATTCACTAAGTCCCCTTAGGAGATGATGTGGCAAACTGATATGCGTCCTCATTCATTCTTCTCATAGATGGTTATTTGCTTTTTAACTTGTGGCAAAATTATATACGAAGGGTCACCAACTTACAATGGTTCCACTTAAATTTTTCAACTTTCTGATGGGTTTATTGGAGTATTAAGTGTATTTTCGATTTAATGATATTTTTCAGCTTACCTTGTGCTTATCAAGTATCAAGACATAGCCCCACCTAAGTCAAGGAGCATCTGTATATGGGTGTTTATTCCTGTTTAGAATTGACATTTTCAAGTGACCTATTTCAGTAATTAGCCCTGGGCCTAATTTGCATAACGAGATCTCCTAATCTTCAAGTGATGCAAAGATGGAGATATTATAGACCTTTTCTTTATTATGTTCAGATCTTTGATTGCCTTAAAAACAGAGTAGCTAATTTATATAACCTGTAGTTATTTTTATTATTGTCTTTAAAGTTTTTTTTAATGTTCATGAAATAACTGTTTTGAAATTGCCCATTTTCAAGGGAAGCTGTGTCTTAGACTTACTAAATGCTCCAGTTCTTACTGGGAAAGCCTTCTTGTGTTTGTAGCCTTTATCCATAGAGTTTTCTTTGCAGCACTTTCTGTGCCTGGTTTAGTTTCTTTTCAGAGGTGACACCCAAAGCTGAATGAGTCAGCAGGTTTGGTGTGTTGGCCCTTTGCAACAGCTGTCCTCACGAAGGTTCTGTGGGCTGGTGGTTCTACCTTCACATAAAACCTTGCAAAATAACCCACAAAGAGGTTTTCGTCACACTACCAAAATCATGTGAGTCAGAGATGGATGAAAAATGAATGCCATTGTGTTCATACTTTTCAAGTGAACAGTAGCTACGGCAGAGCTGTTAGACAAAGAAAACGGTATTAAAGAAGCACCTCCCAATTTAGCTTCATGTGGCTTTTGCATTATTTTGCTGCAAATCCATAGCTAAGACACATCTTGTGGCATAGTCCATAAGTCATCTTTTCTAAGGACTGTTTGATTAAAGGTGGTTCTGTGAGATCCACCCTGTGGCATTCATGGCATCCTCTTGGAGGCCTCCCTCACTCTCCATGCCTTGGCAAAGTCTTCCTTAAGAAACACTGAACGAGTCTGGAGAAGCTGCCATTTCTTAGGGCCCTCATTGGTTCAGTTGTCTATAGCTTTTTTTTTTTTTTTTTTAATAAAGAGCATGTAAAATTGGAAGGCTCCACAAACAGCTTTGCTTTTTTTTTTGGACATGTACTCCACTTCTAAGCAAAATCACAAAGTAAAATGCTTGCACAAATATAATGAAACAATATTCTTAAAGAATCAAAACAGAGGAACTTTAGAGTCTTGCTTATGTTGTTGAGCATATATTTGTTTTCTTCTCTGCTTTTGATTTACTTATTTCTGGGGTGTAGGTTTGGCAAGTAGCACTGAAATGTACTGAATGCACTGTTCTTTAGCAAGATAGTTACGGGAGCTTTCAAATGTCCTCTTAACATATAGATTTCTTTTAGAATACAGAATGATGTGTGGGCTGTGTAAAGCGATTATGTGCTTTATTTGATGAATTATTTATGTACTATAAATGTAGCAAAAGCCACATTTCCATCATTAAATGTAATCCCATTTGGTGATACAACAACATCAGCCTGTCATTTGGGTCCTCTGACTGAGGGGTGAGGATTTATGTTTCATACCTTGCGCATAATGGCTGAGTTCAAGCATTTAAACAAATTTTTATTTTTAACCTATAGCTGTCATCTTTGTAATAGGATATTCATCAGAATGTTGCCAGAGACTGTGCATTTGGGTTCTTGAGGGATACAGCACCACCACCACCCTCCCCCTCTCCAAGAGAAACAGATCAACATCTTAGGTTGAGAGTCTGGGATCTGGAAACCCCGAGTTCCTGAGTGCCCTTTGACAAGTAACTTAACCCCCCTCTGCCTCAGTCTCTTCATCTGTAAAGTAGGAATAATGACAGCACCTGCTTCACAGGGTTGATGGGACTCCAGATGGAGTGGGATATATAACATGCTTATTACTTCCACCCTTGACACCAAATGCATATAACTAAGAGTTAACTTTGGAGCAGGGGAGGAAGTATGAGGCTGCAGGCTAGAGGCAGAACTGTGCTCGGCTGCAGGCTGGAGAGGATGGGCCCCAAAAGCTTGGCTGATTTGACGTCCATCCATAAAATGGAACTCCAGAGAGTTTGCACGTTTCAGTCATGCTGCATAACTTAATTATAAGATCTTCTCTCTGTCTTCTTTGAGTGTTATAAAAGCTCTTTTGTCCTTGAGCTTCCTTTACCAAGAAACATGCATTTATGTATCTTTTTGTTCGTGGAATTGCCCAAGCTTGTTAGCAGATCCTTTGTAAGACCCAAAAGAGACAGACAGAGGAGGAGTCTTCAGATACATACAATCATTTTTCCCAATTTCCATGTCACCAGCCTTGCCAGGACTTTTTCTCAGTTCCCTGTTATACAAAGAAAGGAGTGTATCTTTATTGATAATTTTAGCAGCATCCTAATGTGGTATAAATCGTCTTCCAGAGAAGAAAATGTGTCAGGGTTGCGTTATCACTGAGGCTAGCCGGGAAAGTAGATCAGTCCATTAGTCTGATAATTAGAAGCGTTGTTTCTGTTATTTCTTAACATCATGTGAACTCCTTTTCTGGCTGTATTAAAGGTTTTCTCAGTGTGTTTCAGTGAGGCTCCTTATTGAATTTAATATGAATAAAGATAAATTCTTTACACTTAGGGATTAAAGTCTCAGCTTCTGCTTAACTTGAGATTGCACTGAGAAACTTCTGGCTCTCAGGTATGATGGAGTCATGACCATGGGAATGTCGGTCCCATATGGCTCAGTGTGTAAGAAGAAGCTGTTGTGGATGGAGACTCTGTTCACATTACATGACATCACCTAAGCCATCATGACAGCAAGAATTATTTAGGAATGGCTCAGAATAAAACTGCCTTCATTATTTCATAAAATATATCTTGGTATCTTTGGCACCTGCGTTTATGGCTTTTTCAAGATTCACTGGGATTTATAAATAATTGGACAATACTGGAGACCTAGTACAAGTATGAAAGAGGACAGGCTTCTTTTTTAGTAACCTTTAAACATTCATCCAGAAGATAAAACTTTAAAGCAAAATAAAACACGAAAATAGCCAAGACGCACAGACAAACAAATATAGAGTTCTTAAGAGTCACATTTGTTCCTGAAGTTTCAAAAATCTCAGGCTGGGTGTTTGATCACTTAGGGAAGTGTTGTGGCCTTCACATACTCTTGTCTCACTTTGAAGTCTAGAGACACAGGTCTTAGAGCAATTTTTATCACTGTGAGAAAGCTGAAACTTAGAGAGTGTGAGTAGCTTAGTACAATTCCGTTGGCCATCAAATGTCAGAAACAAAACTCAATCCAGGGTCGCTGGACCCTTAGGCCAGCATTCTTAGTTTACAGCAGTGCCTCCTGGGTCCAAACATCTAAGTGCACATGTAGCAATAGTAAAGATAGTATGCAAGCATACATAACACATATGCAGAGACAGCGGACTATATGTACACACATGTTGCATGCACAGCAACAGCAGAGAAGCTCATGAACTATAAAGGATGGACTCGCTGCTTGTGTCAGACATTTTGGTACTGATGCTTTGTCATATATTGTGTAACATATAACCAGCTTGCAATCATCTGCCCCCAAAGTTCAACTAAAAATCCTATAGGTTACTAGGAAAGGAAGGCCATGGGGAAAAGGTGGTTATGATGGCAATTTGTTAGCTCTTATGAATTTTCTTTTTTTTTAAGACATACTCTTAATTCCATTTTTTCAGTAAGTCTATACTGTTTTGTGTTTTTGTGTTAGCAAGTACTTTGAGCCCCTCAGTAGAAAATTGCTACATAATATAGTTATTAAAAATAAAAATCTCTCAAACATACAAGTAGAGGTGGTATGAGACTTCAAATTGCCTTAGCCAATTACAAGTGCAACAGTTTCGCTGACTGGCTGGCTGGCTGGATAGACGGACCGATGGATTGGCAGACCCTCAGGCTGGAGGGTAATTGATCTCATTACAGCGGAGCCAGGCTGGGTGACAGTTCTTCTTCGCAAGGGGCTTTTTGCATTGGTGAAGTAGCCCGTTTTGTTGTTCCTGATGTTAAACAGGAGATGAAGCAAACATGGGAAATTGCTCTGGATTCTTAGAGTATAGAACATGTCCCCTGGACGGAATAAGGTTCATGTGTAGGGCAAATTTAGACAGGGGCACCTGATTGGGATTACTGCTGGTCTCGAAATGGTCCAAGCAAACAACATGTCCATCTAAGCTGTGATGCCATGAGAGTGGTGCGTTTTCTCCTCGGCAGTGTTATATTCTAAACTGTCAGCAGACATTAATTCGGTCGCTGGTGAAGTCCCACCGCCTAGAGATGAACTCTGCCTCCGATGGGTGTTTTCCACTTCAGTGCCACTCGTCTTGCAATTACTGGGTCATTAATATCATTGCATGCAATTAGTGACAGTACAATGAGCTAGAGGGTTGTGGGATGTGCACCCTCCCCACCGTGAGCTTTTTACTCTGACCCTTTCCTAGCTCGACCTTTTCGTATTTTGGCAAGGAAATTTTAAGGGTCGAGACTGTCAAAATCCTGAGAGTAGGCACTGGATTATGTGCTGGAAATAATTCACTCAAACACATGCTTCTTCGTGGTCACAAATATTTTCATTAGATATTATCACTATCCCTTCTCTGGGAAGTTTCATTTTTAAAAATCCGATGCTTGGCCGGGCGCGGTGGCTCAAGCCTGTAATCCCAGCACTTTGGGAGGCCGAGACGGGCGGATCACGAGGTCAGGAGATCGAGACCATCCTGGCTAACACGGTGAAACCCCATCTCTACTAAAAAGAATACAAAAAACTTGCCGGGCGAGGTGGCGGGCGCCTGTAGTCCCAGCTACTTGGGAGGCTGAGGCAGGAGAATGGCGTAAACCCGGGAGGCGGAGCTTGCAGTGAGCTGAGATCCGGCCACTGCACTCCAGCCTGGGCGACAGAGTGAGACTCCGTCTCAAAAAAAAAAAAAATCTGATGCTTAAGTATAGCTAATATAGACAATAGGGAATTATGTTTTTATCTTTAGAACTCTTGCATTATTCTTTTCTTTAAAAATGTGAGCTTAGTCATTACTATTGAAGTGGTCATCTGGCCACCTATTTTTAAAACACAATTCCTCTGTCTTAGTAGATTTTGGCCCATATTAAGCATATTAAAGCTGACTTTTTTTTTTTTTTTTTTTCAAGACATGGGGTTTTACTGGGGGCTTGTACCCAGGCGAGAGAGAGAGTCCAGTGGCAATGAGCTGGACAGGATATCCACATGGCCCTGTGGCAGTGAGCTGGGCAGGAAAACTGCAACTGCTTGCAAACAGCTTGTAGTTATCTATAGCATTTCCACTTAAAACCATCCCACTAATGACTTCCACCTGGCAACCTTCATTTAATCCAGAACTTAGGACCTCGAGTCCCTGTACAGCCCATGTTCCACAGGATGGGCTGAGGGCTCAGATGTGCCTCCTAGACAAGGAATGACTCTCCACATTGGCCATCCCCAGATTCCCTAGCTCAAGACACATGTTCAGGTGTGTCTAAGGCTGGCTCTTCTATGTGAAGTTATTTATTCTTTACCATTGACTCTTATGTTCCCACTATGTTAAGTTTTTCTGAATTACTGTGGCAATAAGAAACAGTCCCTTAAATTATACTAGAAGAAAAGCCTTTTTTTTTTCGTTTTTTATTTTGAAATTTTTTTCTTAACTGAGAGATTCCACCTGCGTAAATCGTCATAACTTTTAACAATAAGATCTTAGACTTAGAAAGTGATGTTTTTCCTCAACATAATTTATTAAAAACCAAGACACCAAGGTGTTCCAAGCAATATTTTGAGGGGAAACAACTCCATAAATAATCTTATGTGGTTAGACATGTCTCTAGCAAAACAAAAAAAAGTCAAGGGTTGGGGGAAGTGACGTTTATTGCCAGTACTGTCTGGTCTTTCTCAGAAAAGTGTCAGTGTACATCACTGAGCCTGGAGGGTATGTTTTCTTGATCTGTACCCCCTATGTGTACACGTGCTTGCACGCACACACGTGGACATGCACACATGTGCACCTGCCATCACTGCTTTCTGCTCTTCCACCTTTTCACTCTGAGTGTCTGTAGCCAGTAGCTTTCCAGGTCTGTATTGTCAAAGATACCTATGGCCCTGAATGTCTTCACTGAGTGTTACTTGACATTCGTACGGTTTTTAATGGTTAAAAGGCTTTATGCGAAAGCTGTGATATAATTTCTCCTGTTCTAGATATGGTGTTTATTGCTTTATTTTGTGACTGTACTCTCAGTAGATTGACCTCCTCCCTCAGTGTCCAAGCCTCACATAGCATGATGGCACCTGCAAACTCAGTTCTGTATGCTGGTATCCTTTCTCTTCCCAAGTAGAAGTAATTAAGTAATATATGTCATCAAAACCTTTTAAGTGCACATGTAAACAAAAACAACTTACCAAACTGCTTCAAAGTTGTTCCATTTTTAACACTCTTATTTCTGAGCTCTGGGTAGAATATCCTGTTATTGTTCATCATGAATATTTGAAAGTAAGGAAATAAGACTGTACCATTTTCTTTAAGAGCATCCATTTGTACTTGATAGCATCTTCAGTTATATTTCAATGCTGGCAAACAGGAGGGGAGGTCTAAATTGTGACTCAATTTTAGAATCTACTTTTTCCAAATTATTCTGTTTAGTGCAGAAAACTAATTAATTGTGTTGCATAGAAAAGTCGCTGAAGCTAAGCCAGTTATTACTTCTTAATGCATGATTTACTGCTTTAAATTTTCAAAACACAACCATAGCAATATGGTATTAATTCAAGTGATTCTTCCTATCATATTGAACAATGTTTTCACGGGTGAGAACCTCACACATCCTACAATCACTGATAGTTTATACAGTGTTTTAGCTGTGGCTCCCTGCATGCAAAAGAAAGAGTTAATCAAATGTCAGTGAGAACGGTCTCATCAAGTAGAGAGCTTGTTTTGTTTAAATTAACTTTGCTAAATATAATTTTCTTTTTGAAAATAAATTCTTCTGTGTTTTTCTTTCTTCAAGTGAGGCCATTTAGGGAAGTATACCACATAAAACTTTTGCTCTAAGATAAGGCAAATTTGGTATTACATGATGAAGGGCTATGTGATTTGAAGTAATGCTGAATTTGTTAAATATATTAAGCTAAACAAAAATAATGAGGCCCTTGGAAAGACATGATTATATTTCTCATTTTTCTCATTTTAAAGCCACAGTGAAAAACACATAAAAGGAAGAAGTTAGAAAAAAATGAATAAAATTGTCTTTTTCCTTTTGGCAAATTAAATAGATGTTTCTGTTTCAGAAGATTTTATTAATTAACTTTAAAGAAACAGTCATTTATTTTTGGCATTCAGTGAACATTATCATTTCCATGTTTAGAACTTTTCTTCTAAGTTAGCATCTTAAAAGATAACTGTGAAACTCAAGGCATTCAACTACATTAATTTGAGTTTCAGAAATTGAATTCTTGTTTCTAGAGTACATAGTTTGAATTGATGTCAGGGTGTTAAGTAGGTAAATCTTAGCTTCCTGGGTTGTATATTCACATTAATTTTTTTTTTTTTATCAACCTTCTTATTTTTCAACTTACCTTTTTTTTTTTTTTTTTTTTGGACACTCAGATTTGATATCCCTGTGGTAGAAGAAAACAGTAATGTAGTTTGGTATATTGTTGTGTTTATGTTTATTTTAAAGTCACGGCTTTGCTTTCCATGTTGTTACTGGATTATGCTTTTTTTAGTTCCTCAGTTTGCCAAGATAACAGTCTTCCGATCTTCAGAAGTCTATGTCGAGCTTACAGAAACTGATGTGTAGGAAGACTAGCCTAAGAAATCCAAATTAGCAAGGCTAGCATGTGAGAACATGCTGGAAAAGAATAGCTCCCATAGATACTGACAGAGAATGTTCATAAAATGCTGCTTGTTTCGTGGTCACATGAGAGTGAGTTGTGTCCAGTACAGCTGTATGTAAGGGCAACATTTTTATTCTTACGACTGTGGTTTTCATGACCCTGGATGCTTATTATGTCTCTCTGGTGGACTTCTTCAATGGAGTTGATACAAGTACTTGCTTTCAAGTGTCCATCAGCCCTCTACTCCATCCCGGCCCTATACAAATACAGTACATTTTTAAATAATTTGAAATACCCTCCGTAGGGTTTATATTTCTTCGTGCTTCATTGTTTCCGTAAGAACTGTGATACCATTATTCTGTAGGATTTTTTTGTGCTTCCCCTGTTTCGAATCTCTGTGCCAGTGAGACCCATGTATCGGCACAAATCCAGAAGTTTGACTGCCCATCTGATTAGCACACGCTTAGCAATGTGGTGGACTAAACACAGCCAAGATGTGGGGCTGGAGCTTAGCCTCCTGGGAGCGGAGCAGTGAACATCAGATGAAGACATGTGAAAATGGAGTACTACTTCCTCTTTGCGGGGATGGGCTGAACAGCACAGCCAGAAATATTCTTGCCCTTCGAGTCTGCTTTATAGTTACTCACTGGTTCTCTTTTTTTTCCTACTCAGATAACCAGTATACTCTTCCCAGTGACTAAGAACTGTAGGTGCAAATAGATGGCAAACCGCAGATGGCGGCTGTGTGGTTTCAGATGTGCTCCTGAACTTAGACGATGTGAACTCAGGGAACTTTTAGACAATGTGAACTCAGGGAACTTTTAGACGACGTGAACACAGGGAACTTTTATGGCTGAGCAGTAATCTCTGCCCACTGGAAATTAGGCCCTGGGGGGAACAATGTAGTGACTTCTGTATACTTACTACATGCAATTAGACTGCTGAAGCAAAAGCTTTTAAAAGCAGGCTGTAAAATGCCCATGTATCTTTATTAAGCCTATTTTCCAACTGGATAGAGAAACTTTTCTAGTAATTTTTAAATGTATAAAGTCTACTGAGCCAAGGGGGGAAAAATATCTGGGCACTAAAAGCTTAGTTGTAACAGTGTTACTTTTTCTGTCTCTGAATGATTAAATGTGATTTCATCTATTTAGCAATACTATGATTGTGGCTGCATTAGATCATGCTGATAGAAAGATACAAAGAAAAACTTAAGTATAATGAACTAACAATTTATTTTCACTCTTTCTCTAAGTTAAAAATTCCTAGTACATTCAAATGAACAATGAAAATAATTGCAAAATTGTCTCCTGAAATGGAAATAGATTTTTTTTTTTTATTTCCAAGCATTAGCATTTTCTTGTTGTTTTTCAAAATCAGCCACTAAGCCTTTCAAAGCTTCTTGGTGACTATTGCAGGAGAAATCAGAATATTAATCTTGTGGTTTTATTTCAGAGTTCGCTGCCAGGAAGGAGGTACAATTGGGTTAGGAGACTTTTTTTTAAGCTGTGTCACTGTTCAAGGAGAGGGGTTTGGAAGCTTGGCATAAGAATTACATTCCGTGATGAGGATGTAGCAGGGGAGAAGAAAGGTGATTTTCACTATGGGAAGTTATACTTACATCAAGTATAAAATAGACTGAAGTCGTTTTGAATTATGTTATACTTGTAAAGTTTACCTCCTGGAGTTTCAGTTAGTACCCACGTACTAACTGGATTAAAACAGGGTTATTCATGACAACTTAGATCATTTCTAACTTATGGCAAAAATCTTCCCTGGTGGAACGTGTAACAGTATTTTCAGTGCCCCTTTATAAGCAACCAAGCATTTGGGATGTTAATTTAATGTTAGTAGTGAATTTTTCAATATCTTTCAGTAACCTTTGCAAGTCACAAGTTGACTTAAAAGGAAAAGAAGTAAAATCCTGAATATAGCTGAAAAACTGTCCTGGCTCAGACTGTTCAGCCCACTTCTGCTCACCACCCTGCAAGCACCCTCCCCCAAACAAGCAGTAGCCTGGGGCTTCAGAAGAACCTACAAAAGCAGCATCTGTAGATTTTTCCTTATCCAACTCTAAGACTTGAAAGTTTCCCTCTTCCCCCCACACTTTTTTTTAAACCAAGAAATAAAAAAGTTTTCACTCTTAAAGGTGCAAAGCGGTTTCATTCTTATGCAACATAGCCTTCCTCCTACTGTCTTATAGTCTGTGGATGTTAAATTATAGATTCCAATTGAATTTTAATACTCTAGAGATTTTACATTTGTGGTTGTCAAGACAGCATTTTGGGTAGACCTAGGGAGCTCCACACAAAAGCATTGATATTCAGAAAAGGCACTGACCTAGAAATTAAAAGAAAAAAAGTCAAATAATGTTCACCTCTTGTGCTTGCAGTTTGACGAAGTAGAAGTCATCAGTAGTTTCTCCCTGTGCAGATGCAGTTCTCAATTCTATTTACAATTAACTCTGCTCTACTGTGCATGTCTTTCTCTTCATGGTATTCATTTAATTGTTTTTCTTTTGGATCTGAATCTTTGACTGTCTTTTCCCCTTAAGATTAAAATAAATAAATGTATATTCCTCCCCTTTCTTTCTGTGCACTGCCCTTCAGATCTCATTATGTCATTTTTCAGCTTAGTGTTGAAACTTTCAGCAACAAAAAGTAAGTCATTTGAGTTTGAGTTTGAGTGCACTTTTGCATGTAGGTTCATTTATGTGCATGTGCATTTAAAAACATTGGGATTCCACTTGAATTAAGTAAACCAAACATTTTAAACTATCAGCCAAATACAGACATCAGCTTTTCACTTTTCTGTATATGCAGACACATCCTAATTTGTTAGAAAAATCAAACAGGAAAATTCTCAACAATTAATTGAAGATATGGCACTGCTCTGAAATGGTCCAGAAATAGGGTCTGCTCATAGAAACTCACAGTTTGAAGCCTTTGGGAGGAAAGGATACTTTGAAATTTAGGCACATATTTGGAGGAGGGAAAAGGGAAAGAGCAGAATGAAGAACTGAAAAAAAATCACACACCAGGGCCTGCCATGGGGTGGGGGACGGGGGAGGGCTAGCATTAGGAGATACACCTAATGTAAATGATGAGTTAACAGGTGCAGCATACCAGCATGGCACATGTATACATATGTAACAAACCTGCACATTGTGCACATGTACCCTAGAACTTAAAGTACAATAAAAAAAATTTTTAATAGTCACATTAAATAATTAAAAAGAAAAAAAAAGAACTGAAAAAAAGACCTTTTTTAGATTCACAGAAGTGTACAAAATTTTTAGGTATTTTTTTCAAGCTGTCTGCTGAGCAGTTTCTTAATAGTCTACAATGTTTGTATCTACAAACAGATACCGTCTGCTTCTTACTACCCTTCCAAGACCATTATTATTATGGCAATTATTGCTCAGTTTCCCAGCAAAAATTTATCCACAGTTACAGAAGAATGAGATGCGACTGTGAGACTGTAAAGTTTAAGCAAGCACTCAGAGAAGCACAGTGACATGTCTGCACAGAAGGGGCAGCCTTTGTTTTGAGGAAAACAGTGAAAGTAAAAGTAGTTCAAGACCAGAAGACAAGTAAATAAGTGCCTTAGTTTTGTAGTTAATATAATTTCCATGGAATGCCTATTTCTCCTATAAATGCATACAGAACTTGTTTGCTGACCCACTATCTGGAAAACAAACGATCCCACTAGAAGAATGTCTTTGGGATTTATTTTTACCAGAAAAACAATCCTTTTTTCAGTCCCTTGCAAAGTAGAATGTTACAAGACAAGACTTCGATAATCAGGTAGAAAATGGATTTAAATTGCAGAAATGTATATGAAACACTTTTGCTCCTTGCCCCTTGAACTTTAGGGGAATGAAAACGTCTAGCGCTCTCCACCTTCTTTTCTCTCCTGGAACCTGAACTGTAATTCAAAGCCTGTGTCTCATTAAAGTACCTGGCAGCCTATCTCTGTACAGCTTGAGTTACAAAGCTATTCAGAGACCTCGCTGGTCTAAAGAGACAGAACAAGGATGTGTTTAAATAGAGCATAGGCTGTTGAAAAAGAAAATGCTGAAAATGGTAAAATGATTCTGTCCTTCCTTCCACTCCTTACTGCCGAGGTGGAGTTGGTGAACACCAGCAAGTGGCTGATAAAAGTCCCCACTTTCTCTTAGGGCTGCACCGGACCCAGAATGAGTGGTGGGCATGTGTGCGAACCCTCTATTCAGCCAGAGTTTTCCTGCAACACGTAGTTTGGTTGAAGAGGTTGACTGAGGTTGACATTGGCAGTAATAACACGTGTGTTCTTCTGATTTACAAAATGATGGAGGAAAAGGGAGATTTTGAAGACCTGAATTCTGGTATACTTCTTAAGCATGTATAAGGCTGAAGAAAGAAGACAAGGGTTGTGGGAGGCTCCTGGTCTAGTGTTTACAGAACTTGGATGCTTGACAAACAGAGCGTCAAGCTAATTGTTCTTGAAGCAGGAAATCTGCAGTGGAGGAAGCAGGTGTGGGGGGATGATTACCACGTTTGGAAATGGCTGCATTAACTATTTTGCTCTTCTGAGTTTGGCCCCAAAAGAGTCCATAGACTTTTTGAAAGATGCTATCCCTTTTATTTATAGACTAACATTAAATCAGTCATTTGTGAAGGAAGGAGAAAGTGCCTAAATAAATTTGGAGTCAGATAGCATACATGCGGCAGTGTTTCCAATATCCATTTCTCTTTATTTCTTTTTCTTTTTCTTTTTGGCTTTCAGCATCCCCATACTTTCAGAAAACTTGTGACTAAGAGTGAATTCTTATTTTTCAAATTGTTTTCAGACATTTCATGTTCATGTAAACTTGGCTTATTGATTTCCTGATTTTTCTTTATTTTTTTGTTTTGTCCATTTTATTTTTAATCAGCTACATCAAATGGGTCTTTGGAGGGCCTGGATAACCAGGAGGGAGGGGTGTGCCAGACAAGAGCCATGAAGATCCTCATGAAAGTTGGACAAGGTAAAGACCATCTGCTGCTTCATGACGCCACTGTGACCTGGTGTAGCCCCCAGCTAGTGTGGTGCTAGTGTTGCTGACGCCCACCTTCATTCGCTCTTCTCTTTAGTTTTCAAAGCAAACCCTTCTGCACTTTGAGCCACTGGCAGATTTCCTCAAGTCAATGTACTAAGCTTTTATTGGAGATCTCTCTAAGAGTTGAGGTCAGCAAGGTAGAATGTCTATTGCCATAGACAGACAGACAGACAGACAGACAGATAGATAGATAGATAGATAGATAGATAGATAGATAGATAGATATTTCTTTTTAAAAAGCAGAACACTTTGGTTCAAAATCAAAATATCCAGAATGAAAACTAAAAGCTTGTGCAGTTTTGCTCATTTCTGAATCTTGACTACAGAAGAGTTTTGTTCATTGTGACTTTTCCAGTGTAGATAACCTATTGCACAGAAAGAAATAATTCTTCTAATTAAAAATTGGTATAGTAGTCAATCAACTTGCTCAGTTAAATTGAAATGTCATCTGCAATGCTTTGCCTGCCAAATGCAAGAATCCCTATAGTTTCCACAGATGGCCTCACGATCTAAACCTCTGAAATAACTAGTATAACCATTTTGTTTTAAAAGAAAAATTATATTCTTGTATTTCACAGTACTTTGCATAAACACTCTTATGTTCATTGCTATTCATGCCTGTTGAAATATATATGCAACTCCTAAAGCTAGATATTGTCAGATGTCTGTGCCGTAATTAATCATTTGTTTTTCATGTAGCTGCAAGTTCTGCTGGATCAACCAGGAATAAAGATCCAACAAGACGTCCAGAACTAGAAGCTGGTACAAACGGAAGAAGTTCGACAACAAGTCCCTTTGTAAAACCAAATCCAGGTATAACAGCATGATCTGTGTGTATGGAGGGGCCCACATTCTCAGTAGTATCTTAAAAGGTAGAGCAGAGTCTAAGGACTTCTAACCAGTTAGGATTAGCTGGTAGTTACAGTGATCAGGAATCTTTGCTGTCAGTGAGTCATTATTAATTACACTCAATAAGAACAAAATAACTCATTCCAATGAAAGTCATACATTCAAAAGAGTAGAATTCATGAGCTGTAAGTGCCAGTTATTAGAACTACTGTGTCAGGCCAGAGGTTTCATTGGCTGACATTTTATCAAGCTGGTTGTCAATGCCAGCTTAAAGCTGATATTAATGTATATGTAATTAATGTGCTAATCCCTCCTCTAATTATATCTAATCCACAGAGGGCCTAATTGATCCTCTTCTAAATTTTAAATGCTAACATTTTTAAATATTGCATAATAGTATTTTTTCAGGTGGTTATCGTTATTTTGTTTCACATTTGCCATGTAAAAGAAAATATTAAACAGGTCCCTGACAGAAGCGTAGAATACCAGATAAAATTGTCCGTCATTGACCTTCATTTTCTTAACAGTCTTGGAACAAATAGCTCTGTATTTGTTGCCATGCTAATGAATGTTTGATAGAGCAGCTGTTGAGCAGACATCAGCAGTTTTGTATTAGGGATCTGTGTGCTTGGTTGGTAGTTGTGCGACTTTATCATCTGCAGCAATATGCCATCTCTTTCCAAGAGTCAAGGAGGGAAGTTGTTATTTCTAACTTTCAATGACAAGATGTGTCAAATTCTTGTGACAAACTGATAAATGGATAATATAATGATGCCAGGCAATTTTTTAGTGCTTACCATTTGGGCTGGCAGTCTGTTCAGTGTGAGAGTTTCTGCTGCCTTCCAAATATATTTTAAGTGTAAATCAAATAATACAGACGAGTTACGAGCCGAACATTTTCCCAGGCCCCCTCACTCCTTCCGCGTTCCCGAGCTGTTCTGCCAGGAGGCCGGGCTCTTCTTTAGAAGGCAGGACCTTTGAAGGTTCGCATGAAACACCCTTTCTCAAAGGAGGCGGAAGAGCAATACCACATGAGCGCTCACCGCTGACCTGGAGAATTGGCCACTTCCCTTTTTCTTCGCTGCCGCTGCCCCAGGCTGGTTAACACGGGTTAGAAGATGAAGCAAGATCAAGGGCTGGCTGGCACCGACAGTCTGTGCTCTTGCTGGATAATGATACAAAGGAAACCCTGTGGCTTGGGAGGGTAGGAAAGTCCCCCCTAGAGCTCGTAGACGGGGTATTGGCGAGGCAAAGTCCAGCTTCTAGTTAGCAATAAGCCTGGCTTATTTGTCACATTTTTAAGGGTCATAAAAGCAGTCCATCAGCACCGGGACAGCAGTAACCATCTCTGACCTTTTCTCTCCCCGCGTCTGCAGGTTCTAGCACAGACGGCAACAGCGCCGGACATTCGGGGAACAACATCCTCGGTTCCGAAGTGGCCTTATTCGCAGGGATTGCTTCAGGATGCATCATCTTCATCGTCATCATCATCACGCTGGTGGTCCTCTTGCTGAAGTACCGGAGGAGACACAGGAAGCACTCGCCGCAGCACACGACCACGCTGTCGCTCAGCACGCTGGCCACGCCCAAGCGCAGCGGCAACAACAACGGCTCGGAGCCCAGTGACATTATCATCCCGCTAAGGACTGCGGACAGCGTCTTCTGCCCTCACTACGAGAAGGTCAGCGGGGACTACGGGCACCCGGTGTACATCGTCCAGGAGATGCCCCCGCAGAGCCCGGCGAACATATACTACAAGGTCTGAGAGGGGCCCTGGCGGTACCTGTGCTTTCCCAGAGGACACCTACTGTCCCGATGCCTCCCTTGAGGGTTTGAGAGCCCGCGTGCTGGAGAACTGACTGAAGCACAGCACCGGGGGAGAGGGACACTCTTCGGAAGAGCCCGTCGCGCTGGACAGCTTACCTAGTCTTGTAGCACTCGGCCTTGGTGAACACGCACGCTCCCTGGAGGCTGGAAGACTGTGCAGAAGGCCCCATTCGGACTGCTGTGCCACGTCCCACGTCTCCTCCCCAAAGCCATGTGCTGCGGTCACTCAGGCCTCTGCGGAAGCCAAGAGAAGACGGTGGTTTGTGGACGAGAGGGCTGTGAGCATCCTGGCAGGTGCCCCAGGACGCCACGCCTGGAAGGGCCGGCTTCTGCCTGGGGTGCGTCTCCCCCCGCAGTGCATACCGGACTTGTCACACGGACCTCGGGCTAGTTAAGGTTTGCAAAGATCTCTAGCGTTTAGTCCTCACTGTCTCTCACTCGTTCTGTTACCCAGGGCTCTGCAGCACCTCACCTGAGACCTCCACTCCACATCTGTATCACTAATGGAACACTCGTGTCTGGAGTCCCCTCCTCCAGCCGTTGGCAACAACAGCTTCAGTCCATGGGTAAATCCGTTCATAGAAATTGTGTTTGCTAACAAGGTGCCCTTTAGCCAGATGCTAGGCTGTCTGCGAGGAAGGCTAGGAGTTGGTAGAAGCGGATGGGGCTGGGGAAAGGGCTGGCTGCAATTGCAGCTCACTGCTGCTGCCTCTGAAACAGAAAGTTGGAAAGGAAAAAAGAAAAAAGCAATTAGGTAGCACAGCACTTTGGTTTTGCTGAGATTTAAGAGGCAAGTAGGAGACACGACAGCACACACAGTGGATTCCAGTGTACGGGGAGGCGCTCGCTGTTATCAGATAGCGAAGTGCAGGAAGAAAAGCCCCTCTTCATTCTGGGGAACAAAGACGGGTATTGTTGGGAAAGGAACAGGCTTGGAGGGAAGGGAGAAAGTAGGCCGCTGATGATATATTCGGGCAGGACTGTTGTGGTACTGGCAATAAGATACACAGCTCCGAGCTGTAGGAGAGTCGGTCTGCTTTGGATGATTTTTTAAGCAGACTCAGCTGCTATACTTATCACATTTTATTAAACACAGGGAAAGCATTTAGGAGAATAGCAGAGAGCCAAATCTGACCTAAAAGTTGAAAAGCCAAAGGTCAAACAGGCTGTAATTCCATCATCATTGTCGTTATTAAAGAATTCTCATCTATACAAGGTAGGTCAGATCCCCCTTCCCCCAGGGCCCCCCTTCCCCTCCGGATTGAGCCTTACGACACTTTGGTTTATGGCGGTGCTGTCTGGGTGCCAGGGCTGCAGGGCCGGTACTGATGGAGGCTGCAGCGCCAGGTGCTCTGTGTCAAGGTGAAGCACATACGGCAAACCTCTTAGGGTCCTTAAGACGGAAATAAATGATGATGTCCAGGGGGAGAAGGAAGATAGGGTGTATTTATAATAGGTCTATAGAACACAAGGGATATAAAATGAAAGATTTTTACTAATATATATTTTAAGGTTGCACACAGTACACACCGGAAGATGTGAAATTCATTTGTGGTAATTAAGTGGTCCCAATGCTCAGTGCTTAAAAAAACAAATTGGACAGTTACTTCTGGGAAAAACAACATCATTCCAAAAAGAACAATAATGAGAGCAAATACAAAAATAACCAAGTCCTCCGAAGGCATCTCACGGAACCGTAGACTAGGAAGTACAAGCCCCACACACCAGGAAGTCGATGTGACTGCATCATACATTTAACAATGACAAGATGTTCCGGCATTTATTTTCTGCGTTGGGTTTTCCCTTGCCTGGTGGGCTGAAGTGTTCTCTAGAATCCAGCAGGTCACACCGGGGGCTTCAGGTGACAATTTAGCTCTGGCTCCCTGCTCCTGTTCTCCCCCGCACCCCCTCCCTTCTGGGAAACAAGAAGAGTAAACAGGAAACCTACTTTTTATGTGCTATGCAAAATAGACATCTTTAACATAGTCCTGTTACTATGGTAACACTTTGCTTTCTGAATTGGAAGGGAAAAAAATGTAGCGACAGCATTTGAAGGTTCTCAGACCTCCAGTGAGTACCTGCAAAAATGAGTTGTCACGGAAATTATGATCCCCTATTTCCTGAACCTGGAAATGATGTTGGTCCAAAGTGCGTGTGTGTATGTGTGAGTGGGTGTGTGGTATACATGTGTACATATATGTATAATATATATCTACAATATATATTATATATATCTATATCATATTTCTGTGGAAGGTTGCCGTGGTAACCAGCCACAGTACATATGTAATTCTTTCCATCACCCCAACCTCTCCTTTCTGTGCATTCGTACAAGAGTTTCTTGTAAGCCATCAGAAGTTACTTTTAGGATGGGGGAGAGGGGCAAGAAGGGGAAAAATGGGAAATAGTCTGATTTTAATGAAATCAAATGTTATGTATCATCAGTTGGCTACGTTTTGGTTCTATACTAAACTGTGAAAAATCAGATGAATTGATAAAAGAGTTCCCTGCAACCAATTGAAAAGTGTTCTGTGCGTCTGTTTTGTGTCTGGTGCAGAATATGACAATCTACCAACTGTCCCTTTATTTGAAGTTGGTTTAGCTTTGGAAAGTTACTGTAAATGCCTTGCTTGTATGATCGTCCCTGTCACCCGACTTTGGAATTTGCACCATCATGTTTAAGTGAAGATGCTGTAAATAGGTTCAGATTTTACTGTCTATGGATTTGGGGTGTTACAGTAGCCTTATTCACCTTTTTAATAAAAATACACATGAAAACAAGACAGAAATGGCTTTTCTTACCCAGATTGTGTACATAGAGCAATGTTGGTTTTTTATAAAGTCTAAGCAAGATGTTTTGTATAAAATCTGAATTTTGCAATGTATTTAGCTACAGCTTGTTTAACGGCAGTGTCATTCCCCTTTGCACTGTAATGAGGAAAAAATGGTATAAAAGGTTGCCAAATTGCTGCATATTTGTGCCGTAATTATGTACCATGAATATTTATTTAAAATTTCGTTGTCCAATTTGTAAGTAACACAGTATTATGCTTGAGTTATAAATATTTTTTTCTTTCTTTGTTTTATTTTAATAGCCTGTCATAGGTTTTAAATCTGCTTTAGTTTCACATTGCAGTTAGCCCCCGAAAATGAAATCCGTGAAGTCACATTCCACATCTGTTTCAAACTGAATTTGTTCTTAAAAAAATAAAATATTTTTTTCCTATGGAAAAAGTGCCTTCAAAGTACTTCTCTTCTTTTCTTTTCATTTTTCTTTCTTTTTTGTTTGTTATTTTAATTTGCCTTCCTTTACTCTATTTCCCCCAAAATTACAGTAATCCGGAGACTTCTGTCCATGGAGACTGTGTGCCCACTTTTCAAATCGGGATGTGCACATAACACAAATACTAATTTTGCTAAGAGCCGTGAGCTCATTATTCCCCATAAAACCATGAACTCACATTTCAAAAACAATATAAAATTGTATAAAATCCTAGTAATCCTCAACAGAAAATCTCTCTAGTGGCGCCTGAATCACACAGTCAGAATAGTTACCTACAAAGTTAGCTGTCTCAGGGAAAAGAGGGAAGTGTACTCTTATCTTACACTTAATTCCAAATTGATCTAGTTTCCACAGAAGCAAAGCAGCTGTCTATCGCTTCATTTTTCTTAACAGAATAATCCTAGGGAGAAGGAAAAAGTCAAATGTTTTTGTAAAAACATGGATGAAAGCACATTTTGTGATACTGGTTGAAGGCAAGCCAGAGGCCAGCTGTGAGTTTAAAACACACTAAGTGGTCACCTTCCTGGGGAAGGTAACTATGTACGCTGAGTGGTGTGATTATTTTTCAGACATCTTGTAGTCTTGGGTATTAAGACTGATCATTATACTTCCTGGGTAGCTTTTTAAACAGCCAAGAGTCGCACCCATAGCAGAGAACTTCACCACCCTTGAGATCTAAGTGCTAAGATCTTTACAGTATCTCTGGTTAATCCCCGCCATAGGAGTGAGACATGGTAGGTAGGGAGGACAGGGAAAGGCCCCTGGAGTCAGGAAGTAAGCCAGAAGAGTTCCCAGGTCTGACTGACTGGCCCCAGACCACAGCCCAGTCAGTGGAAGAAGCCGTATGTTTCAGAAGTCCCCAGGTGATGATGAAAGGCTGGTTTGGACACAGGGATCTACACAGCTTAGCATAGTACTTGTACTAGAGAAATGTTTGTTAAATAAATGCCTCCCTTCATCAACAGCAACAAAAATCCCCAGAGACCCAGGGTTTTCGTGGATGCTAGAAACATAGTTTCATCTATTCCCGGATTTTATCCTGCTGCACCCATCTGCCTTCAGTTGCAGATCCAAGTTTATGGATGCAATTTTATGGCCAAGCTGACCCCTCGAACCTATGTACCAAGGTCATTTCTGATTAGTCTGGGCAAAAGAAAAGAACCAAAGTGAAGTAATGCATTTTCAACCTTTACTTTGTGGTCCCTATTACAATATAAATTACCAAGTACTCAATGTCATGGTTTGGACCTTGTTTTTAGACCACGTTTTCTGAGTAAGCCAAGCTCAGCTACGAAACAAGATTTGTCCACTTGTTCTTTTCACCTGGGAAGAAGGAACCACATGCAGAAGCTCCCTGCAGAAGGCGTATAACCAGATGCCCTTTGTTCTGTCTGAAAGGTGAGCCCAGCCTGCTGTGAGCACATTACTGCTCTGCACAGGCAGGTGTCCCTCAGCCAGCAGCCAGCTCTCTTGTTATCAACTCCCTTTTTGGCAAAGCAGATGGCCATTCAAACCCTGGGATAAAGGTTCGCAATGGAAATGAGAAAAAATAAAGTATTCCTTCCTGGGTAACTACTGTCCAGCTTAGTGTCAGTCTCTGAACCCAACCCAGAGAAGAATTAGCAAAAGGAAAAGAAAACTCCAGAGTAGTAAAACTCACTTTCCTCATGTAGGTTAAAAAAAAAGGACCATTACTCTACTTTTTGATTGGGTAGCAAATAGGTCTCAGGTGGCTCAGGAGACACAGTAGCTACTGCAGTACCAAGGACACTAGCCTGGATTTGCTACTGCTTTGGTTTTTACTTTGGATGGATTGTTGAATTTTGTTTGTGATATTTACACTATACACTTACTTGAAGGCAAATTTTCAGTGTTTAATGGAAAAGAGTATTTCCCAGTCTGATTCATTATTCCAGGTAGAGAATCATTCATCAGTGATTTGAGGGGGGTACTAAAATGCTGCATTTATTTGTAATAAAATACAGCAAACCAGGTAGGTTAACCCATTTTTAGATGTGTCCCAAAAGCTAACGATACATGCAGCTTAAGATGTGTATACTTTGATAACTTGATTAGTGGAATCTCTTTAAAACAATTTTCATATGAAGTCAACCATATTTTTAAAAACAACCAACCCCCTCAAGAAGCCTCCAGGTATACACCAGGTACACAGGCATACTGCACAAGGAAAATAATACTAATTATAGCGGCACAGTTTCTGGCCAGTTGTGGATAGTTAACAAATGTGTTAAATGGATGAATGAGGCACCTGGCTTCTAGCTGTATTTCTGCTACTGACTCATGCTGTGACCTTCAGCAGATCCTTTTATGTTCTGTGCCTCAGCAGCCTCACCTGTAAAGTGAAAGGGATGGACTCTAAGACACCGAAGGTCGCTTTTGGCTTTCTGCAGGATTCGCAGCAAAAAGCCATCACCATTTTCATCTGTACGAAAGTATCTCCATGCAAGCTTCTCTGTGTGCTAGGGTGCTGCAGACACAGCTCTGAAGTCTGCGGAGGTGGTGCCCAGACGGCCCCACCTTGTCTTTTAGCTGCGCATGCCCATCTACCCACTGCCTCCAACAAGAACCCGCTGCCCGGGGCCCAGGGCTCTGCGGCTCTTCACCCATCCCTACAATCAAAATCCAAAAAGACTTCAGAACCAGCAGTGTATTCATACGGATTGAGCTGGTGTTGCCAGCCCTTCCCTCTAATTGTTAAGTGGAATCGTTGATCTCTATTTAAAAACATTTTCAGGTCACTGCAGGCAGGGTCCGAGCACATTTGCTACACCCTTCTACGTGAATGTCTGATAAAGACCCACCACGAACCAGGCAACGTGTCGGGTGGTCACGGGGTCCCCTTCCACCAGTTAACTTAGCCCAACTTAACTTTGTCTTCCTTGTAGACTCGAGATTAATTTAACTTCCTGTTGAATATTTTTCATGCTGGTATTTGGAGCACATCCTTATCCCTCCTTTATTATTTACACCTCTAATTCCATAGTCTGTGACAGAGAACTGTAGAATTGAAAAACATCTTTTAGTTGATAACAGAGCTATTATTTCTTAACTAAGTGCCATTCATGCTTAATAAAGAGATTACGTGTGTGTGTGTGTGTGTGTGTGTGTGTGTGTGTGTGTGTGTGTGTGTGTGTGTGGTATTTTAAAAGGCATGATGACTCTTATCTTAAAACATCCAAGAACAGTAGGGGAGATAAATTTCCTCAAAGCAAATTGCTTAAAATTAACTAGAATCTTACATTGAACACTCCGAGAATGCTCTTCAGCTATATCATTTTTGTGCAGTGCCTTCATTAACACAACATTAAAGGAAGAAAAAAAGTAGTAGAAATTAATTTCTAGCTCTAGGATTCATCAAGTGGGAAAAAAAATGCTCCAGGTAGAGCTCACAGCTTACTGTATCTCCCAGTGGATCTAGAAGTATTTGATCTCCTAGTTCTTCATCAACTGAGTGACCTGCGTGATGTTCAAGATGACAAAAAAAGATGTGAGAGAGGTTTCTATACACATAACTCCAACTTTTTTTGTTTTACATGAATAACTTAGTATACCTTAGATTCCCTTACATACTGAGAAAGCATAGAACCTGTGGAATCTGGGGCACCTCTGTCTCGAACTGCTGTTTCTTCATGTGACCCAAGGCAAATCACATAGCTGGTCCTTGACGTAGGCCAACCATCTGTAATGTGGACTCCCTTGGATACTCATTGAGACTTCCTAAGACTTAGCTCAATCACATGCATCTAATGTTGAAGTGTAGCTCATAAAACACAACAAATCCAAAAATCTCATCTGTTTCCAGCAGCGAACACACAGGTTAGTAGGGAGTCATGGGGGAGAGGCAGAGCCAGCACTGGTTTCAGTCATCCTCAGCTAGCATCATTTTATTAGACAGGCCTGAGACACCTAAGCAGATTCTTGCTTATTGATAAGTCTAGAAGCTTCATATAATGAACACACACACACACATATTAATTTATTTGTCCACTCGTATAACATCATTTATTTAGCACTTACTCTCTACCAGGCAGTGTGCTAAATATTAGAGATTATAACGCAAAGGACAGGATTCCTCCTATGAGGGAACTCACAGTCCAGTTAGCAATTTTAAAACCTCATGAATAGCAATTAGGCATCTTGGATGCAGGCGAGAAGGGAAGAAGGCTTACAGCCGCTCTAGGTCTGAATTCCTGGGGCATTGTTTTAGGAAGGTGTTTGTCTATTTGTAGCTGTCTTTTCATCCACCTATATCTTCTGTTACTGGGAGTTCAATTTCTTTTCTTCTAAATCTTTCATTACATATATGCCGACTGGCTGGTTAGGATGCTAAATTTAGAATCGCTGTTCTGTTCTTCAAGATATCTTAGGAGTTTGCCTCAAGTGCCTGCCTCCAGCCTTAAAGGGCAAATCAAAAAGTTTCCAATTGGTTTCCAGCCCACATTACAACGTGTATGTGTGTTTGAAAGACTGTTTCTTGGCTATAATTGGTAGTTTTCTGGTAGCTCATTCTGAGGAAAGAATTGCAGAGAACTTTATGTCTGCTGACAGTAGTTAGTACTGGACCCAAAAACAGTATGAAAAAAAAAGGAAGTCTGAGTATCTGGGGTGTTTGCCAAAGCGACCTACAAGCTACGTGCAGCATAAGCATTTCAGACCAGCAGACACAGGGCTCCTCCTGCATAAACCCAGGGCCCTGCCTCTTAACTTCCCTCTTTGTAAAAGGGGAGAGAAAAGATAAGGGTCTCCTACCAATTCCCTTAAATATTTCAGATAAAAATAATGACTGCATGAATTACACTTCAACTTACACCAGTTTATTCCTCCACATGGTTGGCTGGGTGTCAGGAAAAGATGAAAAACATTTTCCAGGAGTGCCTGTGTCAGAAGTTCGTATTCTGTGTAGCAGTCACACGTGGACTTATTAAAAAAAAAAAAAAAGTCTCCTTAAGCATGGTGGAAAGCACTATTCTCCATTTCCGAAACTGTCAGGTACTTTGCTAAACAGTGGAAAATATACCTTGATAGTTCGGTCTCTGAACCTCCCACTGAGGCCACGCTGCAGGGACTGGGTTTTTTTTACTGCAAACAGTTGCTGAAAAAGTGGGCGGCATTAACATTTGTGTGGAACACAACGAGTGTGGCCCTTAAAGCCTTGTGTGCTGCGGATGTCAACTACAGGGGAGAGGTAGCTGTCCATCGGAAAGGTGGCATACCAAGTCCTCACCTGCTAAAGATGGCCTGCTGGGACATGCTCTCTCCCTGAGTCACCGCCACCTCAGGGACCACGAGAACATGGATTAAAGCCACATGGCTTTTCATCCCGTGCACTGTTTTTGATTCTCAATTACGCTAACTTTAAGAACAGATTCCAGAAAAGTGTTTGAAATATGGCAATAGAATTTTTTAACCAGCACGGCCAGCCAAGCAGGTACTATGATTACGACAGTGGTTAGGCAGTTTAAAGAGTCTGGCAATGCTTTATAAGGTCACCCCAGCTTTTTATAGCAGCAAACAGAAATCCTTTTGGAAAACTTTTCTACTGCAGACCATCGGCACCCGCCTGTTCTGTGATGTTTCTTGGTTTCGGATATCAATATCTGATATCTGACATGCAAGTATGTCTACCTACGAACTCTGCAGAGCCCTAAAGTAGGGAGACTGGAGACCTGTGGCACTTTCTGTTTGCAGGTAATGTGCTTTTTCTCCCTTTGGTTCTTTTTATTTTTCCTAGTATTTTACTTTGGAAATTTTCAGATACACAGAAAAGTTGAAAGAACAATGAACTCCCAGCTATCTTCTATATAGAGTCAATAATCAGCACTTGGTACCTACGTGTGCGCTCTGTGTGTGTGTTTCTGTGTACATCAGTATGTGTGTATATGTGTATACGGATGTGGACACATCCGTGTACACACATTCTTTGGCTGAAGAATTTTCAGATCTCACAATACTTTCTTCCCACATTTCAGCATCTCAGAAGATGAAACCCTCTTGTATAACCACAATGCCATTATCATTCCTGAGAAAATGTACAAGCATTTCATAATACAATCTACTATCTAATCTATTAAATTTATCTTTTTAGCTTTTTAAAAAAATGTTGATAAAAGGCCGGGTGCAGTGGCTCAAGCCTGTAATCCCAGCACTTTGGGAGGCCGAGGCGGGCGGATCACAAGGTCAGGAGATCGAGACCATCCTGGCTAACATGGTGAAACTCCGTCCCTACTAAAAATACAAAAAATTAGCCAGGCGTGGTGGCGGGCGCCTGTAGTCCCAGCTACTTGGAAGGCTGAGGCAAGAGAATGGTGGGAACCCAGGAGGCGGAGCTTGTAGTGAGCCGAGATTGCACCACTGCACCCCAGCCTGGGCGACAGAGAGAGACTCTGCCTCAAAAAAAAAAAAAAAAAAAAAAAAAAGTGGATAAAAATAACACTATGACTTTATCTGATTAAAAATTATGTTTCCTTTCCCATCCCCTCCTCCATCCCTCAAAGTAAGCACTGACATAATCAGTCTTGCCTATCTGTTCAGAAAAACGATATATGCACACACTTGCATATAAATACTGTTTCTAAAGGATCGGTATAGAGATTGCATCACAAATACTGGTTTATGCCATGTATTTTTGGTAAGTAATATGTCTTGGAGACCATTCCTCATCAGCACATTCAGATCTGCTTTTAAAAAAAAAAAAGTCACATAATATGCCTGTGTATTTTGTCCATCATCTACAGGCAAAATATGGTTTTTAAGCTCTTCTGCATACTGCTTCATGAACATATTTTGGTTTGTGGAGAGACAGGAGGGCTCATCAGATAATTGAGGTGCTCCACTATTTCTCCCAGCCTCACTTGCACATAGGTTGAGGGCAATAGGCTGTAGCTAGAATGATGTGGTGACATAAAAGAACAGGTGCTGGATCTTCATGTGTTCCTCCTTTCCTGCTATAGTGACTATAGATACCACAAGTTCTAGAAGGCACAGCTCAAAGATGAGAGAAGCTTGGTCAGCCTAGGTCCCTGAGTGACTTTGTGGAGTAGAGCCTCCTGCTGACCTGGGGTACTGTGCTGTTTGCATAATAAATAAAACGAACATGCTAAGCCGGAAGATTTGGGGAACCATTTGTTACCACAGCATAAGCCCAGCTAGTCTCACACACACCTGACATCTCAAGGTACTTTTCCAAATACATCCTTCACCTAAATTCCTTGTGGCGAGACTGCTGTATGAAAGGAAATACCCTTTTGAAATTTTGATAGATACTGCCAGATTGCCTTCCAATTTCCTTCCTCTTTCACTTCTGGTTTAAATACATAATTTGTGTCCCACTCCATTTCTTCTCTTCTCTGGTTTGTTTACATTTTTACTCTGTGATATGCTTTACAACCTAGAGGAGGCTAATAGGATGAAACAGATTAGTACTAAAAGGAGCCTTTAATTTGTTTGTGTATTACTATATTTAAAGTACTATCTCTGTTTTAAGTAACAACTGTTGAAACATTACATATGCCAGCTGTGGAAATTAGAAATAAATCTAATACATACATTTATGTCAAATAATCTGAAGACCCCCTTGTAAGAGCTTAGACTTCTTTTGTTTCATAGCTGTGGATGCATAAGAGTTCTTTCATTTGTGTATTTGCTACTAAAACAGGACTTGATACCTGCTAGTGTGACCAGAGCATGTGATCTTGAGCTGTGGACCTGGAAACATGATGTAGAGAGACTTGTATTTTTGCTTCTAATAGAGAAGACGCCTAAGTGTAAGCCATGTAATTGCAGTCAGCTATGTTGCTAGCACAAACAAAACCGAGTATTCCAGATCAAATAGAAATTTCACCTAATGAGATTTAGGCAGTAATTCTCTCATGAATTTGATATAATTTGTTACTTCTTTCTCCTTTTTGAGCCAGTAAGAGGATATGTTAAGAGTTATACAGAGAAATGGAAAGGCACGTGCTTCATTTATTTTGCCAAATATTCACTATCTCCCCAAGTGTCTCCCCATTTATCTAAAATTGTGCCAGAAGCTTTGCAGGAAACATAAAAAGCACCTAAGATAGAGCTGCTATGAAAATAGCAATCACAGCCCACTGTAGTAATCTTAGTTTTCTAAGAGAAACATAATCTTTTCAGAATAATAAATTTTTTTTTATTATTATTATTATTTTTTGAGACGGAGTCTTGCTCTGTGCCCCAGGCTGGAGTGCAGTGGCGCGATCTCGGCTCACTGCAAGCTCTGCCCCCCGGGTTCACACCATTCTCCTACCTCAGCCTCCTGAGTAGCTGGGACTACAGGTGCCCGCCACCACGCCCCGCTAGTTTTTTGTATCTTTTAGTAGAGATGGGGTTTCACGGTGTTAGCCAGGATGGTCTCAATCTCCTGACCTCGTGATCCGCCCACCTCGGCCTCCCAAAGTGCAGGGATTACAGGCTTGAGCCACCGCGCCCGGCCTGTTTATTTTTAAAATTACAATTTTAGGGAAATAAGTGATTGTTTTGAGAGTTATGACAGCCTACTAAAGAAGTTCTGTAAACTTTGATGCCCTGTTTTAAAATAGAACTTCCTGTACCCGAAGCCAGAGATTCAGATTCCAGAGGGCTGGTGAGTCCTAAGAATCTTTTTCCCGGCCAGCATAGAAGATTGCTGGTGTATGAACGTGGAAAACAGCTCCAGGTGTTCTTCTTTTCTTTTTAATAAACAAGGCTCAATCTCTTCAATTACAGGACTTAAACCGTCTAACATAATGTTAGTGATCAGATATGAAGACAGGATGAGGATAAGGAGATGTGTGTGTTTGTACATACCTACTTTTTTTATTCTTGGACAATAACTTAGATCTAGAACTCGAGCTGAAATCTCAAACCCCATCGACCATACTACATAGGAGGTTGCCCACTCTGTCTAGGGTAAGACTTGACTGATCCTCCAGCGAATCCTTTTACGAAACAACACCTACTCCCTCTACGCCTCATCAGTGCCTGTCTGGGCCTTGCTTGTCCGCACATAATACAGATGGTCCAAAAATAGAGATGGAGCCAACAATCGGAGGCTTCGAACAGAAAGACGGGCAAAAGGATCAGCCCTTAGAGAAATGGTGGGGTTCTTTTTGAATGAGTTGAACGTGCCTCTGCTTCATTCTTCCTCCCAAACTGCCCAGGCCCTGTGTCCTGAGGCCTTCTGAGATCCTTGGGTTCCTCCTGGCTCCTCCTCCCTCATCTCATCTCCCAGCTACAGAGTTTGTGTTGGCATGAACCACATCCACTGGTCTCCCTGCTTAGTATCCCAGCTCCTCCACCCCCAAATTTCAACTGTCTAATCTGATGAACAGTTTCTAAAGGTTAGAAGGCCTTGCTCAGGAAACATATGGTTTATTTAACTCAGGCCTTCTGAAGATAATGCCCCTGTTTTTCTTGTTTTTCCCAATAAAATGTCAGCTCATAGCAAGTCAATACAGAAATATTTTCTTGGCAATGAAAGCTTCTCTGCAACGTTCAAACTATGCCTTTGCTGTCCAGATGCAGGCCTGGCTTTGGCTGTGGTTCCCTAGAACAGTAAGGATAAGCATAATTTGTTTTTCTTTTCTTCCTTCCTCTTTTTCCACATCATGAACATTCTCATTTTTTTCTTATAGGAATTGAGAAGCTGGGTGAGGTTTCTAATTACTTCAGCAAACACAGGCAATCAATAGCTAGCGGTCACAACCAAGAAGAGAGAAAATGGAGTCCGTTTGTTTTCTTTCGGGCTCTTTTCCTTTCTTTTTGCCAATTTCCACATACAAGGAAATAGCTCGCAGGGCTTGCGCTCCGTGGATCTGAGCTACAGGAGGCCCCACAGAGCATTATAAAAACACATTAGAAAAGATCATATTGCAAGGAGGAGAAGGCTCGGCCCGCCAGAGATCTCTCCCCCTGTGCTAGGAATCCAGTGGCAGGCAACTCAGGGCAATGATGCTCATCTGCACCTCCTCCTTCATCCCGCACCATGCAAAATCGGCCAGCGGAGGCCTTCCTGCTGAGTCCAAATCGTGGCGTATCTGATATAGAAGGGGGTTCTTTCAAACATGCAGCGTCATCCTCGCACATTCCCAAAAGACAGCTGCGGGTGCGTTTCCACTGCAGATGGGCTCCATGGGAACCCCATGCTGCTGCTTGTTAGCTACGAGTTCTTGAGGAAGATACTTCACCTCCTGGAACCTCAGTTTTTTCATCAGTGAAAAGAGGTCTACTAACACCCACCTTGAAAGCTGCCGTGAGATTAGTGAGAACAACATGCGCAAAACGGACTAGAAGATAATAGGCACTCAGTAACGATCTGTGAATAGTGTCTCTGTATTTCAAATAGCTGACCTCAAGACTTGGCTTTGTGATAGGTTTTTTTGTTTGTTTGTTTGTTTGTTTGTTTGTTTGTTTTGAGATGGAGTCTTGCTCTGTCACCCAGGCTGGAGTGCAATGGCTCCATCTCAGCTCACTGCAACCTCCACCTCCTGGGTTCAAGCGATTCTCCTGCCTCAGCCTCCCTAGCAGCTGAGACTACAGTCGCGCACCACCACACTGGGTTAATTTTTGTATTTTTAGTGGAGACGTGGTTTCATAATATTGGTTAGGCTGGTCTTGAACTCCTGACCTGGGGTGATCCACCTACCTCGGCCTCCCAAAGTGCTGGGATTACAGGAGTGAGCCATCGTGCCCGGCCCTAGATTTTATTCTTGACCACAAATAATCCCAAGTTGCTGATTTCTTTTTTTAAATACACTTCTTTTAATAGGCATGCAAACATTAATGTCAACATTACATTATGTATACAGTGGTCCCTCCTTATTGTTTTCCTCAGTTTCAGTTACCCTCAGTCAACTAAGTTCCGAAACTACTACCTCACTACACTTGTGCTCTGGGGCCATTACGACCTAAAGTAAAGGTTACTTGAACACAGCACCGTGATACCTCAATGCTTGATCTGAGAACCAAGGCAGCTACTGAGTGGCTAATGGCAATCCAGGCTGAATGCAGACCGCACCAGCCTCTATCATGCTGCTAAGATCGGCGCCATTTAGAACATATGCATGCTTATTTCTGGAATTGTTTATTCATGTCACAATGCCTGCATCATTCACCTCATTTCATCTAATCACACGGGCATCGTATCATTCTCACACCATCACAAGGAGAAGGGTGAGTAATATACAACAAGATATTTTCAGAAAGAGAGACCACATTCACTTAACTTTTACGGCAGTATATCGTTATAATTATTCTATTTTATTATTTTGTTAATCTCTTACTGTGCCTAATTTATACATTAAACTTTGTCATAGGCGTGAACATACAGAAAAAACATAGTGTATACAGGGTTTAGCATTATCTGTGGTTTCAGGCATCCACAGGGAGCCTTGGAAGGTATTCCCATGGGTAAGAGGAAGCCACATTGTACAGCATCTTTGGATGTCTCTAAGGGAAGAGGAAATCCATCTGCATTTTTTTTCCCAGAGTAAGGACAGAACATTCTTTGCACCTGACTTTCCTGCCTTTATTATTTAAGTCAGCACCAATATATACTCCATACTAAAATGCTACTGATTCAGACCTAAAAGGAGACCAAGTTTTTCCTGGTTTATACCTGCTTTATACAATAAGACAAAATATATGGTATATTGGTAAAATATATGGTAGCTATATTGAAAGCATACACAGAATGTCTCCCTGCGAAGGCTCCCGTCCCTGTGTCAGGATTCTACATGTGCCAGTTGCTGCTGGAGAGCAGGACTTTTCCAAATGCAGAGGAGGGCAAGAGCAGAGGCATTCACACGTAGCCATCGGGAAGTTCCAGAATTAATGGGGTGTTGCTGAATCTGCTTCTGGCAGAGCGTCAGTAGCGTCATTCTCAGGGGTGGAAGAGAATCGGACCGTCTTCACAGTGTCTTTAGTGGACACACAGATTACCCTCTCACCAAAAGTGAGGGGCTGCACGTGCCACCCAAAGTTCATGTGTTCAAGTCCCGATCCCCAGTACCTCTAATGACTATTTGGAGAGAGGGACTTTACCAAGGTAATCAGTGAAAATGAAGTCACTGGAGGGGATCCTAATCCAATATGACTGATGTTCTTATGAGAACAGGAGGTCAGGGCGTAGGCACGTATAGAGGAAAGATGGTGTGAAGGCATGGGGAGAAGGCGGCCGTCTACAGGCCAACGAGAGAGGCCTGGAACAGCTTCTTCCCTCACAGTCTTCGGATGAACCCAACCCTGCTGACACCTTGATCTTAGACTTCTAGCCTCATGTACTGTGAAAAAATACATTTCCACTGTTTAAACCACGCAGTTGATGATGCCTCATTATGGCAGCCCCAGCAAAACAAAACACACTAAATATCTCCCTTAATCAATGATTGCTCTTAAAGAAATTGTTAGAATCCTTGCCACCTGCTTTGCATAGCATACAAAGCCATGTGTTTTAGGTGGTATAAGGAAAACTGCGTGCTTCAGTGGAAAGCCATTCATTATATAAAGCAGGAGTTGGCAAACTTCACCTGAAAAGGGCCAGATAGTAAAGATATTAGGCGTGTGTGCCATGTGGTCCTCGGCTGTGACTACTTGGTTCTGTTGTAGTGACAGGAGGCAGCCATGGACCATAAGTAAACAAATGGGAGTGTTCCAATAAAAATTTACTCACAGAAGCAGGTGGGGGCCAGATTTGCAGACACCTGGTGGAGAGTACGCCATTCTGGGTTGTCTGGCTCCCAGCTTTCCATGCCTTTGAACTATTCTATGACTCTATAATTTATAGATAACCAACAGCAATGCAAAATGTTGTCTGAAGACATGAAAAATAAATTCTGCCTGGTAGACGCAAGCATTCAATGGACTAGTCTCCCCAACCGGGGAGGAAGCTGGTTTCCTTCCTCTGCACATTCGTTTTTTATTCCTGATGCAAAATTGCGTCTGTCCTTTGTATTCTTCTTGAAACTGGTTGTTGCATCTTACCATTTTCTCATTAATGAGTTAAGCAAAATCTTTATTATGTGTTCATTGTTATATCTGTACAAAAGTCACGATTCTATCTATTTTTGGAACATTTTCCTCTAACACTGGATCAAGAGATTATGTTATCTGGGCAGATTAAAACATTAGCTGTATTGTGGCCAGGTGCGGTGGTTCATGCCTGTAATACCAGGACTTTGGGAGACCAAGGCAGGCAGATCACTTGAGGCCAGGAGTTTGAGACCAGCCTGGCCAACATAGTGAAATCCCATCTCTGCTAAAAACACAAAAAATTAGAGGGGCACGGTTGTGCACACTTGTAATCCCAGCTACTCAGGAGGTGGAGAGAGGAGAATTGCTTGAACCTGGGAGGTGGAGGTTGCAGTGAACCAATGTCACACCACTGCATTCCAGCACGGGCAACAGAGCGAGACTCCATCTCAAAAAACAAAGAAACAAACAAACAAAACAACAAAACATTAGCTATATTATGGTACAAAAATGCTGAAGTCCCAGTGCCTGAGGCTGAGAATGCAAACTGGAATGGCGAGGTCGTTTCTGTGTCCTGGGCTGACGGGTGCCTCCCCAGGACTTGGGCGGTCACCTAGAATAGCAGAGGATACTTGATTTGCATTTCAGACCTGTAATTTAATTGTTTGTGACCTTGAGCATATCTCATAAACTTTGCAGTCCTGAATGTTCTTGCTGCAAAATGGAGAGAGGAGTACATACATCACAAGGGCTCCTAGGAATCAGAGGAGATCATAAACCCGAAAGATTTTCACAGTGCACAGCCCATTCTCAGAGCACGGTAATGTGTTGACTAATTAAACGTAAGCAGTTATTATGATGAAGGCAATAATAAGGACATGTAGAAAGTTTGAGAGGACATGTGAAATGGCAAAGAAAAATATGTCACTCCATCCTTAGGTTTGTCCTGTGGCAGCATTACATTCTTAGAGAGAACGGGAAACAGTAAGTGGAACCATGGCCGAGAGTAGAACTCTCTAACTCTTTCATATCTCTCAACCTAACAACAGCCAGCAGTTTCCTCAAACATTTTCTGCCAATGATTCAGATTTCCGAATTTTATGATAAACAGGTAACAAAGACTCACAGTCATGAAGCTATTCCCACAAAGGTTTAGGATTGGAGACAGGCTGTGCTGCTGCTGGGTCCAGACAGCCTGAGAAGTTTCTGAGTACAAGGGTCAGATGACAACATCAGGCTGAAACAACACAGCCTAACAGGCCGGGAGTTCTGTCTTCTTGAGGATTGCTTTATCTTTCCTAGCATAGATCTATGCATGCAGCGAATCTCAAAACATGCTATATGTCAAGTACTTACTTTTTGTACGTTTCTCTGAAGAAGTTGTTAAATACTTTATTTATGCATTGGTTTTAGAGATGGGGGTCTTACTATGTTGCCCAGGCTAGCCTCAAACTCCTGGACTCAAGGATACTCCTGCCTCAGCCTCCCGAGTAGCTGGGATTACAGGAGCATGCCACAATGTTCAGCTAATAATGTTGCTTTTCTAATGGTTCATTCAGATTATGTCTCAAAATTCTTGCACACTTCAAAAGCAAAACCCCACAAATTCAACAAATATGCAATGAGCTGTGACTATGCTGGCTACTAAGTCAGAAGCATGAAAAATACAAGAATGAAGATGGCTTAGTCAATCACAAAGTGGTTTTCACGTCTCAGAGGAGGTAGGCAAGGATAGCCATAATTAGAACCCAGGGAGCGGCGGGGGGCCTCCACTAGGGCTGACACTCCTGGAATAACATCCACCAGCTTCTAGCAAGTTGCCAGGTGGGTGAAAGTCGCTACCCTAGAAGAAATGCCACTGCAGGTCCCCTCAGGAGGGGCAGTCGGAGGGAGGGAGGACAAGGAATCCTTGCCATGGCTCCTCTGCGATTAGCATCACAAGTGAGTCATGCGGAGGGAGGGGCTCCATTTCTCGGGGTCTGTGCTTAGCTCATGCCATGAAGATAATATGCAATTTTTCCCTCGCACCATGAAAGAAACTCACAGCTGTCGTTGTGCGGCAGAGCCAAAGTGGTATGATACCTTAGCTCAGATAAGGATAAGGAACCAGTTTCACATTCGCAGAGAGGCTCAGTTCACTCAGCAAGTGCTCAAACCCTCACAGCCCTGCCCTGGACCATGCACAGGCAGGGGACGGTGTTTGTCAAATCCTTTAGACTGCAACCCAGCTACGTTACACGGTTACCTAGCATGAACCTACGTGCACACACACACACACACCGCACACACCACACACACCGCACACACCACACACAACTAAAGCAAAAGTCTCATGAAAAATTTACTATTATCATATGTGATGTAATCTGATGTTTTGTATACTTTTTTGTTCTCCTCCAGTTTTAAAAACAACCTGCCTCATTACATTTATTTCACTACTTTCCTCAAGTTCCCATAGGTCAAAATCCGTAATGTGAACGAATAACACTGGCAGCGGAATTTTAAGATCCTCAAAAGGAGTTCAGTGTACTATGGGTGTTAAGGCAATTGACGCAGTTAACAAGCGAGAAGACATTCTTGTATCCATAGGATTATAGTTCTTAAAATCTTGCCTCAGAAGGAGTTCAAGTTTCTAGGTCTGTGCCTCAGTTTCCTCATCTGCAAAATGGGGAAACTAATAGTATCAATCTCCTCGTGCCATCATGACAGTTATATGGTTGTATATAAGTAAACTGCTTAAAACAGCACTGTCTGAAATAAGATTGTTTGCTTTTGTTACATTTCTTATTGTTGATGCATTTACATACAGCAGATTCAGTGAATGGTAAACATAGTTTTATTTTTTTTAACAATTATTTAATTTTAAAAAAGTCATAACCAAGGATGATAGCATTTGCTCCCTCTCACTTCTCCGTTCAGGGTAGCGAATCAAAATTGCAATTCCAGGCCAGGCGTGAGCCACCGTAATCCCAGCACTTTGGGAGGCTGAGGCAGACAGATCTCCTGAGGCCGCCAGTTGGAGATCAGCCTGGCCAACATGGTGAAACCCTGTCTCTACTAAAAATACAAACATTACCCGGGTGCGGTGGCAGGTGCCTGTAATCCCAGCTACTCAGGAGACTAAGGCAGGAGAATTGCTTGTCCCCAGGAGGTGGAGGTTGCAGTGAGCTGAGATCACACCACTGCACTCCAGCCTGGGCCACAAGAGCCAGACTCCGTCTCAAAGAAAATAAAATAAAAAATTGCCATTTCAATGCGTAAGAGCAAATTAGCAGCTCCCATGGGGTTTGTCTTAATAATCCTTACTGAGTTACAACTGACAACAGTTCCAAATAATTTATTATGGGTACAAAATGCCAATAAAAATAATATTGGCAAACACTTATTTTAGAGAAACTACAAGTTCCGTTTCTGCCGTGAAGACCTTCACACAGGCTCTGGCCGGCTCTGTTCTGTTGGACTGGACTTCTAGCAGCAGGCGCAGGAAACTCACTCCAGGATGGGGCAGCTTCTCTCAGCCCGGAGGGGGAGATGGGGTCTGGGCCTGTGCCTCAACTCCAGCCCCGCAGGATTCATGACCGCCCAGGGCTGCTGGAGGACCAGGTGGTCAGCCCGCCCCAAACCAGCGTCCCAGTGCCTGAGGCTGTGAATGCAGACTTTCCTAAGAGGTTTCCTGGGAAAGGACTGTGGGAAAACCAGACAGAGACAAGGCTTATCAGCCAGATGCCAGGATCAGCAGGGAGACCTGACGAAGGAACGAGGGCACACAAGCTGCTGGCTACTCCGCCCTCTGGCCTGGCCCTCAGCCCTCACATGCAGCCATCAGAGGCCTGAGCAAGGTACTGAAATGGAGGAAAGGTACACATTGAAGAGCAGTCTCACTGCAGTCTCCGTCGTGCGGTGCGAGCACACGATTTCAATTCAGAAAACATTTCCGCGTGCTACCACAAGCCGGGCCTGTGTCCTTCAAAAAGCGTGGCTCGGCCCAGCTTTCCATGCTGGGGGCTAACTTCAGGCCACAGCCACAGTGGCTTGGCCCTTGGTAGGCATGTCCCTAGGGTGGGGACCTCAGAGGACACTGGGTCACTCCTGCGAACCGGAAGCTGGACAATACCCAGTTAGCTGGAGCAGCAGAGGAGAAATGTGGTGGCCACCTCCTTGTAGTCAAGAGGAATTTGTTGAACACATGCAAGACCTTCCTGGAGAACATTTACACTGATTAAGGGGGAATTTAAAGGTGCTTAAAAGGGAGGTAGACCGGTTAGGGAAATTCCAGTCATGAGTGTAACTAGGAGTTTCACCCGCAGCTTAGGAGGACCTGGGAAATGTGAGCCACTTTTACCATCACACATGGCAGGGTTTGGAACCTGGAATCCCCAATGACTCTGTGGATATTATTCAGAGATTTGCAAACCCAGATAGATTAAAAAAAAAGAAAAAAAAGAAGCAAAACTACACACAAAAGCAAGAACAAAAGTAAAAAGACCACATCGTTATTTCTTCCAATCTCTGATTGAGATTTAGCATTTTCCTCCACTGGGAACATAAGCGCTTTCCTATCAGCCACTGCATCTTTATTTCATCTCGCAGCTTTTTCTGCAGGAATGACTTCATTCTACCACCCTTTGCTGCCATATCAGGACGTCGGGAAGCAAAGAGATGTGTCGGCTTGATCAGCACACAGGTCATTCCTAGAGAGATCAGCTTAGTCACGGAGCAGGCAGGAACAGGCACTCTGGAGGGGAGAGGCAGGCCCAGGAAGGTGAGTCAAGGCAGGGATTGAAACTGCAGGATGAGGGAGTCAGCGCCTGAGAACCCACTGGGCGGAGTTAGATAAGGAGAAACGCACGCGGAATCCAGAGTTTAAATGGAGCCTGGGGTTTGTAAAGAGGAGTCAGGCGTTCTTTACCTTGTCAATTCCGACTGCTTTGTGCACAGCTGACTCAGAGACTGGGTGGGGCTGCCGTCCTGGGTGAAACCAAACCGATTAGAAAGGCGGCTGGGGCCTCCAGATCCTGCGGGCCGCACCCTCCCAGCATGAAGGGTATGCCTCATCTGTGAAACCAACTCTCCTTCGTGAAGGAGAAATGCCCATTTTAAAGAAAATCGCTTCACAGCTGAGGAGGCATGATGTTTGCATGCAACAGAGGCAGCATAAAAGTTCTTAAACAATCTCTGTGCCAAGAACCTCTTTAGCAGTCTGGTGAAGCCTGTGGGCCCCTTCTAACAATAATATTTTTAAATCCATAACATAAATACATCGGGCACCAAGGAAACCAGTTATATTGAAATAGCTATCAAAGGAAACCAAATATCTTGAAATACAGTTATCAAAATATTGAAGTAATTGTGATCTAGTCCTACGTGTGCCTCTTGATTAACTCTTTAAGTAACAAGGTCTAGTACAATTCAGAAGTCCATAGTACTCACACCAATGACATTTTAAGGCATTTGTCACAACCGCAACGTGTTGTGGGGACATTTGCATTTTCTGTTGGTGACCAAGGGGCATTCATGTTATACCTTTATTGAAAGAACAGTGTGGCCCCCTGCATCTTGTGGAATAGTGGGATGATTACAAGGGGAGTTTCGCTAGAAAGCAGCATTCATTGATGTTGCTGATGGACTTACGGGAGTCAAACATTCCAATTTTCAAATTCAGAGCTGTGATACTGGCTGGGCCTGGCGGCTCACGCCTGTAATCCCAGCACTTTGGGAGGCCAAGGCGGGTGAATCACTTGAGGTCAGGAGTTCAAGACCAGCCTGGTCAACAAGGTGAAACCCCATCTCTACTAAAAGTACAAAAATTAGCCGGGCGTGGTGGCATGCGCCTGTAATCCTAGCTACTCAGGAGGCTGAGGCAGGAGAATTGCTTGAACCCGGGAGACGGAGGTTGCAGTGAGCCGAGATCATGCCGCTGCACGATTGCACTCCAGCTTGGGTGACAGAGCAAGACTCCACCAAAAAAAAAAAAAAAAAGAGCTGTGATATTAACAATGGCTTGGATGCATTGTTTTGGTTCAGAAAAGAGGCTCTGGAGTCAGGCCGACTGCTGTCATCCTAGCTCTGCCCTCTGCCCGCTGTAACCAGAGCTGAGTTCCTTTACTTCCATGAGCCTCAGTTTTCTCTTCGATCATAAGAGTACCGCTCACAGAGCTGTCGTGAGGCACACATGAGACCATGCTCCGAGGTGCTTGGCACATGCTGAGTACTCAATATATCTCAACGGTTTTATTTTGTGTTATTTAGACGCAACATACACAGGGTTGAATGAGCAGCAGAAATCCAATGGGATCTAATCTGTTTAAAAACTTGTGTGGGTGTTTCCACAAATGGACCTAACCACACGCTACGTTACTGTCCCTAACCAGTGAGGGTGAGCACAGGCCTTAGGAAACAGGAGATACAGGTCAAGAAGGAATGGAAAGCAGAAAAGGAACCTCACTAACTCTTAGAGACCTTGTAGGGGCTGGCTTGGCTGTGAATCCCAGGAGAGGTGAAACATTTGGGGCCAGAGCACAAGGCGAAACGGAGGCGACACTGCAGCCGGCACTGCCATAACTAGAAGTTTTACTTTTCCATAAAAAGATTTTCTCTAGAATTAGGAAACAGAATTAGGATGCTGGTAAAGATAATGCACTGATTATTTCTTTTCTTTTTCGCTTTGATATATTCAAAGCAAAAAGTGTTTTTGAGTTTCTTCAAATAAAAAAAATTGGGCATAAAGCGTAGAGAATAAACCATCCCCACACTCTGGGAGGCTGAGGCGGGAGGATCACCTGAGGTCAGGAGTTCCAGACTAGCCTGACCAACATGGTGAAACCTTGTCTCTACTACAAACACAAAAATTAGCCAGGCATTGTGGCATGCGCCTGTGGTCCCAGCTACTAGGTAGGCTGAGGTAGGAGAATTATTCGAACCTGGGAAGCGGAAGTTGCAGTGAGCTGAGATTGTGCCACTGCACTGCAGCCTGGGTGAGAGTCAGACCCTGACTCAGAACAAAAACAAAAAGAAACAGAAAACGGAGTAAGGAATAAACCAAATCGGCGCCCCCTGCATTTCAGCGCTTTTTCTTTCTCATGCTTATGAGATTAAATAATCTAAAAACATAAGTAACATTAACAGGGGTAACACAGCATGGGGATTTTCTGTTTCTTTTTATTGCTACAGTTGTAGTCGAAAATATTTTATTTAGACCCGAATAAAGCACCTAGTAATTCTGGAGGCCTGGTATAAAAGGCACTTTTCAAAATTGAACTTCATCTTCCCCCTGGAACCTTCTCCTCGGAATTTCCCTGTATCTCCCAAGGCCCAGCTATGATCTCCCCGCTCTTCCCTTCAAATGATCAAAACAAAACTAGAAGTCAAACCAACCAACACACCGAAATTCATTTTTGGCGTGCTCAGGGTTTCCAAAAGAGAAGAGAAATCCCTATTCATTCGTAGACTCTGCTGCTCCTATCTTCACTTACCGAGAGAAACAGGTTGGAGAGTGCGCCTTCACCTTCAAAAGCAGTGCTGCTCTTGGCATCTTTTGCTTTTCGCTTTGTATTCTTCAGACTGTTAGTAAAATGGAGAGCTGGGGAACCAAGGCCTGGCTTTGATTGCTGTCAGAGTCGACACAGGACAAGCCCTCGCCGTGCCTCCTAGCAGCTCCTTATCACTCCCAATTATTACCCCATCACCTCCCCTCTCCCCGGGTGCCGTGTGTCTGCAGGAGTCACTGGGAGAGGTAATGGAGGCTTTCACCAGCTCTGTGTGTGCAACGCCGGGGCCGGCTTCCATGCTGTTATGAACAGCAGCAGTTGCTATCAAGGTAATTTCTCGACAGCAAGGGAATCTCGTGTTGTGGCCCTGCCCTCACCATGGCTGGTGCCAAGCAAGGGCTGAACTGTTCCTTGCAGGCAGATTTCAAGGAAGGCGTCGACGTCTTTCATGTGCTGATGAGGACAAATCCCTGTGCCCAGATTAGATTTCCAGAAACACCTGTGAATCTTGCCCACACACCTGCAAGAAGCTGGTGTTTCTCTCTATGGAATTGTGAGGATGACCTGCCTCCTCCATTGTGCGTTAATAAAGCCGCAAAAGTGCCATTCACACAGGCGGCAGTTTTCTAAAGAAAGGGGGAGCTTTCGAAGTGCGAGGTGGTGTCTCCCAGGCAACACATGAAAGGAAGACTGCTAAGAATCATGTCAATAGTTGTTAGAGCTTTTTTCTTTTTTAAAAACAACTCACCTACACTTTTTAGTCTAAAATATATTTTGTCTTCTATCCCAAACTACAAAAAAGTCAACATGATTATTTCAGACATAGATTTACAGGAAAGGTTGAGACAACCGTAGCGAAGATGGAGACACAGGACGGTGAGCTTCCAACTGGTATAGAAGGGTCAGGTCTGAACTCCTGAACTTCTCATATGCTCCTGCCACAGTCCCCTGTCTTTGGAGGCAGGAGTTTTAGGGATGGCTGGCCCCACCAGGGCCCCCCACACCACCCGTCTCCCACTTCCCCTCTCTAATTTGTTTTTGTTACTTGCCAGTGTTAACTGCAGTCTCTTTTTCACAGAGTTGGCTGTGCTGCCCGGGCTGAGGTTGCCGACGATCTGCTCTCTGCCAGCTGGCGCGCTGGCCGGCTGGCTCGGCAGAGCAAAGTGCTAATTGAAAGGCGCCCTCATCACCCAAGGCTCTCAGTCGTCTCCTTGGAATGGCTGGTGCTTCTGACAATGTTATCAGCCAAGGGCTGTGGCCCACATTGGTGAACCAGGGACATGCGAACCCCCAGCTTCACTTTGGCAAGAGAGGCCTGGCATTTGTTGCAATGCCAGGAGGTTGGCATGTGCCTGAGTCCACTGCAAATCTGGCATTTTCACTTACGATCCTATTCCGATCACTTCCCAGGTCAAGGAAAACACTTTGGTTGTAATTTCTACCTTTTCAATGAATCATTTACTGAGGCAGCTGGGTTTGTCTACTAAGATAATTTAAGGGAAAGTTAAAAGAAGTTCTCCACGCATGACTTGTTGGCTTCCAACTCTCATTTGACTTCTAAAAGAATAGCTTTCAGCAGCCCCTAAAAGGGAAAGGTTGAAGGTAGCCACCATCCCCCGCCCCTGAGGGAAGATGCCATCCACGCAAAGGGCAGGTCAGAGAGGTTACTGGAGATAATGGAATTTCAAAAACATTGTAAAGGAGCTGTCAGGCTGGGACACGCTGAGAGCGGAATGAGCTTCGGCTCCCAACAATTTGATGTCCAGGAGTAATGAAATGATGAGTCTATTTCACACAATGGACCTGTCAAGAAAGATAGTGTCGCTTTAGAGCGCCCTTAGAAAGCTCTTCTTAGTGGCCTTCAAAGTATCAATTTTCAGGTGCTAAGTGGTAATTAAAGCTAGCAAGTTATAGTAGCATTCAGTGAAATTAGATCATGTCAAAGACAACAGAAAGGGTCAAGATTCCTGTTCATTCCCATGAAGGGGACATTCCAGCCAAGCCGATGTTGACAGTACCGGAGAGTAATTGTAAACTGAAAGGCGGAATGCATCTTTTTCTTTCATAAAATGTTCCGTTCTTACTGGTTTAAGATTCTCCTTTGAGGGAAAAGTCGGCTTTGTTTATCTTTGATACTCAGAGAAATAGTTCGTTGTTGTAAAAAATTATTTCCTCAGTAAGTCCTTTTTTTTTTTTTTTTTGTAGAGTTTAATAGCAGAGTTCTCTCTTCTTCAAATGGACAGATATGCTTCTTTTATATGAGAATTAGGTCATATAACCTCTATTAACTCATAGTCACTCCACTCTTTCCATTGTGGTTTTCACCATGGTTGCTTGAAGCTCGGAGCTGTTGAAAGGGCCATTGTAACAACAACTACGGTCTAACCTTAGTTTTTAGTACAATTATTCGTGATTCTTACCTTGCTTTTCCTGTTTTCCTATTTTAACTATTTTATTATACCTGGGCATTTCTTCTAAATATTTGTTTCAAGAAGTAATTAAAAAGAGACAAACTAAACCAATACATAAATAAAATACTTAAATAGCAATAAACTTGGCAACAAACTGGGCTATGCTAGCTCCTGCCTGTGAGGCTTCTGGCTGTGGGGTGGCCGATGGGAGGATGGGTCCAGGGCGCCAGTGGACCAGGCTAGGTGTGGACAGGAAGATTGTTTGTTTTATCAAAGAGAAGAGAGAGATGAAAGCCAGAGGCAGGAGGAGAGCTGAGGTCACAGACTAAGAGAAGGTAGATCATGCATCAAATTGGAATGACAAGGAAAGGTATAAACAGAGATTAGACTGAGACAGCAGTAGCAGAGGAGGTTGAGGAAATGGAACCAGGAACCAGGTGCGATGTAGGTGACATTTGACAGTTTGGGAACTAAATCTTTCAATGCTAGGCACCCAGAGGTATCTCTTTGATGTAAACCATAGTTTGTCTCCTGGTGGGGGGTAAGAAAAGGTGGAGAGGATGGGGAGCTTCTTACAGGAGCCAGACCAGGCCAGATCACATCTGCATAACACCTTTATGATGAATGATCAGAGAATGGGGACACTGGGGCAGACAGGGGGGATCTGAGGGGGGGTATAGTGGCTGCCCATGCATTCCTCATGGGAGCAGTAGGAATGGGTGGATGGGGAGTCCATACGCCCTCTATGCGAACCACCAGTGCACTCTGGCCTGCGGGAAGGGGTTGCTTAGAGTTGCCAGACGTGTGGGTTTTCACATGAATGTTCCAAGTTATTAAATGCTGCCTCAAGTTTATGAAACTGTGCAGACCTAAACAATGACAGCAAAGACCTGTCTGTGGGCTGGATCCAACTCCTGGACCACCAGTTCGCAATCTCTAAACTACAGAGCTGTGCTTTTGAGTCCCCAGAGCACAAGGTCCAATCTGAGCTCTGCCATTTGCTGGTCGTTTGACCTTGGGCAAGGGCAATGGAAGTCTCTGGCAGCCTGGGGCCTCCTCCTTCTTTTGAACTCTCTTCATCTGCCCCAGTCCTGTGGTTTTTATCGGTACCACTGGATGTTTTTCTGTATGTTTACATACAATTGGCCCATGTGTTTTGAGGTCTGGGAAGACAGAAATTGTGGCTTATATTTCTTTGAGTCTCTCCCTTTACACAAAACTAGAACTAGCATATTATAAAGGCCTAACAGTATCTATTGCTTAATGATACCTGATTGGAGTTCCAGAAAACACTGTGCCTTCGTTCTCATGCCCTTTGTAGCTTATCTTTTTCCACTCTATAGAACCAGAACTCATAACTCTGAAAAAATAGACTTTGTAATTTTTTCACATTTTGAATGTCCTAGTAAAAATTACATTACTTTCCAAGATGTACATCTTGATCATTTTTTATTTTATTATATTTATATTTTTTAGGATTTCCAGTTCTTTATTTTGCCAAGTACAGCATTAAAAGAAGTGATTTAAAATATCCTTACTATTGCTATTTACCATTTTCACTATTTCATAAATGAAAGATATTTTAAAACTAAAAATTAAGAATGACAGAGTTAGAAAACAATTCTTTTCCAAAAAACATGCAATTGAAAATGTCATACCCATAGATATGAACATTCAGTAATGCCTAAATCTGACCACACATCACAGTATGTACAAATTCATACAGCTTCTAGACCTCGTCCCTAAAGGTGCTCATTCAGGACGGAGGATCTATATATTTAAAAAGCTCCTCAGGTGTTTTGACCTTTTTAAAATGATAGTAAGTAAAATACTAAATTATAAAATCTTTTTTTTTTAATTGCTCCCCACCCACCAAAATTGAACACAACAAAATATGTTGTGAGATTCAGGGATGATAGAACTGTTCAACGTCTCTGAAATCCCAGGTGTTAAGACAAAAAATTTTTTTAAAAAAAGTTTTTCAAGTGTGCAGACTACTTATTTTTATTTCCCTCGATGTAAAAGTTTGGGTTTTTCCTGCTTTCCTCTGTTACATATAGCAATTATAGGGAATTATGAAACATCTAAATTTCTGATAACATAGCTGTAAATGAATAAAACACAGCATTTCAGTCTCACCCTCAAACAGTACTAGTGCAGCCCTAAAAACATGTTCCTTAGCGCACAGCATGTACTCAGTCATTCCTTTAATTTCTCTGCAGCTGCTACCATTCCTGGCTCTCTCCAGTATGGAGGTGTCTATATCAGGATAGGTTAGGTAATTCTCCAACAACAAATGGCCACACCATTTATGTGGATTCCACTACAAAGGTTTTTCTCTTTTTTTTTAATTTTTGAGACAGAGTCTTGCTCTGCCGCCCAGGCTGGAGTGCAGTAGCTCCATCTTGCCTCACTGCAACTTCTGCCTCCTGGGCTCAAGTGATCCTCCCACGTCAGCCCCCCAAGTAGCTGAAACTTCCGGTGCACACCACCATGCCCAGCTAATTTTTGTATATTTAGTAGAGCTAGGGGTCTCGCTATGTCGCCCTGACTCGTCTCGAACTCCTGACCCCAAGGGATCCACCCACCTTGGCCTCCCAAAGTGCTGGGTTTAGAGCCGTGAGCCACCGTGCCCAGCCAAAAGTTCCTGTTTCATTCCTACTTTATGTTCCTTCTGGATTGACCGAATCCCTGCTCCCTGTGGCCTTCACTCTGGGATCTCCATCACAGAAGTTATCTTTTTCTGGAAAAGTGGTGGGTAGAGGAAATAGACAGATAGGGTGAGCCACAGGCTGGCTCCTAAAACCTCTGTTCAGAAATGACACACATCACTTTCTATTGCTGTGTTGCTGGCAAAAGCATGCAGGGTCAGAAATGTGCAATTGTCCCACAGTGAGGGTTACCACAAGAAGGGCCCTGCAGGGCCACCAGAGTATTGGCCAACAGTAATCCAGTCAGCCACAAAGTCTTCTGTTCTCTGTAAGGCTTTCCCATCATTCATTAAAATGCTGGTCTAAATTGTCAGGTATCCATAAGCCTTGGCCAACTGAATAGCCAACTCTCTTCTTGTTAGGGACCTCCAAAAAACACTGATGTATTATGTTGGGAAAATAGATTGGTTCAACATCTTTAGGGAGAAAACTGGTGAATGTGAAAATTTCAGATATGCATTTCTACTTCGAGGCATGTATCCTAGACACATTCATGGGGGTGAGCAGCAAGAAACATGAGCAAGGGTATTCATAGCAGTGCTGTGAGTGAATGAAAAGCTGTAATATATTGATATCATGGAATTTAAGTGATGTACAACAGTTTAAATGCGGTAACTATATATTGTACCTTCATACAGTAAAGCTGAGATGGGAACATGATAATTGAAATGAATGGGATACACATGTATTACCATGAATAGACATCAAAAAGGTACTGTGAACCCCAAACAGCAGGATGCAGAATTATATAGTGCAATCCAATATTATATATAAGTCCATTTTTAAAAGCCACAGTAGATAATTTGTGTGTGTGTGTGTAACGTGGTTGGGAAATACATACATCAAATTCCCATGATAGTGGTTTATGAGCGCCAGGCTGGAGACAGGAAAAAGAAAGGTAGTTCACTTTCTTAAAAATGTTTTCTCATTTTTCTTTAAACAGAATTAAATACAACAGAATGTTGGCATTTGTAGATTCTGGGTAGTAGCTGCACAGGTGTTTGTTTTGTTATTTTCTGTGCTTTTCTGTAGTTTTTCTTAAACACACAAAGCAAAGAATTAGATTAGCAGATGTTTCACATGTTTTTGTAATCGTGTTTTTTTGTGCTGCCTCCTCCACCTGAAGTTTTTAAAGTGGTCAGCCTCATTTTTTTGCCACAGATTTCAGTCTTTCACCTGGGTGTCATCAGTGAACTCACTCATATTCATTGTCTAGAACGTAACCCCTCCCTTTTTCCCCACTGCCTGAAACTTTAGTTTCAACCCCTGGTCAGGGCTGGGAAGCAACATTCCCTCGTTTCATCGCTCAGAGTCACCCGGATTTCATCCTCACTTTGCACGGAGTTTACCCCAAAATTCAAAGCTACTCTTGGGGACTGAAGGGAAAAACATCCAGAGTTGTCAGATGTATCTGTCCATGGCCCAAGGGAGGAAACGATTTCAATCCTTTTATGCCCGTCACACTTCCAAACATGTAAATTATGCCCCTATCCCAGCCCCCTCACCAAGCACATGGGTCAGGAAAATTCTGGGAGTCATGCCAAGAAATCACCTCATGATTTTGAAAAATACAGTTTCTCAATATGGTTTTATAGGTAGCCTAAGGGAGGCAGCAGGATAAGAATGAAGGCTTATGTGCTACTCACCACTTTAATAAAAATCCACATTTTCCCTCTATATTGAGGTTAGTCAGCAACACTGTCTCTGATAAATCTGTTTGTGCTTTCAATCCATTGCCTGCTCTTAGTTCTGCAACGCACACTGAGTGTCACCTGATGATCCACTTCCCTAAGCCTCATAGATGGTTCTTAGCAGCCCATCAACCCATTAGAGCTGGCTTCTGAACCTTTTGGCTTTGACTTTACTGTTGGAACTCCTGCAGGTAGTAACTTAAGACTCACAGCAAGAAAACAAGAGGGAAAAAGACTATAATAAAGACGCTTCCTTCACATGTTGGCGCACGTATGGAGGGAAAAAAAAGAGTTCGAAATGTGAGCTGTTGGCACATCCAAAATAATTTTCCCCATGTTTACCTTTGCTATCAACCAGCAAGGGCTGTCTGCATTAAGTAAACTTTCAATCCACACAGTTTGCATCTCGAGCATCCAAAACCTCCCTGTGAATCTCTGAGACTCTGGAAGTCTCCGGGGCTGTGTCCTTGCTGCACTGCTTTTCTCAATGATGCCATTGATCCCATGGCGCCACGCACAGCGTGCAAGCCGATGACTGAGCCAAGCTGTCTCTCCACAACTTCAGATGTCCATATCTCACCTCGCAAAGCATCTTCATCTAACCATTGCACAGACACCTCAAATTCAAGAAGGCAAAAATTCACTTCATCAGTTTTCCAACCCAACCAACAAAGAGCAAAGCGAAATGAACAAAACTAGCTCTATGTTTTGTATTCTCTCCTTCTGGTCAGTCTCTCAAACTAGTGACTTGTTCTCTCTTATTCCTACCTTAGGGCAAATACAGGATAATCTTACTTCCTAAAATATGTTTCCAGCTCTGTGTCCTTCAGGCTCTCATCACCTTTTGTTTTTCCTTGTTTTTTTTCTGGAGACAGAGTCTCACTCTGCTGCCCAGGCTGAAGTGTAGTGGCACGATCTCAGCTCACTGCAACCTCCACCTCCTGAGTGCGAGCGATTCTCCTGCCTCAGCCTCCGGAGTAGTTGGGACTACAGCTATGGATTGGCTAATTAGAACAGGCGGCCAAGGCTAGAAGCAGAGAGGAAGAGACAGAAGCAGTGTCATGGTGTCCACTTCCTGCGTGCCACTGTGCCTGGCTAACTTTTGTGTTTTTAGTAGAGATGGGGTTTTGCCATGTTGGCCAGGCTGGTCTCAAACTCCTGGCCTTAAGTGATCCACTCACCTCGGCCTCCTAGCATGCTGGGATTACAGGTGTGAGCTACCATGCCCGGCCAGGTGTCACCATCTCTTGTCTCGACTGCTGCTCCATTCCATACACCTCTGGTAACCATAGAATTTAATGACAACATCCATCCACAGCAAGCATTCTTGCTAGGGTCTCCACTGTTTAGAGGCTAAAGTGTGTGGTCCTTAACAGGTCATGAAAATCCCTCCAGGTTTCCAGTGATTTTAGACCTAACCTTCTTCAGAGCATCCCACCAAACTCCTGGGTTGGGCATGGGTGCCTGGCTCTTCCTTTGTTCTCCTGTGATAAGACTCAGCTGTCTTTGTGTCCCTTCACACTAAAACTTCTCAAACATTTTCTATCCTTTGTGTTGCTAAATCCGATGGTTAGTGACATTTCTCCTTCCTTTTATAAAAAAAAAAAAATTAAGTGTTCTGTTGCCTAGGCTGCGGTGTAGTGGCTGGATCTCAGCTCACTGCAGCTTTGACCTCCCCAGGGCTCAAGTGATCCTCCTCTTGCCTCAGCCTCCCGAGTAGCTGGGACTACAGGCACAGGCCACCACACCTGACTAAGTATCGTATTTTTTGTCAAAACGGGCTCTCGCCGTGTTGCCCAGGCTAGTCTTGAACTCCTAGACTCAAGTGATCCACCTGCCTTGGCCTACCCAAGTCCTGGGATTGCAGGTGTAGAAGCCTGCAGGATGTGCACACCACGACACTGCTCCTGTCTCTTCCTCTCTGCCTCGAGCTTTGGCAGCCTGTTGTAATTAGTCAATCCATAAATATGCATCAATAAATGAATGAATTAAATGGATGGAGAACTACTGTTCTCTCACAAAGTAATTGGCCTGTGCTCTCCTTAAGCAGAGAAAATGAATAAAAACAAAATAAAAAACTTTAAAATCTACTGGCATTTATGATTAGCTCATGGGGACAAGAAGATATTGCAACTTTGAAGTAGTGATCTGGTATTTACTACCCCCCCAAAACTCCCCACCCCTGACACTTCACCTTACATATGTGTATCCTTTATCTGTCTTTGATTATCACACAACTCTTGGGCTCCATTTATCACCTAAGCTCCATGCAACAGCACAGAATCCTAGAACTTTAAAATGGAACTTAGGCCAGCATTCCTCAATCATGCCACCCTAATCACATGGAACACCAGCCAGGCAATGGCCTCTCCCAGGCTCAGAGTGGGCTTGAGGGCCTCGGAGATGCAGGACTGAACTGCCTCATTAGAAATTAGAATTATGATGCTCTCAGTCTTTAAGACTCACACCTTTTTAAAAAAAAAAAAAAAACCTGCCGAATTTTGTTTATACTTTTTTAAAAGGACAGAAAATGTTTTCTCCCTAAATTTTTGTATGGCTAAAAAGCCAACTGGTGGTGGACAGATTTCACCTTCAGTATAGTGCTGGAGGGCCAGCAGAGGCGTCGAGAACGGCATCTACGAGGTGTGCCATGACTGCCGGGCGGAGCAGAGAGGGTGGGTGAGATCTTCCTTTTCAGATGCTGTTTTTTTCTGTCTATGTTCTCAACTTATAAATATGCCAGCTGGGAACAGTGGCTTCTGCCTGTAATCCCAACACTTTGGGAAGCTGAGCGGGAGAATCATTTGCGCCCAGGAGTTCGAGACCAGCCTGGGCAACTATAGGATGGCCCCATCTCTACAAAAAATTAAAAATTAGATGGGCATGATGGCGTGTGCCTGGAATCCCTGCTACTCAAGTGGCTGAGTGGGAGAATTGCTTGAGCCCAGGAGTTCGAGGCTCCCGTAAGCCATGATCGTGACATGCCACTGCACTCCAGCCCAGGTGACAGGGTAAGACCTTGTCTCAAAAACCACCCCCAAACCCCACAAATAAATGACGATGCCATCGAAAGCTATAAAATATGAATGCCTGTGTTTTGAATGAGAGCCTAGGTAATGACATTTACTCCAAGCCTGCAGGATGACATACTTAAAGCCATCTTACCTATTTGCCTAAACTTGCTCCTTAACCTTGGACTTGTGAGTCCAGTGGTGAGGAATTAGAGCATTGCTCTGCATGCATTCCGGGAACCAGCAAGAACTTACCAAGCTGACCCCGATCACAGGTAGGTTAGAGGCTGGCCCATGCAGCTCACCGTGCAGAATGACAGGTATACACCCTAAACACCTCCTGTCTTGCTCCTGCAAAACCCTGTCAGTTCACCAAAAGGTTTCACATGATTGGGCAAAACCAAGAATTTTCCAAAATTTGTATATGAAATCATATTACATTATCTCCTCTGCAACGACCAGCTGAAGTTAGGCATTGAAAACTTACACAAAAGTAATTTGTTGACTTTCATAAGGTCAACATGTAGAGATTTCTTTTCCTTTCTCAGTATTTATTGTCAGCTTGTTCAGAATGAGCACTTCTAGAATAAAGAAACATTAAGCTGTTCCAAATCATCACTGGGCATTTTTTTTGTTTAAGTGTACTTTATTGCTACTGCTGCCACTGCCATTTTTGCTGTCACCCTTGTTCAGGTGTAGTTTGGAGGCACGGGGCACTTCCAGTCTGGAAGGTTTGTATTATGGGTTGAGTTGTGTCCTTCAAATAGATATGTTCAAGTCCTAACTCCCACTACCTGGGAATGTGACCTCATTTGGAAATAGGGTCTTTGCAGAGATGATCAAGTCAGGGTGAGGTTATTAGGGTGATCCTCATCCAATATGACTGGTCTGCAAAGTCAGAGAAGGAGACGAAAATGCCAGGGGAAGGCCATGGGGCAAGAGAGGCAGAGACTGGCGTGAGTGTCTACACCCCAAAAAGCACCCGGGAGGGCTGGAGACAGGAAGCCTGCTTTTCCTTCATTCATAATCTTACCTACAAGCTGCATACAGGAATAACTGTGAAGTTGAAGCCTGGGTGTAAATTAAATAAAATATTACTTTGTTTTTTCATTCATTCATTCATTCATTCAACAAATATACTCTCAGTGGATGCTAAGCACACTCCAGGCATTTTGTGCATCCTGTTTCTCTTTGCTTGACCCTCTCCTGTGAATGTAAGATGGTGGTGAGTAGAAACAGTGAGAGGGAAGTAAGAGAAAAAAATAGGTTAAGGAGAAACCTGCACATCGGGTATGGATAGGGCAAACCCCTTCCATAGCAGAACGTGGCAAAACAAGTCCATGGAGAAGGAGAGTGTGGTCAGCAGGAACAACGGAACTTGGAAAAATTCAGTATATCAAGATGTCTGGCTTCAAAAAAGAGAACTTTTTGGAAATGTTCAGCAGAGAAAGACATGAGGAAAAGCAAATTTCCAGCTGTTCTCAGGCTGTTAGGTGCATTCAAGTCCTTCATAAAATAGAAATATAGACTAAAAGGTTGATCTGTGAAGATTTTAACTTATATAATGCACATAATATTCTAAAAAGTTTTT